>NC_086287.1:80061557-81261557 GCF_963924245.1 Chroicocephalus ridibundus
CACAAAGCAAACCTTCGGCATTATTTTTCCTTTGCAAAGGATCTGGCAAAACTTTCTGATGGGCTGACGTGAGGATTTTCAATGGAGTTCATTCATGGACAAACCCTGCTCCCTTTAAAGTCTATGGCAGTTTTACCACCGAGTCCAACAGTACAGCCAACAATTGAGTGTGTTTGAGAAATCTCACCCTAAATTAGTTGCTCAACCTTGCTAAAACTATTGTCCTTTGCGTTATTTCTCAGGAGCCCCTTGCTAAGCCGACAGTGCCAAGCCACTAACGTATTTCCTGAGATAATGTCTTAATGTTTTGGGTTTAAAAAAAGAGTAGGTGGAAAGACATCTATTCAAATCTGTAGCCAGCATTTCATAGCATGTTCAGGAGGAGAAGAATGTGTATGATCATTAAAGATACTGGGAAGCTCCTTTACAAAGAAAGAAATTCGGAATTTAAAACAAATTTAGACCCAAGAAAAGTTTAGGTCTGATAAAGTGACAAAACTATTTGAAGGTTGCTTTTCTACCAAATGCTCTAAATTAAAGGACCTTCCGTATGCATTTGTGTTTTAATTGTGAGTCTTCAGAGTAGCAATGTGATGGTCAGGCAGGCTCCTGCAGGATCAGCGGCAGGCTCTGCTGGTTTGAACAGGTGAGTGCCTGAGACAGAAAACATTTTTTGGCAAATTTGGTTTCTTCAGTTCATGTTTGTTTGCAAGAACTAAGACTCTGGACATGCGAGGTGCTGGCTGCCTTCAGTTCCCAGGGAGCTGGGGTTTGAGATGCTGCGCTGGAAGGCGGTGAGGGTCTTTGCACAGGGCTCCTCCTTTAAGCCTTTTCGCAGGAGCTGTGGACTGAGAAACAAAACCGCTTCAGTGCTGGCCTGCTTGTGGCGTCTCTCACATTCAGTGGATTTCAATAACCAGGCATTTAAAATGAAAAGGTGATGACAAACTGTGTCAATGAATGAAACCCAATTGTTTATAACACTTGATTATGGCTCCTCAAATATTACTCCAAGCCTTCTCCTGGTGACATGTCACATTTAGATCAAAAACTCTATGTGGCAGTTCACATTTTTTAAGCTGGGTGCAAGCGTGCCAGATTCTATTTCGATTGAGCGGCTGGCATTCAGAAAGCCACATTTAATAGGATCGAAAGAAAAGAAATGTTACTTTTCATCACACAAGACAACAAAGAGAACCCAGGAAACGAAAATATTATTTCGTTTGAACAAATTACAGTAAGACTCTCAGGGGCTCTTTCAGGGAGTAGATGAGGAAAAGCACTTAAATATCATTCCATCAAACTAAATTTTTAACTACAATTTTTTACAGATAAAATGTGTTGGGAGGATTCAAAGAAGATTAGAGCTCACCTAAGAAACAGTATTCAAATTTGAACAGCTAATGGAAGCCTGCAAAAACTGTTAATGTCTATATCTTTCCTCTAAGGGACTTAGATTTCAGTATTCTTATAAAAACACATTGAGCTGATTTCATTTCTGTGTCTCCACAGACTTCATTCTTGTAATTTCAGTAAGTGTTATAAATGTCATTTTAAGTATTATAATGCTAATCCCTACTGACAATAAGGTTCTAAAGCTCAGCTTCCATTACTAAGGTAATGTTTACCTCAGATAGCATATAATTGTTTGCTTTTTTCACAGTAAATTCTCTGTTCCCAACTGCTTAATCAGCCATGGAAAAGAGAGAAGACTTTCGTACTGTTTAATGTTCTTGTGATTACATTAGAGTACCGTGTAAACCCACATCAGTGGATCCTGGGAAACACAATTTTTTTTGTTTGTCCACAATTCTGAAGGCAAAGTATTTTGAGCAGTGGTCCTTGCAATAACATGAATCATTTATTAATATAAATATCACGGATATGGTATAAATCTTCTCTGCTCCTGAACTCTCAGGACATTTCTTCACTGCCTGAGCTGGAATCAGCAAGGACTTCCTAGCGCCTTGCTGTAGTTCAAATAATGTACCATATTCCAGTCACAGGCAGTGTATTCCCTGCTCTCAACAACAGGAGACCAGCGTATACTTTCCGTATGAGCTTTCTGCTGCATCACATCAACCTAAACAATATTTTATTATGCTGTATGAAAGTTAAAAACTTCTCTTGCTTCTAATGCTCTGCAGAGGACACAGATTACTGTTGGCTCAAGGATAAAATTTGACCGCCCTGCCTTTTCTGCCAGAAACCAAATGCACTCACAAATTAAGTTGTGAAGGAAACTGGTTTCGTTCAATGACAGCAGAGAGTGCGTTCAGTGGTGTGCCCATTTATAACCTTGCTTAGGCAGCAGGGCTGGGTATGGAGGAGCCGATGGCAGAGCAGGAGCCCACGGTGGTCGGTGCTGGGGGGGCCATGCGGGGATGCTGCTCGGCACAGGGCTGCAGGTGGGCATGCTTTTTGGTACAGTGATGCTAAAAATGTGTAATCCATAGTTTTGGAGGGTGACAGGTGCACTGTGAGCTCTCTCTCTGTGACTGTTTTTAAATTTTTGGGGTGGCAACGGTCTGATCTTAGCGTTGCAGTCTAATATGTATTATCCTTGAGCAGGGTCAAAAAACCCAACCTGAACCCCTCCCCGAGGTGAAAGCTACCCTGAAATTAGACCATTGCTTCAAACTCCACTGCAGAGGTTCATCACCAGCTTTCCATTTCTTCGTGTTAGTTGTATCACTGGCCAGCTGGTGTTTTTGCAGAATTTTTTACTTGACTGAGTTCCTCCATGCACTTGCAGGTGAGCTAAAAATAAGAGCTTCATGGGCACAATAGCGTATCACTTACCCAGAAATGCAAATGCCTATAAGGGCTAATAATAAACATAATTTTTTTGTCCAATAATGTAGTTAAATACATTTTTACTTTGGACAAAGAGCATTGAAGTCCATAGGAGTTTTGCACGTTCAACCATATCGTATCACGAGATGATTAGTGGATGAAAAGATATGAACGTGGAAGTTCAAGTATAGTCTTGGTGAGAAGACTGCCTTTGGGTTTCTGGTCGGTTTAGTGCTTGGGGGCTTGGAAGGATCACAGTATGTGCCCAGGCCCCATGGCCTTGCTGTTTGCAGCCCAAAAGCCTGCGCTGCTGTCTGCGCACAGCAAAGCAGGGAGTTGCAGGTGGTCAGCTGGCTGCTGAATCCCTTGGTGTATGTCGGCCGGGTTTGGGACACGAAGTCCGACTTACCTCCGTAGAGACCCAGCTGCTCGCCATGTCCCAGTAACAGCACATATCATTCTGTCTCACTTCAGGGTTTGAACTCTAGACTTTCCTTGCTTAAATATAAACATGGGTGAGGAATTACAGTTGCCCATGGTTTTGTAGCTGCGCGCGCTTATGAATTGCACGGGGCTGGAGGGGGTGTTGTGTGCCAGGTGGGTGGGAGGCTGAGGAGGAGGAGGCTGGTGGTGAAAAGAGCCCATGTGCAGGCTGGCCCAGGGCATCCATCCTGCCAGCAGGTGCACAGGAGGACACATCTTCTGTATAGTGTTTTTTTGTTTTTGTTTTGTTTTTTTTTTTTTTAGAAATGGGTTAATATTTTAATGATAGGTGGTTTGTTTTGATGAGTTTTGAAATGAAGCATGGATGTTGGCTCTTAGAATGAAAACGATTGACCCTAAAGATTCTGCTTTTTTGTGAACAAAAGGGCTGTGGTTTTATTTTTCTTTGCATGGTCTCTATAAGGGGTCATTTTAAGGATGCACAAAGACACTTACAGAAGACAGGAATAGTGTTTTTTCTCGAGTAAAATATTCAGCCAGCGCTCTTTGTCTCTCCCTGAGAACATTGCAGGATCCAGGAGCATCAAGTGAGCCACAGATGCCAAACCAGGGGGAAAAAAAAAGAAACAAACTATATTTTCTGCTCATCTGTGGAGTGAGGATAACACAGGCCCAGAAGCGCACGTTGTGAAGCAATTTCAGTCGTAGCTGAGTGCCTGTTTTCCCCTGGAGCACAGACTGTAAAAACCTTAAAAACCCTAGTTTCTATTTCCTTAATATTCTAGTTTTGAAGATGCTATTGTGATGAAGGAAGGAAGAGGAATGTCCTTTTTAAAGCTCTGCTCCCTGTTTATAATTAGGAGATTCGGGCAGCTTGAAGTAGGAGAACCATGCACTAGCTTTTCCTACCTCTTTGTTATGCGTAGATAAATATTTCATTTAGAGAGAATGAGATGTGAACACAATAACTTATATTTTAATGTTACACCCAATGTAAATACAGAGTAAGTCCAGCATTCAGAAGTCAGCATTGTTAGTCTGGGTTTATCTCTCTGTAATTGAGATGGGAATCTGGCCCACTCTCTGCAACAGACTGCAAAGAGCTTTTTACCTTTAAATCTATCACATTTAAATTACATGGGGCCACAATGTGTCACCTACATCCTTGACTATTTTAATACAAAAATATAGTTTAAATCTCCCTGGATTTGCGGATCATCCTGGGATTTCTAAAGATACTGTTAGGCTGTAAGAGATAATGAATAGCAATGAAGAAAAAGGTCTATATTCAGTTTTTCTGTATTAGAATAAATAATTTGATTGTGGTATAGTTTGAGACTTAGCACTATGCAGTGTTACTGGCAGACACACCAGTGGATCCGCCCCTTTGGGTGCGTGTAGCCCATGCTCCTGTGACGTGAGGGCATCACCTCCAGCACCACTGCAGGTTTGTGAGAAACGCTTCCTTTGGACCAAAGTTTGTGAACTTACAGCCTGTGGCCAGAGTAATGCTGTTTGATGTATTTTATTTTTATTTTGTTATTGCACCTTGATTGCTTGTGCTTCTTACTAAAGCATAAGGAAGGCTAACAACAAATAGAGGTAAAGACAAATTAGAGATATTTGGCTCTCTTAGTGGGTCATCTCCCGTGTGAGTTAAGCAAGGGCAGGGTACAGAGGCTCCATCTGTGGAGGCCAGCGCTTCCGCTCCTCCATCTGCTGGGTGGACACTGGCCTCGGCTCACTGCACAACAGACGAAACACGTACAAGCAGATTTTTCCAGACCAACCGAAATGAATTTGACTAACCAACAAATGGTTTGCTCGGCTAACGGGGAGGGGGCAGCCTGCAGATCTATAGGCTGGGTGACCGTAGATAATTCATGCAACAACCCAGTGCCTTGCTTAACTCAGCTGTAAAATTGAGTAAAAATAGCACATCGGTTACAATGAGGTGTCGCATCTTGGCCAGTAATGTTCTTTGGGCAGAACAGACTGACCCTCTTACGGAATGGATGTGAGCAGAAACACGGCTGTCGCACTGCGAGCACCTCAGCTGACACTACAGAGTGTTTATCTAAGCTATTATCCAAAGTAATAAACTCTTTAAAAAAATCTATTTAAAAATCTATTTATTTTTCCTAAGACTATAGCTAGATATTTACTGTTCTGAGCAGGGATAAATTCCTGATTCCATCAAAGTCAACTGGAAGAGCTTAGTGCAGCTAGGACTTCATTTGGAGAGCTATGGAGACGCTATCTGGAGTTTTTCTTTTCCATAGCAGATCCTCGTGTTCATAGAAATAAATGCCTTGCCATACCCACTTCAGACTTGCGAGGAACCTCAGTGTGAGATACGGTGGACAAAGATGAGTGTACACATATTTGCAGTTTTTTAAAAAAAGGCAGCAGTTCACAGAAATCTATGAGGAGGGAGGAGACAGGGATAAACTCATCGCTTTCCGAATTGCTGTCATTAAAACTTCTGTTGAGAATAAACACTTGCCCAACTCCAGTAACAATGGTATGAAAAGAAATGGTAAAAAGTGGGAAATGGGAAGGAAAGTTTGCTGAATAAATGGCTTATTTACTGAGGAGAAATCACAGCATTGTTTCCATGTGCATTCACCTTTTACTCTGGAGTTTGTACAGAAAAGTTAACTTGGCAGCTCAATACTAGTTTGGAGTCCCTTTAGAGTTATTTTACAAAGCAAGAAATGGTTCAGTTGTGAAGGTAGTAAAAAAGGAAACTAATGCTTGTCGTAGAAAATCTTTTTTTTTATTTTTTTTTTTTTTATTATTTTAAGTGTTAAAAGCAAGTAAACCCCTAGTGATCTTAAATAATTTGCGTAAGTACACTTAGCACATTCCCTTCCTTAGGAGTGCTGACTGGGTACCAATGTATTAGTGCCTTTAAAAAGAAAAAAAAAAAGAAGATAATGAGAGGCAGGAATGCTACCTTCATGATAATTTCCTGGTCTTCTGCTTTCCTCAGAGGTCTGATGTGTGGGAGCGCTGACCACCTCGATACTCACGCAGATAATAGAGTCACTTAGGAAATGAGAGACCGCAAACGGCAGTTTGAGGTGGGAGGGATTGCTCCAGCAGTAAATGGCACGCATTAGGACAGCCTAATCGCTTAAATGCAGCCTATTAGTAAGTTTAGCTGAAGATGTTAAAAGAATACTTGCAGCCTCTCCTCTGGCATGTTTGGAAGGGAGTTCAGTTATGAGACTATTAAAATGTTATTTTGATAATTAAGCCCACAGCTGTTGTGAGGGCATTGGGGGCAGGAGCTGGCGAAGCAGCCGGCAGCACAGCGCGCCGCCAGCGCAGGAGGCAGAGGAGAGGAGAAGAGAGGAGAGGAGCCCACGGGAGCTCCCCAGCACGTGGGAGAGCCGGGACGGCCACCTCCACCACAGGCATGGCTTCCCAGGGGCAAGGTGCGATGCCAGGAGGGGCTGCCGGGGATTTGGTCACCGATTCCTGCAGTGTGGGCAGCTGTAGGTGGCAGAGGGAGAACAGGTATTCCAGGACATCTAGAGTTGTTTTGCTTTTGTGTAGGGAAGCGTGGCTGGGTAGGAGAAAACTCGTGTCTGAGGGAGAAAGTATACTGCTACAGAGAGAAATATACGTTGTGCTATGTGCATAGATAAATAGTTTATCCGTGCTGCCCTAATCTCCTCTTCCGAGTTAAAATTAGGATGATTTACAGTGCTTATCCATACTGAGCAGGGTATAATTGTCCAAATTAAGGCTGTCCATCAGGACAACTGGTAAATTCAATCTCTTGTCTGTGTGTGTCAGTGGTAACCTTTCCACAATTGCTCCTCTACTCGTACTGCAATGTCAGTTGTGGTCCCTTGTTGACTCCCTGCCTGCACATGCTCACTGAATACAGAATCAGAAAATGGTACATGGGATTTTGTAAAATAGACCACATAAACAGAATGTAAAATGGGGGAAATTAGCCTTTTGATGAAAAGGGGAATGAAACCCAAGTACAGCTCCTGTCCCCTGTGTCAGAAATCATTGCACTTGCATAGTCTTTTCAACTTTTTGGCCATCTCCTGCTCCCCACGATCGCAAAAATGTCTTCGGTAACATCTCTCTTCTTTCTCAACTGATACATCCCTGAAAAGGGCCAACTTTTAAAATATTTTAAATAACATCAAGTATGTATCTAAATTCAATTATTTGTAAGCTCAGTTTTTAATTGTCAGCTGTTTTATGTATAATTACAGCTACTGTCAGTGTTGATCTTTCTTAACGTCCAAGTAACATTTGCTATTTTAGAAAATACAACAAAATAAAGAAAACAGCCCTTTAAAGTCTCGCCAAAAGAGACAGGTACAACCTCACCTTCCTGGGAGGTCTGTGCTGAAAATGAACTGATAGTTTCTGCTCTAGCTGCGAGTAATCCACATTAACAAACGTCCTGTAATCAGAGTATATCCTTTGAAGTATGTTGAGCATTTCTGTATTTGATATTTTCACACAGCACCATAAACATCCTCTGCTCTGTACGAAGCACGTCAGATAAGACCAGCCATTTCGCTTGGGCAACCAGAGTACCTGGGACACGGGGTGCAGCACGAGAAGGTGCAGAGCTGTGCTCAGTTTGCAGAGGTTTACAGAAGCGAGCTTTGCACGGGCAGGCGTCAGTGCAAGCGCAGCAGTATCTGTCAGGGCAGGCCACGCATCCTGGTGTGTCTTCCCTGATTTCATGTGAGCGTGATTTCCTCCACGTCATTGGGATTATTTTTGCTGAAGACTAGTGGCAGTGGGATCCGATCCAAGTGCGAAGGAATTCAAGCTGGAACCAAGTACCAACATACACAATTGTGGCTGAGGTGTGTTTTAGCAAGAAATTGTTTGCCCCTGCGAAGTTTAGAAGACTCTGAACATGAAATGTGTGAGGAAAAACAAATCCAGGGAAAGATTGCTGGGTGGGAGGATCTCAGAGTTAGAGCCACAGGACAGTGAGATGGCCTTAGTGTGAGCACCTTGATCCCACCAGGGACTGGAAAGCCAAGGTGCAGGAGACCATGGCAAAGGAAAATGCCCTAGTTGAGGCAGGAGGTGGTTACAGTATGGGTCAGGGATCTCGCAGTCGAGACGAAGTGGAAAGGATAGATTTTTTTTTTTTTGTTGAGGAATAAGAGGGCTTAACACTACAATAGTATGTTATTACAAGTCTGTTGAACTTGTTTTTGCTTTAGGGTGTTTTGATTCCTGAAAAGCGAATTAATTACATAGTAACTCTGAAATCCTGGCTTCCTTACCACTAGGAAAAGGTTACTCTTCCCTTGTGGCTATTTCTTATTACCACCTTGTGATGATAAAGTATTTGGCACATGAAAGTCGGATACTTTGGAGATTACTATACAAGTTATTAGCCTATCTACATACCTGAAGTATTTATAACGGTATTAAGGTCTTCCACTTTTCAACCTTTGTAACAGGGAGCAGCACTTGACAATTGAGAGGAGATGCATCCTTTTCCCACAGCCAAGGCCAAAATGTGACCTTCCAGCAACCTTGCAAACAGACACCTTCACACGCATGGGCCAGGCTCATCTGTGTTGTGCATTGTAACACCTAGGCAGGTACTCGCCCACTCTCACTGATTTGTATTGCTGTCATTCCAAGTTACAGGAGACATAAGTGAGAGATGATCCCAGAAAATAATATGAAGAATTTTTTGGGAAACAGCCCTTTAGGATAGCAATGGCATTGGGGCAGGAGACTAAAGGCAGTGAGTGTTGTCAAGAAAAGAAATTGAATGTTCTCATTAGATCTATTTCTACACCGCTTTCGTCTTAAAAAGAATACTAAATGTCCTTTAGGCAACACTTCGAAAGCACCTTTTCCTTTTTCCAGATGCTGTAATTAAAAGCCATTCGTTTGGTACCTGAGTTAAGAATCACCTTTCTCCATGTTAATTAAAGGCTATAGCTCACTAGAGCTGCCAAGTGCCTCGATCTTGGTGACTTTTGGGGGTTTCAGGAAGAGTCCTGATCAGAAGTGCTGGTACACCTTTGAAGCAGTCACGTAGATAACAAATGTCTACTGCATTGCTTTTTTTAGGGATGATGATTATAAGCTTTTGCTCTGAAGGGGATGCCATCACATGTTGCTCATGTAATAGCTGATGGCAATTCATTTTAAGTTAGATAACTTGTCCTATTTCTGTCTTTATAGTTTTTTGGTTAATTTGTGTGTGTGTGTATACAAAAAAATTTTTATATATGTATATATAAATATATTTTTAAAAGCATACACACACACCTCTGGTATACAGTCCTGGGCCCTCAGCCCTATCCATTAATTCTGAGAAGGTGGTTATGCCTTTTAAAGGGGGGAGGGCTAACCGCATATTCTGCCTCCACCCTTAGCCATGACCCCTTAGACTGCCTGAAGGCATGAATCCTCCATTCCAGTGTACCATGTGCGCTGCATTTGTTGCAGTTTCATGGCAATTGTGTTTCTGTGACACAAAGGGATTCTTCAGTGAAATACCAGCCAAATGTATGTTGGGTTTCTTGGTTGTTTTAAATACCAGTGTAAATAGAGAGAAGAGCCGAAATGTCGTGTTGAGTCTCCCCAGGCTGAGGATGCACTGAGGCCACGTCCGTGTCCTTGCCCTGGAGGATGGCACCAGCCTGCGGCAGGAGGCAGAGCTGCCCGAGGGCCTGGCTTGGCGTATCCCCCGAGGCCTGTCCTGCAGTAAGGATGCAGGAGGACATCTCCAGTCTAGAAATGTCCCCGAAATTGTCTCAGCACCTGGAGACCTGCAGGGATTTGGCACAAGCCCAGCTCCTGTACTGGCTATGGATCTCACTTGGGCTAAGGCAATGTCCACTCCTGGCTTATTTATGCAAACAGAAATGATATGCTGGGGAAACATCAATGGGCTTTTCTGTGCTTTAGAAAAGAATTTTAATGTAATACCTTTTTCTTTTTTTCAGGGAAGTGCAAACAGCTTGGCCCCAAATCTCAAGAGCTAGACTTTGTAGTGTCAAGGATTTCTTCTGTCAGTGTCTAGTTATGAAAATGCCTTGAGTAGAGATCTCTGATTGTCTGGTTTATTTGAATAGCTGAAAGCCCCGTCCTGCAAATTGCTGACTGAGCTTGGATGAAGCTAAATTTGGGTAACGAAAGATGACCCAGTGTAAAGAAAATGCTGGGAATGGCTCCTCTGTTCAGCTCCTTGTAAGATTCTCAACAAGATGTTTCCACTTTTAATTATCCCTATGCATCTGCAAGATAAAGCATTACATTTTAGCTCAGAGATTTCTTTCTTCCTTTTCTCCTTTGCTTTCAGTACTTAGGTGTGCAATTTCTAAGGATCAGTTGCTAGGTTTAAATAATCAAAGGTAATTTTTCTCCTTGGCAAAAGACTTCCAAAATTCTGACGCCTTCTCTAAGCTACAGCAGAATAATGGGAGGCTGGTGGTACTGTCGTGTTGCCATTAGCTTCGCTGCTCGGTAGCTGCACATCAGCACAGTAATCATTTTCAGATTTACAAGCATTAAATATTTTAATTTAATGCCTTGGCTCTCTTGTAATTCATGCACTTAATTATATGATAATTACTCAAATGAAAGAGATACAGCTGCTGCTGTATCAATTCTTCTAGGAATCTGAGATTTTGGAATAGGCCTCTGATTTCAGGGTGGGCTTTTTTTCTGGCCCTTTCCAAAAGCTAGTGGGCACTTAAAGGTAATTTTTTGAGTATGTGGAACAGAGGTGAATTTCAGGTAATGCTACCTTCCTAGCTTCTTTTCCTGGAGCGTGGCGTACATTTGGCAGATGAGGGACTGGGCACCGTGCTGGCTGTTTTTACTGCTCCTTGTGGATTATAGTCATTAAAACAGAGGAGCTAAGGCAAAGCTTCCACAGCGCAGGACCCTGCTCCATTACAGATGGCTGCGGAAGGAAGTAAACTGGAGGAAAGAGGTGCCTGTTTGTGTACACGTGCACATAACTGTATAGAATTTAATACCTTCATAATAGGCCAGTTGCCCAGTCTGCAAGCACTGCACAATGAAATCACACAATAAATTAAAGTCAAGTATAAAGGTTCAACTAGGCCAAATAGACCACCAGCTGAAACAAAAGGATTTGGCACAAAGGCAAACCCAAGTGACCTCAGCAGAGAAGGGCAATTAACACACGGGGTGAGGAAGAAAAGAAGTTTTAGCAAATACAAAAAAAGCAAAGTCAGTTCAAAGAAGGGGGCCCCTAGAATCCGGGGAGGGTAACGCTGCCAAAATACACGGAGCGTCCATGAGGACCATGTGGCCACCAGCCCAGGGCAGTGGCACCTCCTCTCCAGGAGGAGAGCTCCTCGTGGGCATCCTGTAGCAGGTAATGCCCCAGACTCCTGGTTTCTGCTTTCCAGCCTGCAGTGGCTCTGTGCTTAACTGTTAAAAATACAAACCAAGAGGCTTTTTCTTAGGAGAAGCAGTAATTGTAAGATGGAGGATTAGGTTTTCTGATTTTTTCTGGTTTGGTTTTATTGTAGATCTCTAGATGGTGAAAGATTAGCATGGGAATACATTTCAGTTAGGAGATGTGCTTGTGAAAGTCTCCATAAAGTTATCTGCAACTTAAATTACTTAAGACCTTTGAAAACTGTCCCGCATGTATGTGCAGCTCGCTCTGCGGGAGGGTTAGTACCACATCCCTGCAAGCTCCGCTGAGTAGGGTCTGGCAAGAGGGCCATGCTGAACGGCAGCCTTATGAAATTACTTGTGCTCTGTACAAATACTTGAACTCTTCCACGCTGAGCCCCTTGCAGCGTATCAGAAAAGAAGCAGCAGTTTCAGGCCTTGTGTATTCAAAGGAAACGTGCCTGTGGGCAGGCGGGACAGAGGCTGTTCCCCCAGTGGAGCCGATGGAGCTCTCTGGGATCGCTTTCTGCAGAGCTCCGCCTTGCAGGTTTTAATTTCTGGTTGTTTGCTGCTTGCCCTATCTTCTGGCCCCGAGTTGATTAAAACGTTAGGTGAGCCTTCGGTGCTGAACCGCCGGGGATCGCGGCTGCGGGGCCATCGAGCAGCATCCCCCCATCAGAGGGGCTGCGGCTGAGCCCCGGCTTCTGGGCCAGCGTGGAGGACAAGCCTGGCAGCCAGTCGCAGCCAGCGGTGCCATGCTTTTCCAGGGGAGGAGGTTCTTTGCTGCCTCTTTACTGAAAAACAGAAAAAGCGAGAGACTTTTTAACAGCAACCACAGTAAAGTTTTGTGAAAACACGTTGCAGCCATATTTAAAGTTTTTGGTGGTGGTGGTTGTTGACATGTGAGATTATGCTTAATCCCTCCGGGACTCAGGATATTTTGTAAGAATTGTAAGTGTAAATATTTGGCAATAGTTTCATATCCGTCCTTTCCGAGTCCCACTGGAATAGATGACGCCGGGTTACTGTACTGTGTGTAGTTTCTGTTGATGGCAGTAGCAGATTTAACACTTCTACACAGTTGCATTTTACTTTATGAGTATTTGAAGTTTGTCTTGCCTATGTGAAGTAATTGCTCTGCAGCATGCTCTCTTGGAAGAGGATATAATGTTTGTTCAGTTTCTTAAAAGCTGTAAACGAGAGGCAGAGCAGCAAACTACAGGCCAATCGCTATTAAAAATACACAGAGATGTTTTTAATTGCTAAAGGCATCTAGCGTAAAGCAGAAATATTTATTTGCCTAGCTTGTATTCCGATTGTCAGACTTACAGCAAGGCCAAATCCATTCAAACAGTTACTGGAAATTGGTATTTGAACTTGTGAACTCAGGAAAACTCCTGATCTGCTCAGAGGTCTCTGGCGTGCCCTCTGAGCCCGGCAGACTGTTGTCTCGAGCTTTCCTTTAACTCTCCGGAGATCGTGGCGGCTGCCTTTCCGAGTTCCTGCCTAAATGCAAGTTGCACCAAAAGGGTTACAAAATTTTAAACCCTGTGTATGCAGACAATTTTCAGCTAGCTTACAGCAGCTGCGGAGTCGTGCTGATAGATTAAAAGCAGCTCCCAGCCCCAGAATGAAGTACATTAGAGCTCCTGCTGAGCCGAGCTGGGGTGAGGCCTACACAGCTGTCATTTAGGCCAAGTTTCCAACCGAAAACTGAAGAAAAGGATGTAACTTAAAGAAAAGTTATATTTTAAAATAAAGCATCTGCTTATTAATCAAATATAGGCAGGAGTTCAGTTGTGCAGTGGGTTTCAGCCTCAACAGCCTGACACTTGGGAAGGTAGGGAAATAATTTTCAAGGATCAAGAAGGGGCATGTCCAGTCAAAGGCTGTTACTCGGTGGCACTGTAAAAATAATCCTTTTTTCTGTACTTGTCTATCTCCCTGAAAAAGAAGCAGAATGTGAGTATTCTTGAACTCTTGCACATCTGAGTGAGGGAGGCTGATCAGCTTACACAATTGCTTTTTGCTGATATTGACCGTAAAGCGTAGCCGATTCCCTAGGGAGCGGGCTCATATAAATCTGCAGTTAGCAGAGAGGCATTTATAAGAAGAAATCTTTATGGCCGGTCCTCTATTTCCTGGTATGTTTTTACTATGGGAGAGGCGGTCACCATGAGCCAGGCAGTTGAAGAAACCGTGTGAGCATGGCTGATCCCTCACCTACCCACCCCTCTGCCCCATGGATGGCAACGCCATGTTCTAACGCGTGCTGATTCTCACCCCTTTGCTGAATTCTGTTATTTCTCTGCAGGAGCACATTTGTTTGGCCATGTCTCATCCTGGTAACATAAATGAATCTGTGCCTTTCGGTTGTCTCTTCACTTCCATGACCAATAGTAGCTTCCTTGTCCTTGGTACACACCAGCTTCTCAGTGGCTTCTCAGTTTTTAATGCAGAGGGTCATTCATAAGAAACTGAGTGAAGAATATGAATTAATTATATAATCCCATTGACATACATTGGCTTACAAGGACTTTTGTACCCATTTTTTCATTTAATTTGCCTGTACAGTTGCAACAGATCTGGCCCTGCTCCTCACTAGCAGTTAACTGACTGTTTATCTCACAGTATCGCCCGCAAGTGCCCAAACTGGATTTATCGCTGGTTTATTTAAAATAAAATATTCAAAAATATTTGTTTAAAATACTGACTTTTGTCTGTATATAGTGTGTGGCATGAATAATTTGTTGGAGTTCAGATGCTACAGTGTTTCAGTTCTTATCAGAAATGTATGATATGAATTTGAAAGTATGCCCTCTCGCTTGCTTTCTCATGTCTAGTGCATAATGAATTTCCAGCTTGGCAGAAAGGAGAGGATCAGAGTGGGAAGCAGAGTATACCATGAGGATTTATCATGGTACTGTTGAAAACAATATGACAACTCTGGGTAATTTCTTGGTTACTGAAGTAACAGTCTCATTTGGGAAAGGACCCTATAAAATAAAGAACTTGGGTTCTTCAGCTAAAGAATAACTATCGGTAATTAATTAGGTTAATGTCATAGGTGCCTCGTTCTTGTTTCCTTGCTTGTCCCAAACTATCCCACATTTTTCAGGATCATCCAGCATTAACATTAGCATACATAAACCTATTTTTTTAATATAAATTAGAGATAACTTTGGATATAAATGAATGTATATAATGAGTTGAAAGGCCTAGTAAAGCTAGTGAGATCTGTTTGTAGTGTGTACAGTAAACATGAGTGTTCCAGCAGTGTAGGTGGACCAAATCAGTGATTTTCCCAGAATACTCAAAGCAGAAATAGTTTTATTTGGGACCTTAAATCTAAAGTTTGACAGATGAACTCATTCTAGTGCAGTGATTCTTAATGTATACGTTTCGGAGGTGATACTCCTCTATGGGACCATGAACGTGTGTACAGGTTCGCATAGATCCTGTTATTTAATATAATTTATTCATATGGGCAGTGGTGAAAGATGGTTTTTACTTGTGTGGCAGAACAGAGCTAAGGTAAATTCAGTAATCATCCCTTAAGTATAGAGGAAGTAACTCAAAGAGAAAGCACTCCACTCGGCTATTGTTGCGAATCACCAAACAGTGGCAAGTAAGAGATGTATATGTTGAACTTCCTATTCTATGTGGAATAAGTGGCAACTCAGTATTCTCCAGCTTGGTGTATGCAGGGCACATATGTGCATTTGGCCTCTAGTAGAGTCAAATAAATCACCTTTACCAGCCCTTGAAGAACTCCTGGACTAGCAAGACTTCCTGCTGTTTGTAGAACAAGCTTAGTAAGTTAGTCCAATGTTGGCATAAAAATGTATAAAGCACTTGTAAAGAGCTAAATGTCTACATTTATTAAGTACTAAATATTGAGCATTATTTTCTACTTGTGATTTTGAAACCAGTGTGATGAATGTTCTTAGTAAACATAGTTGCAATAAATACATATATTACAAAGTTTCTTGGTAGGAAAATTAAATTATATATAGTGCAGTTAAAATGCATTATAGGCCTGAACCACAGACTATATCACAGTTAGAGGAAGCGAAGCTTGCTACCATTCTGTGGCTCTTCCAGAAAGGAGCATTGTACTGTATTATCAGCAATAACAACAACAACAAAGCCTAAAAAAAATTTTCATTTTTAGTGGCTGTTACTTGAAGTAATAGCATGAGTTCTTAAGGGCTTTTCTCACTCAGTTTAGGAATGATATTCAGTAATCTGCAACATTATGAGATTTTTTTGGAGATTTTTTGGGTGGGTTTTGTGTTGGGTTTTTTGGTGTGGGTTTTTTTTTTTTTTTTAAAAACGTTTGGAGTATTTCTAGCTATCTAATCTCATCTGAACACATGTGGGGCTGAATATTATCTATTTACATTTGGAGACCTGTATCAATTTTTATAAATTAACATGGCAATTTTATATTTGCTAGTATGCAGAAGCTTTCTCCACTTCTAAAAGATTTTATTTTCATTAAGCTATGAATGCAGAAGAATGTCTGTCAGGTTTTTTTGCATTAGCTCGGCTGGTTTATCTTAAGCATACTCAGTAGACTTGCCTCAGTTTTTCTCAAGCTATTGTTCTTTTTTACACCGCGTTTGCACACTGCAGTGCATCTAGGGAATTTCAGCAGTCGGAATATACATGAAAAGAGACCCGCTCTACTTTCATAAGGTCCCTGGATGAATTGGACGAAACCTCAAGGCCCCATGGTGGAGCCAGAGCCGCATTCATATTCCTTGCCATCACCACACATATGATAGCATGAAGCCCAGACCAATCGAAAACTTGACAGTAAGCCTTTTGATTTTGCGGGGAAGCCTTCATCAAGCTGAGAGAGGGAAGGGAATATAGCCCAAACTGGACTTCATACTGTGGCAAGTTTGAAATCCCAGCCCAACCACAGAGCTGCTTGATTGGAATAGTTGGAAACTGTGTCCAGGAATTCGGCAGCGAGAACTTGGCTTTCAGCAACTCCTGCCTTTTTAAAGGAAAATTCACCATATGGGTCACTTAGGAGCCTTATTTATTCTGTACATTATAGTGCTGTATAGTGTTTGCTACCGTATATTTCTATTCCACAGCCGCTTTGTTTCTTAGCCTCGTGGTGGAACACTCTTGGCTAAAGCTTTGACGTTGTGTTCTAGGCTGTTTAATTATTTGGTCCTTAGTCTATGTAAGAAACAGAAAGAACCAAAAGAAATCCTCCTTTACACTGTATATGTTAGCGTTAGCTTTTCCTTTAAACGTAATTATGCTGCAATGTGTATTGTAGGTGTGTCACAAAACTGATCTGTACTTAGTTGTTGTGGCCATTTTAGTGGTATGTCAAAATTGCCATCAAATTCACTAATGACGTGACATCGAATTATGCCATTGATTAACTGTTATTCTGGTTCATCCATTTCTGGCTCACGTGCCTGGGCGCTGGCACACGTCGATAGCTGCAGCGCGTTACTGCTAGTGGTGCCTGTGGGTCTGCAGATGGAAGAGCTGAGAATTTCCTCCTGGGGGAGATGGCGGAGCCTCTGCTGTGGCTCAGCCCCCAGGATGCTTAATTTTAAAACTCCAAACATTCTGTGGTTTTGGTGCCTATCTAGAACTGCATTTTATTCTTTGTTACCCCTGGAATTGTGATCCAATTATGCCTCAACCCAGCCCTCAGTCAGACAAAACTCTTGTTGACTTTCATGAGAGTTTGTCTAATTAAAATACGAGTTGGGAGTGCAGAAGAGATAAATACCAGAAGCATGTAAAAAGTGGCAAACTGATAGATTTGTGCTTTGTGTCAGAAGGTCATCCCTATAACACACTTTCCTGATTGCGATGGGAGACTTTTTTTCCATGGAGTGGTACATGATCCCCCCTTCAGTGCAGTGGTGCCTTTTATAGACTGCAATTCCTTATGGCTGAAGCATAGTGCAAAACGTTTAATATTGTCTCATGGCAAGTAGATGGGAGTGCTGACACTAAAATGTTTTGTTTGGGTTTTTTTTTGTTTTGTTTTTTTTTTTTTATACTATGGCAGGACTTCTGGCTGGTGGCCTCCCGCCACCAAAAAGGTAGGGAGGGGTTGGTGTGGTGCATGGGACATACTGGGAGTCCAGCCCAGAGCTTGGGGGGGGTTATCTGCAAGCCCTCCCCTCCTCTCCCCTCCTCCGGGGCATACAGGAGCGCAGCTGGAAAGAGGTGCCGGGTTTTGCGGTGCCCGCTGCTCACACACTCTCCGAGGACTGTGTTGGCCGTGAAGCAGAGCGGAGGCTTGGTGCAGATCCATCCCCATGGTGTGTTAAGGCTCTGTTGGATCAGCTATTCAGCAGTGTTTCCTCAGCCAACATTTTGGGTTTGGTTGGTTAGATTATTTCTTAATACCACGACGCTTTATAAGAGCATTTACTTTAGCTAATAAGTTTTAGAGTGAGCTTGCAAGGTTCAAATGAGTCAATTTTAAGCACAAAAAAAGTGTTAGAAAATTATTAGCTTATGAAGCTTAATGTTAAGGAGGAATCTAAACCAGAATTTTTAAGGTTGAATCACAGAGCGTCCAAATGTCTTTATAGTTTGCAGGATTGTCTACAAGAAACACCAAATTTGAGACTATAAAATTGAACCAGTCTACATCTTGACCCCATAACTATATTAAATGTGAACATGTGAAAATTGCATATTATAAAACCGTATGCAAAGTCACAGGATGGTATCTTTGTTGAGTTGTATTTAAACGGCTGCAGAGTGTAAATATCCCACGCTCTGTATGTATCCAAAATATAGGTAATTTTCTGAAGGTCTATGGAGACAAAAGCTCTGAGCGATTCTCACCGAGAGCTCTCTGCATTGGATCCCAGCGGGTGCTGCTTGCCCAAAGCACTCGCTTCATCCCTGGGAGAGCAGGGTGCTCACACTTCGAGAGAGGATGACTCTGTAGCCCCTTCCTCTTCCGTTCCT
This sequence comes from Chroicocephalus ridibundus, assembly GCF_963924245.1. NCBI lineage: Eukaryota > Metazoa > Chordata > Aves > Charadriiformes > Laridae > Chroicocephalus > Chroicocephalus ridibundus. The sequence goes on from NC_086287.1 coordinate 80,080,170, forward strand.
CAGCGCTGCGGGGTAATTAGTGCCAACAGCTCCAGTTATTCTCACTGCAGTACACCCAATCGCTTCAAAGGAATTTTTGTGAAACGCGAGTATCCCATGTTATCAAGAGTTAATAATTATAACAAATATATGCTTTGTGATTAAATAATGCGCAGCTGGAAAAATTAATCACGTCATGCATTAAGCAACGCTTAAGTCTTTTAAAGCAGCAATAGTTGCAGAATTTAACATTTAAAGATCCCTTGAAATGCCAGGGAATGAATATAAATGACTCAGAGCTCTATAGTGTCTTGATATGGTGATGCCAGCCAATGAAGGTGCAGGATTCGATCCTGCTATTTTATAATAGGCTGGTAAATATTTTATCTTGTGCCATGTTCCTTTTATGTTAAATTTTAGTCCAAGCCCACCGCTCCCTTAGTCAAGCAAAAGTTTAAATTCATTAATTTTTTAAAGGGCTGATACTGTCTCTTTCCCCCGTTGCCTGAGCACGCGAGAGGAGAGGTGCCCTTTTCCTCTTTCCTCAGCCTGTCCTGCATTTTAGGATTGAAGCCTTCTATTTTTCAGGAACATCGTCCCGTTGGAAAGAAAAATAAAAATCAAAGTATAGTGCCATTTTGTTTGCTTTGCTGAAGGCGCAGACCTGGAGAATCAGTGCTGTGCATAAGCTGCCTGACCCTGCAGTTTCTCTTACCAGGGGCTCATTTGTATGCAGAGGGGATTAGTCAGAATTTACTGTAGCTTCGCCCTGGGGAGCTGTGAACTCCCTAGGAATATGCTCTGACGAAAGCGTGCAGTTGGTAAGATTAGAACAAACCCTTCTGCTACAGAAAGTGCCTTGGTCACTCGCTAGGCCTCCAACATTGAAATCATTTTCATTTATAACCTTTTTGATCATTCAACCTCAAAGAAGCCTTGGCTTTTATGACAGCTTGCACCAAAATTGCCCAATTATTTGGGGGGGGCGGGGAGGAGAGGAGGGAGGGAGAATCTGAAAACAGTCAGATGTGAGAGACAGGGCACTTGATCTGTGCTCATGGCTTTTTCTTCCCTTCTCCTACCAATATTTTTACAGCTGTTGACATATATTGAGTTACATGTGGCTGTGCCATATCCCCGTGGTATAGTTTCAAAGATCTGTTCACCATAAAGTGTGCTGTTCTCAAGTAAATGACTCTGACTTCAAGAAAGCACAGTAGTTTAAATGTTACTATAAATACAGGAGCTAAGACATTTTAATTATAATTTTTGAGTTACACAGTGCTCTGTACGTACGCTAGGCATTTACAAAAGGCTGGGGAAGTGCTCAGGTTACTGTGCTCTCTTGTGGATAAGGCAGTAACTGCAAGCAGCTCGTTTTGCTGATCCCCGTTATTTACCTGTATTTGCACAGCGTTTATTGGCGATGAACATTTTAGGTCTGGGAGTTCAGCTGTGGGAGCTAAAGAAGAGAGAAAATCAGGCAATTCAGCAAAAAAAAATATTCAAACTCAAATTCAAGAGAATTTTTTGCTTTGGGATATCCTAGTAATGTTACTTTTGTCACAATGTGTTGTAACTTTAGTTAGAAAATATCAGCACATCTATTGTCCTTTCAATGCCCTTCCAACTCGCATCTGGTAACTAGGGCAGATTGAGAATTCAGTACTAACAGATCTGTCAAATTTTTGAGAAAATCCCAGGGTGTGAGTTCATTGCTGATTAATTTTTTCATCAGTGTAGCAGTGTTGGCTTTAGTGAGGTTATTCCTAATTTGCTCTGATGAAAGGAGGAAAAAAATTATTCTCGAAGTGGGTGCTGCTGTCTTGGGAATAAATAGATCCAGGGCGTGGGGGAAGCGCAGATGAGCAGCAGTATGTGCCAGGAGGTTGATTTTTAGCTGTCGGTGGGTTGATGGTGTTATTTTTTTAACTTGAAAACAAAACGTACATAACAAGCTTTTACAGGATTTTGTCTTGTACATCAGTACCACTTACACATGGTAAAGGTTTCCACCCTGGATATGGAGATCTGATGCTTTGCATTTGGGCTGATACATACAGTGGAATGGTGACTATAAGCTTAAATGATTTTGTAGTACAGTAACATCGCCCTTTGGAGAGCTCTGCAATTGAGATCTAACAAATCAAGTATCAATAGGGCTCCCTAAATGAATTTGTCTTCCTGCAGTACCTGTGACAGAGCCATTGTAATGGAGATTTCAGCTCTCTCTGCTGTGACTACTGCAGTAAAAGCAGCTCCTCTCAGTGCCTTCAGGGCCTGAACCAAGATTCACTGGAATCAGTAAAAAAATCTTTCGATGACTGAAGCCAATTTTGGATCTACCCTTTACTGCAGGCTTGGATGCCCATCGTTGCTGATGGCGTGTTTTTGGTCATGCAGTCTACTAATCTACATAAATTAATAAATAATATGCATAATAAATGGCACACGTACAGTAAACTGCGTCTCGTGGTTGCATGAAAGACTGCTGCGGTTTCTAGCAGCATTCCCCATGGCCTCGACAAGAAATGCTGATGAAGTCAGAGGAGTTTGGGCACTGTGGAACTCCTCGGTGCCATTGCCAGCAGATCCTCCTTGGCCATTAAGTGGTGCCCCTGTGTCACTCAGCCAGGGAATGCTATGTACTTCCATTTAAAAGCAGTTGTGAGGTCTCCTGAGCAGGAACTGAAAACCCTGGACCACCAGCAGAGCTACATCCTCTGACCTTTCCCTTCCAATATTGTAACAGATATTTTTTAAGGTGTTTTTTGAGTAGCAGTGAGAAAGCACGCAGGCTGTAGAGATTGTAGGAAGGTACTGGGAGCATTTGACCAACTCTTAACGTCTTTTACTGGATTTGGACTCAAATCATTGTGTGCTTCCTCTGCTTATAACTTCACCTCTTTTGTGAATCAAACCCAGCTTTTCTGTTGTGCAAATTGTACAGGAGAGTAAGGTCCAGAGAAAGATTTCTTTCTCCCTCTGAGCACCGCTACGAACTCTTACTTAACAGAGCAAGACCATTCATCTCACACCTTGCGGGTTGTTTTTTCTTTCAAAAACTTCTTCCAAAGTCTGAGCATAAGCGAGTGATCTGTATGATGAGAATAAGCTGTAAGCTCTGTACTGATGTACCTGGTCCCTGGGCAACATTTCAGATGGCAAAGGCCGTCCGTTTGTGTTTGCCTTATGGACGTTTCTGTATGTGATACCTTCTATTATCTCTGCTGGTTAAGCAGGCTTCTTCCACAGAGGGGGATTAGGATGCTTTGATAACACTGTATTAATATGTAGTTATCCATATACAAATGAAGTGTGTAATTAATTAATTTTGTGGATATTTTTGGTTATGTAAATCAAACCCAAGCAATAATAAGTCCAGTTGCTGGAGGTAGCTAGCGGGCCAGCTACCTTGCAAACAGATGTCTGGCTGTGAATTCATCAAAGGATCGCGTGTACGGTTCTTAGCATTTCTTCTCATTATCACATTTATCAGGGAGTGCAGATGAGCTGGTTTTTCCCTACATCCTGTTGGATGTTTGCTTTCGAGGGAGGAGTCTGGGCGCAGGCGGTGTTGAGGATGCAGCATCTTCCTTGCCCATGCAACCGCCAGGGACACGCCGGCTCGGGCAGGCTGGGGCTGGCCCCGGGGCTCTGGCAGAGAAGGGCAGGGATATCTCGGGCACTCCTGGAGCCGCCAAGCAAGACAGGCTCCCTCCCTCCTGCAGCCTGAATAGTTGGGGCCCATTCACCTCCTGCTCTGTCTTTTAAATGACTTGTATTTGTCCGGTCTGCTTAAGATAAAATTTAAGATTTGTATTCAAAGGTACTGACTGACATGTTTCCTTTATGAATTCTTGTGGATTACTATTGATTTTTGACTGTGGTTTTCGAAATCCTACTTCTAGGACTCTGGAGATTTCCCTGCTGCAATAATAATGTATTGTCATTCTTAATATCTCAGATCCCTGACACAATATTCATATTAAAACCACAAAAAAGCTACATTAGAGTAACACCGAGGGTCTGCCTGGAACCCACCAAGGCAGGGGAAATCAAAGTCGAGGCTGAAAATTAGGGATGACACTGTGAAACGTATCCCATTGTACTTAAGTACTGGAGTTCATCTGTGATTGCAAGATCACTTGTGTTTGAGAGATAGATTCCTCCGTACAGCAGGAATGAGTTATGATGTGTTGTAAATCCTCAGCATTAACTATTGTAGTTGAGAGTGCCTATTTTTGAGGAGAGCTACATAAACCAGCATTATGGAAGTCACTTTAACATATTTTATGAACTTTCGTTCTCCTTGGCGCACAGTGCTATTAAAAATTCATTCTGCATTTCTCTGCTTGCATAATAATTCTGGATCAAATTGTTCAGGTCAATAAGGAGACAATGAAAATGTCACAGCACTCTCTGTGTGAGCTTGTAGGCATCTTTCCTTTAACTGTATTGCCCCCAAAACATTATGCAGACGTGCACAGTCCTTTGCATGAGTGTCATAGATGGTTTGATCTATTCATCTGTATGATGTAAATGTGTTGGCCGAATGCTTGTAGCACCACTGAGGTATTGGAAGGCCTTCCATTTGACCGTGTCTTTTGACCTTTCTCGTACCATCTCTTTGGGAGTTAAATTTTTCCAGTCAAATCTTTTTTCTTGCTAAGTTTGAGAGCTTACTTCAGTTGTTCATTGGTTTCTCAGTGCGCAATGAAAACCCTGCAGGGCGTCAGGAGTAGGAGTTGAGAAATAGGGGAGATTTCCTGTGGCTGAGGAGAGGCCGGGAGGGCATCGCACGCTGGTTGACTCCTCTGAGGGATGTGCGTGGCATGCACGTGGTTCTCTGCCGCTGCCACCCATTTTAGCATCGAGAGGGGAGCAGAAGTGTTCTGACAAAATTAAACAAATCCATTAAATGTGTGTGTTTAGTAGAACAAGGTGTTTTAACCGTATTTTTATAAATGGTTTTAGAAATAGCTGTTCATCCCCCTTTCCATCTGCTTCTCTCTTCTGTTATTAATGCTCACGTTAGAGCCCATCTGACGTTACTCTCCTAGTTCATTGAGGCAACGTGAAAGGGTTTCTTTACAAATGAGGATTATGGGTCATTTATGTATATCTAGGATCTCTTTTTCTGTGCTGTTTTTAGCAGTGAACAGATAGGGACAGAAAGTAGATGCCTGGCATCCCATCAGAGAGGAGCATTCGAAACTTGGTGAGCTAAAGCATCTGCGGAACTCCACACACGCCAATAGGCACACTTTCTGCAAAATGGCTCATTAGTCACTAATCGCGATGGTGACTGAGGGGCATGTGAACATGTATTATTTTGATATAGATGCTTACCAGCTTTACTCATTATCTGCTTCTGAAGACAGCCATGGACCAAACTGAAATTCGGTGTAATTAAGTGGGACTCCATTAACACCAGAGCTGTGCTACGGTGCTAAAAATATCTCATTAAATTTGGATAGTCAACAGCACTTGTAGCGTTTATGCATGTTGTTTGCTGTTACAAACATTCCGGTATTTGGAAAGCTCAGTGTTACCCCAGCTGCTTTCAAAGATGCGTCAATTTCTAGATGAAATTATTTTTGGAAAGGCCAGATGAAATTACAAGTTTACCTGAAACACTTATTTTATGCTTATATTACATGAGCCTTAATGCGTGTATTACCTTAATGCTTCTATTACCCTGATCACACTGCTGGCACTTCGCATTGGTTAACATGATTCGAAAGGTAAATACTGCTAACTTACTGATTCAGCATGTAACTATTGGTTCTTCAACCTACTGCAAATCGCAGCTTTTATTGTATCTACCAACATCCCCAAAGTGTAGCATAAATGTTTGGAAAAGATGTGCAGTTACTGCTTGCATGTACCATCAGGGTGAGGTATTTCATTTGAAAATACAAGAACTAGTCAACATTAAACAACATTGGGTCATAACATTCTTTTAGAGAAAATCATTAAAGGAGGCTTTAAACACACACACATGCCCTAACACTATCACAGCTGATCAGTTTAAAGTAAATTCAGTATTTCCAAGAAAAAAATTGGGTTTGTTCCTTTGAAATTATGTATGCCTAAATTAATCTTTCAAGTGAGTTATAAATCCCTGTAAATGGGGTTAGCATCAGAATGAATTATAGTTACAAAAATTGGAATGAAGATAAATCATGTTTCCTTGGTAAAAATCTAATAATAGCTGTCGGGTGCATCCAACACTGCTCAGATGTAGATCCCGTGTTCTGTGTCCATGGTGCGCTCTGCGGAGCTCACGCTACCCGCGAGATCAGGGTCTACGAGGCTCAATACTGGGCAGCGTTCAGTATTTTAAGAGTTTTATTAAAATTATGGTACTTGAACTGGTGCAAGCAGATGTGCACCTAAAACAAGGAAACAAAAGAACCAGATCACATAATTTTGGAAGAAGTAAGATGAGATTTTTATTTTTTTTTTAGTTTGAGTGATGGTTTGAGTCTATTTAAGCATCACAAGGCCGACTGCTGCTTTGTTAACCTGTGTCGGAATAAGGCTTTTTTGGGGCAGTGGGGGCGGATTGGCAGTACAAAGACGCTGCGAAGCAGTGCAGGCGAGGTGGAGCGGTGCAGCACTGGCGAGGTGTGCTGACCTCCTTGACCCGGTACCCTTCACAGGAATTAAGTTCGTTGTTTTACAGAGTCACACCTTTTAAAGAAAAAAATTTAAAAAATCCTTTGAGGCCCTCCCCATCCTTATCTAGGAGGGGTGTTGGGGAGCCCTCGGTAACAAGGATCTTGGAGAATTGTTAGTATTAAACTGCTGTCAAATTACCAAAGTGTAACGATGTACAGGACGTGCTCTTTCAGCCACTGTCTCTTCAGCGTGTGGATGAATGTCAAAGGGAATATTTTGTGACAGTTCCTTGTGACCCAGATTCCACAGAAGTCTCTTATAAAATAATCTTTGAGCGAACACTACTCGCACGTCCTAAGGACACCTCATCCCCGTGAACCCAAAGGTAGGAGTGAAGCTGCTGTGCACTGCGAGATCTGTGACTTTCTATCTGAGAATTTCGGTCTTGTTTGATAGTTCAGCCTTTGTGCCCTGCAGATCCATTTTAAATTGTCTGAAGCAGGAATAAATCTATTACAATGACCACCATTTTTTTTTTTTTTTTAATAATACAAGATGGGTCTGTGAAGAGGTGTTAAAAAGTAAAAATGAAAGGCAGAAGTTGTAAGGAAAACCTGTTCACTGGACAAACCTGCAATGCAGTAAATAATAACCCTAGAGGTGAAAGACAGCCTGTTCTAGAAAAAAGGGCAATGGAAAAGACTTTTTTTTTGTTGTGGGTTTTTTTTTTTTTTCTGTGGGTCTAGGGGAGAAAAGGTCCTTTATTCTTTAGTAACTTCTCTGATTTTAAATATGTGCTTGTCTGGTCATAAGGAGCAAGGTCATTCCTACTGCTCAGGGCCTGGGCTTTGTGCTGGTGTTGGCGGGAGCTTCTTTCCTCTCTCCTTTTCCTCCCTCCCTCTATCTCTCCTTTTCTTTTTCTCCTGAGGTGCAGATGGCCACATTTGCAGGTTAACTGGAACAGCTGGAGGCACATTATTAGCTTCCTGCTGCTAACTCATATTTGCTTAGATTTTTTTTTTTTTTAACAGCAACATAATTTACAAGTAGTAGGCCAGTGACAAAGCTGGCATGTTCTAAATCCGCGTCTGATTTATATAATGCTGTTGCTTATCAGTGAATGAAGTCATAATTATTGCTTTGTACCATTAAATAGCATAAATATATAAACTGTTATACAAATTGCAGCAAATGTTTCCTCTAGGGAGCTCTAGACAAAATTTTAATGTAGTGCATTTGTCTGTGGTGGCAGTTTCTATGGTATATAATAATGTTGATAAATTTTACTGTAGCAAGTGACATTTTATAACATTAATCCTGGTGGTAAAAATCTGATGAATACTACAGCTGTACTGGTGGGTGTAAGAAGAATGAGAGCTTTTGACACCAAGTGAATTGATTTTAATAGTGCTTTAAGGCTCCAAAGCACAAGGACGGTGCAGAGACGGCAGATCCTTCACTGGAAGGGAAGAGGAATTGGGTAGGCGCTGGACAGTGAGGCACCGGGGAGCTTGACTTGATGCTGGTGATAATTAATTCTTTTAAAAAATCTGTACTGGTTAATGCATCCTTTGCTTTGAAAAGAAAAGCAAAAGGAAACCAAACAGTGCGATGAAAACTCTTAAAATCGTCACTGGTTATTTAAACTCTGTGTGTGTGAGTGAAGACCCTGTAATAACTAGAGATGCGGCACCTGGACTCTAATACGGTTTCAGACCTGCCTGCATGTGCTGGCTGCTGCCGAAGCTCCCTGGTGTGTGGCCGGGGGACGAGCAATTGTGCCTGTGCAGCCCCGTGCGTGCTGAATGGGGACGTGGCACAGAGTGACGAACTTGTGACACAAGGGCTGCAAGGAGAAGTTCTTCCTCTGATTTCACTTGTGTGTAGCAGGAATAGGATGGTATTGGCGGCTTTTAGCATCTGCCAAGTAAGAGCATAAATGATGCTGCAGGTTTTGCTTTTGTATTGCTTTGTGATGAGGTCCCAGTGCCTAGGCTGGGGTTTGCCTGTGCTCGCTGTGCAGGCAGTGGGGTGGCATGGCACTGCCGGCAATACCGAGCCCAGCAAAGACCCCACTAGGAAGCCCTGGGGTCGTCACCACTCATGCTTAAAGTGCCTGGCTTTGGTCATGGCCAAAAGTGGCAGATGCGCTCCCCTCCTCAGGGAGATATGCCATCCGTGGAGGCAGGGGGCAGCCCTGGACCCAGGCTGGGCTGTGCCCTGTGTGTCCTGTCAGCCTTTGGAGGATTGGATTGTTCTGGGTTTATTCACAGAAATAAGGAGCACTCGAGGCAGGCTGTCTGGGGACGATGGGCGCAGTCCCGCTGCCTGGCGGGGCAGGCTGCACCTGCTTATGCACTTGCCCTGGTGCTGCAGCAGGACGGTGTAGGCAGGCGAGGGAACGGGCTTGCCCCGGGCCAGGGCATCATGCAGGGGCCAGCTCCAAGCCACCACCGGCAGAACCAGTTCCCTGGGAGAGCCGCAGCTCACCTACCCACAGCTGTCCCAGCTCCTCCTCCTCCCTGTACAAGGTGGCTTTCACAAAATGCACGCGTACCCGTATCTTGTGTACGTTGACCAAAGCAAGTGTACAACTGCCCAGGGCACTGGCGGTAGCCAAAGGCAGGAGGAAGAGATGTGGGAGGCCACGAGAAAAGTTTGATGCTGTTTGTGCACAAGTTGTTTCTGAAACAGGTGCTCGGCTCTCTGTGTATTAATTATCCACGTGATTTCACTGTTAAACAAAACTGATGAGATGCTTCAGCTGCTATGTGATCTTGATGGCTGCCAAGCACAGGTGAATCCCTTCCATGCACATTGGACACAGCACAGAAAATAACTGAGTGCATGAAATGAAAGTATCCTTTGAGGCAGGAATTTCTGGTAGAGACGCTCTTGGCACAAGTATGTGGTATAAAATCTTGGTGCAATAGACACTTTTTCGCTTTTGTGATTTCTCTTAAACCTTGCAACTGCTTCTCACCTGATCACGAAACATAGTGACACACGAGAAATGCTTTTGTGTTTCATTAACACATGGCATAAGTTACTCACCTGTATTTATTAATTATTGCTCTTACTGAATTTCTAAACTGGTGTCGAAAATGTCACGTGTTTACTGAAAAAGAATACCAAAATGTTCCTGCTTCAAAATTAATTTGTTAAGGAACTCCTGTTTTTCCAGAGAAGCTTTCAAAAATAAATGGATAACTCAAAGGAGAATCCTTGAGGGCACTGTACTTGGGACACTTTTGTAAATGAAGAATGCACTTTTTGTACTCGGTCGTTTAGACTGACGTGACCATTCCTCACCTGAAAGTTTATTTTTCTGTTTTCTTCATGACATGACTTCTTTCCTTTTCAAATTCATGCTTCTGTTTCTATGATGTCAAAGATGGAGCTACAGTGTTAGAATTGCAGCCCAAATCCCAAAGGAGTTGGGAAAATCCCAAGGATTTCAAGCAGACCAGCATTGAGGTGTCTGACACACACCATGGCATCCTGTCTGCATTTTCCTTGCAAAACCCTGACATGTCTTGTATGGGTTTTCCTTCGGTTGTTTGTTTCCTGCGTCGTTAGCGTTTCATGTGCCCACAATAATTTTCTTCCTCTCTGAGAAATCATGTGTTTTTTCCTGCTGCCCTTTTAGACATGAAATTTATTGAGTGGTTGAGGATTAGTCTGCTGTTCTCTCTCCGGGCTGAAGTGCCGATGTTTGAACAGTGTTTAAGGAATCCTCCCCCACAGACGCCACGTCCCCCTACCCCTCCGCACCACCTGGAGATGAAGTGTGGGGGGCTGAGCAGGCCCCCTCGCCTGGTGGCACGTGGGGTGCTGGTCTTTAAGCTCAGCCCCAGAGACACAGGGGTACAGGCTACAAACCTTGCTACTGGCTTATGTGGTTGAAGTTTTGGACACCAGCATCGCTTTTAAAACGCAGATGTGCCCCAGAGAGCTGAACCTCCCAGCTATGGTACTGGAGGCATTGCATTACAGTCAGCAAAGGGAAGCTGGAGGCAGTTTTGCACAGGAGCGGTATGGAAATGCAGGGAACAGCGTTGTGCGGGGTGAGCCTCTCTCCACCTTCCTTTACCCAGGCTTCTCCATCAGACCTCTCGCCCGCACCTTTGCTGGGCCGCTCCATCCATGGGCTCTCCCTTTGCTCCAGCTGCTGGCCAGAGTGGGGGTGAGGGAGCTGAGCTCCCTGACTGGTGGTCTCTGTCCCTTTGGAGGAGCACAGAAGGTGCTGCAGGAGTGCCACATGGCAGTGGCTTTGGAGCCCCGAGTTTTATTTTCCAGCATTAGCAGATTTTCAAAGTGTACCACTTGTCAACTTTGTACTCAGTAAATTCCTGTACAACGCTTTATGGCTTATGCAGTAGTTAAAAAATAACAATATTATTCTCATGGCCACCATTAAAATTTCTAGAAATAAAAGCATCCTATAATGTACTCTGGAAATGTGAATCCTAAGCTGTAAGGTATGTATGTTTGTAATGATTAATTGGCTCAACTCAATACATACCTGAATCATGTTTAGTAATAGCAGGGGCTGTGCGAATTCAGGCAACCTTTGTTAACGTATTCTGCAACACTGCAGTGATTCACAGCATCCTGCGGAGACCACCAGGCCAGCCCCAGCACCAGGCAGGTTACAGAAACCGCCTCAAAATCTTACGAGAAGCTGCTGTGGTCTCCCACCACGGGAGCCGGGTGAGCAGCCGCAAGCTCGCGCCGTCACTCCCGAGTTCACAGCCTTGCCCTGCAGCAGCACCAGCGGATGGGGGGGCTGTGGGTAGGCTGACTGTGTTTATTTGCTTCAACATCTTAGCGCAGTTACAAAGCTGATGCGTGTCCAGCCAGCTCGGTCCGTGGCAGCATTTGGTTCATCTTTAAAGGATAGTGAAAATGTGTTTGATGCCTGTGTGTGAAGCAACAGGGCTGAATAAAAGCCCATGTTACAATTACTTCTGCAAAGTCGCCCTGCATTTGTGTGTCTACCGCAAGCACTTATGCTTGAATGTGGTGTGTGATTTTTTTCAGCTAGTGTAAATAGATCATCTTTAAAGACCACAATAAAATGTTTGTGTAATGCTTAACTGTACATTAAGTAAAAACCTGCGTTAGAATATCCCCGTATTCTTTTAATCAGGTAAATAAGAGCATAAAGGCGAGTATCCCCACCACTCCCATTACTGTGCGCAGCACTTAGTTACATTAGAAAAATGAGGCATTGTTCTGCCAACTTTTGTTTCCCTCCATTTGTGTTACTTACCGCTTGTGAATCCAGCATGCCGACCTATGAAGCAATTAATTCTGAAACCCAGCCATCATCGCACACATAGGTACGATGGCATGGCTACTGCCAGGAGTCGATGGCTAGCACTGGTCTCCTGTGCTCGCAACTAGAGCGTTATTGGTTTGAGCTGGCGTATAACTAATAGCATTTGGAAGGTGTAGATGTTACATTGTCTGCTGAAGCATGACTTGTATTGCATTAAAGCATCCCAGTGCCTTTAAACAGGCTAAAAGGGGTTTTCAGCTACGGTCAATTAATGGGCTGTTGCATCGACAGTGTGCAGGGTGTTTGGGTGGTAATTGGGGTCTGTATGGTATTGACACCTCGCCTTTGCAGGCCAACTGAAGCAGTTGATGTGTTTTGCAATTCTTACGGCTGTTCAGGACCGTTGCAGGTTTATGGCTGTATCGCAGAATCTCTTTTTGTATACTTTTGCTCTGCTGACTCGTGCATTGCTCCAGGAGGTGTGCAGGAGACCGAGTACTTGGACTGCAGTTTCACCGCTGCGTAAATTTGCACAACTGGCCGTGGTCCCCTGGACGCCCCTCCAGGCAGCACCAGGGCAGGAGGCAACGCCAGCTACGGCAGTTCAGCTCCAGAGCAGGGCAACTATTTTACAGGGGGTTTGGGGGCAGGAACCGAGGTTCAAAACTACTCTGCTCCTACGGAGAAATCGATATTTAGCCGTAAAACCAGGAGGGGCATGGTTGGGAACCACAGCCTAAACGAGAGGATTTCAGTATCGTCATAGAAGATAAAACAAGAGGAAAACATTTCTGAATTTACTCTTTGTGTATTGAGGCCTTTTATGATTCATCAGTAAGTAAATATAAGCTAAGGGAGTGATTTGTTTCTAACAAGCTTATAAAATACTAGAGTCATTTGTGAGTTTATTGGAGTGCTGATTATAAACATTCCCTCATGCACACTCCTTTGTGTCAAATTAACATTCAAAATACAAATATTGTATCTTTGAATATTTCTGTAATCTCTTCCCAAGTATTTGAGGTCTTCGATGAGAGACGATTGACAGTGTCACATGAAAAGTAGCCAAGCGCTCTGTCACAGTTTTGGACATATTTTTCACTTCTTTGGCATTTGCTTTGCTCATGCTGCTGCTTTCAATTGCCTGCTCCATGCTCGAGCATTTTGGGTTTTGATACAATGCGTAATTGATGCTCATCTAGCTGCAAAGATTCAACCGTTGTGCGTGCTGCGCTGCCTGTGTGCGGCTTCCCGGGATGTGCCCTGCAACTCAGCAGTGCTGTTGTGTGACAAGAGAGTGTCCGTTCACGCCCGGGCTGGGTGGCCTCAGGGCAGCTGGGGCACACGGGTGCCACTGGGGCATTCCGGGTTTCCCAAAGTGCTCCCCCGAGGAGCTGGACTCTGTGGCTCCGTGAGCCTCAGGTGTGATCAGAAAGGGAGCCCTGTTCTTACACTTTCTCTTGTGCACTAATGCATTTTCTGTTGGTAATCATAAGGAACAGAAAGGTAAAGGGTAGGCACGGTCTGCTGCAGGTTCCTCGGGTCGCTGGTTTAGATCCATCCCCTGTAGGCACTTTTCCCAAAGGATATGCTGTGTGTGGAAGGTGTCCCAAGGCCGGGGCTCTTGGGGTGCTGCTGGTTGGGATGGGGAGCTGGAACTGGGGGCTTTGGGCAACAGACCTTGGTCGAGCTGCTTGCTGACCCTATGGCTACAGAAGTGCCATTTCACCCTCTCCAGGTCTGCACAGCACGTGTATTTATAGTTTAATCATACTGATTGTCTATTTTTATTTTATGATTTGGTTTTCCCCCCTTCCCACAAAAACGGTTCCCATTTTGTACCCTAATTCCTTCCCTTTCCTTTCACCGCGTAACTTGTTTTTACTAAGCAGAGGAAAATCCTGCAAGGGCGGGTCTTAGGCTAACATTACTGTAGTGGCTGCCATTTAAAAAGTCAATTTTTGCCTACAGGCAAAGTATTGTTATCAGAGTTCGTAACTATTTTGCATATATACGATTTGTATCTTCCCTACCTCTCTGGGGTGACAGGAGCAAATGCCGAATTCTTAATGCCGATTGTTGAATTGGAGCTTAAAATAAGAACTCACAAGAAAAATGAGGAATAAAATGGTGGGTAGCAGGTCTCTGACAAACCTTTATTGCTTCCTCCTTTTTGGTTCAAACAGGGACTCCATGACAGCTTGATTTAGGGTCTTACTTTATTTGAGGGAGCAGCTGAAAAGCGGCTTGATTTTTCCTCTCATTTTTCACTGTTCCTCAGTAACTTTTGCAGGGCTGTGGAATATGCTTCTTCTCATCTGGGCTTATTAGGTGGATGCCCCGAAATCTATTTCAAGTTCAATGAATGCACATGAGGCCCTTCTCTGCAGCAGTCCTACAACACCTTTAGACCTTTCCACATCATCTCGGCCACCTCTGCATGGCTCCAGTCCGTTACTGGGCCCACCCCCTGAAGGTGCCGTCCTGCTTGGCCCTGCTTCCCTCTGCTGCTGGGAACTTCTTAGCGCTTCCTTGTGGTCAGGGCCTTGGGGCTTGGTGTTTTTTAAAAAAATGTAACTTCTGAGAATGAGTGGAGTCATGGAGAGCCCAGGAAACCTGTACAATGTCATGAGCCTGAGATCTGGGTGAGTTTAAGCAAAAATAGCTGTGTAGGAGTCCCGCTGTTAATGAGCCGTCAGATCCTCCTGGATGTTGTGTTTTGATACGGTGGCACACTCGTGCTTTCCCACGGCTGGAAGAGGGCTTCGTCGGCACCATCATAGGATCAGCGTTTCCAGATCCCTTTATTTGAGCAAAAATACAGACTTTCTTTATATCTTACACTAAGTTTTCTGTCACAGCCCACATATGTTCTCTGGAGTCTGTCTACAGCATGAGTTTGCACATGGCTTTCCTTAATGGACTAAAAAGCTAATGACATACAAAATCAAGAAAATGTGTTTCAAAACAAAATAAATAAAACCAAGCTGGCCATCTTATGCAGTGACAGCGTATCTGCCAACAGCCATATGCCTGACTGAGCTACTCACATAATAAAATAGAAAGGGTTTTGTTTACAAAGGCAAAAGCCAAAGTACTTTGAGTTTAGGAGCCTGGAAGAAGGTTTCTGCCCATGTTGCCAACCTGCTGCTGCCCTGCGCAGCTGCACAAGGTGTGCGAACGTAGCCCTCTGCAGAGAGCTCAGACCACTGCCTAAGTGCTGCCTGTCCAGCTTCTTGGGCAGGATAAATCCAGCTCTGGATCAGACGTGAAGGGTGCAAGCTGGCTGGCTCACGTGCAGAACAAATGTAAAGGTGATATTAGTTTGATATTAGGTTTTATGTATTGTAATCACTGTTTGTATGTTGGATAAGTGCTACCGAGAGTACCTTTATGGTCTGTGCTATGCAGAGTCATTGCTTGGCAGTGAGATCTCTTCCAAAAGGTCGCTGGGTTACAGCTTTTCTTTTTATTTGAGATGAAGCTGCTACAGGGTATGATTTCCACCTGGACTGTGGAGTGTTAATCGAGCAAATCCCATCAACATCAATGGGGGATGCTCTGTACATTCACTTGTGCATATTCCCACAGTACAAGAATATATGTCTGCATAATGCAGAGATGCTTAAGATATTTTCTTGTTTTCATGCAGATTCTTCTTTTTGACTGCCTTAAGGAATATCATGCGTTCCTGCACCTTAGGATTCCTGACTTAAAATATGTCTGATAGGGGTTTTTCATTCTTTTGGGCATATTTGTACTTAACGAGCTTTGAGAGATATTCATGCCATGCAAAATTAGTCACCTATCTTAGCCAGCCAGACCTTATTTAGTCACCCTTGGTTCTCTCTGTTGGCAATGGCATCTCATTTTGTCAGCTCCGATAACTGGTTTGTGTCCCTGAGCTCCTGCCATCGTCCGTGGGGAGAGGTAGCGCAGGAGGCACCTCGGGGTAGGGATTGGGGACAGGAGCCTCTCTGGGGCTGGGCTGTGACGTGTGTTCAGCCCTCGTGTGAACAAGTAAGCTCTGGTGCAGTTGTGCTAAATGATCATGTCAAGATAGCTGGGTAACTATCATTTTTATTTTTTTTTTTTCCAAGAGAAAGCTGAGAGATGTTTCCATTTTCCTACTCATCTGCATGTATTTTAAAGAAGAATTTCAGAATTTTGGTCTGTAAGCTGATAACAATGCCATAAGAGATTGGTTTTCAACCAGAGGCTTTTCCCTAACAGTACTGTTTCTTAAAAAGAAAAGAAGGTGAATTCATATTTAAAAGAAATGTATTTGTTTAATCTGAATAAGTGGGTGCAAACTGTCCCAACATTACAGGAGTGCGGCATTTGGCCCATTTCTAAGCTGTTTGGTGATCTGCAACAGAAATAATGCTCATGGTTGGTTTTCACTTGCACTTATCATTTATGCCCACAGCATCATTTCCCAGATATCTATATAATATAAGCTTTAATTTGACCATAGCTGATACTGCTGTGAAGCTTACATCACTAGATATGTATTTCTATGTTTATGGGATAACCGAATAACCATGTTATAGGGATAACTGAATTTTTCTTTGCTGATGCAAATAAAACTCTTCCACCCCCACCTCCTCCCCCCCCCAGAAAAAAAAAAGTTTGACATTTATCATACTTTGATGCCTGGAAGAACCTTCAGTGTTTCTCTGTTAAATTGTATGTTTAGAAGTGTTTTCATTTTCTATGCGTTCTGTTTTTGTCCCTTCTTTTACCAGTGTTTCTGCTTCCCCAGTGCCGTCATGGAAGTGGTTTACAGCTTTCTCCTACTCTGTGCATTGCTGAGTGTAGTTGACAACAACTGGCTTGTAGCCTGTCTGTCATGTTAATTATATACTATTAGAGACCATTAATCTGATGATTATTTACATGATAGATTTATAGTCTATCATGTCAATGTGTACTTGAGAAACTGTAATCTGAAGATCGGTGACACGCATCAGCGGGATTTTGCGTGTTTAAAAAATATCATGCGCTATTCCGAGTGCCCCCGGCTAGTGCAGGGGGCTGGCAGCCGGGGCTGAACGCTGCCCTGCCATGGATCCCCACCCCTTTGGGAGATGAAGCCCAGGAACCTGCCTTTGGGCGGATGAAAATGCACCCAGCCTTTGGCTTTGAAGCAGAGCTGCTGGAGGCAGCTGCCACCCCCTGCGCAGGTGCCCGGGCAGGGGAGGGGGCTGTGGGGAAGGGGGAAGGCTTTGCCTTTGGCAGTTCCTGCTCTGGTCCTGGCAGCTCTGGGGGCCTCCGCGCGACCATGGTCCCTGGGTCTGCAGGAGGTCTGGGTGGGACGTGGTAAAGAGGGGACACCTTGCAGCTCCGGTGGCCTTGGTGCTGAGGCTGGGGAATGTGCCAGGCCTTTAAAATGAGTAAAAAGGGCTTTACACCCGTTTAAACTCAGTTTAAAGCTTTGCATGTTTGAAAAGCACTTGGCATATTCCAGTGGGATGTTTAATAAGAGTATAATGATGTTTTAATTTTAATTTTTAATTTCACAAGAAGAATAGATGCCAAGTAGATACTAGTTATTGCTGTTTGTCTGTATTGAGCTCTTCGACGTGATATTGTCAATAGGATCTGAGGACGGACGTGTTCCTGGTGCATAGCAATGCAGGGAAGAGAAGAGTGTGGAGAAGAGACCAGGAGTAATAAGGGATATTCAGGCTTATTAAGTGACGCGATGGCATGAGGGAGGTTAGTACAGGGAACGGGGCTGTGTGGCCATGGGCCTGGGTTCAGGTCTGCATTACTTCAGTTCCACCAGGTAACAACATTAAACTTGAAATAATACAGCTGTGAACATATCAAAACATTAATATACATGACTAGGGTTGAGTTGTGTGGGAATATGATGTTTTTATTAACCTCTAGCTATTCTTAGGGGTTCATTAGCTTTATCCAGACTCATTCTGTGTGTGTGTGTATGGGCTTGCACACTCAAAGGTAACGTGTTTCTTTTCCAGTACAGATTTTGCATTTCCATTGAAGCCACTGGAGTTATTCCTTAATGAACTATTGTGAAGGAACAGCCGGACGTATCAGACTTCTTTAGTCCACAAGAAGTTTTAATATAGGCCATTATAAAAAAGCGTTTTCAGAGAAAGGCTGCTAGAGTGTGAAGTTACTGTGCTAAAGTGTAGTGCATTTCTATGAATTATCTTTATGCAGTTTCTCAGATTAATATCTAAATCTGAAATAAAGCTCTGCAGGCAGGGTCCCTCTGGGGCTCTGCACTCAGCAGATAGATGATGCACAACGCATGAACTCCTTTGAACTTTCAGATTTTATTTTTCTTGTAAACCAAAAATTAAGCTGATGAAGATGGGCTTGGCAGACACCCATCTCGTGTGTCTGAGGTTCAGCCTTCCCCTTAGGCAAGCAGTGCAGTGGGGGGCAGCACGCAGCCCATGGCCAGGGGGGAGGCAGGGGCTCTGGAGCAGCACAGGAACCGCCGTCACGGCCAGTGGGAAACTCCCTGCAATCTCATCCCGAGTCCCTCTGGGACCGTGCTTCTTTTTAATGGTCATTTTAATATTGCAGTGTACTGACATGTACTGGAGGCAGTGAACTTACAAGCTACCCTATAAATAATTTGGCATCTAATTCTGCATATTTTGAGCTTGCAGCCCCCTGAGATGATGAAAAGAGTTTAAAGCCTGTTGTATGGTTAGGCTAATTTAGCCTGGAAAAGAATACCTTTTTGAGGCCACAGATGCGTATAAGAAGTACATCACATGAAGCCTTGGAGTTTGTTACTGGGAATCCATAGGTGGATCCTCTAGCACCTATGTTTGCCAGCAGGTCCTGCAGCTTCTGTCTCCTAATATCTTCCCTGATTTCCCAAATCCCATTCCCCCAGAGAGCTTCCCCAGCTGGAGAACAGTAAGAGCCGCTTCATGCTGTCAGACTCTTGTCCGGTCTGCCCATCCCTTGGAAAACCATGAAGAACAGGACTGATTTTAATGAGTCTCATCCAAAAGCAAATGTAAGGAAACCCAACAAAATAAAGATAAAAAAAATACATAGTTTCTAGAAAAATCCAAGTCCCTATGTTATCATTTTTCATTAAAGCGATGTTTCTAACCACAGTGGACAGCTCTCATATCCCTTGAAAACTTATAATAGTAAAATTGTCATAAGGATGAAGCAGGAATGCAAGGTTTTATTAAACAATCTTCGGCTCATAAAAGACATCAGCGTTGTGCCATTCTAGATCATATAAATATATTTCAAAGCAGAATCATATTTCAGCAGAGAGATAAAGCACAAAAGAATATGAGTAGCAGATACCAACATAAAATATTAAACCATTCAAGAAGCGGTGTAGGTGTATGTTTATCCACACGGGCAAGTCAGGGACTGCAAGCAAGGCAAGATTTTGGCAATATATCAGTAGAGCCATGAGCACAGATATCTGTGGCAGTTTGTGTGTGTGTTTTGTGGTGGCGGAGGGGGGGGTTTGGCATGGTTTCTCGCAGCACGGAGCCGGGTGTTTCGGCACAGCTGCGTGAAATGCTGCGGGAACATGACGGGTGTCTTTAGTCTGGCAGAATCGTCAAAGGGAGATATGAGCTCTACCTGGATAAATAAGTATAAATAGTTTTCTTTCTGATATGTGACCAGATTATTTTCCAGTTGATTTCCAGTCAAGGTCCCAAGTGGGCCACAGATCAAAAAAAGATAAGGGTCAGTTACAAGGTTGAGCTCATTCGGCGTTGCCATAGTAACTGACCTCCAGCATCCCTGCGAGGACGGCACCCAGCTCCCCAGGTGACATTTCTGCTGCCACACCATCAATCCGCTGCCTTTCACCGCCCGGGCTGCCTAATCGCTGGGGCGCTGTGCCACAGAGCGGCTCTGTGCCGCCAGTCCCTGCCGGGGCAGGAGCGAGGGGTCTCCTCGCCCTCCAGCCGCCCCGCTGGCAAGGGAAGGGCTCAGCTACGTCTTCCGGGATTAATTACAAAAACGTAATGGAGCGATGTGGTCCAAATGGTTTGTGTAGCAGGTCAGGGGCTTAGGTGGCAATGGTGATGAAGAAATGTTGTCCGTACGACAGACATCGTCTTCATCCAATGTGAGCATCTGCAAATTTGCCATCCCCTGGTGGCAGTTGCATCGTGTTCTCAGGCCTTGGTTTTACCTCCGTCGATGGATTGTTTTTAATGAAAACCAGTGGTGAAGTCGTGCCAGTTGAAGTGGTTCTCTGCAGGCTTTGTTTTGGAAGGAGGTGTCCACCACTGCCATCCTACCCTGGTCCCAGCCCCTTGCTCCTCCACAGCCACATGGAAGAAATTACTGGGCAAGCTCCTGCTTTTCTTACGTTATAAATTTTTCCCTTTCCTTACTTATTTACTGGGAAATGAATTGCATAAACGGAATAGTTCCATGCAGTTTTCATTTTATTTCCCTGCGTTCATTCCAATTTCTATTTATTATAATTAGAGCACTCCTTACATGGCCTATTTAATTCTACCAGGTTTATGATATAATGGACAGGAGAAGGTTCTCTGTGAACACAGTATATTAATGCTTTGTTACACTGAATTACAGTATTTCAAAGTTTATTAAAAGTGTGGTTAACTCATGCATGTGTACATCTGAGTACAGGAAAGATATTCCCCTTTATTGCCTTAATTTGCTGCAGTGGAGTAGAAATACACTGGTCTGGGAAGCTCTAGTACGGGATGTACACGTTGTCAGGAGTGAGCATCAGATTGTCTTACACGATCTCTCAAATTAGGACTATTGCAGTTATTCCATAAGGGAAAATTTTGCTTTATTAAATCAAGTTGAAGAGAGAAGTTTTAACTAACAGTAAAGACAATGCCATCTTGATTTTTATTGTTCAAATCTCCTGTTTGCTATTGGTGTGATAACGTGTCGGTACACGACAGTGTTAATGCATACTTTTATGTTGCCATTAATATAGTTATAATTAGAAATGCAGCTGATACAGTACATGGGTTTAATACAGCATTATTAATTATACTGCATCCTCGCCAGGAGGCTGCTAGTGTCGGTTCTCTTAGAGGCTTGGAGACTCATTGTAATATGTATTAAATGCACATTGCTGCAGCAGAAATAGCTTTATGGAGAAGCGTATTCCCACTCTAAAATGGGCAGAACGACGGCGTAAGTGCTACCAAGCACCCTATCAACATATTTAAAACTACCCTGCAAACGCACCCGAACTTGGGAACAATGAGCGACGTGCTTCGCCGCCGCGCTTCAGCTGGGTCTGCGCAACCCGCTTATCCTCGCTAACAGGCAGTAAATTATGTACCTCCAAATTTATACAAATGCCTGCCTTTGACATCAGTGGGCACCACCCAGGTTTCACCTTCAGGATTCAGATAATCAGCTCTCATTCCTAACGGCTTCCCTCAAGACCAGTATGGAAATAAGTATGTGTCTGCCAGGGATCAAATGCTTTTGGAGACAAAAGTAGGTACTGAAAACATTACAGGATACTATCATCTCCCCATGATACTTTTACACAAAGCGCTCTGTTCCTCTTTTGGCCTGACATAGTTTCAGCCTGACAGAATCCAGCAGGCCTGCTTGTTTTAAACAAGAGCACATCCTATTATTTTTTTGAGAAATGAAGTGTAAAATTAATGCTTATTATTTTGAGCTCAGGAAAAAAAAAGAAGGCAAGAAACCCAAGATTCTTGTTTGCTGCGCATTGCTCATTTAGTCCCGTAATCAATTGATCCCCGCACAGATACACTTCTGGAGAAATGGGAGAAGATCTAGCACAGCAAGCTGTAAAAATCTGCATTTTATTTTACAAATGAGAGGGGCTGCATAATTCACTTGAGTTATGTAGGTCTCTCATAGATGCTTGTCATATTTAAAAAAAAAAGGGGGGGGGGGTAAAAATGAGGGAAATGATTATACGTTTTCTGTTGCTAACGCCCCCCGCCACACGTTTGACTGGAGCATTGGCTGTCACGCCGCATTGTCCAAAAGCCGCCTTGCATGTACCTATATGATCTTATATAATTCAGGGAATTATTCTCCAAAGGTGACTGAGTATCCCTATACATGCGCCGTGCTTCTGTGTAAAATAATATGCTGTAAAATGCCATAGAGGAGAGAGTGATTATAGCAGCAATTCTATCTATATCTTTGGGCATTTTCATATTTTGAATACACATGCATGAAAAGAGAAACGTTTGTCATGCTAACCATGGTACTTTTTTCCCCCTTTTTTCTTCCTGGATGGTTTTATAGACACAAGAAATACATAATGGACTCCTGTGGGAGTGGAATAAAAACCCCCACCGGTGAGGAGAAGGCCTTATAATTCAGAAGTGGATTTGCAAATCAAAAGGTCTTGCCTCGAGTGGGATAAATTTCCAGATCTGCAGGAACCCATTATGTTTTATTATTTTTCATTCGAGTTTTAGTTTGTTTGTTATGGGTTTAACTATTTAAAATACTGCAGGGATCAGCCAAGAAAATACACAATCTCTGTTACCTAATTAAACATACCAAGCTGGTAAGAATATACTTCAATTGAAATGCAGAACATTGGTGGTTTTGTTTTTTTAATTTTACTGAAATTATAGGTATTTAGGCTGCAAAAGGAGCAGTCGTCTAATCAGCAGTATGTGTCTCTCTGTATTTATGAACATGTGTGCTCACACAGGACCGTAGGCTGTACATGAATCACTGTTTTCCAAATACCCAATATGTGGAAGGTAGAAAATTAATGTCAAACATGATTTCTCTGATTTACTCATAGAAGGAATTTGTTCCATTCCCCCCAGTACCTGCTTTGTCCTCCCCAGGTTTATTGCAGCGTTGGGTTGCTGTACGCAGCCACGTGGCTGGGCATGCGCAGGATGCTCAGCACAAGGCACGTATCCCTTCCCCATCTTTCCTCCCCTCTGGAGCAGATGGCAAAGATCGCGCAAAGCCAAAACTTTTCAGGGAAGGGTCTGATGTGAGAAGCCATCCTTATGCTACGGCAAGGGGAGAGGGTTAGGTTTTGAAAGCCATCCTTCAGAGAGGGCGACGTGCTCCTCTGTGGTGGCTGCCCAAACAGAGAATTGCATCCTAGAAATATCCTCGTTTCATCCTAGAAATATCCCAGTCCCCGGTTATGGCTGCCCAGGGAATTTGTGGAGCTGCTGCTGTGGAGTCACCAGCCCTTTCATCTTTCTGTTCTTGACTCTTTTCTCTCTTTCCTTTTCTCTTTTTACCTCCTTCCCAACCCACCTGTTTACGCCTCCCCCTTGCCCACCGCCGCCTCAGTGCCCTGCGTGCCACCGCTGTTTTGCAGGGCACAGCACCCGCTGCCACACGCATGTCCAGAGGTGGCACGGGCAGCTCACCGGCACCACGTGCTGCTGCACAAGGTGCTACATAGGGATTTATTTTTTTTTTAAATGTTATTTTTCACACTGCATGGAGGGCCCTTCAAGGCCCACGTGCTCTGGGAATTGCCTCCAGCTGCAAATGTGCCAAGGTGCAAACATGTGACAGCCACCACGCGCCCGGGCACGGCTGTGCCCAGCATCCCACACAGAGCCCCGCCACTTGCCTGCCTGGCACCTCACTTCCCGCATGGTAAAAGGGCTTTGGGATCCTGAGAGTACCAAAGGCCTTACAGAAAACAATAATTACCCTCTGTTTAGCCCCTTTAAAGATCTAAAAAGCTAATTTAAAGCAATTGTAAGTAAAGACCATGCTTCTGAAGGCTCGCATTATTCACAAGGTCCAGATGCATTTGGCAAGAGATTAGTTCATGGTATAATGTAGTCATTTCTTAGCTATCTTGGAACTAAAAATTGAAGTAGGTGATATTTGAAGATATAAAAATGAAGCTGAGTGTACATCAAAAGACAGAATTTATGTAGTTTTTAAAATAAGTTTTCATGAGAAGTTCGTGTGCTGCCACAGTGAAGGAAAGACACATTTTCAGGAAGTCTTTACAGAAACCATCCGCAATATTTTTACATTTTAGGTGCTTTCTGATTTATATAAACTGTACATTATGTTGTCTAAGTTTCTACGATTCCCTCCCTCCCTTCAAGAAAATCAAAGGACTGTTTAATTTTATGTGTGAAAATTGCTTTAATATGGCCTCAGTACCTCAAAAAAAGGCTCAGCTCAAATTTAAGTAAACAGAGAAACATATCATCTTGCAAAAGTGGTAGGCTTGAAACAATAGCAATAATTACTGTTGTTTCCCTGTGAGTTCACCTACAAGATAGGGGCAATTAAAATGGGCCCTGTGTATTCAGTGCTTAAGATATATGGCATGGAAATTACACTTTCAAATGACGTTTAAATACCTTCAATGGTCTCTTCAGCTTGGAAGAAGGCAAGAGCTATAAAACTAAGGCTGACGCTCTGCTCAGGGCTCCTGCTATTCCCTGATAGTTTCTTTTTTCCTGTACGTTTGGAGTGTAGTTTGAGGTGAAGTTATTTCAGCCCTCTTTCAGTGTTGTTGGTTGAATCCACACTGTTAAATTAGTTTCAAATGCTGTTTGACTATTTAATAGCCCATCCCTGGAGCAGGGATGCTCTCCCTTTGTGGTAGGACATGAGGCTGGGGTGGTGCAGTGTTGCCTGGGCGCAGGCGCGTGGGTTCCCAGCAGGTTGGTGGCAGCGCTGCTTTCATCCCACTGGAAAATCGGTGCCCCTCGATGGGACGGGGGCTGTCCCCACGAACGCCCCGCGCGACCGCCTTGGCAATGTCTGCGGGTCCTTGAAATGCACGGCATGGGCGTTTCTCACCAACTGCTGCATCCCCGACGCTAATCTGCTGTGTCACTAACAAGTTGTATCATTTGAACCTTGCAGAGGAAGGCATCAATCATGAGTGCAAGCTGTGTAACCAGATGTTTGACTCTCCGGCAAAGCTCCTGTGTCACCTGATTGAGCACAGCTTCGAGGGTATGGGAGGCACATTCAAATGCCCTGTTTGTTTCACAGGTAAGACAGGGAGGCCAAGACAAGCCTCAGCGTGCATGGCTTGATCCAGAAATGACACTCGGGGGATTTGTAAAATACTGTATTCCTTTCCTTGGGAGAAAGAAATACCGTGCTTGGAAATGTTCAAAATATCGCCTGTCTGAAACTGGGACTCGCTCCGAAGAGCAGCACTCTGGCGTTTGACACCGAGCAGCACTGACGCATGCGGCGGGCTCTGCATTGCCCCCACAATTCGAAGCCTTTTAAGTTGTAGCTTGTGGCTCGAAGGCGCGATGCGTTCCCAAGCGCGGGACTTGCAAGGTACGGACCTGCCCTTGCAAGCCCTTACTCACGTGAGCAAGTACCCTTACAGGCCGGGTAGCTCATAGGTCACTGACAGTGATGAGGCTCACGTGAGTAAAGGTTTGAGAAGACCAAATTTTACAGCTGTACAGTTTTGCCAGCTGCTCTCTCAGAGGTATTTTTAAGGCCAGTTTGCTCGTGGTGTCACATTTCTAACTCCAGTCTGAGGGCCTGCTAGGTATTCCTTCCCAGTACTTTGTTTTAAGCTGTCTCATCAGTGCAAACGATCTTGGGTGATCTTGGTTAAAGGATCTGCAGGATGCATGTTAAAGGCTGCCTTTTATATGCTCCTGAAAACAGTAGTTAACATCTACATGTCCAGATGTGTGTGACTGTGGACTTGTTGTCACCAAAGGGGCACAGCTTAGGGTTTGGCCCAAAGATTAAGAACCTGCTTTTTGTGTGAGTTTATCCTTTCCTGAAATGTGCTGTAAAATAACTCTTTTAGTGCATGTGTTTAATTCTGCTAAAGAAGCTATTTTCACTTACTGATGATCATTCATATAGAATGAGACAAAAATGAAACGAGACATATTTTTAAACAGCTAAAGCCTGCGGTTCAATATGTTTCACTTCCAAATTTCACTTGATAGAGTCAGAATAATTGTCAATTCAAAATCACAATGCAGATGCTGTGATATTTGTGATGTTTAATCATAATCTTTTTCTTATTCTGAATGGAAAACCCATTTAAAAGGTCTAAAAATTGTGATAAGGCTGCCCTTTCAGATTCATGTGTCTGCCAGAAATGCTGTTCTGGGCCACGTGTATTCCAGAGCAGCCATCAAGGTTTCTCCTGGCCCAGTTGTCCTGCATTAAAAATGCATCCGATGCACCTGCCGTGGGCCCAGGGCTCCCCACAGGAGTGGTGACGTCCTCTCTTTGGTCTCATGATTGAGTTCTTCCAGTTACCCGTGGACAGCGTTAGCTTTATGTGAAATATCAAAAATCCATACAGGATTTAGACTCTGTTAGAAGTAAGCTGACTGTCAGCCTGGAGACTCTAAATTGACTACTTGTAAGGAAATTCTGCTGAACCGAATGTATCAGCACTTCTCTGGCAGATATCCTTGTACTTTTTAGAGTCTTTGCAATCGTAAAAGTGTAGTTCAAGAGAAGATGTCTTTTATGAAGCAATCTTAACTAATCGTACTATGTCGTTTCAGTTTTTGTACAGGCAAACAAACTGCAGCAGCACATCTTTGCAGTCCACGGGCAGGAAGATAAAATTTATGACTGTTCCCAGTGCCCACAGAAGTTCTTCTTTCAAACAGAGCTTCAGGTATGTTTACAACAGGAGTAAAAGCAAAGTTAAAGCTGTTGATTTCTCTGTGCAGCCATCACCCCTGTGCAGCATTTAGAAAAGGTGCGTACCCTCAGTGTGGTCTCTTCTGGCCTTAAACAGTCTCTCAGTCTCCTCCTGCCTCTCTGGGTGCTATCAGGAGAAAGGGGTCTCTGAGCATGGCTGGAATAAATAAATAAGACAAGACAGATATCATGATTCTTTATGAGTATTTCTCTTGACGGTAGCGTTGCTACATCCTGACATGTCTACGTCAAACACCTTGTAAATAATTTCTTTTTCTCTATTAATAATTTAGGCACTGATTAACATACAAAGACTAAGCAAATGGTATGCTGCCCCCTCCCCTTCCTCACTGTTAAGTCAGAAGTAAAGGCATTTTCTCTACCGAGGTATGAGAGCAAAGTGTGGGTGCAGCTCAACACGGTGCTTAATTAGAGGCTCCACCAAGGCACTAGCACATTAATAAGCTGCACGTTCTGCAAACTAGGCGTTATATGCCAGTTTCCCTGGTGGCTCTGAGGGCCACAGCAGTTTTAGCCCCCAGAAAGCCAGTGCTTGTCCTGTCCCCATTCCTGGGTGCAGTACGCCTTTCGCAGGGGGCGGACCCTGACCTCATGCTGCTGCAGCCACTCTTGGGGCCCTGGCCCCAGGGGCCACCTTGGAGCTATGCTGGTGAGCCTGGGGTTTAAATCACACTGATACCTTTGGTGCTAAACCCACGTAGAGGCTGAAATCTCCACGGTATGTATGCCTGATACCTCGCGGGGAATGGCCCACTGGGGCTGGCCCTTCCAAAGAGCTCGCAGGGAGGTGCCCACCATGGCCGTTCTCCTCAGGCATACCTTACCTGTGTAGCACGGCCACCAAAATACTGCCAATGTCCCCTGGCAAATGCGGCCTTTTTATAGAGTGGTGCCATATGCCTCATTTAAATCTATTAGCTTTATAAACCATGATTTACTTAAACTTTGGAGGGTTTTTATTTATCTTGCTGAATTCCCAAGCTGCTGCCTCTTGTGTCGTGCTGTCATGCTGTGGAAGGATGGTTGATCTTTTCACTTTGTTGATTTTATTTTTTTTTTCTCCCAGGGGAATCTCCTCTTTCCCTTGTTCTAGCAACCTCATTTGCATAAGTGTACAAAAGTTTTAACTATACCTTGTTAATATTTTAATAAAGTCAGCAGATTTTGGGTTTGTGTCTTCTCACTATGAACGCTTTATGAAGGCAACGGTGGCATGCAAAGCCGGCTCTGATTTTTCCTCCCATTTTTCCTTTAAAGTGATGTTTGGTCAAAATGCCAGCACAATTAAAATGGGTGCACTGGCTTCCTAGGTCACTGCATTAACCTTTAAAATCAGATGGTCAAATAAAGAGAGTCTTGTTAAATTACAGTCTTAACAGCGGCCCGTTTTTTGCAATTAACAGTTTTAATTACATAGTGTTTCAATTCTGAAGTGTTGTGCATTGCAAAATTGCTGCAAATAGCAGCTTTAATCAGATAAATTATGATTGTAATTTTCCAGTTTTTATGCAGGATTTGTGTGCATTTAGAATTTCTGTGCTCATAATAATTACACGAGTAGTTTTGAATGGTGTTGGCTGAATGAAAATTCAGTACTTAGCTGCACAGTTTTAGTCTTTATTTCAGCGGTGACTCAGAAATGTGTGTTTACTTGATGCCAGGGATTTTACTAATTCAAATACCTGAGCCAAGGAGGACACAAAATGTGTGTATAAATCAGTTAGAAATGCTCAAGACTTTTGAACCGTTCTGCTTTGGCACGATTATCTCACCCGTTTCTGATGTGTAAGCTGCCTGCTCGAAATTCCTCAACCGTTGGTTATATTTTTGTTGAGTAATGAAGATTTAGTATTATTTTAGGGAACCAGTTGTTCAGCTGCTAGTTAGGGTTAAATCTGCATAAACCTTTCGGTCTCTTAACTGTGCAATTGTTATGTGGGCAAATCACCATCCATCACGGCGTTCCGCTTGATGAATTTGACTTTTCAGTTCTGATCTTGCTTTCCCAATGGCGTAAAATAACCTGTGTCAAAATCTGAACCTACGCTTTGTTTTACTACTTTGTATTTTTAAGTGAAACCACTGAAAATACTTTTTAAAAAATTGAGCATTCAACTATTTCAAGAAGAAAATCAGAGCGGGGTGCTTATAGAAAACCAAGAAAAACAAGGAGGGTGGGGAAAATGACAGACGGCACAGGGAAAAGGTAACTTTTAGGGGTGTCATGGAGTGGCATGAATTAGCCCTGCTGATTTGTGAACATTTCTTTAAACAGTTAGGGCAAACACTAAATAAGCCCAGAAAGGGCCCGTGTGTGCCATGTCATGAGAAACGTTGCCACTGCAAATGTACTTCCAGGGCTTGGTGCAAATACTGTTTCGGCAGCATAATGCTCTGGAAGCAATCAAACCCTCTTTTCGCTGCTGAACTAGTAGTTGTATTTTAATATAGGTTTATGCTATGAAGTTTACACCATCTGATGGAGCCATAAACCCAAGGCTTAAGAAAGCTCTGAGCAACTGAGCTCATTTTATAAACGGTGGAAATTCTGGTGTGAATCTGGAGCGATGAGTGAGTGGGGTTACCTTGATGATATTGCCAGAAGAAAAGAAAACAGAATGTTATTTAACTGCTTACATTATCTTGTTGGAAATAAGGAAAGAAAACATGTTAAGGTTAAGTATGAAACACAAAGGAAACAGTATGTGTGATAACCCCACGCACCCTTAGGGCAGAAGAGGAAAGGCTGGCAGCTCCATGTTTTTCACATCCTCAGTTTGTAAGATTGACAGCTATGAATACGATGAAAATCTCCTGGAAAAAAAGTAAAGTTATAGCTAACGTATAGTACACCAGGGCTATGGCATTTCGTTCCCCTTACTGAAACAAGTGCAAAGGTGGAGGTCTGGGGGGTTCCTCATGCGTGGGGCAGAAGGAACCCTTTCGAACAAAGACCCATCTCTAGGACCCATGTCAGGAGCTGCCACCACCACCACGCCGGCTTCTCACCGGCAGCTGGAGCCACAGCAGCACACAGGGCATCCAGACATGGGAGATGAGCTAGCTCTTTGGCAGCGGAAATTTTGGTCTTTACTATTTAAAAAACCTAGCAGGGAGCCCTGCCAACACCGAAGAAGGGTCAGAAATTATGACACCTAATGGGTGCTGAGAGTTCTATTTGTGGTGTTATTCACAGCTGGGAAATATACCTCCTCAATTGCTTGCATCAGGAATTATATTGAGCAAATTGTGACTGAGCAGTGATTTTCAGAGGAAACTTAAGGAGGATTTTCACAGGTACTCTTTTGCCACGCTGCTTTTTCCAAGGAGCCATCGCATAACCAAAGAAGTATTTGTATTTAAAGGATTAATTCCTGCTGTTTGCTTGTGTACTGTTAATCATACCGTTTCCTCCTAAATGATTACAATTGTTGCAAACTAAGGCAAGGGATATAATAAACAATGCGCAAATAATCCAGGTACCAAGGGAGCAGGGTACCTGCCAGGTCTTTCCTAGCGCAGGTGTTCAGGTGTTTTATTGCCTGCTATGAATAAAGGGCTTTCTTTCCTGTTCAGATTTGGAGATATGTCAAACCACTAAATTGAGGGAGCTTCACCGGAGGAATTTGCTGTCATTTGAAGTGCCCAGTTTCTTTAAACGTACAATATCGAAAGGAGAGTGGCTACTATGGCTCATTGGCTAACACTGTGGTCTGTCTCCCTCCTCATTTCATTTTGTGTGAAAAGCTGGCAATTTTCATATATCCATAAACAGGCATGAGCTGCTGCACAGAAATTGCACTCATTATATTAATAATGATTTACCATGAACATCCTCCAGGGGCTTGATTTGGTCCACATCAAAGTCCTTGGGATTCTTTCTGCTGATTACAGCAGATCAAGCCCTAAGCAGGTTTTCTTTTTTAAAGTCTGCTTCTAATGTCAGCTGGATGTTAGATGTGTCTCCTATAGAGGGCTGCATCCTGCCCAGGCCAGCGGGGCACCGCAGCGAGCCACCGCATAGTCTGATGTGGCCCGATGGGGGACGGTAAGATGCTGCTCCGTGCCCGTGGTGGCTTCCCTGGGAGTGAGGCAATGAGGAGCAACATCTCCATCTGCTCATGCCAGTGGTCCTTGCGGCCGTCTGGGTACAACAGTGTCCCCCAAAGCACATGGGGAGAACGAGAGTCTCTTGGCTTGTACGTGACCCACCTGCACCCAGGTGAGTCTACAGGGCTACATCTAAGGGCTCAGTTTACTGACAGTGGTCAGAGCGCTGGAGAAAGACTTAAGCAATTTTGAGTCTTACCCAGCTATTCAAAATGTTACAGTTAATATCTCCAGCTCCTACTTGAAAAATGGGCTTTACCTAGTTCCTGGGGGCACAAGAAAGCTTACTTAAATAGGAGTAAAATTTTTCTTCCAAACAGCCCTATGTGCCTGCAACACTCTGAAATATCTCAGTGCTTCTGGGCTCCAGTGTCCATACAGTCAGTGAGAGAAAAGCAAATCTATGGTATTCTGATGAAGTTGCATAAAATATTTTTCCTTGGGGGTGTGTGTGTGAACGGCAGGACAAATGGGACCTGACATGTGTCTCTATCTCAAGGCAGTACTTTCACTTAACATAACTTTTGCTGTATTTCAGAACTTATGTGTGACTTAGATGTTGAACACCAGGAGCTTCTTGCTGGAAACAAACCACAAGCTTCTATGTTTCATGTGAAGCACCCACAAAATCACATGTTGAATTAATTTTCTGCAAGTAAAATCCATTTTTTTTTTAATAACAGAATTTGTACCTTGCATTTTGGTTAGGCACATAAGAGTCTGTTATCTCTCTTTCCTTTTTTTTTTTTTTTTTTATGTTAATCCTCCTTTAAAATCCTGAAAATGACCTAGTCAGTTATCCTAGCAAATTTGGCTAGCGTTTCTTAAAAAAATGTTGCTATGGTGCTTGGAGTATTGTTAAATTTTAATTATTAGTAGTTACAAAGCTAATAAATTACAAGAATACCAAAATCTATTCCAGCCATATTGCTGGGTTTCATTCAGACGCAGTCAGATAATTATAACTAACAATAATTAAAAATTAAAAGTGCTGTAGGCACATACCCATCATGTTGAGTCTGTCTGCCTGAACGTTCTTTATGGACTGCAAAACCACAAATTTTATCTCTGATCTGTTGTCACAGTAGGAAAGAGTTTTACCTATTAGGTCTCTGGTTTTCAATACATATGTTTAAATTCAGGGGAGGATGAATATATGCCTGTGTAAAAATTTGGGGTTAGGAACAGGCTCTCGTTAAGGACCAAAGCTAAGAAGCACCATCGCTGACTGTGTGGGGCTGTCGCTGGGCTCCGCAGCAGCAGCGGCTGAGGATCTGTGCGGGTGATGCCAGAGGTCTCCTGGGCCTGACATCCGCAGAGGTTAATGCCGTACGTAAGAGCAGGGGCTGCTCGTGTTCATGCACCTCTGTGTGATTTGTCAGCACCTTCTTCTCCAGCACAAAGTGAGGCGGCGTTTCCTGTGTCTGGGGCTGGGGATGCTGTTGGAACAGCCATGTAATCCAGATGGCATGGCCTCTTTTTGTGGCCAATTCTGTTGAAACGGAGGATGGTGCAGAAATCTTGAACTGCCCTGTGTTTGACGTAGTGACAAGGTGTAGCATTTTTTCATTTAGAAAGATGATTCTGATCAATATATTGCTGCATCTTTATCATCACTGAGGTCTCTTCAATGAGAAGCAGAAAGATCTCTCAAGTCTGCAAAGACTCACCTGAGATGAAGCTTAGAAATGTCTGGCACTGGAGTAGCATGTCCCATCGCAAAAAAATCCTCCTTCATTTCTTACACCATTGATGCCGTTCTGTGGCTGGTCCTGCCTAACAAAGTGTACGCAACTTCGCATTAACATGTGCAGAAAACCCAGCAGCGATGCAGAGCAGGGGGAAAAAAAGAAGGGAGCCAGGTGAAAGGCATCGTTTCAGTCATTAATGCACTTAAGCGCACCCAAGTGTCAACATGTGTGATCAAGTGTAAGGAGGCATGTCGTTCCAATGTGGCAGCGCTGGCACACAGAAGGGGCTTCCTACAGCAGAGATGGCACTTGGATCCGGAGCTCAGGCTGCCCAGCTAAACCCGTCGTTGCCTGTCATCTATGCCCTAGGGCAAGGGTCCAACCAACTTTTGCGTAGGCACCATGCCATCCCAACAGATGGGCAGGAGTGTAATCCGCCAAGAGACAATGTATATGCATCAATTGTGTTTATTGAAAGCACAATTCCTGGCTGGAAATGTCCAAACGTCTATTTATTCTGAGATAAGATGCCTTTAGTTAATGGATATGGAAACGCAGCCTAGCTCTGTCCTAATTACTTTATATACATTACAAAATGTAATGCAGACGTGCAAATGTAAGATGCGTTGATTATGGGGAGCCCAGTTAAAGGTCTGTCATGACACACAGAGTCTCTCCTAAAATTGACTCAGAAGTGCCAAGGTACTGCTTGCCTCTAAGTACTGGAGACCAAATTTTGTAGGAGCTGCAAATAACTGTACAAATGGCTGGTGCGATATACAGAGATGTGCAAGGAGCCAACCTTTTACACTTGCACGTTTTCCTTTGCACACAGATGTCTAAACTCGCCTCCCCTCTTTGTGGTGGAGAGCATTTTTACTGCCTGGGTAAAGGAGGGTGACACATTAATCCAGACCAAAGCTAGACCAGTTTACGTATCTCACCGAGGAGGTTTGTTTTCCATGTGACAGAGAGAAAAATCATATAATACACTTTTATATTTGACAACATTGTTGCCCACCAAAACTAGTAATTTATGGAAGCGTCCAGGGAGGAGTCTGTATGCACAAATTAAAGGGTGTTTCCTTCCCCTACTTGTTAGACTTATTCAATTAAGACTTGTTAGTGTTCTTGAAAGATGCGTATAAAAGACCCTTCTGAATATCCAGTTTGGTATTCATAAAGATCCAGGCATACTATACGCAAATAAATAAAGCAGGAATGTTTTACTTCCAGATATATTAATGCATTCCCATCTTCTTGGAAACAGAGCACACGGGCTTTGTTAAACATCCATCCTTGACCAAAAGGAGGAGGCACAGGAGAAGAAATGAGAAATGGATTTTCTTTCGGAAAGACCAGATTGCACTCTCTGGTCTGGCAATAACAATTACTAATGACATTTAGAGAGAAATTAAGGTTGAGAAATGCAAGTTGGCATTTCAGCAGTGCCAGTCAGTAACATTGCATCAGAGCTCACAGGAGACATGAGAAAAAGTTTAGGGATGGAAAATTAATTTTGTTATGTCAACAATTAACAAATACCTTTTCTTCATTCTTTACCACACTATCACAAATTACCACTGTGATAGTATTTAGCAGCTCCTCAGATGAATGAAATAGCACATTGAAATTCTTATTTCTGGAGTCAAACGCCCATGTTTGTGTTTTGCTCTGTTTTTGTTGAGCAATGAATGACAGAAAGAGGTTTGAACTGATAAAGGAGGGAGAAAGTGACCTCTTGAATGTGTGGCGGCAAGAATATTCTGTGTGGCTGCTCTCTGTAGATTTCTGTCATTTTTATAATTGTGAATGAATTGAGCTTAACAGCACTTTTTATGAGGTTGCTTTTTCCTGTTTTACAAATTTGGAAAGGCAGAGGTTGAATATACCCAGTTCCACGCTGGAAAATTTTTCAAGGAGCCAGACATAAAGCCCTGGAAGCCTCAGACCTTTTATTCAGAAGTCCTTCATATCTTCACAAGGTGAAATTCCTGTCCCTGTAGGAAGGTGGTAAGAAGCCCCGTTTCCTGCTGCTCTGTGTAGAGCCACAGAGCAAAGGGGCCATAAGCTGTAGGTCTGGAAGTGGGGCCATCAGCACAGCTGGCTGTGCGGGGACAGTGTCCTCAGGGACAGCAGATCCAGGCACCACTGCTTGGCCCTGCTGGGCTTGGTAGCACATGCTTTTCAAAGCAGGACACAGTCCTTAATCTAGAAACAGAAGATTTTTGTAATATGTAGGCAAAAAAAAATTTTTTTTTGTTTTGTTTTCTCTCCAAAAAGCCTTGTCACAATTTTTCTTTGCTGGTGAGATCTCTAATACAGCCCCTTTGGTTTTCTTCTGCTGTAGTAGCTGCTGTGGAACGCAGTTTGGGGTCTGGGTACGGAGTAGCTCTGGTTCCTCCTGTAAGTGTCGCTAGCATCCAAAGGAACTGACTTCAGTTTTCAAAGGAAGAGGGATGCTGCACTGGAAAGGGCAGAGCGTAAGCATTATTTAAGGAAAATAGCGGAGCTTGATCAGCCTCTGTTTTGAAGACCTCATCAAAGGTGGTGTACAGCATCCTTTTAAAAGTTCAGTCTCTTCATTTGCTTGCTGCTAAAGCAAAACGGGGATGCTTGTCCAGACATAACAGTATATGCCTGAGTGTTTTCACAAGAAATGTCTAGATCATTAAATATAATAGGTCTCAGCTGCAGTTTTGATCACTGAAGCATGCACACAATTCATCACAGCAAATTAGGTACGTCTTTGTAACTTATCTTTCTGAAATTTGCTGGCACTTTTAGAGAGCTGAAACTTATATTGTGTGTGCTGCAGAAGCCATTTCAGATAAAATATTCTGTGTTTATTGTTGGAGAACAAGGATTCACTAATAACAAAAACATGGAGCAGTGTATGTTTGTGCTCCTGCATCTTGCAGAACCGCAGTAGTACCAGCAGAGATCCCCAGCCACATTCATTATTTATATATTTTAGTGAATTTCTTGTCTGCAGTAAAAGAGATATAAGCTTCAACATCAGACTGTTTGTGCCAAATTCTATCCTACAGCCCATTCAGAAAACCTGAGGCAGCCGTGGTTCTCAATCATTACACAGCCCATTTATCTGATTGGAGTTTTGTCCTCTCTGCCTTGCTGAAATGTTGCTTGTTCTTTAAAAGCTTAGTTTGACCTTTGGAAAGAAAAGGCATTTGCCATTTTAATTTAAAAAAAAAATAAATTTTTTTTTTAGAGAGAACCCAAACCTACTTAAATGGAAATTGGCATTCAAAAGCAGCACAGTTATTGAAAAGCATTTACTTTATTACTAGAAGAGAACAGACGCTAGTGGGCTCGAAAATTACATTTCAGTGGATTCATCAGTTTCAGTCACTAGTTAGTCTGTGAACAGATGGATATATTTGTAACAGTTAACATGAATTTATACCCTGGATTTTTACATTTGCCTTAAGAGCACTGCTTTCTTAGCTGCTGACTAGAAGGGTTTGGAGATGTGTTTTATTTGTTTTATTTTTCTGAAACAGGATATGGTTGTTTCTAATTGCAGAGATTTCTTACATCATAGAAAGCACCTCAGTTTTCAGAAATGGGAATGATATATAGTGACTGTGTAAGGAAAATGTTGTAAAAGAATCCCCCAGTATGGCTGCTGCAGAAAAAATAAACATCTCAGCCTAAACCTAGATAAACCCCCATAGACTGAGAAAATCATTTTCAATAACCAGATATTTTTAACTCTGTGTATGAAGGTGGTAATCACAGTCGCCTGTATTTGCATCTAGGGTCTGCCACAGTCTAATTGGTTGTCTCTTTTTTTTACCCCCAAAATTTAAGGCTACTGGTTAACAGAGCAATGCATTAAGCATTCCGTCTCCAAAATAGAAAGAAATACTGCCCTAGCCTCTACCATGCAGCATCTTTAGGTTTCGGGGATTTCGTTTAAATCTGAAATTTATGTCCAGGAGAAATAAATTATTAGATTGTAAAAGCAGCTGGGGAGGGAGTAAATATAGTCTCTTTTGTCCTCTATATCATTTCCCCAGGAAGATAATAAATGTATGGCAAGCATCTTGTGTTTCCTCAGTCGTACAAATGTTGCGTGTGTGTTGTATTTCAGACGTGAAGCCTAGATTCCAGACAGGAAATCCTGGAGTGATACCGTACTGCCGTTGCCTACTGCTGTGGTGCCGGCAGAGCCCCCACCACTTTTACTGTTAAAAGGAATTTGAAAAACAGTTGAATGAAGAAATTCAAAAGGCCTTGGGTGTACCTCTCATTTGCTGAGTAGGAGATTTAGGGTGCAATCCTGGGGTTTATCTCCTCGTCCAGCGGGAGCAGTGGCTCCAGCCCCGGCTCCTGCAGCGAGCTGAGGACGCAGGTCCTGCCTTGCCACCAGATCCTGAG
This sequence comes from Chroicocephalus ridibundus, assembly GCF_963924245.1. Lineage (NCBI taxonomy): Eukaryota > Metazoa > Chordata > Aves > Charadriiformes > Laridae > Chroicocephalus > Chroicocephalus ridibundus. The sequence goes on from NC_086287.1 coordinate 80,116,911, forward strand.
GGACAGTTTTCCCAGGGTGATTTTAAAGAGCATGAGAGAGACTCCTGCTAACTCTTCACTGCCATACCTATCCTCATTGCTCTCCGAGGTCAGATACATGGAGCTAGTGTGATGAGTAGTCAGGAAAAAATGGGGCCTGATAAGAACAAAAAAAAAGAACAAAAGAAGAAATAGTTAGAAAATCAGTCGGTAACTTGCCTTTCCTCAGCTGGGCTTGTGTATAGGGCTGTCATTGCCTGCACCTCCGTGCTCTTGTCGGAAAGGTTGGTGGTATTTTCAGCCCAGTCTACTTTCAGGGACCTGAAAGCAGCCCCGGAGCAGCCTTGCTTGTCGCTCTTTCTGAGGTTGCTTTCAGAGAAGTATATTTGGCCATGTAATAATGTTTGTGTAATTAATACTGTGCTTTAACATTGTATTTTGAGAGTAGTGTCATATCTCCTTTTAAGCAGAGGGGAAAGGAAGAAAGGTAAAATAATTTAGAGTACAGCTTGTTTCCAGATTGTGCCTTTTCTGCGGTTTCTGCTTGTGTTAGCTGAAGACGGGACGTGAATGTTTGCTGCAGGGGCCGGGTGTGCGTGTGCGGTGACCCGGCTGTGCAGGCAACATTTCATGTTAATGGAATAACTTGCAATATACTAAATGTGCATCCTTAATGAGGTGATGGGGTTGGTTGGAAAAATCTAGATGATAGAGATAAGATGGTCTATACTGATGGGATCAGTGTAGAGATGGCTCATAGCTTTGTGTGAGGTCAGCTTGGGTTCAGCGAGGCTCCGTCACCCCAACTCCGCATGAGCCAGCCCAGATTGGGCAACAGCAAGTCCTGAGCTTATCAACTCAGCCGTGCTTGAGCTGATTCTCTGCAGAGCATCTCGTGTGTCTTCTGTGCCATGTCCTGGGCAGGCAGCACACACACCCCTGCCCCAGGTCGCCTCTGTGCAGAGCACGTCTGCAGAACCACATTGCTCCAGCTTTGCACCATGCAGAGACAGCCAAAGCACTGCCTGCGCCGCGCCAGCCCTGGGGAGAGTCCTGCCTGACCACCGAGCCTCCTCATTTGTTTCTGTTGCGCAGTTAAACCTGAATAAATTGCCATGGGCATTGAGGTTTGACTGCGTGTAGCGTATCTGTCATTGGTGCGTTACATTACTGTGTCTGTAGAAGGAGTAGAGAGGAGGTTTAGAACATATTTACTTCTGAAAAATTCGACCTCCTTTGGGGCCGACGCATGCTCTTTGTCTTTGCATGAAATCACAATTGTTTAAAATGTAGCATCTTGCTGTTTAGAAGGCAGGTTTTCCTGAGACCAGTGACGCTGTTGTAATGGAGCAGCAATGGCTGGAAAATCCCATTTTTTAACAGTTACAGTTGTTTCACACACATACCACAGCAAAGTTGCCTCGCTTATTTTGTCTTGTGATGTCTTGGAGGAGACGGCTCGTGTTGGTGGTATTTTGGCTCTTCTTTTACTTATGGGAGCAAATCCTGCCTGGCTCTTTCACACTGCTAGCTCCTCTGGGGTTAATTCCTCAGGGCAGTGGGCTGAGCACAATCCTGTCTGCAGATTTCTGCGCTGCTGGTGGCATGTACACTAATGGGGAGGCATGTAAAGTACTTCTATAAACTGTGGCCTTGCTATTTTATAGCAGAGAGACTTGCGCTGGAGGATTTTTATGCCTCTTTTGAAATTAGAAACCAGCAATAACAGCCATTACGTCCAAGGCAACAGGTCACTGACCAGCCATTTTGTCAGTCTGAGCTGTATGTGGGCGCCACGTGACGGGAATATTTATCTGGCTCTAAGAGAAAGGTATCCATAACACAAGGCAATGCAAATTGTCAGATCAGTATTCCATTAGAGAGAATTTTACTTTAGTTGCTGCTTTTTAAAAGAGCTGCCGAGAGCAGGACAGCGGGCAGGCAGGGCTCGCGTGGAGTGGGGCTGTCCCCATGTCCCCACTTGCTTGTTTGGTCCCAGGAACTTGGTTCAGCTGCTGCTCCCATCATCCAGTGGAGGATGTTGTCTAAGTGACGAGTGCAAGGTGTGCCACCGACAATGTTTGCATTAAAATTCACAGTTAAGGCTGAGACTGTTTTATACCTGGTCCTTAGCACCAGCAATACCTAACTGCTGCAGAAAAAAAGCTACAAAAAATCAGACGGTGTTCAGTGACCCTTGCCATACCGAAGAATAGCAGGGCAAGTTAAGGAGCCAGTTTTAGGTTCAACTTTGAATTTACTGGCTTTTCTTGGGTTATATTCCCATGGAAACAGTCACTCAATGAAGCTTTTGTCTATGCATTTTGACTGGTGACTGCTAAAGGTACTGTGTAACGCGTTTCTCTTCTGCTCTTAAGTACTTTTTGAGAAAAAAGAGTGTGAGAGGGATGCTGTCCTGGTCCTATAATAAAAACCAAATCAGGAAATTATTTCATATTTATAGAAGACTCACAAAGGGTCCCATAATGATGATGCCAGCCCTCACAGAAATGAACAATTAACTGGATTCTGCAATGTGATTTACCTTAGATCATGGAGGGATTAACAAGACATGCTTCAGATAGGCTTCAAATAAATCAACAAATCATGGTTTAGAGAGGAATACCTAAGAAGTATTCCTGGAAAATGGTTTTTCTCCTGCAAATGATTTTGAAACACATTGCTTCCCTGAGTAGGACCCATAAGTAGATAAAAGCAGGTCAGCACTGGGTTGTGCATCGAAATCTTTGGCGTAGCACCAGCAAAGGAGTGTTCCTGTGGGCAGTAGATGCTTTTTCCGATTAGTGTGTGGTTTAGATTTGAAACCAGACTGGAAGCAAGGTGTTTGCATTCCTTAGGACAGCTTTGGAGGGTTGCTTCGAAGTCAGGTGAAGGACACACGTGCTGCTGCACGCCGGGTGGGTGACCACCTCCGTGGAGGCACAGGGGTGGCCGTGGCCCTGAGCAGCGGGGCGCCTGCGGGACCAGCTCCCCAGGAGAACGCGGGCTGAGCAAGCCGAGGGTAAAGCACCAGGTGCTGTCGGCAGAGCGGCGTGCTGGGATCCTGCAAACCCCCTTCTGCTCTCGGGATCAGCAACAAACAGCTCCGGGATCCAGGCAGGGAAAGATGGTCAGGCTAAAGGGAGAAGTGGAGAAATCCTAACAATATTCTGCTTTTATGCACTTCTGACAACAGTAATTAAATTTGTCCTTCTCCCTTTACATTTAGGAAGTGTAAGGTTCTTCCCCCAGCTTATTTTGATGTTGCACATGGCATGCTGTCGACTACAAGTCACAAGGACGCTGATAAATTTGCATTTCTGAGTGAAATCCTCAGGAGCGTGCGGTCCCTCAGGACAGGTATTATTAGCTCCCTGGTTTCATTGGGTGCCTCAGTGAATCATGGCGTGTTTACGGCTAGTTTCTCTAACAGAAGACTCCGGTTATCTCTTAATAATGTATTCTCCTGTGGTTTTTATTTCCAAAGTGCCGTGGTAAGGAGATTTTCCCAAAGGCTTCAGTTTGCTTTTGTGCTTCAGCCTTTTACCCAGTGTTTTTGGAAGAAGCGTATAGACTTTTCGGTGAGGCATTTAATCGAGTATGAGAGGCTATGCCAGGCTTAGGCTCACATTTGGAGTTCACTTGTAATAGGCTCACCTTGGTTTATTCTGAGGTTTTAGAGAAGAATAGAAAGAGACGGCAGGTCTAGAAGACTGATGATACAGAATTATTAGTCTCAAGTGGAAATGGGAAAGCATGTTAGGTGAGTTGTCAAAGTCTGATTAGGACTAAACAACCTGAATTAGAAGAGAAATTAAATTCATAAATCATCTATAAAATACTTAGCCGGTGTGAGAAAAGGCTGGCGCTGGGAAAAATAGCTCTAAGAAAGGTATTTGTATAAAACGGTAATTTTTCAAACCTGGAATAACACAGAAACACCTATCAAAATTCAAGAATACATTAAAATTAACAGAAGCGGCGTAAGTATAGAAATGAAACTGAGCAAGTGTAGTGTCGGGACGAGGCAGCGCAGCAGCGAGCGCGCAGCCCCCGGGGTGCAGAACAAAGGCAGGCAGCGGGGCGGGGGCTGCGCCGGGGGCTGCCTGCGTTTTACACACCAACACCCGGGCACTTGCATTTCAGTATAGAGACATGCCAGCCACGGAAAAAGATTTATTTGTTAAAAAAAAAGCAGACAGCTTATAGTCAGTCATGTGTGGAGCAGCTTTTCCCCCCTGTAAATATTTTACAAGTTCTGAATCTTCCCATCGACTCCAGACGAAGTGCCAGGTCCTGGTCGCCGGAGGAGCCGGGCAGGTTTCTGGGGGTGGCTCGGGGTGTCCCCTGGGTGAGCGGGCACCGAGGGGGGGCTGCTCAGCCTCCCCAGCGGGTACAGAAACCCCGGGGGCGCCAGGGCCAGCTGTCCTGTATCCCAGTACCAGCAAAAGGTCCATTTGGCCCCACAGTAATTATGTGCAAGCATCAGAGTAACTCAGGTGCAGGTCTTTTCATTGGAAACAGGCAACTTCGCTTTTCAGCTGACACCAAACCTCCAGGCGTATTTTCTTAGGCACTGGAAGTGATTTTTATTTTTTTTTCTTGGTTCAATAACTTGTAAAGGACAGCTTCCTAACTGCATTTGTTGAAGTGCCATCTCAAAGCGTGCTGACACGGGGACTGACTGACGCGTGGCAAGCTATCAGATGCTCAGAGATGAAGGAAGCAGTAACACAGGCAGCCGTTTCCTTTCACAAAGGATGTGCCACCTTTCGTTTGCCTCTACCTCCATTTCAAGGGATTCTTCAAATAAAGAAGGGACATGTGAACCTGTCTTGCCTGACAATTTTTTTTTTTTATTGAGTACCATGATAACTTGGAGTTCACTTGTTACAAGCATTTTGTGTGGTGGCTGAAATACCAGGGGAAAAGAAAGAAGTAATACTGTATTTCCTGAAAAACTAGGATCTAAACATATAAATGTCACTGGGTAAGAGTTACCTGAAACAACTGGAAGGGGAATTAACACCTGGTTTTACAGGAAACATTGGTTACCACTATCAGTTTTAATGAAGTGTATTAACTAAATTGTGTTCTGAGTATTCATTCAGCCCTGTTTATGGCACGCTCTTGAGTACATTTACTGTTTGTCAGAAGTGCAAACTAGTGAACATATGAGGCTTTAAGACAGGCCATCTGTTAGTCTTAGACCCTTGGATAATTGTCAAACAGTTCTAAAAATAAGCACATACAAACTGCAAGGGGGTGCAAAGGTGATTTTTCTTTAGAGTCTGATAGCAAAGGGAAAGTAACAACCAGAAATTAAAAATAATAATAAATAGGCTGATCCTGGAAAGCAAGCCTGCTTTCCTTTTTTCCCTTTCTCTCTCCTTCCCCACCCCCCTTCAGTGTGTGCTCTTTTTTTTGCCTGTTTTTTTTTTTTTTTTAATTTAGGTTTTTTCCTCTTGCTCTTCTGGGTCATGGCATCCCTTGAATGCCTCTCCAGTTTAGGATTAGAGCAGCACCAATTTAAGGCTCACAGCTTTCCGTAGAGAGCATAATCTCCAATGGCTAAAGCAAGGGTCGTCCTGTGTCCTCTGCCTAAGGTAATCCCTTTATAAAGTCAAGGCATAAAGATTTTCATCTTTATGGATTGCTGTTAGAGGGAAATAGTACCTGTGTGCAGAAGTGTGTGTGTGTGTGGATATATAATGAGGAATAATGGTTGAAAGACTTTTGGACCAGTTGGAATTCAAAAGATGCAAAACACTGTTTGAGAAAAGAACCCTGCAGATGGTATTTCGTAAATATTTAGACACTCTAACTTCTGTTTGTAGCAATTTGGAGGTTTTGTTTTGTCTTTTTTTATATATATGTTCAAATGTGAGACTTGAACCCTTGCTTCAAGTCAACATCTGAATCTGAGGTTTAGTTTTTGTCTGGCAAGCTGTGTGTGTTGACAGTCGATGGAGGGATCGCTGCTCTTGTCCCCCCCAGCCCCGCTCTGTAAGGGACAAAGGAGAGAGAACGGGGACGAGGGGGCACAACCCCAAGGGGTCCCCAGCCGAGACCCTGAGACCCTGATCCTTGGCTTGGAGCCGGACGGTGCCTGAAGGGGTGGTGGAAACCTGGGCTGGGAGGTGGGGAGAGGCAGGGAGGGAAACACTGGGCCTGCTCCTGCGCATGGTCCGCCCGATGGCTAATCACCAGTGAAGTTCCGCGTCGGTCGTTTGTCGCACTAATCTATTATCTGTATAATTCCTGTTGAAATGATTTGAGGAATGGTTTCTGTTCATTTTAATGGGATTTGAAAGGGGGAAGGGAGGCTTTATAACCTTTCATCAGAGTCCCAATCTCTGCGTAACGCTGCAGAAGGCTTACGAATTTCACTTGAGGGTGGTGGGCACCACCAGCCTTGTTGTGCCATTTCTTAGCCTCTGCATAACATATGTTTTTTTAGGTGTATATGCTCACGCACATAGACAGTGTAACTCTAAACGGCTGGTACAAAATATCTAAATACGTAACAGATGCACAGTGGCACTATAGACTGGATGTATTATGGCCCCAAACCATTATCACACCCCTTGCAGTTGCATTTTATTTTTTTCACCTGCTCCTGTGTAGTACACCTGTGACTTGTTGGCAGTGAACGTCGCTGCAGTGTGGGAGACTCCCAGCTTGACTGCCTGGCTTGGAGCTTTGCTCCATCATGTGCTGCCTTTTTGTGTGTGTTTTTTCTCTGGATCTTTATATAGCTTGTAAGAGTTCTTTGAACTGCTGTAAGTGATCATCTTTCAAGCCTGATGCTTTCCTTCTTGACACGGTGCTCTGAAAATGGAGATTGTCGTGCCAGTGTTTTCATAATAATGCATGTAGAAAAACAGAGAAATATTCATTGTAGATGTCCTGCACAAATGGCTTGATCCGCATCCAGAGGGCAGGCAGGGGGTGTCCCCAGGGAAGATCTGGAGAGCAATCAGTATCTACACGGACAATAATCAACCATTCTTTGAAATCTTTTATTTCCTGCAAAACCCGTCGCCCAGTTCTTTGGTCACAGACACTTCCGCAAATGGTTCATTTGGGGATTGTGCAGCCAGTAGAAAATTCCACTTAAACACTGCGACAGCCCCGAGGCTTGGGGTAGTTGCATTTTTCCCCCTGACGTGGCTAACGGATTTGCTATCCATTTTGCATGATTATCAAGAAAAGAAAAGAAGAAATTTTCCAACCTTGTCCTATAAATAAGCTGTGACTTACTTGATCTTGACAGGTGACTTAGTGCTGCTGTAGAGTTTTCCAGCTGCAATAATGTCTCAGAATGATGTATTCAGTGGGGTATCAGCTGTGAGCCGTGCGTAAGCCAGGGGGCCTAACAGGAGCTGTGAAGAGCCATTTTTACTGTTCAGCTTCCAAATTATGTCCTGCCTCCTGCCGGCCCCACATGCATGCGTGTATGAATGGCCTTGTGAGCAGGTAGGCATGTGCAAGGAGAGGCTTCGGTTTTTTTGTGGCTGTTCTATTTTCCTTTGGAAATCACCGTTAATATTTTTTTTATTATTTTAAACTATAACTTCTAGATTTAAAAAAATCACACCTGAGCTATTTCCTGCCAGCCCACCTTCCTGCTGGAAAGGTGGCTGAAGTTTCCTCAGGCTACTTGGGTAGAAGCATTCCTGCAGCATCACACGTTTCAAAATGCTCGCTCCCTTCTAGCCTTTATGGTTTCATTCTGCCGCCTGGAACAGCCCAGTGCAGCGTGGGGCTGCAGGCTGTTCCTGCTAAGGCACGGGGCATTCTCAGTGCCAGGATTTACTTATTTTTCAATTGTTCTGGAAGTCTGGTCAGCCAGGGGAATTTGTCTGTAAGCACACACGGAGGCGCCTAATAAAGTTATTTGATAAAGCATGGGTCAAATATGCGAAACACACGTGTGAGAGAAGAGACATAAGCCCTGAACATCTCGGACGCTTTCTGACACGTGCAAAGCACAATTCCAATGAGCTGCACACGCGCGGGGAGGAGGGAGTAGAAGCAAGAAGACAAGATGTGACAGTTGCTAGCAATAGGAGACAGGTTGCCAGACTTTGTTTGGAAAGCATGTTTGTGTGGTCTGAAATACATTTTAATAGGTGAGAAACCTGTACTGGTTGCAGAGGATATGGGCAGGCTTTCGTGGGTCTTCTGAATACGCTCTGGTGGTGGTTATGCAGCGTTTGCACATGCAGGAACCTGGTGGTCTGGTGTTCACCAGCACCTGGGCGCGCAGGACTTGCACATTTGTGCAGGTGGCTTGTGCAGGATCTGCTCTCTGGAAGGCAGGGGTGGGATTCAGGGCACACAGGCTCTTGTGTCCGTAGGCGTTACAGATACATTTCTGAGGTCCTGTATAAAATGTGGCTCTATTTATTAACTGCTTGGTCTGGGGACTAGTGAGCATCTTGGCTGCCAGTAATGCATGCAGGGGGAATAGATATATTAAGATATTAAGACAAAAATCAAGATTTGCATATGAAAAATGTATTTTTTTTATTTTTTTTTAACTGATAGCCCTATGACACGGCTAGTTTCTCAGCTCCTGCCTGACCCAGCTCTGAATGGCTGCAGGATTTGAGTATAATCTGTTTCTTTGTGTAAACTCTCCTCACAAACACAGTATACTCATTGCATTAGGGGTGTATATTCGTTGTATTAGGAGTGTTCAGAACATATTATTAACCTATGTTAGAGGAGGGAGGGCTCACACTGAAAGCTTCATTATCAGATTTAGAGCCACATACCATTCCTTTATTGACCTGCCTGGTGTAATCAATGCAGCAGCCACACAAGTTTGAAATCATGTTCCCTGACTGTAGACCGTGCGTCATGCATCTAGTGCTGATTGTGCATTATCTTTTAAATGACACTGCCTAAATAAGTATGGATTTGTCTACCATGAATAGCTCTTCTTTCGATTTGAAGATGGTAAACCTTTTGCTTTTTTTATTGATATTCAGGATGACCTAAAAATAGAGCTGTAATGAAGCGCACAAGAAATGGCCATTGTTAAAATGCTGAGGAGTATGTCTGAGCGCAGAGAGGCCTGTGTATTCTTTCACGTTCCCATGCTTTCCTAGGTGCGCTTAGTGGACAAGCTCCCTGTCAGTGCTGCCATTGTGTCTGTAGGGCTCTTCCATAAAGTCATTATTTCACTTGAGAATAACATCCAGCACTGCAAAGGTCATTCCTTACTAAGGCCAGGAAAATTTCCATGTGTAGCAAAGTAAAAAGCCACTGGATTTTATGTTTGGTGATGTTGAATTGTCTAAAAGCAAAGTAGTTTCAACTGCCGATTCACTTGACGTTATTCGAGTATAATGCTCCATCCCCTGATAAGCTTCCCAGGTCTTTGCACAGCGCTGCTGGGGTTTGATTCTGAAATAGTTCGCGTCACAGACTGGCGTGTGCTCAGAGGGTTATGATAAACAAGGACCGGTTACTTTGTGATTCCGTCAGTTGATTGTATTTAATGTCACAAGGGCCCCTTCCAGCTCCGATGCTTGTGCTGCCCCTGTAACCTCCGGGCATGTTAAAGCCGGACCATTATTGCGCGGAGTTTCCTCGCTGCCCACCCGGCACGATATCGCAGAGAACTTTTGCCACGATTTAGGAACTCAGCAGCACTTCTGACACCTGGTGGTCACTTTTTGGGAGTGCAGAGTCCAGAAATGCTCCTGCCTGCAAATGGGGTCACCGCCGCCTGGCCCCGCGCGTCGCAGGCTGCCCATTAGCTCTTCCCACAGACGGTGTTCATCAGGGAGCTGTCATCTCTGGAAGAAGCGGAGGATCGTGCTTTCTCCTGATCAAGATGTAACTGTGGATAGCGTAGAAGGACCAGATGATTTATGAAAAGTTAAAATATCTTATTTTAAAGCTTCGCGATTGTAAATAAATAATCAGATTCAAAATTCATTCTCGTGTTTAAAAACTTATTCTTCAAGCTGGTGGACTTGCCTGGCTCTGTTATTAGGCAGATGGAGACCAGTAAAATTGCCTAGGCTTGAAATAATGCAAATGAATTTTTATATTTGGGGATGCTGGCAACCCACCTCAAGAAAAGCTCACCATGAAGCGCATCTCTAGTTGCTCAAACAGTTGAATAGTCACACAAATAAAGCTGAGCTTATATGTAGGACTGGGATTCAGTCAGCACACAAAATGTAGGTGAATTGGTGCTGCTCTAAAAATACGCTTCCAAGGTTGGCTTTGCGATTTATTGGCTCCTGCACAAAATGGCAAGGCAGGTCAGCATCCTCTGATGCGAGATACCGTGATGACATGAGGCTATTACAAATCTACCAAAAGGAAAAAGGGGAACAAAAAAATACAACTGCTGAAAGAAATATGTAGAGCAAAGTCTAGTCTTTAAAGAGATTTAACTTCTGGGTTACACATCCAGCCTTTTTTCTGCTGGGTGTATTACCCTGGTGCCTGAACTGGCGGTTCAGCTGTTATTGCCGAAGTATTTCTTGGACTGAGAAGTGTGTGTCACAATCTGGTGTCTCTTGCTGCCAGTACTTGCACCCGGTACTAGTGAGAATAAAAGAGTAAAATATGGTGAGGTTCCCCCCCGTGATTCAGGTATTTTTTTTTTTTAATTGTTACAGTTAAGGGAATCCCTAAAGGCATTTTTTGCCCATAAAGTGTTACCACTTTCTTTATATGTATTGAAAGGAAAAAAAAAAAAAAAAAAAAGAAACCCTCATGGCTGTACTTGGCTTGCAGCATTTTTTTTCTAAGTTCATGCCAGCATTAACAGATCTGTCAGAACAAAGCAAATGTGTCATATTGGCAGCTGTTACTTATGAGTACTTTTTCTTTATTGCATTTTGTTTTGTAATAATTGAGAAGCTTTTATGTCGAGCTCTGCATAAATGGTACTGAGTAGGAGGGTATGGGCATGCTTTCTATTATTCTGCCCCTCATGCATGTCTCCTTTTTTCGTCTTTCCAGAACCACACATTGAGCCAGCACGCACAGTGAGCCACTGGCACTACAGGACACCTCTCTGCAGAAGACTTGACGGTGGCACAGTGGGGAGGACCATTTGAACATTACATCCAATCAAAGTGTCATTTGCAACCCAGATGTAAAACTCTAATGATTTGGCCATGAGGCGCTGCTATTATAAGCAGCTGGAAATGAATATTAATGGAAGAGATTAAAAGTATTCCATGCTCAGTATTTTTTATTGTCCTGCTTCAGCTAGTGTACTTTAGAGCTTCTGCTTCTGACTGAATTTATAGTGTTAGATAAATCTGCTTTGATGCTGTTGCCCTTTGTTGCTTCTTGTATTATATTGATAGTTAAAGATTAGGTGTGATTTTTTTCTTTTTTGTTAACTGCTTTTTAATTGCAATTTTAGATAACTGTGCATTGTGATGTGATTGCTTGGCTATTGTCTGAATATTTCTTTTTAATTTTTTAATTAAAGACTAATGCTTTGATTGGATTTGCCAGTTCACCGGACAGTGATTAAAACTATGTAATGAATATAATCGGTTTCAGTGCAACTGGATGGTCTGCTTTATAAATGTGACTTAATCTGATTGCAATAACTAGTACAGTTCAATAAAGGGAATACATGAGCTTAGCGTCAGCGGTTGTCTGTCTGTCAGTGCACGCTGCATCACCACTGCTGCCTGATGTGTGTAAATCACAAAGTGATGGCTCCCTCGGCGGCGGAGAGCGTTCTCACCCCAGGAGGAAGGAAGATTGGGAGAAAGTGAAAGCCGCGTTCCTGCGCCTGGCGTTGTGCTCACTCCTGGATGTGCCTCCCAGGCTCCCACGGTAGGTTGAGGTGAGGTAAGAACATCTTCTATTAATCTGTGTGCGAAAAGGGGTTGCTAGCTTAACTACTCTTAGCTCTTAACTCTTAAATACTCCTAACTTTTAGTCAAGTCAACAAGAACGGAGGGGACTTGGTCTGTAGCTGCCTTGACCCCATCTCTGTGCTTCTTTGTTTCAATAATAAAAAAAAAGCTTTCTGGATTGTGTACAAATGCGCAAATATTGGATCAGGCCTCGGGGACGCTGGTAGGAGACTGTATATTTCAAGCACGTGGACTTCTAGGCCCACAGGTATTGTAGCTCTGTGTAACTGCCATTCTTCTGACACCTGAAACTGCCATCACGCAGCCTAACACAGCTAATTAGCAGGCTTTTTTTTTTTTCCCTTTTAAAACATATTATATGGTAATGAGGTAAGTTATCTCTCCAGTCAGAGAAACAGTCATTTTAAGGACCGTGGACACCTTTGGAAAGTTAGTGAGATGCAGTTCTCATGGTATCTCCTGCTTGAATGAATCATAATCATCGTGAAAGATGTTTAGCAGTTGTGACAGCTGAAATGATGTGGTTACTCATTCCCACGATGTACAAGGCTTTGCAAGACTGTGGCATAGGAATATGCACAGTTAGAGCCTTTCAAAATCGCTGCACTGAACTCGAGCACAACTGGTTGTCATTGTGCTGTGTCTGGGCTTGGAGCATGTAAGTGATATTTTGTAGGAAAAATGTTTTGAAGGATGTGTAGCCAATGCCCAAATTAGTTTATACAGTGAGTTTATTAACAAGTGCAAGGGCACAGCTTGCTGACACTGCAGACGACGTTTTCAACGTTTAGATTCCTGCTGATGCTGACGGTCATGTTGCACACACAAAGCTCCTTCAAGACAGTGGGACGTACCACGTTTAAGGGAAGGAAGGCTACCGGCTATAAGCAAGGCAGGGTCATCCCTCCAGCGGGAAGCAACAGAGCACGTGTAAGTTCTAGCTTGAGAAAAGTTTCAACTTTCTCAAAAAAATGAAGTAATGTCCCATTTGGGGCAAATGATAGATACGTTTTTTATTCTGCCAGCTATTCTGCTGAAATAGCATTGCATGGACAGTCAGAGTTTAGGCTCAACATTTTGATTTGTGATAAATTTATGAACCCTAATATAACAAAACTAGGAATGACTTTTCTTAATTCCAAAGAGGGCAGTTCTGGTTTTATCTAGATAATTCTTAGCTCACTGTTTACGCAACATTGTACTAAAACGATCCATTTCTAGAAAGAGTGTTAGCTTTCTACCTGATTATTTCTCCATAAGCCATGGCACAGATGTTTATGGGATGAAAAATTAGCTAATGAAATCACCAATTCATTACTCTCATTCATAATGTATGCATATTTCTAACTCGTAAGCAACATTTTAAGATGGGAAATGAAGAAGTGTCTTGCAGTACAGGCTTATAGACATGTCCTTGCAAGAAAAGGTGATGGGGAACATACATCATCTGCTCTGGTAACAGCTCCTGTGCCATCTTCTCTGTGCTAAAAGCAAGGCAGTGGGTTCTCACAATGGATATACCGAAAGGGGAGGCTCTTTGCTAGGCCTTGGGTTTGGAATGATGCTTGATCGCTTCTGCGCAGGCCTTGGGCAATGAAAAGGAAGATGTAGGTTTCTATCTTCAGGAAAGGGTTCTGTGTTGGGAATCCCAAGAGTGAACTGATGTTTCCATGCAACTCTGAGAGCCGCTTTAGTAGTGCTGTACTGAAGCACATGCCTTTGTCGCAGCATCTCCCTGCTGACTAGTTAAAACTAGGTGTATATTCACTGTGCCGAGATGGGGAACTCCCCATGTGGGGTTCCTGTTCTGAGCTGCACAATTTTCCGCACCTGTGCTGGAAGCGCGGGCACAGGGCCGGGGTGCTGGGGTCCACGCTCAGCCTGGCAGCACCAAGCAGGCTGGTGTCTAAGCTGCGTGTTGCATCTGCCTTGAACCCTGTCCAGACCATGGGCAGGGGTGCAGGAAAGGAATAGTTTGGTTTTCCATCCTACCTTTAAAAGGTAGGGGAGCCCAAAGCAGAAGAGTAAGGGCTGTGGTCTTGCTCCGTCTTCTTCATCCTTTCAGGTATGTGATCTTCGTTCACAAGCAGCACAAGTCAGGCCGGGGAGACGGGCTGGACTGTGCCCCAGGGCTGGGGAAAAATTGGTTTGGGGTCCTCTTCTGCAGGTGCTCCAGCATCTTACAGTACTTGGGTAATATTTGAGCGCTAATGGACAAATCTTGCTTGTTTAAATTTTCTAAGACAATATGAACGAAGGTGCAGGGACACCTGCCATGAATCTGCAGGGTTGCTTTGAGGTATTTTTGGTACAGTCAGGCCGATATGAACAGTCATTGTTATAATCACAGCATGCACCACGGCAAGGGATGGTGCTGCCTTGGCATCTGCCTTCTCAGGGGCAAAGAAGTCCAGTTTGGGCGTGTGGGTGAAAGCTACTGCAAGGAAGCAGAGGGAGAGCCGTCCGCTCTTCTGCTCCTGCCACAGAGCTGCACCTGTGATGTGCTGGACACCTGCATCTCCCAGGGCTGGTCCTAAGCCTACGCCAGGGCGCAGTGCTGTTGCCTGACCCCTTTATGTTTCCTGACCCCGTTCTCCAAGGCCGGAGCCCCCCCAGGCGGGGCTGTGCTGGCCAGGGTGCCAGGTCTGAGCTCTGCAGCCCAGCCTGGGGCCTTGGTCTGCTGGTTCCCGGGCGGCTGTTTTTTCTGTGCCGCTTGTCCCACCTGGGAGCGGGGGCAGAGCAGCCCTGCACTGGTACAAAACACAGCTTTGCTGGCATAGCTGCAATCACACCAGGGAGTGCTTCGCCAGCGTAGTATATAGTTCCTGTATCCGTTAAAAGCTCCTAGGGAAAAGAGAGCCTAACTGCAGGTGGAGAAAGATAATATCACAGCTTCTGGTACATGCTTTGCCCCCTTTTTCTTAGTGGCCAAGAAGTGCTACGGAAGGCATTTGGAAAACAGTCAGAAATGTTGGCTCCAAAGGCACCTATATTTCAACAGCTGCAACACATTGAAAATGGGATGGAGAGCCTTTCAGTAATCCCCCGAATGTTTCCCTGCCTGTCTGTGTGAGTCGCAGCTCCTGTGCACTGGTGTTGCAGACACGGGCTGGCACAGGCTGATCGAGGCGTGGGTGACTCACAGGTAAGCGCAAACCAGAATTGCCGAAATTTTTGCTGAGGATGGGCTTTAGGCAAAAGTCACTTAAGGATCCAAGTGGCATTAGGGCCAGTACAGTGTTGAAAACCATGAAAAAAGTTTTAAATGTGTAAAGAAACGCTGTCTAGACAACTTAATATCTTGAAGTTTAGGCAAATACTGAAATATAAATTCGTATTAACAATGGATTAACAAAAGACTTGTATTTGCAGCAGTCCACACATCCAAAAAGCATTGAATATTTAGGCAAGAGGTAGCAACCAGTACCTACAGGTGATATATTGTCTTCGTAGTTGGCTTTACACATTGTTTTATTTAGTGCTTCTGTAGATACTTGTCTGATCTTCAACAAGAGGTCACCGCCTTCAGTCAGGTGCCTTAGAGTTTTGGAAAAAGCAAACTCCAAAAGAAAGGGAAAGAAAAGAAGTTTGGGGACCATTTGAGGGAGTGAGTGACTGTTCACTTTGTGTTGGAGCATCTTTGAGTGGACTGGGGAAGGTCACTTCACTGAGCAGCGGCTCAGAGGGGATATGAAAGGGAGAAATCAGAGGGGTGAGGGGGCTGAGGGGGATGTCCCTCCACAACACTCCTGCCCTCCAGAGGAGTTAATGGAAAATCCACCCTCTGGCAGCCATTTCCATTGCAGAGAATCCACACATCCCTTGTCCCAAATGCACATCTCATTTTCTCCTACCAATGTCTAAGAACAGGTTGGGGTTTGTGTGTTTGTCTGCCTTTTAATGTGTAAATCACTCTGTGGTACGGGCAGTGAAGGCTCCTCCCCTGGCCTACATAAGCCATCTCCACATTTTTTAGACCCACATCCTAAAGCAGGGAGGTTTCTGCAATCCCCTCTCCACCCCGCCGCAGCAGCTGACCAGCTTCAGCCACGTTTGGCAGTGGTGCAGAGGTCTGGGGCGCCGTACCCCTGGGGTACACTGGCAGTACTTAGCCAGGATAAGAACAACGCCCTGCAGGTGCTGTCATGGTTGAAAGCGTGCGAGCTCAGCAGCGTATGACCACAGACACCCAGATGGCGGGAGCTGCAGTGGCCACCAGGCTTTGGAGCTGATGGGAGCGTGCCTTGTGCTTCTTTGCTTTGCCTTTTTTCTTTTCTCCCTGTTTTTGCCTCTTGTGAAATTGTTTGTCCTTAGTTTTACCTGTCTTCATGGAATTGCTGTCATCCTCAGAACTTCAAGATCCCTCTCCTGCAAATGGCAGCCAGGGCTTGCCTTCTGACCTATTTATCTGTGAATTGTTGTTGCTTTTCTGAGTCTTAGCACATTACAGAGGTGACAGAGGACAGCAGGTGACAGAAGGAGACTGCCCGTCTAAAGGAGGTGTCCAAAGGAGAAACATCGAGCACCCCAAGAGAAAGACAAGCTAATTACTGCATCGCCTACAAGATTGCTAACAAAGTATGGTCTTCACCGCCCTAATAATGCGCTGCAATTTAACCATGTGAGATTGTCCTTTTCCGAGGGAAAAAGGGAAGCATTTCCGCTCTGTCCTGGAGGTGCCAGGGAAGAGGGGCCCGGGGTCACCCTCAGGCTGGCGCGGCACCTCGCAGGGGGCCTGGCCCCCCATTGGGGCTGGGGGCGCTGGCTGGGAACGGTCCTGCACCCCGTCGGCTCTGCCTGTGCTGCTGGCCGCTGCTCCCCGAGCTGGCAGCGCGCTGCCCCGCTGCTCTCTGCGCCTGTCCCCTTCCTTCTGCCATCCCCGGCCATCTGTGTCCCCGCCGCAGGCGGCCGCTCCGCCACGCTGCGCCGCTGACCCGGCCCGCGGCCCCGCAGCCTCCCGCCAGCGGGGAGGACGGAAGGGGGACGCGGGGCCTCCCGGCCTGACAGCGGGGCCGCGGCCGGCGCTGGGGCCTGGCGCCTGGGTGGAGGAGAGCGGGGGCCCAGGGAGGGCACAGGGGAGCGCTGGGCTGTGGCCAGGAGCAGAAATGGCCAAGCTCTGCTGAGACACTCTCCTTCCCACACTGCGTGGGGAGCTGGGCGCCCGCCGTGGCCCGGGCCGAGCCCTGGCGGGGCCCCTCGGCCTCCCCCGTCCTTCCTGTGGTGCCTCGCTCGGCCTCCTCTCACAGTGGGGAGGCTGATGTGCTCCCGAGCCTCTTTGGGGCTTTTTTTTTTTTTTTTAAATCAAAGCTTGTTGTTTTGTTCTCTGAAGCCGAGAGAGCTGAGCCGGGGCAGGAGCCGGGCAGGGGACCGGGCCGCTGCTCAGCCCCCCCCCGGCAGCCATTTTGCCACCCCGTTTCTGCATGGATTTCACAGGCTGCCCTGTCAGAAACGAAACGCTGGTTCGGAGGGCTTTATGGACATCAAAGCCCCCAGGTAAAGAAATGCCATGGAAGTGTTTTCGCTATTTTACCCATACCTGGGTTTTACTACTTTGTCTGTATTAATAGTACATGGTGTCAACCTGCTCGAGCAGGTCAGAGAGGCAATGCAGGGTATTTACTGAGTTGTGGCAGAATGTACAGACTGGGTTTTCTGGATTTTTGCTTCTCCTGATGTTCCCAAAGGTGTGTTGGCGTTTAAAGCCCTGCACAGCACAGTCGGTATCCTTGGGAAGCAGGGACTAGAGAGCAAGTGCATTGCAGGACTCCTCCGTGTGTAAAAAATCCTGCTAAAAAAGCCTTTTGAAAAAAATCTTTAGCCCCAAAATCTTTTAGTACCAACTAAAATCTTGCTTTGAACTAAAAAAAAATATATGTTTATCTATGTCTTCTGTTTTACGTGACTGGAAGAGGTACCTGGCCCCCAGCGTGATCCTTCCCTCACAATAAACGAGCCAGCAAACGAGCCCTCCAAGCTGCGTGTGCCGAAGCCACGTCCCTGAGGTGCTGGGCTCTTTTCTACCCGGCCTTTAATTTAAAGGGGAGGGAGAGAGAAACAACATTTTTTTTTCCTGGTTGAAAGCAATGCAATAAATAAGTGCATCTTCTTCTTCCAGTTGCAATTTATAGGAACTGTTCCTCAAGAAATTGGCTTCTACGTATGAAAGCTATAAAATACACGTGCCATTTGCAAAGGATACAGCTTCTACTGTACGTTTTCTGTTTTATTCACAAAGTATCTCGGTGCACACCTGCCACAGAGGGAGGGTTAAGGAAGTGTGCAGATGAGCTCAGCTAATGCTTTTGCAGCGGTGCTAAAGAAATGGTCAAGAGCTTCCATTAGCCTCACATAGAAGAAACAATTTGGGTTGCTAATGGGGAATGACAGTTTCACCCAACGTAGGACCCAGAAACATTTTTCTTCATGAGGACTCTTGTGGCTTAAGACTTGATCAAGTGTTGTGTATTTCCTAAGAAATATGCAACACGTTATATTACAGTGTATATCCTCAGTGCTACACCATGCAAACCTGGAAGATGAGGCCTCAGCTGAAAGCAGAATGAGGTCTGGTGTACAGACAATGGAAAAAGAGGTGGATGGACTGAAAGGAGAAGGTGGGCAACACCCAACTGTGGTATGGCCAGTGGATGCAGTGCATGATGTTAATTAGTTTTGCCTCTCTCTCCCTAACTGGCCTGATAATTTCTGTGACAGTGCCAAGAGCACTTGTGTTCAAATAAAATCCCGTCTTTCACCCTGGTTTCAGGCTTGAAGCTGAGAGGGTGCGTGGGCGCAAGCATGAGGCCAGTGCGAAGCACTGCCAGGGAGGTTCTCCGCTGACCTAAGCCATGTACATAATCTCCTGGCTGTTGTAGGTTTGTACTGGCTGTTCCTATTACCAGATAAACCTGGAGTTTTGGTGATAGCCCTCTGCCGTGTATACTTCTCATCTGCTCCCTGGCTAGCTGCATTACTGTTTTCAAATTCTAGGTCTCTCTTTTTGCTTTCTCTACATTTCCCCCCCTCCACCCTTCCCCACACCTCCAGCAGTGGCACCTGTGTGGGCCACCAGATTTACAGTTTGCCAGTGCTCACACGGCAGCTGTGTGGTAAGGGTAAGTCTGATGCAGAACAATGGTGTGGCTTTAGAAGGGTTGTCTGAGAGTGGGCAGAGGCACAAAAGCAACGGGAAGTTCTGCACTTGGTAATTTTTTTAAGGCTGTAAATTGGTTATTTGCTAAAAGGACATAAGAGGAAGCTGAGATACCTGGTACCCTGCTTGTGAGGGGAGGCAGCCTTTACTCGTAGATAAGATGTGTTCGTACCAGGAAACAGGAATGCTAACTCCCCTTCCCTTACTGAGGGGTTTGGCACCCTAATGAAGCATTAAATGCAAATTAAGTCCACAGTCGCCCCTGCCCTCCATTCTTCATTTCATAGCCTAATTCCAGTTATTGATACATTACATTAAAGAATACACCAACCTCCTTTGCCTTCTGGGAACTGCCAGATAAATGCATCTTCTTTCATGTTGCACTGCAAATGTGTACACAACCATTTCCCTTGACTTCAAGGAGTTAAATGTTCACATATGTAAGGCACACTAGGATCAGAGCCTTAGGTAATCTAATGATACTGGATAACTTGACTGTGCATCATTAGCTCAATGATGCACCAAGCTCAGGGAGAGGGAAAAAAAACAACAACAAACCAACACCCGAACCCTGAAATATATTTGCGTGTGAGAGAGAAATCTGGAGGGAGGGGAGAGGGAAACACAGTCAATATGTCTACAGTTCATTTAAGATGCTGAAAAATGTATTTATTTATTTTTTTGTCAAAAATGTTATTGAGGATAGAAACGCAAAATGAGAGAACCAGTGAGGAATCCAGAATACCCCTATGGCATGTGAAACCCCACTGGAACAAATGGAGAAGTAGTAGGTGCTGGAAAACGTATTTTCAAAGCAATACGGTCACATGTAAGCACCAGAACTGCAAATTTGGCCTGAAAAACGGTTTCTTTCTTTGCAGAGCTCTGTGTTGTTCCTTTTCCGAGACCTATCGGTGCATCCTATTCAGCCAGAGCTTCCCCAGCTCAGCTGTATGTTACTTTGCCCATAAGGGTGTTGAACAAATATTTTGTATCCAAGAGAGACTCATTAATGTCTTTCAAACCGGATGCAAGTTTCTCATTATTCTTCTGCATAGGTCTAGTAATGGGAGCCTCCTCTAGAGATGCCCTACGCAGATGTCTTCAGGCAATGTTGATGGCATGAAGCAGGAATTGTTTTCACTGAAAGATTTATAACCTTATAGCCTTTCCAAGCCTAGGCAGTGCATGTGGACTGAGAACCAGCAGGAACGGTTTTCTGACTTCTGCACTATTCTCTAATACTGACTAGCCTGGAGAAATCATTTTGGTCTAAATTTTTGCTGTTCTGGGTCCTCAGTATGAGGAATGATATGTCAGGGGTTTTTCAAAGGTATCGAATGTTTCTGACTCCTATTTGAATCGAAGCTGCAGGTTTTGAGTCCTTATTAAAAAAAAACAACCAAAACCTTAAAACCCCAAGCCCATGGATCTTAATTTAGGGCTCCCCAAATCAGAAGCCACTTTGAAAGACATGCAGAAGCACAGAACAGCCGATAGATTTCCATACCCTGCAGAGTTTTGGCATGAATCCCCTTCTTTGGTTCCAGGCAGAAAAATACAAAGAGACGTCTGTGAATAGGACCTTGCTGGGTGTCCAGCCCTCTGAGTGAAATTTCCTGTGCAGAGGATGGTCTCGGCCTACATTTTCTAGTTATTATATAGAATTTGTTTCCTGCTATGCTAGAAAAAAATGTATAAAAATATAAAACCCTCAGTGAATTCCCACCTTATAGAGATACTTCAAGCTGTACAGGCAGAATTTGTACCGGAGGAGTTGACATTGAATAAGGTAGTTCAAGAGAGACACCAAAGCTCAGCAGAGACATCCTTTAAAAATGATTTGTCTTGTCTGCAATATTTCATAAGTTGATCTAAATCAGATTTTGGAGTAATACCATTAAAGTCAACAACCAACACCCAGGATGAATCTAGCTCTTAAAGTGCCATTCAGGCTCCTTGAGAGACACACATCCCAATGACTCCTTTAGCAGTCATTAAACCAATTATCATCTCGGTCTATTTCCAACAATTATCATCATAGACTTTTTGGGTTTAATCAGCTTTTTAATTGACCTGTGAATAAGACAGGAGATACAAAAATCTCCCCTGATACCTCAGGTGTAACTATTACACACCTTGCATTGCTGTGCACATGAAATAATTTACACCATAATACTGATCTGAGGCTGGAATTTGAACAACGATATTCCTATAAATTAATGATAAAACCAAATTAAAGACAATAAAGGAGAAGAAGAGGAAGTAGTAATCCATAAATAGAATGTCACCACGATTGGTGACATTGCTTCTGGGACTTACTTGGCCAGCAAACTTTGGAGCTGGAAAAAGATTATTTTTTTTCTAAAACTATATGCAATGCACAGAATAAATTGAAAGTAAGAAGTGACACAAAAAGTTTTGTCCATCTTTTAATTGCTACAATTATTGAACTGAGTTGCAGAAATGTCTTCAGACAATTGCTTAAGACTTTAAAAATAAATCAGCTATTTAGGCATATGTCCCTCCTGCAAGCAACTAACTTTTTTAATACCACTTGCCTTGGTACAGCACTGCAAAGTGGCCTGAATGCAGCAATTTGCGGGATTTGTCACTGTGAGCCCCGCAAGCACTTAGCAAAAGCAATTGTGTAGCTCTATTGAAAATCCCGCATATCATGCTGTGGGGAGCCAGCACTTTTTATCTGTCGGCACTGTTGGTGACAAATATTAAAATAAAAAGTATGACACTATAGGTGCTTCAAAATTCAAACTGCAAGTTTCCTACTGTGGGACTTCTAACCATGTAATAAAGTGCAGGGAAGAAAGCAGAGTTGAGACCCCATGCTGTAATAAAGGCAAGGAAATCTTAAGTGTTCAAATACATAATTCATTCTCTTCTGAGACTTTCTACCAGGTTTCTACCAGTAAAGATTTTAATTTGTGCCTCGATGATACAATCTTTAATTTCTCTTTTACCTCCAGAGACAGCTGGGAGAGCGCTGGGGCAGACCTGCTCTTTGCGGTGGGTGGAAGCAAATGGTCACAACAGGTCAGAGAGCTCCTCTGCAGCTGGTGAGGGTGCAATGGCCCTGCAGGGCCAGCCCGGGCAGAGGAGAAGGAAAACCCCATCTTCTACTGGCTGTGAAAGTGCCTGCAAGAAAGTCACCACGACAGTCAGTGAGTTTTCTTTGTTTTAAATAGAAATACTTTGCACCTTAAATAGTATCTTACTCCAAGGATCTCAGAACACGTAGTAAATACTGGCTGAGCCTCAGCTTTCTGTAGGGAGGTCAGTCCCTCTTCCCGCTTCTCATTTTGCGTATTTCCTGCTCACTTGAAGCCTCTACTGCCATTTTGTTACACAGCTTTCAAAAATAGAATTTGAAACATTTAAAATTTTATTAGCTATGATCTTGAGCATTTATTACTTTGTTGTATAACTATTTGTAACTGTACTTTAATATTTTATGTAAACCACAGCTCAATCACAAGGAAGAAGTAACTAATGAGAAATTAAAAACAACTTTGCTTGTGGGTGGGTAAACATTGCATCTGCATAAGCAACAAGTGACTGAGAAGGTATTGACCATATAAATGAGTATGTATCCCTCCTAAAAGTCCATTGAAATCACTGCATTTATATCAGGGATAAATTTGGCTCAGCTGTGAGAAGAATGCATGCATCTCACTCTGCAGTGGTCATTTAACCGGAATTACATACATTGATCTGTGCGCCCCCCTGGAGTTAGCATACAAAATTGACTGGATTACATATTCAGATGTAAAGCTACAGCAAAATTGGCTTTGACCTATTTACTTTTTCTAATCCAGCCTCTTAAGTCTAGTTATTTTCTTTCTAAACCCTGATCCTTTTTCATTCTTTCTCAAATGACATCCATCTCATCCCAAAACGTGATGCTTGTTATTCAGTGCTTTAGAGGCTGTTGCCTTAGATGTAGCTTGGTCCTCCCAGACGTGGCTATTCTGGCAGCAATGCTTGAAATCTTGGGATCTGTGCACTTTTGCTGTCTTTTCTAGGAGGAAGCCCAGGAATAGTTTTCATATTCAGTCTTTAAAACATTTTTATTTTAATAGTTATTTTTTTACAAAACAGTGCTAGAAACTAGCGCCATGTCCTGCCCCTTGGCCTTTACTGGTGTTACAGTTTTCCTCTTGCCAATCCTCTTTTCTACCCATGGTTATAATACGTTTAATTCAGTCTCTACCCACACTTACTTAGAATATCCCTTCATTTGATCCATCTGAGGGGTGCCTTAGTGTGGTATTGAGCTTTTCAAGCCATGCTGTTGCATTAGTGATGATCTAAAGATGTGAGGCAGACTTTACAAGGAAGACGCAACATTACTCCTCTAAGTGAAGTAATAATAAAAAAAATATTTAAAAGAACAAAAATGTGGTGAGGGTGGGGAAGCACTGGAACAGGTTGTCCTCAGAAGCTGTGGATGCCCCATCCCTGGAGGTGTTCAAGGCCAGGCTGGACAGGGCTTTGAGCAACCTGCTGTAGTGGGAGGTGTCCCTGCCCATGGCAGGGGGGTGGAACTAGATGATTTTCAAGGTCCCTTCCAACCCTCCATTGGACTGCAGATATAGGCAGTGGCTATGATAGAGAACATCACATCTCCCTTTGGGTCTCCAACAGCAGCGAAATCAGGGTCCCAGGGCGCAGGCTCCCTGCGCTCTTTTCCACGGTGGCACAGCAGTGCTATCACACAGCCAAACAAGGTGCCACCAAAGCATGGTGTGGCCCTGTTAACAAACCTTCTCTACAGTGCCAGCTGCTCTGAGAAAGTGCAGGTCCTCTGTTCCCGTGCCTAGGCTTGCTCTTTCAAGAAAATATTAACATTATTCCATGCTGCTTTTTAACAGCTCTTCAGGGTTGGGAGAGAGCTGCCTCTAATACCTTAGTGCAAGAAAGACTAGTAATTAGAAGCATGAGCCTGGTGCAGCTGGGTTGAAATGTTTTAAAACAAACAATTAAAAATAAAAAAAAAAATGGAGCACCCTCTGCCTACTTCAGTTTGGGGGAAAGGTCTCTCTGACTCTACCTGCTCCGAGGCTACGTTGAGGCTCTTTGACTCTGTTCTGAGACTTGCTGACACTACTGATTCAACACTCTATCAAGACACTCCAACTGTGATCTGAGACCTGGAGCAGAGTGGGAGCATCTTGACACAGTGTCAAAACAGTAGTCAGAGCGCATGGACGCAGCACTGAAAGGCTTTTGTCTCCCAAATGAAAAGGAGCTGGATTATTTTCATCTTTTTTTCCTCCTCTTTTTTTTTTTTTTTTTTTTTTTGGTAATAATGGTATCTTTCTCTTAAGTAAAAAACCCCACAGTTTATTTGCAGGAAGAAAGGGTGGTATGTCCCCCCCCTTACTTCTTGTTTGATAAAGCAATGTGACAGACAATGGCTTAGCTGTACAATACACTTCACTAAAGCAAAGTTCTTTTGCTTTGGAGAAGTAAAAGGGTATATTTGGAAATTATTCCAATTTAGGAACCAAAAGAGGTTAATCCTTTCATGATACTGCTCATCAATCATCTGTATCTTTATGCATGTTTGTGTCTGTTGTGTATTTTGGAATTGCATTTTTGTACAGTAACATTCATTTGATCTGACTAATAATTTGGCACAGTGTTGCTCACCACTCTGCCTGCAGAATTCAAGCGATGACTTTTGGTAAGAATACCAATTCAGATATTTGAGTGTTGACCAATATTCATCAACAAAAGAAATTAGTTCAATTGTCAGAATGGGGCAATGCCTGCTGAGACAGGTTTCTTTTCTGGAGATGAGATGGTCTTAATGTTACATGGACTGTGACATTATAACAAGTTAAACTCATTTATTTAAAAAATGAGAATATAGTTGAATTTATTTTTCCTTGCTGGGGTCACAGGTACCAAGGAATTAGCAAAACCATCTACTGAATGTTTTATGGATGGTGGTGTTTTTGCTGAATGTTAAATGAAAACAATCCATTAAAATAAAAAATGAAAATTCTTTTTGTTTCCTTTTCCTCTTGGGCCTTCCCAAAAGGAGGTCGACACCGACCCAGTTTGAAAAATACTTACCTAAGCCAATCACTGCCCAGCATGTATTCCCTTGAGCAACTTGAGTGGGCATGATGCCATCCGAACAGATGGGCATTACTGTAGGCAACCAAGAGACCATGCATGTGAATCAAGTATGGGTGTTTACAGCATCATTTCCCTGATGAGAATGTCAAAATGGCAGCCCAGTCCGAGCCTTTGGCTCAATTCAGTTGCATTTCACTAATTCAGCTCTAAAATGGATAACTTCATGAAATAAATAATTAACGTTAAGCCGTGTGGCCATGATTTTACTTCATAGAATTGGGCAGAGTAAGTGGGTGATGGACTTGCTGAAAAGAATGTGCCTGACTCCTGTCTGTACCAGGAAGGCTTGCGATTTTGTAAAATGAGGGCAAAGAAGCCCCCACATCTAAGCTAAGTATAACAACAAACAGGCAGGCATATGAGTTCTACAGATGTACTCTGAACTGAAAGAAAGAAACCTTTTCACATTTTTTGAGGAAGACATCTTATTTCAGATCAAAATTAAAAGAGTATAAAATGCATTAAAACAGTATACACAGGCGTGATGTATTTGAATAATATACCAATGCAAGGTCAGATCCTTGAAGTTACACATATTGAATTAGGATTTCATTGCTGTCCTGAAGAGAGATGCACATAAATGTTGCAACAATTTTGAGCCCAGCACTCAGTATAACTCCTCTATCTGTTGAATGAAGTGATTTCTACTGAATTATCATTGGAAGTTCCGTACCATCAGTTACAAACAGGACTTTAAGTACAGAAATAAAGACTGGAATTTGAACATTAAGCCAAGAACTTTATCTACTTTAACAAAAAAAGGCTATAATGTACGTATCCTGGAAGCTTGCTTTAAAGTATGTGCCTGAAATGCTGTAATTATTTTATTTTTCTTTTGATGATCAGTTGTATTTCCTTTGCACTGACTTATGTGTGGTTGTGTAATACTAACTGCTTGTGTAGCCTTCAGTTTTAGATTTGATAATCTATGTAACTTTTTGCTTTCCTCAGTGAGTGGCTGGTCAGCCTGAATTTGAAGAATTGGGATGCTGAACCATCAATATCAGGTATGAAACACTTGAATACATATTTCTTTCAGGAATAATGCCACATCTTATCGATAATAGTAAAATTCACTGTGGTTTAGATTTGAATTATTTGTTCCAGGTTCTTTTTTTTTTTTTTTTGAAAAATAATCTAATTTCTGCTTGGGGGATTTCTAGGAAGTTCCTATTGACTTCTACGTCTGGTCCTATCCCTCAGTTGAGGAATTCAGGCAAAAAAAAAAAAAGCAGCAGCTTTTCAAAAACAGAAGATTAAAATGAAAATAAAAATAGTGCTTTTTTAACACTTGGTTGAGACAAAGAGTATCTAGACTGTGTCTTTTTCTGTGTGAAAAATATTGCAATATTTTCCTCTCTTATTTCAAGTTATCAAAATCAACCTTTTCATTTGTCTGCTATAATGTGTTATGATGGCTCTGACTTCTGCCATTAGACTTGCTAAAGCGCTCTGTTACCTTGTATTTCATTTTCTAGGGAGCGCAATGTTTATTTTCTTGCTCGATGTCATGGTAACAGAAACACTTCCTTTATATTATATCTGAGTTTGTGTTTTAAATACAAGCAGGGCAGGTTGGAGATTGCTGTATATCCCATGTGGAAAGACAGCACTAGCTTTCTGGGTGCCAGCACATACTCCCAGCTGTTGCTGTTGCTCTAGGGTCACAGATGCATCTCACACTGAATCAGTTAAAAATGCAGTAGCTCTGCTTGGGGACACAAGCTCAAATTTTCAGGGCCTGATTATTCTGTTAGTTTCATATGTGCAATTCCCACTGAAGTCAGCAGAAGTAGTACATGCAAACCTGACAGGCTAATTTGGAGCCCAGAACTGCAAAGGATGTAATCATACATTTCATTTCTGTGGGTACTCGAGGTCTAATCTCACCCATCTCCATGATGTTAGGATTTACCACAGCTTTTAAGGATTTGAATGGATCCAAAAATATTAGGTTACTTGTGATATTTTATTTTCAATGATCAGGGGAAGAGAAAGAGATCTGAAGTATATGAGCTCATGGTGGACAAGCCCAGAAAGAAAAATGTGTTCTACAGTGCTCTAAAACTGAGCTAAGAGTAATACAATGTATGGCATATTATGTACGGAAAAGAAATGTGAGACCCTGAGGGATGAAGGCAGACTAATCAAAGGAATAGCTAA
Source organism: Chroicocephalus ridibundus (assembly GCF_963924245.1). NCBI lineage: Eukaryota > Metazoa > Chordata > Aves > Charadriiformes > Laridae > Chroicocephalus > Chroicocephalus ridibundus. The sequence goes on from NC_086287.1 coordinate 80,144,247, forward strand.
TGGCCTAGAAGAAGAACAGGGAACAACTCGCTTCTTGTGGAGCCCACTCAGTTCTCAGTTCAGAGGGCCAGTGTACAGACTGTTGGGACCTGAGGCAAAGGTCTCGATGATTTTATCCAAAAGAGGTCAAATTAAAGGCAAATTCTTTATGTCTATATATTTTATTCTTTTATCAGAAATGGCCAATTTCTTCCACCTGGGGAACAGAGCCAAGTATTAGGGCTGGACCGCTACTGCCACGTTTGCACAGGCTTCTACAAAATGACTTACGTCTGCACTCCCACAACACATCAGGAGTAATAGTGCTGGTGCAGTTGGCCTGCTGACTGATCCACATCTCTGGGCAAATAAAATTGTCAAGTAAAATGGATTTGGCACCTGAATCATTAGTACATGATCTGAGAAGACGACCAGTAAAGTCTAAGCAAGCTGCCACTTGTGAACAGAGTGAACATAGTGAACAGAGATCGAAGACACCTTTAATATGATGCTCCCAATGTCAGTATTAACTCTCTTTCTTATCTGTTTTCAGATTAACAGGACTCGGAAAACCCAGAAAGAAAGTGAGGTTGGAGTGATGCTGATTACACTGGAAGGTACGGCAGTTGGTTGAACTAATGGAGAACAGAATTACAGATGTCCAAAGGAATTGGCGGGAGCCTTACAATAAAAAGGAAGGGCAGGCCGTGCAGCCTGCAAAATGGAGAACATGAAGGTTTGCTGTGCCCTCTCTCTTGAAGCTTACAGCTTTGGGAAATGGTGAAGATGTAATCTTAGGAATCCTGAATTTCTCCGGCATCCCCAAATACACTAATTGATACTTACAGAAGGAGGTGAAAAGCACTCTTTGTGTTAAGAGTTATTAATGATCAGTTTTTAAACTATTTTCCTGTGATGGTTGCAGATGAATATGCCATTGAAAGAAAGTAGGCATTTCTAACCTGTAACACTGAAAAAAATTAGCCTGAGGCCAAGGGTGTTTAAGGCTCATGAGTAAAAAGGTATGTGTAAGCTGGATACTGGACAAGTTGGCCCCAAGAATTAGGGGTAAATGGAATGTACCTGAAGATTGTATTAATTTTACATTTTCAGGGGTTTGGGATAACTTGATTGAAACACCTGGCCAGTCAAACGCTGTACCCCTTGGATGGGGGGTACCCCCAAAGGGCTGATGCTCAGCTGGGGGCTGTTGAGGAAAACGAGAGCTCCAGCAGGAGTTGGTTGTTTATCAGGCCTGAGGGACCACATTTGACTGAACCTGCAGCTAGAAACACGTCCCTCCTTTTCTGCTGTGTTTGGGAGGGCTGCGGTTACCTCAGCCACCCTCTCCCACAGGCAGCGGGCTGACAGAGCAGGGCTGCCGGCCACCCCTCAGGCGCCCCTCTCCTCAGGCAGCCATGCCACGGCCTTCTCTGAAATCCCGCTCGCGTGGAGGACTCCGAACCGAGCACCTGGGCTTCAGAAATGGCATTAATACCAGGCGGCACGTCCCCCTCCCCGGGCGCCGGCGGGAAGAGGTGAGCGCGGCCCTGAGGCGGGGCTGAGGTGCCGCCACGACCGCAGCTGAAGCGGGAGACGGCCCGGGACGGCGAGCGCCGCCGCCCCCCGACAGCGGCAGCGGGAGCCGGTCCCCGCCCTGGGGCGATGGCACGGCGCCCTCGGGGTGGGGGTGGCCGTGAGGGAGGGCCTGCAGACGGTGGCGCCGGCAGCGTGGCGTCCCGAGGAGCAGCGGTTGGGGCCCGGATCTGTGGGTCCTGCAATTCCCGCTCTCCAGAGCCTCGAAACCCACCATCTGCCACCTCCTGTCAGTTATGGTCGTGTCCAGGCTGGTAACGGCCAAAAGTCACCGCCGGCTTGCTGGCAGTGCAAAGGTGGTTGCCAGTTTCAGTCAGTTTGATTGCGTGGCTGTTAATTGCCACACCAAGTCTTGCTTTAGCCGCCGCCCTGGCCAGGAGCGCTGAGGACGGAGCAGCACGCAGCTTGAACGGCCATCTCCATCCGAGCACCCTCTAGTCATGGTTGAAGCTTCATGACCATGGTAGGGACAGGCTCGCCTTGACTGTAGGAGCTCTGCCTCAGGAGGCCACACTCACTTCAGTCACACATTGTGTTTGCTCTATGTATCAGGGACAGATAAATAATTTTAAATAAGATGCAGCTTTTATTTTCACTTTTAAACAGTTGTTATGTTGGAAAACACCTAACGATGAGGTTCTGGCACCAAATACTTAGACATTAGAGTAGATGCTGTGCATGTCAACTGGGTGGAAAATAAAGCTGGTACTCAGAGAATACAGGATGACATGAATGCAGACGAGGGGTTTGAAAGACAATGGTAGGGGTACTCGGTTTAGGAGAGGAGAGGTATAAGCTGAGAGGAAAAGATTGGAAAGAGTAAGGAAGTTCTTAGTAAAGGAAGGACTTGGTAGGGCCAGAGGTAGGGTGTATGGGGAGTGAGATCGCTGAACCTGGATTCAGACATCATCATAGAAAGTTTACCATGTTCCCATAATTTACATGGCACAGTTCTTAGCATTTTTTGTAGTAATAATCTTGAAAGAAATTGAGAAGGTGAGCAGAGCAGACAGTCTGCATTATTAACGAGAGCAGTAAATGAAGTACAACAAAAAAGGGCAGTCCTGTGGATGGAGAATAAGTAGTGGTGAGGTGGCAATTCTGTGGTGGGGGTTGTCCTCTGTGTGTGTCTTGTACTATAGTTGTTCTGGCTTATCCAGTGAATTTAGGTTCCTGTTAGAGGCTTATTCCTACAGGGAGCAATATATGCAGCAGATGTTTGCAGTGACACAAAAGAGCCTTTCAAAAGAGACTGCGTTTTTTCAGTCAACTCAGATACGTTCCTATGTGAGAATGGCAAAGCAAACCAAGTGAAGATGTGTACAGGCTTGCAACAGGAATTCCTAGTGCATATATGTATTCTTTTTTGGTGTAGGATGGCTCATTCTTCCAGATGTGTCTGTTGCATGCTAGTCCTGTTCTTTGCATAGGTTTTGATTCTCGGTTGCAGGTAGCTTGTATTTTGTCACTGGTCTTTCACTGGATCTCTGAGGTAATTCTGCTTGTCTGTTGACAGGCCTTGATAGCACTTAACGTGCACCTGGCTACGTGACTCCCACTCCCCTGTCGCAGGGGAGAGATGAGTTTTCTCACTTCATGTGACAACAGTGATATGAACAGTTGGTCTAAGTTGTACATATTGGTTGTAAGATAGCATAGAAATTCTATACAAATGTAAATGCATTTGTACTCTGTTGCATTTTTTAATTAGGGAACAAAAGCAAGCCTTAATAACCAGGAAACAGTGACAAGTTATTCATGCAGCTATCATAATAAGTGTGTTTGCTTCAGAGTAGAAGTTGGATAGAGGTAGACAAATAAATACAAACTAGAAGTGCTCTTTTGTGAATTTGTTTTGCAGATGTTTTCATGTCATTGATATTTTTTATTTAATGCTGCTATTAACTACACACTGTAAAGCAGAGCCGGCATTTGGAAAATGCAATTTGTTCCTCAAGGAAGGGAATGAGGAAAGATGTTTCAGTGGGAGACTGCAAGTAAAGAGTGTTAATACCGCACTTAGCTGTGACTCATTTTGCAGATCCTGGCCTTACAGACAGGTACATTTTGATAGAGCTTTGCACTTGTATTCCAGTGTAATTTCTTGTTTCACCTTGCTTGGAGTAGCTGCAGGTTTCTGTTTCTGCTCACATTCTCCTTACCTGTTTGCCTTGCCCGTCCCTTGGCATAAAATCTAGTGATAGTGTGGCTGCAGGAGGGGGAAGGATTGTTTCAGCAAGCTGATCTGATGCAAAACTGGCTTCCCCAAAATTAAATGGAAATATAGTCTTCTGTCATGCCGGAGAACTGAACTGATTCATACAGCAATTGCATGATGTCCATGTACCCTGCAAGGGAGTGGCTGGAGATCTACTGGTGCTTATGGGAAGAAAGTGTGGGAATAGAACCATCCCTTTGGCGGTAGTCTACACTGGGTTGATTATACGAGGAAGTCTTTTGTCACTCTTAAGGCAACTGAATGTATGAGAGAGGTCAGTATGAATTCATCCACATTTAGTGGTGTGCACACATTGCACAGCAGTTGGTGCCTGCATTAGAGACTTTATGGAAACAAGTTTTATGGAAACAAGTTTGAGGCAGAATTTGACTTCGGTTTGTGTGTTATTGTGTATAAAAAAAAAAAAAAAAAGGCAAGCAATTTGAGAACTTACCTACAAAAGCAACAGTCCAACGGGTGATTAGTTTGCATTTTTTTAAAAATACATTGCATCTGCTTGTACCACTCAGGTGGTACTACATAAAATAAAACAAACAAACAAACAAACAACAGACATAGCTAGCTGCTACAAAACTCTCCTGGTCTGTATCAAGGAGAAATCTTCACGAGTGTAAGATTGGTTGAGGAAGTGGAGCTGAATTTCTACAGTCGGCTTGTATGTATGCTAGAATCCAGGCCTTCATCTGTAGAGCTAAAAACTGCTGAACAGCCTTTTCTCCCTCCCTTCATAAGATCCGTTGCATCGCATGTGGAGTGTTAAAGCTATGTGCTTCAGGTTATTCTCAAGCAGCACAGAACTGTGCTGAAATCTTTTTTCTGTATGCTGTTTGTCATTTAAGTTACTTATCTGTAAATTACATCTGAATCAATATTTAAGATTATTTGGCAGGGAAGCATCATGATTCAGGAGAGGCCTGATGCAGTCACCTTGCTCACACTGAGGATTTTTTCTTCAGGAGGACAGAAGTTTTGATAACGGGCAGTTTGTGATGCTCCCTGTGTAAGAGCAAGGGTGGTAGAATTGTTCCACTTTGATGCTTTTGAGTTCTATCAAATCTCTTTGTGGTAACTGCTTAAATTCTGTGAACTCTTGTTGCTCAAAAGTATCTCTTCCTCTGTCTCTTGTGTGATTTTTAGGTTTTTTTTTTCCTTTTTTACAGTGGTACACTAACAATGGTTTTGTTGTATATGGGGAGGTAACATTTCACAACAAAACCAGCTGTGTGTAGTCCTTAGATTCCTAATTCTCTCTTCTCCTTCAAATGTTTAAGACTCATTTAACGTGCTTCATATTGCAGCTGTTCACTTAAATTTTTTCTTTTTTTTTCACTGTGGTCCCACTTCTTTGCATGCTTTAAAGTAGTTCTAGCTGGTTCATTTTGGTCAATAAGAGATGCTTGCATTTCAGCTGCTTTGCTTCAAAGGCCAGCTTCTCTAAAGCAGAAGTACACCCTTTGCCCTATTTAATTGTGGGGCTTTCTGACCCTACACCGAAACAACCCTCCTTTCTCTCCAAAGCTGGGATCTCTACGGTAAAAGTTGATGAACACAGGCAGTTTTGGGTTGGCTTTTTTTTCTTTGTTGGGTTTTTTTCTTCATTTGGTTTTGGCCCAATGTTGATTAAACAACTGTGGTTTTTTGGTGCTGAAGAGTGTAGTGATGAGGGATGCAGCCTGTATCTGTTACTCTAATGTAAGTTTCAGTGCTGTTTTAATTCTGAGTAGCTGTATGACTTCTGCTGGCATGCTCTACTGTCTGTGAAGAAAATCACGAGTGTTTGAAGTCCAGAAGACAAACTGAAAGTTTGGTGCGTCCCCATTAAAAAGAAATTAATAGGTGGAGAATCAACTAAATATTACTTTCCTTTTCCTGATGATAGCCCTGACTCCTTTTTAAAATAACTTTTTAATTAATTTCCTTTGGAACCTGTGACAGGGCTGTTTCATGGACATTCTTAATGCTACTTTGATTTCCTTCTTGTACAGTATTGTAACTAAATTTTTTTTCTAGCTCTGTATTGCCTGTTTGCCCTTCAGGCTGCAGAGATTATAAAATGATATTTCTCTGCTTCTGGCCACTGATCTACAGTCTCTTTTCTGTCCTCTAATCTGCTGTTCTTTAGTACTTTGATTCCTCATGTTCTTGGGTGGCCTTTCTTATCCCTCTCTCTTGGATTTAGTGTTTTCTCTAGCTTTTCCGAGGCTGCTTTCTCCATGTTCATTGTCTGTTTGGCATCAGCATGATCTGTAGCTTCGCTCTTTCTTCCTTTCATCCTTCACAAGATCTCTGCTGCATATGGTGGCCACCTTTTCTTTAAACCTGCTTTAGCAAAAGCTCTTTCAAAAACTTATGCAATCTACTATCTACCTTCTTTCCTGTTCTTATCTTCACTGTTCCCTCCCCACTATGCTCCTAGTTTGAGATCTGTCAACTCTGCGTGATTAAATCGGTGTAAATAGGCTTGGCAAACAGTTTTGGGTTCTTATATATTGGCTCTCCCTGGGTTCTCAGATTTTCACCCCCCCTCCCTCTCTCTGCTAGAAAACCTGCTCTTTACTCTCTCTCTCAGCACCATCTCTTGAGCACTATCTCTTTCTCTGCTTTTTCTGTCTTTGTCTGTTGTCTCCAGGGCCTCCACTGTCACATCATACAGTTCTTCCATCATATCTGGCATTTCTGACCTGATCTTCCTCTCCAGCTTGCCTGCATTTTCTCATTAGTTACAGGCATCCCCTACTGATTCTGATTTTTTAAGGTATTTCCTACAGCTTTTCTAATTTTTTTTTTTCACTGTGACTTTTAAAAATGTCCTCTAACAACTAAAGTGAGCTGGTGGGGTTTTTGTGTTAGCTTGCTTGCTTTCTTCCTTTTTTATTATTTTGCATATTGACTTCCTGGAGCCATTCTGAAAAATCTTCAGACCATCCCATTTGTATTGCTTAACACCAGTACCATCTGTATTTCTAAACATTTCTAAAACTACTGAGGAAGGTTGAGGTTGCATGTTAGCCTGCCTTTGTGATTTGAGAGTTAACATGTTAAAGCTGTCTAATGCCCATCATCATGCAATTTTTAGGTCTTTTAACATGTTTTGTTCGTAGTATGCTTCGATAACAGTTTATGCTGTCAGCGTGTTGCCTTGAGCTTCCAGTCGCACAGCTTCAGCAATCTTCACCTACTGACATTCTCTTTCCTAAGGCCAAGTTTCCCAGGAGATTTTTCTCATGTGACACAATCCTCTGTAAACTAGAGCGCTGAAATCTCTTAGCAAAATTAGTTCATCAGGCTTTAGTACTGGGTGACCTCACTGTGAAACAGCCTCTAAAATATATTTTATGTGTCCAGATTGTCTAGGTAATTCCATTAGTATCATTCTCATGGTAGCTGAGCAGGTAGATTGTCTTATTATCACAGTGCTTGAATTAAATTCAGGCTAATTTATTAGATGGTAAACTCTGCTGGTGATATGGGTTCCGTGTAACATTTGCTTCCATAAACTTCTCCACTTTTAATGTGGACTTTTTTTAGAGAAATACAATTATCTTTCTCCCTGTTAATGCCTTTGTTTTCTAAATAATACACACAAAATAAGTGCAAATTGAGGGGATATATTTGGTGTACTGTTGTAAAAGTGGGAGAGCTATCTCTCTTTTCTTTTTTTTTTTCTTTTTTTTTTTTTTTTTTTTTTTTCAGAAAACCACCTTTAAGTTACTGGTTCACACTTTTGATATTCCCAACTGTATTGGGACAGTTAAGATTGAGGGATGAGCATGGTATAAATTCCTGAATAGTGAGACTGAGCAATTAACTCAATGTTTTTTACTATAACAGAAAAACAAAGCAGTCGATATTTTTATTGTTTTTTCAAGCATTCTTTCAAAATACGCAGAACTTTTGTTTCCTGAAATCACACAGACTGTAACAAACTAAAAATATTATTTTGGGTTTTGAATGATGCAAAAGAGCAACCTTAGATGGGGGAGACTTGGATAACTAATAACACTTTTGATATTAATATGTTTATTTCTTTTTAACTTGAGATATTGACTATATGAAGGTGAAAGGGGATCTAGGTTCTGTTGTCTGTCATGCCCCAAGAATGCGTTGTGACTCTGGATTTATTTGCCGCCTTCCCCTTCTACTCATGTTGTGTAAACAGTACAAATCCAGAAACTTAATACCTAATTTTTCTGTCAAGCGATGAGTTTTACACAGTAGCCACCGTGTTTTGCTTTTGTTAATTGCATTGCCTTCAGAACTGTCTTCATCGTTTCATACAAAGCAACAACGTGGAAGTATCTTAAGGTTGCTTTTGTGAGCCTTATTTATTGCTTCTCAAGTCCTTCCTGAAGTTTGTTAATGCTGGAGCTTCCCAACGAAAAGATCTCGTGACATTACCAGGAACTTGTCACATCCTTCCGCCCTCCCAGCAACCCCCCTGCTCTTGGAAACAGTTGTCGCAGATTACTAATTCCGTCAAAATGTTTAAAGTTTAGCAGTTGTGCTGTGGGATACAGGATCTTAGAATGGTGTCTTTAGTTTATAGGCTTGGCTACTGAGTTTTTATAACAATATGTGCTTTAAGGGGTAAAAAAACCACACGAGTTTGGGGAAACGAGAGGGTTGCTTTACCAAATCATGAAAATCAGCCTGCCTCCCTGACCAGCAGAGCTGTTCAGCACTTCTGGAGCAACAAGCAGCAACTCCCTTGGATTGTGAGACTGCTATGAAATGTAGATCGAATCACTGGGGATGAGCAGCGATTCCGTGCCTCTGCGTCCTTCCTTGAAGGCAGAGGTTTGCATTATGAGTAGAGGAAACTTGTGCTGCCTCAAGGTGAGCTCCAGGAAGGTTTGCACCAAGGTTTTGCCTTTTCTGCTCTCTATAGGACATCCAGTTTTCAAGGATGGCGTAAGAGGTTACAGGGAAGCTGTTCAATTTTAGTCCTAGAGTCCCAGGGATGAAAATGAGCATGCTGTTAGCATGCCAGCTGCAGCTGCCATCTCGTCTGCTAGACTAGATCAGACACTGTCCTCACAGTTGTGATTAAAAAGTGTTATCAGCTAACTTTATGTAGTTCCTTGTGGTTGTTCAGAGCAGTGATTCTAGTTGGGATTGTTCACATGACAAAGAATTTGGCAATGGAACAATCATTTCTGAAATCTCTTTTAGCATCTAGTTTGCTATAACGTTTTTGTTTCCCTTCATTACAATCTGATTAGTGCACAAACCTTGAATGGTATGCCGGTAGGTTGGTTATTTTGTTTTTTTTTTTTTTTTTTTTTTTTTTCCCATTTGAAGTTCTGTTTTCTGCCTTCTGTTGAAAAGTATATAGTAATTTCTGTGGGAATGTGTTTCCTGATTCTTCTTTGAAATCCAGTATCCTTTCTGATGAAGCTGTGCAGGTAGTGTGAAAGTCTTCCATCACAGAATCGCAGTTTTGGTTGGAAGAGACCTTTAAGATCATCAAGTCCAACTGTTAACCTAGCATGATAGTGCTTATGTGATAAATGTTACTTGGCTCAGTTAATAAAATAAAAAGCTAGTTATTTCTGTGAACCAGGTCCTCACTGATTATGATATCAGTCAGACCCCATCAATTTTTTGTAGTCCACGGCAAAGACCTTAAAGATGGTTCTGTAGTTGCAGGTGACAAGAAGGAGGTTTCTTGCTCATGCTGAGGGAGGCAAAATCTCTTCCGAATCCCACTGGTCAGGCTAGCTAGGCCTACATTCTTTCTCCTAAGACATCCGAGTTTTTGCAGTGTATGTCACTGCTTGAAGACGGGCTGAGCTGGAATGCCTTTTCTGCTGGTTTATACACCATGTAAATTTTCTTTTGAAATATGGCACGCTACATTGCTTACTAAATTCTTCAAGAGGAGACTTCTTGATCCTGTTATAAGAAGAGAAGGCTTTTACGTACAGCGCTGGTGAGGTGAAAATAAGACAAAAGAATGCCAAGATTGTAAGGGGAGAGTATATTCAACTAATAGCTTGTTCACTAATTGCATGTATTGATTTCTCAGAAGTCGCTGTCTACTGCAGGTATGCTCATTGCTTTCACAAGTAGTATAGTTTTTTAATGTTAAAATAATTCTATTCGTTTACCAAAAGAAAGGAAAGGAAGAAATAAATGGTTTAACTGTCTATTGTCACATGCAAAATCCTTGATTTGTTAAAAGAACCATGTAGAGAAGAAGCATTTTATCTTAATCTCACTGAGTTCTGTGAAACAGCAAAGAACCACTACTTTTGTGGTGCAGGAGTCCACAGATCTGGCTCTGTGGTGGGTGTCTCCCATGGAGATCTTGCTCAAGGTTGGAAAAGCTCACACACTGAATCAGTAGGACCCAATTATTAGCTCTTTCCCCCCCACCATACCTGTGTGTGTGTGCATGTGCACACCATTGCAGCCGCAGTCACTTAGTCATACATACGCTGCTGGCTGAGAGGAGTGCTGGAGCTTTTTAATTTAGAGAGCTCTGTTACTGGTGGGGATTATGTTTTGCATTTAAAAAATTATCAGCTTTCACTGGAATGTATGACTGTAGAACACACAGCTGTTACCATGTTTTCAAACAAGGTATTTTCAGCAATAACTGTTGCTTTAGCAAGTATTCAAACATTCATGAAACCCCCCAAACAAATAAACCCCTTCTTTCCCCAGGCTAAACACAAACAGTGTGGGCATAGCCAGTTATTCATAAGTAGTCTAGTTCCTTTTCCATTTCACACAGTCATTTAACAGTACAGGCTTGAGTATTTCTATAAATTGATTTCTGGGCCATGCTGGATACTTTTTTGGAGGTGGCCTGCAACAATGAGGCATATGGTCTACACCTCTGGCAGCCAGCGTTCTCCTTTTTTTCCCCTTTGCTGGACTTTTGTAAATCTAACAGCAGGACCTCATCGTATATGTGCAATGTTTGCTGATCAGGATTGGTATAATCCTTGTTGGAGCTAAACTGTCTTTTTACAGTTTTGAGGGGCGGTTTTGGTGTTGTTTTGGGTTGTTTTGTGTGGTTATCCTGAGATATTGAGGCCACTCTGGTTTTGCCAAATGCCTTTTTTTTTTTTTTTTTTTTTAATTCCACTTTAGGCGAATAGGATTCTGCTACATGTGCTAGGCATCAAGTGAAAACATCACTAGATATTTAGAATGTTAAAAAGTGAACTAAAATAAAGTAATAATCCAAGTAGACAAAAATAAGAAAAAAGGTTTGCTTGCATCTCCTGTTACACAGTAGAAAATAATTTAGAATACACTATGTAACTTGGTGGCAAGCGACACTTCTTCTTGTCTTTAACAGCTCTCAGAAAAATTGCACGTAGTTCGGCAATTTCGCTATTACCAAAACCTGCGTGGTTTTGGGCATAGGGTGGTGTCTGTCCAACAATGCCTGTTCAATTGCGTTTGTTATTTAGAAGATCACAGGTTAGGAAGTGCCTTATGATTATGGTAATGGACTATGATTTTGGGCATTTGGCTTCTTTCTGTTGCAGTCTTCCATTAAGACCTTAAATGAGACAGTTAACCTTTATTTTCTCAAGCTTTTTACAAGCATTTGCAGCAGTTTTGGGTATGAACAAGCCAAGCCTGAGGATGATCTTCCCAGCCTTAAGGCAGTCATCTCTGCTTCTAGCTACATATCCCTGTCTCTTTTTTGTGCATCGAGATGCTTTAGCTATGAATTTTTTCTTCATCTGTATTTGCTGGCTAATGGAAAATGTTTCTGTCCTCCTCTGAGAATGGTGGGAAAGACAATTTGAGAGATTATTGGAATTAAAGCAATATAGCATGCACCTTAATTGCAAAATGCTTAAATTTGACATTGCACTTCCCTATGCATGATTGCCATTTTGTAGGCTAGTGTGGGTGTAGGTTCCTCATTAAATGATTTCTGAGCGATCTGGAGGTGCAAGTTACGTGTCAGTCACTGCTAAAATGTGTGTTACAGCCCATCATAGGTGTGCAGTGCGGCCGGATCTTGAGCTCTACACTGTATTAATAATTCCAGAATTTGCAGAATAATTTTGTGAGCTTGCTGCTTTGGATGTTCTTGCTTGCTATCTGGACAAAAGCTTTATAAATAAATACAGAAATACACTGCTGAATCCAGGTTTCTGGGCTGTGTTTGCAGATGTTGTGTTTAAAGCAAGCTAGCAGAAGTCCCTAGCAGTCGTGGTCATTCAACCTTTGGGAGCTGAGTAGCAAAGCTCAGACTACCTTGATCAATGTATATGTTAGTGCAACGTTGGTTTGGCTGTCCAGAAGAGGCAAGGCCACTGTGAAGAGAAACAACAAAAGACAGTACAGGCTTCCATTGGAAGGTTTGTCTTTTGTTGCTGCTGCTTCAGAGGAGGGTGGTTTGCATGTGTCTAAATTGAGCCTTGTGTTTGAAATTACTCAATTTGTCTTGTAAGGAGAGCTCGAGGAATCATGCCGCACAGCGAGAACTGTAGCAGAGTGACAGCCAAAGGAATTCCTTGAGATAATTTAATATAGCAGTTAGCGTGCTCTCCTTGTTTGTGTAAGGGGATGTGGCTATGAAGAAGCCTGAGCACTATTTCCATAGGTCGTCTTTTTCCTTAGGTGCCTTATTCATTCTTAGCAGCAGCAGTGAATGGCTGCTAGTGAAAATTAAAGCAGTCTTTAGGTTGTTGTCTTGTGTGGTGATTGCAGAGTCATTTGCAGAGTACTCTAAGTTGAACTTCGCTCTGTATCACATCCCAAGTAACTGGACTTGTAATTCAGAGCTGTCTCACAATTTACATTATCTATATCTGCATCTCAGTAGCTGAAGTGATACAAAATACAACATTTAGCACCTAAACTGAAGAGTATAATGTTTCTAATGCAAAGATTGAGGGAGACCATTTGAAGTTAAACGTAACTAGTTTTTATTGCATGAAACTAGTTTTTATGGTATGGTTTTCTTAATTTCTTTAACATTTTAGCAGTCTTTTCAATAAAAATGGCAAAGCTGAGTTAGTTCAGTGCCTACAGTATCTCTTAAGTTGGTTAGACATAAAGTAGATTCTGTTTATTTTTTTATGCACCCTGTAACAGAGTCTGTACAGTATTATTTTCAGGCTTATCTTTTTAAGCTTTCATAAAAGGACCTAAAGTTGTAATAATTTTAAAGGACACACTATGGTAGATGAACTTTTCAAGTGAGAGAAAGATAGCTTTTACTGTAATTCTCTTGATAATCCTTAATAATAGAGTAACACATAAAAGGCTTTTAGCTAAATGGGAAAACCTTCCTTAAAGTTACAAAACATTTCTTTAGAAGAACATTTACTAACTCTTACACAAACTCTAGAAATTCTGTTCTTTATATTGGGTGTCTACTTTGAGGTTTACTTAGTTTTTGATCTTTTACCTTTCTTCGTCCTCTTTGCTTAAGCTTTTACACTGTGTTTTTTATCTGTACTTCTGGTATTCTCTCATCTCTGATTGTTTTATGTTTTCAGGAGTCTAGAAGTTTTAGAATATTTCTTTAAGATCAGCTTTATTCTCGCCACACTCTGTCCATACACTTTTTTCCCAGTTTTAGATAATTACTTGTTTCAAGGTAGAACTTCCTTTGTAGCATTTTCTTCTTGCTAATTAGTGTGAAGAAATTTATTAAGTCTTTCTGTCCTTAACATTTCAGATAATGGCCATATGACAAATGGGTAAAGAACAAAGGCTAGATTAAAAAAAAACAAACAAACAAACCCCAAACAACAAATTATACCATCCTCTATAAATACCTAAAATGAAAATTGACTTTCCAAGAAGAATCTCGAACACTTTTTTTTTTTTCTATGTCCTCCTTCAGGAAAAAAACCAACCATGCAGCATTTAATTTGCTTAACTTTATCATGTTATGATAACATGCCACTAAATTTCTTAAACTAAGCAGGGAAAGGTCACATCAGTTTTGGATGGGATACCTGTGGTACCAGATTCGAGATGTCGTGGTTTTGGTTCTTAAGGTATTACTTTTCATTGGGTTGCTTGAATGTATCTGTTTGAATATAACCGAGGATGTTGACTGATAGAACTCTTGATACTTCTTCCCACAGTGAGGGTCTTGTGTGCTGCCGACATGAATGGCAAGAAAGGGTGTTGGGCTAAGGTGGCTTAAGTCACTTTATGCACTAATACAATTGACTAATACAACTGTGTGAGCCCTTATACAGGGCGGCCTTCATACCTGACAGAAGCAGCTGAGCTTCAGCTATAATGTAAGTGATCCTGATATCTGATGCGTTACTGGGGTGTGAAGTAGAGAGGATGGTTGTTACAGAGCTAGCTGCTTAAGTGGTGGTTAAAAAGCTGTGAGATCTACTTAACTAGAACTGCAAAAGTAATGATTTATGTTTTTCCTTAACTAGTGAAGCAGTAGACTCACTGTCTCTAATAAAGGCACTCATTTAATACCAGGCAAAATTGAAAGTTTGACCTCTTTGCTTTTATGGAAAAGTGTTAGTTTCTTAACATCTGGGAACTACACTATTAAATGCTGCTGACTACTGTTTATGCCAGTTTTCTAGAAATTAGAAGTTCCTTCTGGGAGTAGTCCCGGGGAATGTCAAGTATCAGGTTTCTGTGCAAACAACTGCTGCGGTGGTGTTTAAAGTGGTGTGGGTAGTGTGGTGATGACTGATTTTTTTTTTTTTTTTAATATATTTTTTTTTTGTTCATTGGTTTATATGCGCAACAGCTTTCAATAGCTTCCTGGGCACTTTGCTGCACGTGTTCTTTATTTTCCAGAAATGTGATTCACAGCAATATTGTAGTAAAGCCTCATACCCAAATAGTTCTCCCCCAAACAGGAAGCCCTTTCTTTGCATTCCTCACTTGAGGAACACTATGGTCTAATGCCACATGGTTTTCTTCTGAAGATCTTTTCAGGTTCTGTTTCAGGCTCTGGCTGACATGGCCAGCATTGGGCTTTCTGCTGCCAGTTGCTGACCTAGGCTTCTGGGAAGTGCTAGGTTCAGTTCAGTTTTGGGCCCCTCACTACAAGAAAGACATTGAAGTTCTAGAGTTTGTCCAGAGAAGGGCAACAAAGCTGGTGAGAGGTCTGGAGCACAAGTCGTGGCTGTGGAACACAAGGCGGAGAGAACTGGGGTTGTTTAGTCTGGAGGAGCCTGAGGCACTTTCCTATCTTGGTTGTGGCAATCAGATACTTTCTTGAAAAGGTGGCTGAGGGGAGACCTTATTGCTCTCCCCAACTGCCTGAAAGGAGGTTGCAGCGAGGTGGGGGTCGGTCTCTTCTCCCAAGTAACAGGTGATAGGACAAGAGGAAACGGCCTCAAGTTGCACCAGGGGAGGTTTAGGGTGGATATTAGGAAAAATTTCTTTACAGAAAGGGTTATCAAGCATTGGAACAGGCTGTCCAGGGAAGTGGTTGAATCACCATCCCTGGACGTATTTAAAAAACAGGTAGACATGGTGCTTAGGGACATGGTTTAGTGGTGGTTTTGGCAGTGTTAGGTTTATGGTTGGACTCGGTGATCTTAAAGGTCCCTTCCAACCTAAACAATTCTATGAGTTCCTGCCCAGCTGGAGAGGGGTGCCTGGCAGGTGCTGGACCTCCAATTTAAAGCAGTAGCTATATATTCAAGGTTACACTTTAAATTGAACCTGGAAACAGTTGCCAGTACAGCCTAAGGTATGGTATAAATGCTTTCTGGATGCAGCATTATGAAATAAATGTTTATTTTTGATATCATCTGATCCAACTGAATGGATCCCCAATACAATTAATTTCCTTTTACTTACTCTGCATTATGACTAGACGATAAGTGTAAATCCACATCTGCAAGACTTATTTTTTTTTTTCCTTTCCTTTTTTCTTTTCTTCTGTTGTTGAGCACGCGTTCAAAAAGCATCACCTAGTCCTACTTTTGGGACATGCAGCATCAAGCAAAAATCCAGACAAATCCCTTGGTTCACGCTACTTAATCACCTGGCACATCCTCTCAAGAAAAGCATGTTTGTTGGAGATGTAGGGTGTTCCAGATAGAAATGCTGGGGCTTGTTCTGATGTAAAAAGAGGTCGAAAAGCGAGCAGTAGTGATAGTCATGACGGAAGCTTGGGGAGAAAAATTATGAGGTTAAAAAATTCATAATGGGAAGGTGGCTCTAAATTAAATGGAAGATATCTGTGCAAATTTACTGAACCAACATGAGTTTTGTTTTGACTTACCGTATACATGAAAACAAATTTTATTTTTTTCACTTTGCTGCACTGGGGGAATTGCTCTGCTGTTGTGAGGTGTTGTGAAAGACTAAAGGTAATGTCTGTGGTAAAGGATGTCCAGTGATGTTTTGAGGGATTCATATTAAGTGAATGGCTTTCAAATGGAGAAATTACAGGGTCTGAGGAAGACTTTTTGGTTGGCTGCTTTTTTTTCTTTTTTTTCTTTTTTTTTTTTTTTAAAATTAACCTAGTTCAACACCCAGTAGAGTCTACTGGGGTCTAGGTGGCACTGAGCTTCGGTCATCTTCAACCTTAGAAGGGGAGAAGAGGCCATTGAGCCCAACAGAAATTCTTCTGTGTACAAAGAGAAGTTTTGTCTCAGTATAGATTCTATAAGCAGTACATAATAGAGGAGTGCCCATTACATGTGCTTTCCAGACCTAGAATATTATTCAAGGGATTCAGAAGACCCTTTTAACAGAGCAGTTCACCGTGAAAGGACACCTAAGTCCTTTTGATGGATGCTCACTGATACTATCTGTAAAAAAATAAGCTGGATATGTAGATAACCAGAAGTCCTGTGGTGAATGCCATTAGAAACCTTTCAGGATCTGTCTAGAATCGGGTGCAAGCGCTGTGTGTTTTTCCTCTTATTTCAGATATATCAGATCTTTCATCCAAAATTCTTGCTGAGCGATATAAGTAATTAAACTAATCCTTAAAATACAAGTGAAAAATCATAGCAAACTGTCTGTCTCCAGCCCTTCCAGCTCGTCCACACTGACCAGTCTGGCTTTACTCCAAGAGCAGCTACAATTCATAAACCTTAAGAAGCATTAAACACATTGATCACGTTAACCGAGAAAATAAAAGTTGCTGCCTCCTACCATTAGGTTCAGAGGAGGCAGGCAATAGGGTTCTTTGGGACTATCATTTTGTAGTAGTGGAGAAATTTAATTTCAGACATCAGTTTATAACCTCTGCCCAACTGTTCTACAATTTTCCATATGCTTTATTTGAATGCCACCCATCAGAAGCTGCCCAAGATAAGGATGTCCTTTCCCTTTGACTTTTTCCTTTCCTTTCCCTGTTTGATGCACTTTGTAGTAGCTGTTAGTCAGGATACACCAACCGTAGCATGGAGCAGAGGACTGTTCCTCCCACAGTTGGCAGTCTTAACGAGTCAGGGAAATGTGGCTGAAACTGCTTGCTAAAAAATCCCCACCCCCAGCAAGCCCTGCTGATGAGCGCAACATTTTTGTTAAGAGAAATTCCCCCTTCGTGTCAGATGTGACTACATGTGAGATTGCTCCCTAACTCAGTCTCCCTGGTTGAGATCACAAGCATACATCACTCTAGCAGACGAGGATGAGGGGCTGGGTCTGTTGGTTATGCTTCTAAGCCTAGTTACATCGGGTAAGTAACGTTTGATAAGGAATAGTGACCACAGACGATGGCAACGACACTTTCACCTGGTTTCAGTATTCACTACAGACATAGGAATATGTATATATAAAGAGTTACAACTTCAGACCAAAGGTCCTGTCTGTACCAGTAGTTGGTGTGCAGTAGTAGATGCTTAGGGGAGACATAAGGTCAGTATTTATCTCCTTTTGTTTACCCTTCCCACAGTTTGCATTTTATGGATTGTGGTATATTACATCTAGTTAATATTTAAAAGCCCACAGAATTTTAACTGGTTTCGATGTATACGTCACCAAAGAAAAGAGGACACCAGAAGGTACCGTTTCAAGTGCTGCAATTTTTCAGGTCAATGATTCCTTCTGAGGAGATTAAAATGTCTCGGTGTACGATTCTCGCTCAATTTAACCAGGTTAACAGTACTAAATCTACAGTCTCTTTTAGATAACTTCACGATCCTCTGTAATGGCATCTCTTTTTTTTTTTTTAACATGGTTTCAGCACACTGGTAGATGTCGATGATTGTCCTTGTAAGTGCTGTCATAAGTACCTGCAGCAATTCTGTTGCAAGCATAGGGATTCTAAAGCAGTTTGAGGTTAAGATATAGTTTTCATTTCTTTTGTATCATGCAGGTTTTGTGAAGGTGTTTTTGGAGAAATTGATTTATAAACTAATTTGGTCACTGCCTCACTGTCTCGCCTGATACTTTTAACAGGGAGGCAGTCTCTTTTTCCTTTGTGTGTTGGTGTTCAACACGTTAAGCCCTGAGCAACACTTTTGCCCTGTGTGCTAATGTGATGCAAAGAAAACACAGTAATAATTGTAAATTTACAAGGCAACTGTGATTCTGCTATACCTTTGAGGATAGATTGTAAAAGGCTAAATATCTGTCTCTGAATTAAGAGTACAGGACATAGCTGTTTCGCTCGGTCCAGCTGGGATGGTTTGTGAGTTTATTGCCTGTAGCAACAAAACCTGCAAAAAGTCATAGATGAAGCCAGAATGAACGCTCATCTATTGGAAGAAGCGATCTACGGAATCAATATCGCTGGTGACAGTTTTGGAAACTGTAGGGCGCATATATCTGTATCCTAGCTTTACTAAATAATCAATCTATTGACTGCCACTTCAGACTTGCTCTGTATTCAAGGCAGTCATGCTTGTGCCTGAGATTAATTAGTGTCTGGTATTTGGATGAATATGGGGGGAAATATATTGATTAGGACCTTTCCCTTGATTTCATAAGGAGGGTAAAGGAAGCAGTTTTCGGATCTGTTGAACACTTGCAATGAAACATATTTAACTTCTTGTTAAACAAAATTCACTGTACTCTTTGTTTCCAATACAGTGATTTTTAACTGTCTCAAGACTAATAAATAATTTTTTTTATTAAACCAATAAAACCACATTTATTAAAAAAAATAAATAGACAAATAGACAAGTCTGGCTCTAAATAAAAAAAAAATATTTATACCTTTAGAATTGGCTTTTGTGTGTTGACTGCTTGATTCAAGTTACTACTTAGATTTATACACTTAAAATTTCTACAATGTTCAGAATTACCTTATAACTGACTGTATAATTTGAGTTACTTGAAACACAGAGAAAACATGCAGATTTTCTCTGCTTGCAAGAGAATGAGGGCAGGGGGGAAATCATAAATGGCATGGAAACCAACTTCATGGGGCTTTTTTTCTTTCCCCCCTCTAACCAGCAAAAAGTTTATTTCCAAGTTAATCCAATGAGGTTAAAAATAGGTTTATGTCTTTTATTATTTCTTTATGAAGTAAAGAATTCCTGTAAGTTTTATTTGTCACAGATGTTCCTTTTGCTTTTGTATTAGAATTTGAGGGGGTCTGGAGCAGAGTGTTACAGCTGGAAAATTAAAGGATCGGTGCCAGCATGAGCATAACAAAAACAAAGACCTAGCCAAAGGGAATAAGTGACTTAAAATCTGAATTTTGTGGATTTCTTTGACTCATATGTGCGCATAAAATAGCTAAGCATATCTTTGGGTAATATTTGAGAGAGGTATTTGTTGAAGTCTTAATTTTGAAAATATATTACCTGTAAATCATGCAGGGAAACCATGGAAGAATAGGCTTAACAACCTAAAAAACTTTCAGGTATGAATCAAATAGATAACAGAGCTTAAAACCTGTCAGGCCTTCTTTGTAGACATCCTAGAGCACTCAAAATGTATCTGTGGAGTTTTCCAGAACTCATTCAATACTCATGTATAAGCTTCCATGTTGCTCAGGTAATCATATAACTCTAGATGAGAGGTGTTCAGACCTCATTTTTTGTACAGTCTGTACAGACTGTATATTAGTTTGAATAGCAAAGAACTGCTTTTTCAGATCAAGCTAGAAGTTATAAATGAAAAGCAAACTATGTAAAACTAGTTGACATAAGTTTTCGTCAGAAATGTGGCAGTTCTATTTATGGGTCATAGTCTGTCCCCCTCCTTTTTTTTTCCCCTCTCATTTTTTGGGCAACTTCTTGATATTTTGTATTCCAAATAACTTCTGTTGTTAGCATTTATCCAAAAGAGTCCTAAAAATAAGAAAGAGCTGGGAAGGGCAGTAAGAACGGCAGCAAGAATGGCAGCATTTAACCAGAGGAATGGTGCTTGGAATTGCTTTAGTTAACCAAGCATCACTTGCTTATTGGGTATTTGAATAATGAGGACCAAGAAAGAGGAGCTTAAAACAGACTCACAGTGCCCTTTCTCATCCTTCAAAAATAATGGCCAGAGAAAGCAGTGGGCAGTCCAAGGATCTTCCTACTGATGACCTGGGTGTGGAGGATGCCTTAACATGTAGCAGTGCAAGGTCCAAGATCTAGTGTATGCCCGACTCCTTGCAGCATTCTTCCTTTCCGACCTGTTATTGTCCTGGATATTTCATGCTTTTTCTTTATAACTCTTGATTTGCCCTCAGTGAAGACAGAGTTAACTCATACTCTACATTGTTCTAAATAGATTTTTGAAGACTTACGATTTTTGAGATAGCTGCAATAGTCCCCTCTGACTTCTCCAAAGCTACTGTTTGTTCTCTGTGGTGCTTCTCCAAGTCCCTCATGCTTAAGGGAAGGAAGGTCTTTACCAATGGCTTTTTTTAATTACAGACGTTGGTAAGTACAGTATATGTATGCCCTTTAATTTTTTTATTGCCTGGTTATAAATCTGGACTGAATGGTGAATGAAGCACTTCAGAAGTTTGTATGGCTCTATAAATTAAAATTGAAATTTCTTTCAAGGCATGGAGAATGCAGTGATGGACATCAGTTTTGTGTTTGAAAAGAGTTTACATCTGTTAGTAAATTTAAATGATGAGTTAAATGGTTTTTAAATGATAGAGTGTGAGGGCATATCCTTTACATAATTACTTTAAATGCTTTTTATAGCTTCAGGATTTATGTTGGTAATCACGTTGCTACCTGACAGTTTGCATGTTGTAATCCTGCCTTCCTGATGGCTTTCACCTTGTTGAAGGGGGCATTCATTTGATCTCCCTTTAATTGGTAAAGATAACTTCAGTACAGTGCTCTAGTAACTCTGAATTAGTTTGAATGATGTGCTAACATCTATAAGCAATGGGTGTTTTCTTGAAAAAACTTAATGACTGTCAGTTTTTATTCACAAAGTAGTAGTTTTAATAAGATGCTAAGCAATACTTGGGATATATTTCTCAATATATCATTTTTAGATTTAATGGTAGTTCCTTAAAGAGGGGGGATGGGACATAATTTCCTGATACGAAAGTATGGTAATTGATTAAAGGGTGCTACATGTCTTTTTGTTTTGCATTCATTAAAGTCCTTGCATAATAAATAATTATATGAATGCTGTTTGTGTTGTATGGATGAAAATGATCCAGATAGGTCTTTCAGTGTTGTAGGGCCCTGGAAGATTCTGCAGCCAGTCTGGATCACCATCTATGCAGGTTGCCTTATTCCAAGGAACACGCAACCACTTGGCTTTAGCTACATAAAGCTGGTTTTATTTTTACGTGGTCGCCTGAGTGAGCCCCATGGCCAGAAGTGCGGATTGCTCTTCCCCTAGCCTGACTGCAGAATATGGTAATTGGACTCCAGGGAGCGATGCTGGGAGAGGTGCAGAGCATCCTCCTGGCCTTGCTGGGTTTTTTCCTTAGCAGTGGACAGGCAATGCTGCTTTTCACAGCTGAGTGACAGTCTTTTTAGAAGGTCTTAGAGGAGCTACAAAAGTGAGTTAATAGCTTTGAAAAGCAGTTCAGATAATGGGCATTATACACCATTTCCAACTTTGCTTTTTTTCTTCCCTAAACCAAGAGAGAGGTGAAAGGCAGTACATTTTAAGAATCAGAGAAACCTTTTATTTCTTAGGATATTTTATTTCTTACAATAACTCCCGTACAAAGTTTGAAATAGCAAGATGGGCTCTCGCAGGTGACCTCTGGCAAACTGAGCTGGTTGGTGTCTCACCCTTCTGTTGGTGGCTAGTCCCCTCGGAGTAGGGCGCCAGATCAGCATGTGTACCTATGCCTCTGGCACCTTGCTTAGCAGCTTGGTGCATTACTGAATCAGCATGATCACTGAATCGTGACTGACTCAGTGTGACATACGGCAGCACCACCTTTCACGCTCCTGGAAGGTATTCGAATCTTCCAGAAATGTGTATATTTATCTGCTCTGAAACAAATATGCTTTTAACATCCATCTCAGCTATTGTAAAAGGTTTCTTCTTTTAGGTACCCAGACATATTACTTGTATATCATGCTTGCTACTGTAAATTATTATTTCTGCATGATTAATTGTGATGTGTTTTGTGCTGTACAGAACGTGGTTCTTATGTTACTTTTATATTAGGTCTTTGTCCCATGCTTGATGGGCTAATGAGTATGTTTACAATTATATGCAAGAGTCTGTCACTAGTGGCATATTTAAAAGATGGGAGGAAAATGGTCTGACTACCCTCTAATCAACCCTGGTCAGTAATTTAAATATTTTCCATTAAGGTGAGCTGATTCTGGGCAAATTTGCTCTACTTTTCTTCCTTCCAAGTAGCCCTGCTGTTAGGTTTGGAAAGTCCTATACTGTAAAGTTGGCACCCTGGAAAAATAAAGACAAAAACCACAAGAAGAAGTTCAAAAGAAATACAGACTAAGAATGAAGTTTTCAAGCTACGTTCCAAGGCAAGGACTTTTCATCTTTATACCTTTGAATTGTGAATCAAGGCAGTAAAAGTTACTACTAGGTTAAAGTTTAAATGGCATAGAAAAGGTAGAAAAAAGATTAAACATATTCTGTCTGGACAGTGGAACAAAGACTTTGAATCCTTATCTATGCACCTGTCTATTGAGTATCTAAGTTCCAGGAGTCCCACAGAGGACATGCAATGAGCACTCTTATTGTTCGTATTAAGAACTGAAGTAATTGAAAGGAAAAGTAAGGTAAGGAGAATCAGAAATCAGATGTGACTGCCTGTATGGTTAAAAAATAATTTAAAGGGAAAGTGACTATCAAGCAGTTCATATTATGGAAATCTGACCATTGAAGATAGAATAAAAAAAATCTATTATTCTTTGAAAGAGTTTTTCCTCTCGAAGTAAGACTTAAATATCATTTGAAAACCAGTAATTTTCACAAAGTGCCTTACTGGCCACTTGTAAAGGAGCAATTCAAATGCATGTTTTTTGATTCTTTGAATTTATGTCTGATGGCTGGAGCTGAGCCATGGGGAATTTTTATTTTGTTTTTATTTTTCCTGTAGAGATGTCTGTTTTGTAGCTTTTTTTTAAGTTTGAAAATTATACAGGTCTAAATCAGCATGTTAAAATGACATGCTCTCTTTACTTTGGCTTCCTGTTCAATATAGACATCTAATTCAAAATTGATGTGACACCTCTGTGTTGCTAAGAGTGTAATAATTATTAATAACAATTTTAATGTTTTAATATTCTGAGTTAGTAAATTGTGATATCTCCCCAAATTTGGAGGTTGGGGTTTTATGAGCTGTCCTTTCAGTTCATTAAATTTGTACCTCTGCAGTGTATTAGATGGAAGGTGGGTTACTAGCTTATACATGTTAAAGAAATGTATAAAGTTTTCTGAATTAGATAAAGACTGAAATTGGATTTGCTTTAAATTGTAGTTCATGAAGAACTTCTAAATTCTAGATCGACACTATGGCTTACCTTTCATTATGTCGTCGGGTATGTGGAGGGAAGAAGGATAGGTAATAATTACTTTCTGGTGGAAAAAAAAGGAACTTACCAAAGAGAGAGGAAAGTGCTTTTAAAAATAGATTGTAATGCATAGCTTTTATTTAACACAGATATTCTGTGTTCAGCAGAAGCTCAGCAACTTGCAAAATTACCTATTGTCATGGCACTCGCTATGACTTATGAGATATCCAGGAATATATTGCATCTAGGATTCATATAAAGTGTTACAGGTTGTATCATTATCAGATGGTAAGATTTTATTTGTGTTAAATATCTCCAATGCACGAGGCAAGTTTGTATCCAGCTTTCATATGTCTATCACAAAGGTATTTCCTTTTTAATTTGAGACCCTGGAATTTACCCACTCTGAAGCTGAATTCTGTCTTCACCATCCATATTTCTTATGGAAGTTCTTGCACTGCATACAAAGGAATTTGCAATGTCGCTTCTCTGGGATAAGTGAATCCAGCGGATGTTTTCTGCAACGGACAGGCTTCTTAAAATCAGACAGGCTTTATTAGACACTCAGAAGAGGTCTTTACTGTCTATGCTGACATTATTTGCATGTCTGACCCAGAGCACAGTCTGTCCATGCAGTGGTGGCACATTTCTTACTCCAGCATGCTGGTGCTTCAGTTTGCTTCACGCTATGGACAAGCTATTCTCATGTACTTGTTTCCCTTGATTTTCTGTACTTGACCAGTAGTATCTTACCATTAGTTTTATCTTTTTATGAATTAGTATTAATTCATTGTTCTTCACCCTTCCACATAATGATCTGATGTAGACAGCAAACATCCTAATTTGCAGAGAAGAAATTAACCCTAATAATGTTAACTGTACAAAATAACAGAAGTGTGCACATAATTTGATTTTTGAGTTTAACCTTTCAAAGTAACATGTCTCCACACATCTTATCTTCAAAATAGTTTCTGAGCAGGATCATTCCTCCAATAATCAAGGAAGGCCTAGTTACCTCTTCTTAGAATAAATCCTTGTTACGTGTTTAGGACTTTAAGCACAAATCGCTACCAATAAGCTTATGGCGCACAGAAATGTTGTATGCTGCAGGTGTACTGGATTTGCTACACATATTCACACCACCAGGACAAGAATGTATCTGAGCATGTCCTGCATTTCCTGGGATGTATACCCATGTCTGGATACCTGGAAATACCCATGTATTTCCGTGTCTGGATTCCTGGAAGTCTTGGCTGACTCTAGAATAGAAGGTGACTTTGCTTTTCTGTCTGAAAAAAAATGTATACACGAGAAATTCCAGATATGTGATAGCCTGTTTTATGAGGTCAGCACTCTTCTGACAATCTGCTTTCCTCAGCCAAGAAATTAGCCTGTTTCATTTTAGACCTCTGTGCAAAACTGAATTGGTAAACAGAATATACTCTTTCAAAACCAGCACATAATATCTCTGTGTTTGGTATGCTTTGACGCTTACTGGATAGCATCTCGTATATAGGTTGTTCATATTGGGTTGTTTGGCGTTTTTTCCCCTTGATTCTAAACTACAGCTCAGTGTGATAGATGTTAGCACTAGTACAAGTGTATCAGGGTAGTTACCCCAATGTAAAGCTTGTAGATCCATGCTCTACAGATTGTTAGTCAGTGGATTGCAGTTCAGCATCCGTGCATTGACGGTTCACATGGCATTACAAGTTCCTCCAGTTCAGCTGCAAGCACACAGCAAGTTACCCTCTCACAAGGGCTAGACTCATGTGCGATGAGCCTTTTGCTTGGTATCCCTGATTGCATTTCATCTTATCTGCTCACTCGCACTGTGTGCTATAAGGTACCAGTCCTGTTGCAAAAATGGTAGGCAGCTCACTTAAGATGTCACCTTTTGAGAAAACCATCATACTTGTTCATCCCGCACTGCCAGAATCCTCATTAGACTGAGAAACGTGTTCAAAAGCCACATACCTTTTCTTACAGTTGCCTCTGCTTGGTCAGTGGAGCCGTGCTGGTGTTGAGCTGTTGGAGGCCAGTTTGTTTGGGGTTATGGTGGTTTGCAAGGAGCTGAGGAAGCACCTGGGGCCCCAGGGTGGTAATACCATGAGAACATCAAGGGGCGATTAATGATCTGGAAGCATTAATAGTGAGAAGAGGATAAGAAGAAACTGATGCAAAGAGCTGTGGGCTATCTGACAGATGCTCAGGATGAAGATTGCAGTTACATGATCCTTGTGAGGTTTTCCTCTTAAAAATTCTTTGAACGATATTGATCCACTGGAGTGATTTGATGCCAGTACAGTGCTTTGCATCATGTTACTGCAGTGATTTTTATGTTGTGCTGAATATCCTAAAATGTGCACTAAAAGCTTTTTAGAATGAATTTCTGTCAGAATTACTCTCTTAAAGTAATTTAAGAGTATGTATTTATATAAATTCATGCATAAACCTACATCACTGTAAATGGTTTTAATGTGGAAAATGGAAATTGCAGTACTCTGTTAGGTTAAATGTTTATTTGTAATCATAATATTAAAACTTCTTGGTTCTCTGCTCTAGGAAGACACATATCATGATTACAGAGAAATCAAACAAAAATGTATTTTTCATAGAGTATTTCTAATTAACCTATGCATGCCTGTGAAAGAAAAGTGGATTTCCATTAAAAACAACCTTCAGAAGTAAAACTGTTGTTTGAAAATGATTGATAAGAGAGAATCACTTCATTTGTTCTGTGTAAGTATTCATTTTCATTTGAAGAGGGTTTTTTTTCAGCTCAAAATATCTTATATAAAATACCTTTTTGTCTCAAGATTTCAACACAGGGTTATTTATATTACAAATGCAATGCAGATGAATTGATAAATTTCACTGTTAATGCATATTGCATGCACAATGTGTAGAAACTAAAGATGAAAAAGTCTGAATAGATATGTTACCCAGCCAGTTGAAACTTCTTTGCTGTACTATATCCTACATGCTATTCTCCTCTAATCTTGCCAGATTTTAGAATAAAAGCATAGTCATCTGGGATGTCCCTTAGGATAAATGTCCTGTGCAAAGCATTTAGATGGTGCTCATGACAAAATTGAATGGTACTCTGCTTATAAACAGTGCCAAGAATAGTGTTAGGAGCCAGCATGTAGTGGAGTGCTGAGTTTGGGTGATATGTGAAACTAAATTCTTTAACGTGTGATAACTCCAGATTTGAGGCTGCTTTACGTACAGAAGGGGTGTTACACCTCCTCACAGGCCTGGCTGGTTAGCCAGCTTGGGAAATTACATTCTTATCAAAATTCCCCATGAAACTCAGTTGGGATAAAATATTAATCTCTTCTTGTCCTAAACAGTTTGTGTTACTACAAAGCTGCTGTGTTTCAGCTCCTAAGGACTTGCATTGCATTAGGTTATTAGATTATTATTTTGTGTGCTATTCAATGTTTTCAGATGAAAAGCATTTGTTTGCATCTTCTTCCTTGTCTCATCCAGTCTGAAATTATGAACTCTAGGGTCTTTTCAAACTTGAGACTTCACATTGGGTTATGCAGGAATGGGTACGTATTTTAAACAGAGATAGATGGTATGTTGGCCATAATTAAGGAGAGAAGAGGAGGTTACACTCATTTGTGGAATATACTGTGCCACCTCTGGCTTTAAGAAAGTGTGTGTATGTCTTGCCTTTTTAGCCTGAATTTCTTTCACAAAGTAAGTTGGAGCTAGCAGATTAGGTTGTTGTCCTCTAGTGACTTTAATGTGTCTCCTGAGCAGAGTAGTTTTGCCCTATGTACCGTAATGAACATAGTGTAATTAACCATTGGAACATCTTGCCCCAGTAGGTTCTCTGTCACTTGAAGTCTTGATTTAAACACTGTAGTTTTCTTGAGACATGTTCTAATGCATCTAAGATCTAGAGAGCTCAATAGAGGTGTTACCAAGTGAACGTCTATGTCTTTTTTCATCTAAGACCTCAGAATAAATAGTCAAAATGCTCTTTTTTAGCTTTAAAAAACACAGGTATGGCTGGATCAAGATATCATCCCATGGGCTAATCTGTTGCACTCAGACATCATGTCACTGTTATGCTTTTCCTTAAAGGATGTTGCAAAACAAATTACTGGATTCTTTGCAAATTAATGATCAGAGGCTCCAATCAGGCTGTATTTCATTAATTGTCTTCCAGGACTCCTGTTTAGAGTGGTCTCCTTGCTTTCTTCTTTAAAGTCATCTCGTGCCTCTTTCACAAAGATGAGCCTTTCCGCAGATAAAAAAAAAAAAAAAAGCCTTGCTTGCTTCTGTATAGCATAGCTTAGACTTGGTAAAAGACGTTCCATTATTTATTAGTCTTTACTTGCCATCTTGGCGAGATCTGCATTTTTATGACTTAGCATGCTATTTCCTGATCCTGAAGCATATTGCCATTCTAGAGGCACAGCGTGTAGGATCAGCTCGATACATGGTCAGATTTGTCATTTTTCAAAATCTTCTGCTTTTACATGTGCAGAGTACTCTGGGGTGACATACTCTGTGTAGCTGCATGACCAAAACAGAGCAGGTACCAGTGATCACCTCTAAAGATACCGCTATGGGCAGAGTTACTGGCACAGTGTATGGTCTTGTTCCAGAGTTGCAGAGAAGTAGCTGTAGGTAAAGCTTTCAGTTCTCACCAGAAGAAATTTATCACTGAAACTGGCCTTTTATTTGTATTACCAATTAACGTCATATCTATGTACAAAATCCACTCCATAATACATAGTTAGAATTTAGTACTCTGCAAAATAACTGATGACAGGAGCATACCTGAATGGATTTATTTAGGTTAAATTGTGCCATGGGAGTGGTTGGAAATTACGGGTTATTTGAAAGCAAAGAAAATGGTATTACAGGGGAGGAAGATTTGCAATAAATTAATCAGTTGCATATATAAAGTAGAGGTTTGTAATTTGCGTGTGGGGAACCCTGTGTAAAATAGGGTTGTGGTGTTTTGTTGTGGCTTTCTTAGCATCCATTTTAGGGCACATACATACACAAAATTTAAGGTTGCTGGTCTTTTCCTTTTGTGATGCAAGTGAAGAATACTGTGCTCTGCCCTATTATTGTGCTTGAATTGGAACTGATGCCACCGTGGAAGCACTGTGGTTCTTTTTTGCATTCAGTGCCTGTGCAGTTCTGAAGCAGCCTGCAGGCGCTCTATTGTAGTTAGCCTCGCGCAACACTTGGGGCCCAATTTTGAATGGCTTATGCATTAAAGAAACATATTCCTTATTTTTCTAAATGTGTAGTGTTGTTCCATGAGGCTATTTGTAAATTTTATTTGTTTAGTTTAGTACTACTTTTTAAAGAAAACACTTTCAACCTGGTAGTTGGTAACTGTTTTGCGCTTGTGTCCGATCAGATCACGTAGTGTGTGCATGCCTCTCTGTAGTTCACAAAATAAAGTATATAATATATTGTCACGCCTGTCTGTTGTTTTCTGGAATTTGACTAAAGCTTGTAACTTCAAAGGTGAGGCCAGGCTTCTCTTTTGTGTTCAGAGAGGGCGACTAAACTATTGTGGCTACCATTACGGTGGGAAGACTTGTGAGGCTTGTCCTTTGTTTTAATCTTTAAGTGCCTCAGGAGTCATCCATAAAGGATATCCCAGCGGGGGAGTTGAGGTCTTGTGGACAGTTGGTGGAGGGGCAGAGTAAAAATTCTGGAAAAATCTGCAGATCTCCTTTCAGGATTTCCACTTTTGTTCCCTTTGGCTAAAATAAGTCTTTGAAAATGGTGCTGTGGAAGTGGGTAAATGAAAGAGAACTACATGGGGCTAAGGAATGGTGATGTTCTTTTGGGAGTTCAAGGCATTTATACAGTTTGAGAAAGAGAGTGGGGAGCTCAGTATTTGATAAAATCTACTGGAGCCCTCTAATTTGTTGGAAATAAAAAAGGAAAAATGGAAAAAAATTTAGGTTATTCCCTTGTTTAATTTGCTAGACTGGCACTAATTCTGCAGTTCACTTACTGTACTAGTTAATTTCAATATCCACTCTGCATTCTTGATTTCAACAGGGGAGAAGGTGGATGCTGAGGGCAAAAGGGTACTGGATTGGAGGGGGTGTGAGTGGAGCTTCTCAGCAAATTGTGCATACCCTTTTCACAGCTGTACCTGAATACAGCTCATGTAAATGATTTTTTTTTTTTTTTTCCCCGTGACATTTTTAATTGTGTAGTTGTTTTGCCGCTTTAGCGAAGCTTCAGGTAAATAATTTTTCTGACGAATTTTATAAAACTAGATGGAGTTCCTCAAACAGAAAAGGTAAACTTGCAGGCATGAACACAAATAATGTAGAAAGTCTTTTCTGACAGGTTCTAATTTCAAAGTTACTGCATGCTGCAAGGTTACTTAAATTTACAGTAGGGCAGAAAGCAGGTGCTCTAGAGATACCGTCAGCCTGTAGCCCCCGTTTTTCATTCATGCGCTGTTCCCTTTGCAAGATGAAATATGGTTTTGCTTAAAAATCCTTCCCTTACTCTGCAACCAGCTTTTTAAGGAGGAATCACAAACCAACTCCCATTTCTGGTGTTGACTGATTTTTAAAGGCGTTGATTAAACTTCCCAAAACAGTTACACGAGTCCCATTTCCTGTCAAAATATCAACGGAAGCTTGTGCTTCTGAAAGGCTGCCAGCATGAGGCCCCTAAAAATGCACTGTATATGTCTCTCTGCAAGCAAACAATGTGCAGAGGAGTGTTTCAATATTTTGAATAGTCTTTTCAGTAAAACTAGTTCAGTTAAGTACCTTAGCTGTCTTCCGTGGGAACGTTTGTTTTACACAATAGAATTCCCTCTTACAGTTGTCTCTTTTCAGAGGGGTTCATTTAATATTTGTCCATGCTACCACCAACTGCAGTGCTCATTGAATGGTCAAGAAGGAAAAGTGCCTGTTCTAAGCACATTAGAATCTAAGAATGGACAGCTAGACAGATAATATAAATGAGAATGTATAACAAATGCAGAAGAAGAAAGGGTTTGCTGGTGTGAGGGGGAGGAGAGACACTTCAGCATGGTGAAGTCATATTTTAATCACTCTGAGGAGTAACAACAGGTTGCATTATGGCAAGTCTTTTATTTAATGCTGGTGGTTTTTTTTTTTTTTGTTATGTGACTGCCATAAAGTATATTTATATGTTTGTGCATAAGAAACTGCACACTTTCCATATAATATGTTGGTTGTCCTTTCATATTGAAAGAAGGTGGGTTTATTTCGAAACCCTAAATCTCACGCCAGTCTAAAACCTGCCCAAATGGCATTTATACCCGTGACTTGCTTGACAAGGGTTCTTTGTGAAGGTGCAAATGTGCAGTAGTCTCCCTGCTGTACAGTTAAACTTTCTGTGCATAAATCATTTTAGTAGATTGGGCCAGTGGAGGATTGCTTATAGTGCATTGTGTGTGATTTAATATTCTGCTATATGCAATGCTAGAACTTAATTCCAAATCCCCCAAATGGCGTAACGTATCAAAGTTTGAGTCCAGACTGTGTTTTAGCACCTAGAAGGCTGGCAGTATCAATACTGAAGTGCTTATGACTTCTTAAACAAATAAAAATCTTTTGTTTCTCATAAAAACTTTTTGCGATATTGATGCTTTAAATTGGGTGAACTGCTGACCCAGGACCGGACCTGTTAGATTCCGACCCAATTTCCTGGGGAAGGGGATGGGCTGATATGAGTGTTTCCCCTTTGATTCAGTCTGTTTCCTGTAAAAGTGATTGTAGACTTGTAATAAACCAATTTATAAAGAATATGTCCTATACATGCAGAGAACAGGAGCAACAAGAAAATTTCAATGAAGGTTTTGTTAAATTAAAATTCAGCAAAATGTTGTACTTGAAATTGAGTAATTCAGATTTAATTTTTAAAAAATCAACAGATTCATTCAAAGGTGAGCTGGCCATTTAAAATATTTATATTCTTAAGAAATCAGACTGGAACTACATGACTTTTGTAAGATTAAACCAATTTTGTGTTCTTAACTGAAACCAGTACTGAAGTTGATGAAAGACTTCACATTTTCTGTCCTCTCAGCATATGAGGTGATTTTTCTGGTGGTTGTCTGGGCCATCAGACTTTATAAATCATTAATTACAAGAAATGGACTCTGGTTTCAGTTTTTCATCTGAGTCTGCATGAGAATTAGATAAAAATGTTAAAAGTGCAACTTTTTGCGCTGTGGTTGATGTAAATTTTTGTAGTTACTCCTGGTTTAAAATTTGCTGTGGGATTTACAGTAGTCGTAAATGGTTTTGAAGAGTCTTATAAACAAATTCCAACTCCTTTCAACTTGTGATACTAAGGTGGGATAGAGAGTCTTAGAAAAGAGGTTAATCTCATTCAGGGAGAGTTCCCAGAGATCAGTTGGCCCAGGCTGGTATGTGTCCTCTCCCCTCCAACATATGGCATGTCACCTCTTCTCTTGAAGACAGGGAAAAAGTGAAGTGGATCAAAGTGCAAAACCAAGGCCTTACCTTTTATCTTCTTGCTGGTTGCAGAAGCACTGAGATGCTTCCCAGTGAATTTCTATCCTGCCTATTCCTCTGATGGAGGTGTTGGAGGAGACCATGTCAGTTGAGTGTTTGGCTGGGAGAGAACTCCCACACGCAGGTGAGGCTCTGTGCCCAAACTTTTTACTTTATTGTTCTTGATACAAGCATTTAACCTTTATGAAAAAACTATTGATTACATGATTGTTCATGTAATTGTTCATTATTTGCCTATTTAATACATTTTTCAACAAATCATCTTTTTAAAATAATAGGCACAGGTAGTTGTTTCAAGTCTTCCTTTTTTTAAAATATATCAAAATAAAATGCCTTAACTCCTTCACTCTTTCAGCCAGGTGAAAAATGTCATACATTTTATTTTGATTCTAATTAAGCTGTTTAATACTCTAAGGATAGTATAAAGAAATGTGGAACTTCAGAAATAAGGTTAAGCTGCATGTACTTAGGAAGAGTGCCCCTTTAAAAAGGGTACTTCTAAGAATCAAGCACAATGATTCAGCAAAACATCTATGTTCTGTATCTATCTATGTGAAACATCAGGCTTGATTCTTGGATTTTTGTTGTTTGTATGAAATAATATGTAAAAGATGTTTTCAGCACTGCCTTTCTATTGGTGATGTTTCCAGTGATCTTACAGGCTTTATGAAATTTTTCTCCTTTGGAATATTAGATTTTTGTAGCACGTGGCACATGCCGTATGAGGTACGTTGGGGGAGAAGGGAAGACATATTCAACCCAGCGCAGCAGTTGCGTAGTTTGGGAGTTTTCATTGAGAAAATGCTTGTTTTAAACTCTGCGCTGCGAAACCACTCTTAAGGATGGTTTCATGTGTAGCAGGTGTGTATTTTAGGATATCCATTTTAAGGACAGCATTTTATTATCACACCGCCTTTTAGCCACATTTTCCCCCTCCCTGCCAGCTCAGGTGTTGTGCATCTGTGATGTGCCAGCAGCGTACCCCATTGCATTGTGGGGGAACTGTCAGCTTAAAGCCAGGGGTGCATTTGATCCCGTGTGAGCTATTTTCTCGCATTGACATGGCTTCTTCGTCCTTTTATAAATGGTTTGGTAGGCCTTCTAATGTCTATTTCATCCTTCTGTTCTAAGTATTTATTACAAATGTAAAAAGAAATCTTGGGTGGGTATGTATTACAGGAAACTGAAAACTTGTATGGAAAAATAAAGCAAGCTTTGAACTGCGGCAGTGTATGTACAAAACCCACACATATACATAGAAACATGGTATTTCTACTGTCTCTACTGTTGTAAACAAGAAGTGAAGAATACTTTGCTCTGTAATTCCACCGATCTGAGCAGCTGGTTAACTCTGCAGAGCTTTTTAATTCCTAAACTGGAACTGAGAACCTGTAATACAAACAGAGATATTCCCAAGGGACTGGACGTAATTCAGTTGAAAGGTGTCCTGCGAAAGAAGCAGCTGTTCGCCTCTAATGAAGCCCCCTGGCTTTGCCATTGTGGTCTTAATATATCCAGCCAAATTGGCTGTAGATGCACATAGTTAGATGCGGGCCCTGTAGAAATCCTTCCTCTGTGCCACACCAGGTCTTTTGGGATCTGGGCAGCTGACCCAGCACTGTGGGAATACTATGCTGTTCATGAACTTCAGTAGAATTCAATTCAGAAGGGGAGACGTGGCCTATGAAGAAGTTACAAGAAAGTTTTGGGCTAGCTGCAGTTCTCACAAGTTATAATCAGGAGAGTACAGCCGTGAGGATAGTACAGGTGGATTTTTCTGGGTCACGCTATGGCTATGAAAATGCAGCATCCTTAGCAGGGCCAGCGCGTGCTCTTTAGGTAATTCTTAGACACCTCTAAAAGATGCTCTTCAGTTTTGTTTTTTAAGTATATATTGCATAAGCTGCTCAGGAAGTCATAGTTCATTTGCTGAGAGTCAGTCCCAATTCCTGTAGTCTCACCTGATGTGTGACAGGCTGGTCTCTTCAGCTGTAGCAGCTGTGGTGGGGTTCTTGTGTTTGCTGGAGTCCACCTGCACGGGTCTGATGGCAGCCTGTAAATTAAATAACGTTCCAGCATTCACCCTGTCACTGACACGGCGCCGACCCGTTCTGGTAATGAACTTGAATTCGATCATATTTGAAACCCACATGACACTTCAGCTGTGTTGCTTATAAAGAGTTCTGAAACCTGCAGCCCTCCCTATGAAATAAGCTGTTAAGATGATGGGTTTCTTAAAGACCGAGGATCTGATACGTGATGTGAATTGCGGAGTCTGCCTAGTTTCTGTCTAGTACAGTTGTTCTGTAAGGCCTCTAAAATTATAGCACAGTTGATGTAGTTCTAAGAGAACGTAGCAGATTTTTAATTGCAGCTTCTTTCTTGTTTTTTTATAAAGTTTGTAGTAAAACAATTAGAACTTTAAAATGTGAACTTCAGAAGCCTTTGAGGCATCTGAAATTTCATCTCATCTTCCATGGCATTTTTTTTCCTTTTTTTTTTTTTTCCTTTTCTCTTTGGTAATTAAAATAAGGACTCATTTGCTTGGACAAAACCGCATGTGGATGAGAATATGTGGGATTAATCAGGAGTGCTTGTGAACGCGCAGGCTGTCCTTGCATATTTGGAATTGGATGTCTTTAATTCCTGGAAAACAGCTTGGAATGCTGTTCTCATGTTTGGCATAGGCAGTCACCCTGCTTTTCTCCTGACCTGTGCATGGGTTGCCCAGAAAGTGCTAGGTTACTGTTGACATGGCTTTGGGCATTAACTGTGTAGGCATTGAGTATCATCTGCATTTTCCATTTTATTGGTTATTTGTTCCCTGAAACCACCTATTTCTTCTGCTTTTTAGTTGACAGGTAATTGTGTGTTGGCACTGAGGCGAGTAAAAGTTCAGAGGCCCAATTCTCAATGGTCTTAATCTTTAGACCAGTCTGAACTCGACAGCAGGTCTCATGCAAATGCTTGTTTGCACTTATATTTCGGCTGTTTTGTGAACTATTTCTGTATTTTTCTTTCAAATATGAGAGGCATAGTGCTAATACAGTGTCTCTGGAATAGTTTATTTAGTTGGTATTGGGGCCATCAGCATAAACCAGGAAAGGCTGTGAAAGCTGTATGTCTGAGGAGGCCAGATCTAGGGGTCTGTGGCTCCTTGCAGACTTTTTCTTTTCTTTTTTTTTTTTTTTTTTTTTTTTAATACATCCCTTTATATTTTCTGTCATAAGGGCTAATAGCAATAGCATTCTGTAAACCGTGTGAGTACATTCCACCTTGAAACAATGTACTACTGTGGTTTGACATGCCTCTTCAGCCTCTTCACATTTCAGCCTTGCTGCCTCACCATTCTTGGCTCTGGCCGTCTCTTCCATATGGCAGAGAGACCTGTGGACATTGATCGGACAGGAGCAGCCCAGATGTGGCAAATGTGGAAGGCAAAGTGTGTTTTGTGCATAGGGGTTTTTGGGACACTTTTTTTTTCTTTTTTATGATGTTGCTTCCCTCTGTGCTTCCAGATGGAGGCCAGGAGAATCCTGAAATGTGTCAAGGTGTGGTTTTGAGGTATAAATGGCTCTCCTTTAAAAAAAAAAAAAAAAAAAAATCATTGTTATATGTACTTCTGAATGTTTTGGAGACTGGTGTTTTAATATTGACTTTGACTGTGGTTTAATGAGAACAGTTTTAAAATCTGGTTATATCAAACTCAGAATTTCACAGTTGCTGGACCTGTCAGAAGAAAGCTGTGAAGACTGAATGCTTTTCCAGAAATTGTTCACTGATGTGTGTATTTTGTTGTAATGGCAGATGATGGAGAAGTTAGGTTAGTTTTATTGAAAAGTTTTTTTTCTCTCTCAATTTGACCCTTGTGAATTTGTGATTTTTTAATTTTTTTTTTAAGTTGTCATCTTGTGCTGGAATTTACCATACTATCCTTGCTTTAGCTTGATTTCAAGCACTTGAATAAGATCTCCTTTAAAGAATGAAGAATGAAATCTAACCTGGTTTTGATTGTACTAGACAAAGTCGAAGACCGCTGTGAGCCAAGGGTGTATACTGTCCAGGACACACATTTATTTTTCTTGTTAGAAAGTACGTGTGCATCTTTGCTTCATTATTTCTTCCTGGTAAGTGGACATTTTGTAAACTCCCACCTGAGGGCATGGCACCTCCAAAAAGGACTGTGTCAAGGTTAGTCATAATGAGTAAAATATGCAAATTCAAATTAAAAATATTTTTTTAATCGAGGATGCATAAATTATTCCCAGTGGGCACCTAAGTGACAATAAATTTCACATGCCTGGGAATTAACATGCCCCACTTATATTACTTTGCTGTTCCATTAAAAAAATGCATTATTCATTTAAATGGCTTCCACTGTATTTAGCTTCTGAAAAAGAGATCCCGCTATTATTTCGAGGCCTAAATTTGAGCAACATATAGAACAATTTTGCTTGTGCTCGCATACTAAACTTGGAAAAGATGTTACATTTAAAGTGTCTTTGAAAGTACGAAAATAAAATAATGCAAAAAAAAATACCAATTCATTTAGTTGCTGTGTTTGACTGAAACAATGTCAGCATTTCTGATACCTAATTTTAGAGTATTCAAAAGCCTTCTGTACATGTCTAAATCTTTTGAGCTGTTGCTGTATCCCTGTTAAACCAACACTGTGGCCAGGCAATATAGTGCAATAGTGTATTTTTAACTGTCCTCCTTTCAGGGTTGTTTGACTGTCTCCTGATGCGCTGTGTGGCTGCTTCTGCAGGCACTGCTGCTCTGTCCGCCCCATGCCGGGGTGAGAGGGTAAGAAAGAAGCTAGAGCCAAACCATGAATTTTCAAGAGGGACCAAAGAGTGTTTGAGCTGGGAATGGGCAGGAGGGAATGAAGATCTGTGGGGATGGCGTATGGAGCTCTTGGCTGTCCTTCTGCAGGAGTTATTAAAAATGGGGGCTAGTTTATCTGCACGCATTCTCCTTCTTAGCTAGGCAGGTTTGAATGTCCAAGGGTGTTTCTGCAAGCTTTTACTGAGTGTATACCAAGCACTTTATATCTAATTGTTATTTTTTTTTTTTGGAGCTCTTGGAGGTACTTATAATCCTAAGGATGCCATACAAGCTCAGATTC
The DNA here is from genome assembly GCF_963924245.1 of Chroicocephalus ridibundus. Lineage (NCBI taxonomy): Eukaryota > Metazoa > Chordata > Aves > Charadriiformes > Laridae > Chroicocephalus > Chroicocephalus ridibundus. The sequence goes on from NC_086287.1 coordinate 80,181,510, forward strand.
TCTCTATGTATATCATTTACAGTGGGATTTCAAAAGCGCTCAGCCTGACCCTGCTTCCTTAGAAATCAATTGTTAAGGTCCTTGTGACTTCAGTGGGAGTAGTTACACCAACACAGAGTGCTTTGAAAATGCCTCCCTAAACTGTAAATGAGAATATACATTTGAGAATGTTGCAACCTAATTTTTATAGTGAGCTTGTGATGGTAGTAACTGAGTGCCCTAGATTTAGCACTGTATCTACTTGATTATGTCACTTCACCATCTTGTCTGAATTTGGCACTGTAATTCATATTTACATGGGATTTGTTCTTTTTGTCTCTTTGGTCCTTGTATTTTTACTGTAGTGGTCCTATCAGTCCAGGTCTCCACCTGTGCCCACGCAGACATTTAAGAAGCAATTTATCCTAGCTATTTAAGTATGCATAAGCGTAAGATGTTTTCTTTTTTCTTTTTTTTTTTTTTTTTCTGCCCATACATATTTAGGGAGAAAATGGACTAAATTGAGATATTATTTGGATTTGCACGTTGTTGGGGTTTTTTGTGGGGGTTTGTTTTTTTTGTTTGTCTTTTTTTTCTTTGAAACATATCTGAATAAATATTTGAGTGGTCCTTTATAATATTGGCATACTTCATCGTTCAATTATCTAGAAATACTAAACTATGACAGATTTTAAAGAATATTTCAAAAACCGAGTCTGGAGGTAACAGCTTTATTACTGCATGATGACTTGACCCATATTTCCTAACATGATTTCCCTACTGTAACTCGAATTGAGTTCATGTAAGTCTAATGATATCAGTTGACCTTGACAGCTAGACCTAAAAGCCTGTAGTTGTCCTGTTTTTTTAGGATCTTTTAGGTTTTTCTTGGTTTAGTTTTTCAGCATTCTCAAGAAATCCCTTTTAAATAAAGGATACTGAAAATTCTACCAAGAAAGTATAACTAATTCTAGCACCAAGATTTTTCGTAATTCTTTTGAATCTTGGGGTTGAGTATATTTTACATATAGTTGCACAGCGATACTTCTCTCTAGCATAAATGCTTAATACCTGTGTAGCAGAGCAATGGTGCTAATTACACAGCCACATGAAAAATGGTTATCAAATACTTTTGGCTCCTTTAGTGAGTGATGACTCTATTATTGTCATTTAGGATTATTCTTAACCTTCAGCTCTGCCTTTAAATGATTAATTTTTATTCATTTGGTCTTTTAAAATCCACCTACTAGTAAATATTTTTCCACTTTCCTCAAGTGGAATTTCCAGCTCAAGTACCTCGGCCTGATGCTTAGGGTCAATTTTAGTGGTAATAATGACTTTGAAGTCAGGTATTTTAAAATCCACTAGGTTAAAAACATTAGACTTCTGCATAATAATGTAAAGGGGATACTTCCAGCTTTCCAGTGGGCATGTCACTTTTAGCTCTGAGATCACATCTTAAAACTTGCTTTGAGCCCTTTAAGAGCAAACCTGAAAACCACCTCATTACTATGCATAGAAAAACTACTTTAATCACTTTGAGATTTCTAAAATGTATTTGTTAAAATCTTTCTCTCATTCTGAGGCTGATATCATTTGACTAAGGGCACTGAGGGAGCCTGACTTGAGAGGTATTGGGACATGAAAATATTGGAAATTCTTATAAGCAGTGTTTAAAATAGCTTTTCTGTAAATGATTTGGTTCACACAGAAAATGTGATCGTCTGGTGCTGTGGTTTGGCAAGCACTCTTGATGAATATGAATAAATTCACAGGTGATTTCACCTTTTATGAGTAACATGACCATGTTTAATTTGTCATAACAACTTTTCTAGCATCATGAAATCTCCCTTTCTTGTGTTTGCCAGTACTGTAGGCAAGAGAGAGATGGAGCTGCTGGAGAGAGTCCAGTGAAAGGCCACAAAGATTATTAAGGGACTGGAGCATCCCTCCTCTGAGGCAAGTCTGAAAGAGCTGGGACTGTTCAGCCTGGAGGAGAGAAGGCTCAGGGAATCTTACCAATGTACCTTCAAATACCTGAAGGAAGGGTGCAAAGAAGTCAGGGCAAGGCTCTCTTCACTGGTGCCTAGAGACAGGACAAGAGGCAGTGTTCGGCTTTTGCTCTTTGCTCTGTACCCATCTGCAGGAAGCATAGATCCAGAGTCCTTTGTCCTTGCTAGCCAGGCTTAAACAGTCCTCTTCTCACAGGATCTCTAATGCAGCCCCCTTTAGCCTTCTCATACACCTGCTGTCTGAATCTTGCATCGGGACACCCTGAGCTCAGTTGGCAGAAGTGCACCACTTGCTTTGCACAGCCGAGTGGGATGAATTGGTCAAAGAGAGTTCAGTGTCTTTCCAAGGTCTGCATCTGCTTTCCACCATCCCAAGCTCATTCCTGTACCTTAAAAACCTGAGAAAAGCTAAACCATATAGGCTGTGTGCATTCCATGCCAATCTATTTCAAGACCTTTCCTATGAAACCAAGCTGTCCTGAACAAAGGAGACCCTTCACGTATTCCTTTGCAAGGACAAACTCATTACAGCAGAGATGTGATGTTGGGGTAAATACGTGTGAGGAGGGGGTGCAATGGTAAGAAATAATTACGTTAGCATAGCTATCTGTTCATGCTAGATGTTGAAAGCATCATTGAAGGACAAAATACATTTGTTTGGGAGTCTGGTATTTTGTTGTTGAGCTGATTTAAAAAAAGAAATCAAGTAAGGTTGTTTTTTTTTTTTTTTCTGTTTCCTTGCAAAAGTAGTTTTGGGGGTTTGGTTTTGTTTACTTACACTTGACCGTGATATTGGAGGTATTTCAAGTAACAAAGCGGGCCTGTGATTGGTATTGAGAAGGCAGGAGAGAGTCCTGTGTTACGTAGATCAGGAAGTTGTTGTCTAGAATACTTATTTCTATATTGTTTGTTAGAAGGCAATGATGACTGAAAATTTTGAGTGCCTTGATTGTCTGTTACTGAGAAGCAGCAATATTTTGTTATTCAGTAACAATCACATAGAAGAAAGTTAATTCATGGAATTATTATAATGCTGTTTTCATTGGAGATAGAGTCTGAAACTGAAGATTGATGACGTGAAAGACGTAATTCTCCTTCAGTTGAAATAATGTATAAGTTTAGCATTTAAGAAATAACCTGAAAGAAGAGGAAGTATTTTGCTCATAAGAGACATTAATAGTTCTTTTATATAAGTCTTGTTCAGTCAGATAAATTAATTTCTAGATTTGGCCTGGAAACTAATGAAGATCCCTTTCAAATATTAGAATCAGCATAGAAGACTTGGAAAAAAAGTCATGATCATAGAATCATAGAGTTGCTGAGGTTGGAAGGGACCTTTAAGATCATCGAGACCAACCTTTAACCTACCCTGACAAAAGCCACTTCTAAACCATGTCCCTGATGACAAATTCTCTAAGCTGAATGCAAAAAGTTGCAATTAAATCTAGCTGGAACACTGGTGTGATGTACGTGATGCTAAGATTTTTATTTTTTTTCCTTAAATTCAGGGCATAGTGTTTTTGTTTTGTTTTTAATTCTGTTTTTTGAAAAAGGTGGTTCGTTTACCTCATAGCCAAGGAAAGGAAAACAAGTAATAACTGGGATAAAAGAAACTGGTGGTTGCTAAATATGTGTTGTTTGACTGCCAAAGTGTGGGGGTTTTGTTTTTTTTTTTTTTTTTTGCGGGGGGGGGCAGTGTTGGTGTGTGTTGGGGGCTTGCTTGTTTTTTGTTTTGGAGTGTTGTGGGTTGTTGGTTTGGTTTTTTGTTTTGGTTTTTTATTTTCTTTTTTTTTCCTCTTTCTTTTGGAAAACAGGTATTTAGCACAACAAAAAATATCCTTTATTTTCAGTTTCATTTAATAACTGGTACAGAGTTCTGTGGGTAGTAGTAGGTAGGGTTACCGATAGGCTGGATATTAAGCTTATGAAATGTTAATATAGATCTTCAAAAATATTTTGATAGATGTTAATATTGAAACAGCATTGGAAAATGAGGGAATGTTTCAACATAACTAGCTCTTGTAGTTTGATCACCTGATCCAGTATTTTTGAATCCTTGCCCTTGCTGGGCTGGAATATGAAATTAAGCATTCAGATCTGGAAACCCCAGTCTCCAGAGAATTTTGCTCTTTTGGAAAAGGCAACTCTGTCAGCACAATGGAACCATCTCATGTTGCTGGAATAAAAGGCATTTCTGGAAGGCGTTTCAATAAAGATACGAAACTGTAGAGGCCACATAGAGAGAAGGAGAGCAAGGAAGAGATAAGGAAGAGTATGGGTGAAAAAATGTTAGAAAAACTCTGGGCCAACCCCATTATTTTGTGTTACCTTGGGTTAAGTAAGCCTACAGTATGAAACCTTTTTAAAAGGAAAAAGAAAAAAACCACAACAAAATCAAACCACAAAAAACAGGAACAAAAAATGGTTAATGTATTATTATTAAAATGAAGATGACACCTGCTGACTTCCTCTGTTTTTATGTGCAAACCTTTTTTTATAATTCCATTTATGCATTATTCTAGTAGTTTGAGAAAGTTTTAATATAGACTTGAAATATCTTCTAATTGAAATTGATTAAAATGTGTTTCACTGCTTTTGTGTGGTCTCATGGTATGTATTTTTGCATTTAGAATTGGTGATTTTTTTATCTGCTACATATAGTGTAAGTCGTTGATGTAACTTCAATGTGTGCTGGATTAGCTTCTACTGTTAACATTCCTTTTTATTTCCAGTTGCTGGAATTATTGCAGCTGATTTTGCCCCAGGCATGGTTCACTGGGGAGCTGGTACCTGGGGTTCCGTTGATATCCCTGTCACTGGCAAGGTAAGGAGAGGTTGACTTGCATTCACTATGAGTAGCAGGCTAGAAATAAATCATTTTAATATGCTTTCTGAAGATAAAAAATTAGGAGGGGCAGTGGGTGTCTTGCTGATTATTTATATGCACGCTAGTAGTATCTGGGAACCTTGACTGTGGTTCTTGAAATAATATTCTTTCTCACTGATGTGTTGAGAAACAGCTCTTGCTTAAACACTAAAGGAACTAACCTATTTCAAAGGGAGTATTTTCTATATGCCAAATCAAAATGATATTTTTCACTTGAAAAAAAGCCATCCTAAATGAATATCTGAAACAAAAAGTCTACCATAGAAGTATGAAATTTTAGCCTCTTCTCCATTCAACAAGTTTCTTGTTTGGTACCTCAAACCTGATTCATAAAAAACTTGTGTGCCACGTGTCTGTTTAGTTGTCTGTTATGCTGTTTGCTCTGATGATTTCGGACCAATAAAATAACTTGATTTTCCTTTTTTTGGTAATAGCATGGAAAGAGTTATACAGCTGAATGACATTTGTTTAGTTAGTCGTGTAACATAAGCGTCTTTCAAAAGAAGCCAGCACTGAGAATGAGCTCTTTTTAAAGACTCAGTTTTGACAAGTCTGTGCTTAGTGTCTGAATACTAGTGAAATGAATTATTTCCTTGCAACAATGCCATATTTAGCACACTAATAAAAGAGAGGAAGGAAAGTGGATCTTTGATAAGCTAATTATTTTTGGAACTTGCATCAGAGTTTAGTAAATCAGCATGCTGCATCTGCAGTGCTAACCAAACTAATCTAAAATACTTGCCTCCCTGTGGAGGTATAGAAATGTCATAGTCCGTGGAGACCTGCACTGCATTTATGCAGGTCTGCCTTTTCTGTCATAGATTCAACAGACCTTTCCAGAGAAGAGCTACAGTACTTTAAACAACCTTAACATGGGGTTTAAAGAGATTAATGAATATCAGCCTTATACTAAATAAATCTTTATCACTTGCTTTACCTACTACAGTAATTGCCTCAGTGCAGTGGAACCCATTCAGTCTGCCAGCTTGCCATTAATCTCAAATACATCTTTGACAAAAGAATCTACCTTATCCTCGTTTTGTGTGTGTGTGTGAGCCCTGGCACTTAATCAGGTCACCAAAATACTATATATGAGTCTGTTTAGTTGTATGAATGTTACATGTTTGAGGAGTGCTGACCTTGTGTATGATATTTATAATTTTTTTTTTAAAAAAAAAGGCTTCCAAAACTGTTTGTTACAAATATGTATGCATCCTGTCACTAAACAAAATGTGTTAACGAATATGAGGGCCAAGGTTGTAGTATGTGAGATTTATGCAAACAAACAGTATGTGTGTCCTGCCCACTAAAACATCCTCACTGTCCCTGCGCTCAAATAGCAGTAAGATGTGTGTGTGTGTGTCTGTATGTTTACATATTATGGCTTCAAAACTGATTTATGTTTACAGGCATAACAAAAAACCTCTTTTAATATGGCAATCATATTTTTATCATTTAGAATCAGGCTGCTGCGGTATGTAATCAATGCAGATATTCTACACCTCTTTCATAATGCAAACAATTTTAATTTTTATTAGCCACAATGTTACAGTAAAATTAATTATGTATTTTCATGTGAATTTAAACTTCTTTAAACTGTCTGCCTTTAAATTATTTTTTTTTTTTAAATTATGTACTTCTTTACTTAGTATTTCTGAAGTATTTTCAGACTCTTGTGAAAAGACTGTTTTCTAAGCTCACAGCTAAACATGTAAACAGAAGTTAGGTATTTTTGGAATAACCAGTAAGGATAAGTTATGTAAATGGCTTAGGTTCTCTGTGGGATGGATAGAAGTTGCTATTTAGGAGGAATATAATTCTGGGTATGGGAGAGGCCTTGCAGACTTACTCAGGTAGTTCATATCCACACAGATAATTGCATGGCAAAAAAAGAAGGTAAGAACGACATGAATAGACAAGGACTGAGTACATACACAGGGCAATATGAAGTTTAACAAGGGTCAGAAATTAGGTATAGTTTTACATAGTCAGCCTTAAATTAGGTGTTGTGTTGGAATCCTTCCCCATAGATGGGATTCAGATGAGGGTGTGATGTACTTATTAACTTTATCAAGTGAGATGGTTAACAGCTGCATTTAAGCTGTTTAACTTCAAAGGCTAGGAAGATGACCAAGACCTAAAAAAAAAAAATTTGCAGGGCATATAAAACACCCCATGGACTGAAATACCTGCTGTAAATGATGCTGAACTAATAAGTGAATGTTGAAGGCATTGAGAATGCTGAGGGTACTTTACATTTTTTTTAAAATGAAACTATTTACCTTAGGTTTTCAAAATGGAGGGCTTGGGTCTTCTGCGTGCTTGTTTTCATATTTTGAGTGTTGTCCATTACTAGTAACTGCTGCTGCTGCTGCATGTACGATGAGGACGGTGTCTCTTTTAGGTAGCGAGGAGTGGGGACTGTCAGTGTGGTTTGGTGCGGTGTGCCTGGGGAGGGCTCTAAACGTACTGTGTCTACATCATGGCATATGGGCTGCTCCTAACTCAAGTTCCCAAATCAATATAAGCATGCTAGCACAGCACTGTGCCCCATGGGCATCACCCTACCTCACAGCAGACACCATGCTGCTGTCCTTACATCTTGTGCTTGGAATCAGCTTGCCCTGTGCTGATTTGAAGACATGGTGCCGCTTTGCATGGCTTAGACCTCATCTACATGACACCATGCTTGGAGTCAGTAGACCTGGGTTCTGCATGTGTTTCTGTGTTTGACCTTGGCTGTGTTTCTCTGTATCTCTGCACAGCGGTTCTCATATCACAGTAGATATGCCCATTGCTGCCTTTCTTTAAGCACATTGACATAGATCTGGAAAGCTTTGTATAGGAAGAGTAAGTATTATTGATGCTAAACACTTGGGGATAACCCTGGCTTCCGTTTTTCCTTGCCTTCCTTGCTTTCCTTTCCTTTCTTGGTTCCACACCAAATTTTTTAAAATCTTTAAGGAAAATAGATTTCTTTTTAAAAGTAGTTTCAGTGAATAAGTAAGACAATATATCCTAGGTTATCCTGGAATTTCAAGTGACTTGAGACTGGGTAATCAAGGCTGACCTGTACATTTATTTGAACTGTTCTTGATTAAGGGGTGGGTCTGTTCAGCAGAAAAACCACATGTGAGAATTTGCCCTTTACATTTAGATGATTATTTTTATACTATGTTTCTTGACCTTTCAGTGCTGTGTTTGGTGCTTGTGGTTGCTAAGCACTTTTTAGCTCCTTCTTTAAAAATCAGTCACAAGGTACTGATGGGTTTGAGACTGTATTCAAGAGCTGGCAGAGTGCTTGGTTTTCTTGTGGTTTTTTTCCCTCATTCACAGCGGTCCTCGCATATCTCTTGCTGCTCAGCTGCTAAGACCGTGACCTAGCTGATGCTGTAATACTTCTTTCTTTTTCTCCTTTGACCCACTGATTTCAGAGTTTCCTTAGAGTCCTGCATGTGAACCACACATACTGCAGCTTGATGCCTCTGCGTGTAGCTGCTGGTTTTGCCCTTGCTTACAGTTGACCTTGCAAGGTCTTTCTTTCACAGTAATGTTTATATTTTATTCACTTCCAGGCTTGAAGACTACACTCCTGTAAAAGTGTTTATCTGGAGAGCTGTTATTTGCATGTTAGTAACAATTGCAATAAACAAATGGATTTAGAGCAAAACAAAAACATTATATGCATGCATGAGCCGTACATGTACCTGATGATTTGCAAATGTACTCTTTTACATGATGCCAGAATTATAGCTATTTATTCCAACAGTTTCTCCTAAATATTCACACCACATCGCAGGACAGAAACTTTTCAGTACCCAAGGGGTCCCTTTTTTATACACTGTTTTTCAATTTCTGACATATTAGCTAAATGTTTGAACTAGAAGATGACAAGTAATAGCTAAATGCATTTGGCCAAAATTTTTGAACTCTGTACCAGAGGTTTAATATGGTTTGGTGCCTAATTAACGTCTTCAGTTGTGAGCTTCCACTGAAGCCTTCTGCAGAGGTGGCCATCAGTTGCTCTTGCGTTGTAAAACTGATGTGGAAGAGAGACAAGGGCAGAGACTTCTCTAGCTGTACTGAATGAAGACATTGGGAAGAAAGGAGTGGAAAATAATTATCTTCCCAGAGTTCTGCCTGTGAAAAAAATCAGTGGGAAGAATGCTGGATGCAGAGACTGGGATGAGAATGGCATAGTCAAAGCAGAGGCATGCTGGAAATCCCTACCTTGAGCCTTCCACAACTACCAGCATTTAATTGTGCTATTTTGGGAGAGATTTTTCAGTCTCTCAACTGTAAAATGCCTATGAAGTGTTTTGGTTATCGTACCCCTCTTCAATCTTACTCTGTCTGACTAGTTTTGGTTCCTTCTTGCTTTTAGGGATGTGATGAGTCCTTGTTGTAGCAGCTGACATACTACATCAGGAGACTTTGCTAGTCTTGCTGATGTAGGTCACAACTCCCAGGAGACATCTTAGGCTGGACTTCTAATTTAGGGTCCCGGGATGAGCTACGCCAGAGGAGTCTTCAGGCAACGGATAATTTTCCAAAGGCTCTGTCCTGAGTGAGAAACACAAGTTGTGTTGAGAGTCAGTGGGACTTGAAGATCTACACCAAAAAAAAAAATCTTGTCTACATGAGTAATTTACATTGTCTAGGCTTTTAAGAAATCTTTCCTCTCTGAGAAGTAGAGTCGATCAAAATAATCCTGACCACCCTTTCTTAAATACACTTGCAGGTTGAACAAGTGTTATTTTTTTCCTTTGGCATCTACACGTAGTTGCTATTACTTTAGTCAATGATACACATATAGTGATTAAGAAGCCATTTCTGGATTTCTAGTAATTTCACATCTGTTTTCACAGTTTTATGAGATACTCTTGAAAATACTGAGCACTGACACTTTTCTGAGTAGCTTCCCTTTTTTGGTGTACACCAGCAGTCATTTCTTGTATGCTAAGAGATTTTATGCTACCCACCTGAAAACATAGATGGTATTTCTCTATATAACAGTTCTCAATTACCTTGCTCCTAAACTGTGGCTAATAGTTGCTCAAGTTATTTGTATATTTGAGGGACCGCTAAAAGATAAGAATATTTCAAATTTATTCTTCTGTAATTCTACTACTTCATAAAAAAAAATCAATTTAGTCCTTAGTTTTCAAGGGATTATTTTATTTTAAGGAGTGTGCATTATCTTCTTAGGCTTGCTTTTATAACATAGAATCATAGAATGGTTAAAATTGAAAAGGACCTTACCACCCCCCTTCCATGGTCGGGGACACCTTCCACTAGACCAGGTTGCTTAAGGCAATACGCTTGCTACTCACTTTCTTACGCTTTTTGGGGAAGAATAAGAACCTGGGAACTGTGATATCCCTCCTGCACAGAGACTGCGCTGTTTAAAGGGTAGGAGCTTGCAAACAGTTCTCATCAGGATCCCAGTGCTTCAAGGTAATTGTTAGGTTATCATATCCCATTCACTCTTTTATAGCTCTGTATTTGTGCTTTTCTATTTGCTATATAGTAATTTCCAAATACGAAAAGTTCTAGTAGTCTACTAGTTAAGCAGGTAAAATTAACCAGAGAAAAAGTACATTTACCTTCTAAGTAAAACTCTGTCGTGGTTTAACCCTAACCGGCAACCAGGACCATGCAGCTGCTTGCTCGCTACCCCCCTTGGTGGGATGAGGAGGAGAATCGGAAGAGTGAAAGTGAGAAAACTCCTGGGTTGAGATAAAGTCAGTTTAATAAGTAAAGCAAAATTCACGTATGCAAGCAAACCAAAGAATTCATTCACTACTTCCCATGGGCAGGCGGGTGTTCAGCCATCTCCAGGAAAGTTGGGCTCCATCACATATAACAGTTACTTGGGGATACAAACACCAACACTCCAAATGTCCCCCCTTTCTGCTTCCCACAGCATTTTATACTGAGCATGACATCACATGGCTTGGAATACCCCTTTGGTCAGTTGGAGTCAGCTGTCCCAGCTGTGTCCCCTCCCCGGTTCTTGTGCCCTCCCAGCTTGCTCACTGCTGGGGTGGTGTGAGGAGCAGAAAAGGCCTTGAGCGCTTAGCAACAGCCAAAAACAGCAGTGCGCTATCAACACTATTTCTCATCCCAAATCCAAAAGAGTGCTACACTAGCTGCTAGTAAGAAAGTCAACTCCATCCCAGCTGAAACCATGACAAACTCTGCTGGTTTTATGGAAAGCTTTGTGAGGAATGCTCTGCTCTTTCATACCAAGTGACAAAATTTCCTAATTTCATAATCTCAATAATACAATATCTTTTTCTGCTTCTTTATACTCTTAAAGCATTAAGTTACCAGAGAGAGGTGATCATTTGGACAGGTACCATTTTGCCATTTTGAAGTTCAAATATTTACGCTTTTTGTGTGTGTCACACAATGCTGATCAGACTTTGTGAAAAATCTGAAACTGATTGTGTGCATTGATTAAATCCTACTGGTTTGTGTACTTGAAATGCTTCTCTTTTTTTGAGCCCGAAATGCGTCTTTTTTTGAGCCCTGTACGTCCAGTAATAGTGACTGGTGATTTCCTTACAGTGTAATGGGACAAAAAAACAGGCAAACTTGCAGCAGCTTGACAGAGACACGTAGTGTAGTTCTCAAAACCCTACAGTAAAACCTTGAAATCGGGCTTTCTCAGGAATAATTAAAGGAGCAAGTTCAGGGTTAACTAGAGACCATACCTATATGTAGGAAGCAATGCAGAGCAGTATACAGTGGAAGGATGTCATTTCTTTGTTCTTGGGCTTTTTCGAGTCTCCTAAGTGGAAAAAGATGAATTAGGACTAGGATGAATGGATGAAAATAGATTTTTTTTTTTTTTTTAAAAAAAACTTTTTTTTCTTTTTCTCTTAAGGCACTGCTTCCACCTACAGCTTTCTTCCAAAACTTGAAATGAATGAAATCGCTTTCAACTTTAATAAAATCAGAAGTGTTATGAGAAGCCTTTGGGACAGGGAATTTTCACGTATATTTTCTAATGAATGGCGTTCTCCAGCTGTCCCTGTACCCCGTCTAATATTTTACACAGCCTTAGAAATGTTGGTTCTGTATGCTTTATTTGCCATGGATATTTGCATCACAGAGTGCTTTGAGGGAGACTCTATTGAGAATAAAATTTTATTAACTCATTGAGAATATAATATTATTTTTTATGCAATAATTTTCCACTTCAGAAAACTTTTGTGTAATATTATAAATCGGGTTCAAGCTAAAATACGCACTATGGAATTTATAATCCTTGTTTTCTAAATGACAATGATAGTACTAATTAAGTTGCTGTTTACTGGGGAGTCTCGGTCCTTTATACACTATTGAATGGAGGCAGGGAGGAAATCTGCAGGCCTTGTCAATGAGATGTAGGTGCTGCTTACGGCAGCCCAGTGCAGAATTTTTTTTGGATCTGGGAGCATGTGGCCGTTCGTGCCTGTGGTCCCTTGCTCAGCTCGGCAAGCACAGGCTTGTACCTGGGCCAGACACTCGCTGCAATGCCATTTCTCTGCAAGTATGCCAAGTGAATTTTTTTCTGTTGTTGTACAAATGTGTATTGTGTGTGCTTTGTAACAAAGGTAAGGATGATGCTAGGAAAAAAAAACTGTTTGATGACACTTGAAAAGTTTCTTGCTCTGAAATGTTACGAGGTAGAGTTTTTTCTTCTTTCCTTCAAAATAAAGCAGCCTACTTTGACGAATGACAGGTCTTCATCTTTCTTATAGTGGAAGAAAGTAGCAAAATAGCAGCTTTGATTCACTCTTCTCTTGAGAGATGTTACAATATATTCCATGAGTTGCAATGTCATCTTTATACTAGTGGTATTTTCTTTTTCCAGTGGTCTTGGAATCTCCCCCCACAGGTTATGTGCCATCTTATGCAAATAGGTAGAAGTCTTCCAGTTTGCTGTAATGTCCTGGAAGGCTGTCCTCAGAAACACTCACCCCACCCTAGAGATGATGAATTGTCACCAAAACATAAGTCTTTGTGGTTTTGGGGTTTTTTTTTTGTTTGGAGTTGTTTGGGGGTGTGTGTGTGTGTGTGTATGTTCACGTTCATTGATTGTTTTTTCATTCTACAAGACGATGGGGCGGGGGTTGACTGTTTAAGGTTCAAACTTAGCAACTTGCTGTAGGGAGATGCACTGCGCTGCTCCCTGAGCACCATTGCTGAGGCACTCTACGAAGACACACCAGTACAGGTATGTACACCCAGTTGCTGGACTAGGGGGTTATAAACTACCAACTGGTTTTCATCAGCCTGCAGTTTTCCTTTTCAGAGTCTAGAAGAACTGAAAACAATTTTGTTTGTGGAAAATCTCAGTACCTGCTTATAATTAACTCCACAACAGTGGTTTTCACACAACTCTGTTGCTTATTTTATATAAACTTCGAAGGGTTTTATAAAAATTAAATGTTTAACAACTGGAAAAATAAATAAAACTGAAACATTCCAATAACCTGGAGGAGATCTTTTTTCCAATGTTTTCTGGGAAAATTGGTAGCACAAGGTACATCTGGAGATCTGGCCCAGATCAGCTCTCCTATGTTTAAGGTTGCATGCAGTGTGGTTTTTCTAGCTATTAGAGTGTGTCTATGTGCACCAGATTTTATCAAGGACAACGAGAAGGAGCATACCTCTGAAGGCTTTAATATGACAATTTCTTGAGTCACCTGTATGAGATGCTTTAGTATTTCTTTCTGTTTAAATGATGATCATCTATATTATCCTGCAAATTTCTCTTGAACTTTGTTCTTCTAACTGCAGCTGCTCCAAGTGCCTTTCTAATACTTGCTCTTCTAATGTATTTTTCTTTTGTGACTAAGTGTTTTTCTGTAATGAATTCTTTTCTTCCATGTTTTGTTACGTCAAAGTATTCTGGTTTTACAGTGTAGTATTTAATTATATTTTTGCTAATTTGAATATAAAAACTCAAATTGCATTACGATTGAATTTTTGAGAAAATCTTTGGATTATTTGTGAAGTTTTGTTCTTAGATTTATTATTTTTTTTTAATCCATGAAGTAAATGATTTCAAACAGTGCAACAATATGTGTTTATTTATTTATTAATTAAGTAAACCTTGTGGCATGATACTCTACAGAATAAGGAAACATTTTGACACATAAAAGTAGAAAGTAACTGTTGTGATTTAACGGACAACAAAATACATTTGTTCTTTTAAGATCTTTATCTATATGTTTCTTTATAGCAAAGGGAAAGTGAAAGTCTATTTTGTTTTTATACTTAACATGCTCTTTTATTTTAAATTATTGTTTTTCACCTTGCCATATTATTTTGGTTTAAGAGATCTGTACCGGCACAAAACTAATCTCCCATGTATAGATAAAGTTTAGTCTTTTTAGATTTTGATTATTAATGTTAGTGTGCACTCTTTTTTAAATTTATGCCTATTTATTTGTGGTTACCATATATTTTAACTACAGTTTCTTTGCATTATTCTAGAAAACAAGTTTTTGAATTAATAGAATCATATGTTGTTTTCTTTCATTTCATTATGTTTACTTAATTGGAGGTGTCAGTACCCGGTCCATACCAGACTTTCTCACAGAGAATAGTATTGTTTGTTATATGGGTCTTGAGTTGAGGCAATTGTTTCTAAATGAAATTCCTTCATAGCAGTAATACAGGGGAAGAGAAGAACTTAAATCAGACCCAAAACACACACTGTGAGTTCTGTAACATTTTATATCGCTTTTACAATCGCTTACAAGATTTATCTTATCCATAGTGTTAAAGTATATCATATCTATTGCTGGTTTCCACAGAGAGTTAGTTGTATAGTGTATGTGTGCAACAGCATTGCAATCATGTGTCATCTTGCTTCTGATTTTTTTAAAACAATTTGGTTGCAAGTGGAGTGTGGTGGTGGGGTTTTCCATTGATGTTAATTGCAGGCATAAGAGATGCCTATTGGGAAATATAGCCCAAATATATCTATATATCTGTTGTCATTGTATTTTTGTTATGTGCTTGGGGTGCTGATATGCAGAACTGAGGGGCTTCCCTTGGTACAATCTGTTTGCGTGCACGCGTGTGACTGTAACTTTGACCTCTCTTGCTGTTTTATTGAGATTGCACTTGGGTCTAGAAGGATATGCAAGCCAGGGAAAACTGTGTACTTCAGCTAGCTGCAGTCCTTGGAAGTTCCTCTGGTCAGGATGTGGGCTCTTCTAGTTTTGCTGTTATGTGGCTGATCAGTACCTGTTTCAGTCTCAGTTCCAGCAATTGTTATTCTTGGTGAATTGCTCTCCATTTATGCTTATTTGAATTGTACTTCTAGAAAACTTTCTTTTATTGTGCTTTTTCAGATGGGAAGGACAACAGATGACATGTTCAGTGAACATACTACTTTAGGAGGAGTTTGCTTTGGTTGTTGGAAAAAAAATCAATTGTTGTTTTTATTTTCGTTTTTTCTCCAACAGGCTTGTATCAGGCCATCTAGCATCGTATTGATCCAACAGCTACAAGGCATTACCTCATTGAGGCCAATGGAGATAACTCTTCAATAGCCATGATTCCACTTGCCTGCATGCTACATAAATTGCCTTCTTAATCACCAGGTAAGCCTGGGAATTTCCTTATTAGATTCTTTATTATTAATCTTTGGTAAGGATAGGTGAGGGCTGAATGACATTTGCTGTTGGTAAGGGACATGGGAGACCTGGTTCTCAACCCGGCATGTTGTTAGTGCTGAGCCCAGACTTTGACCTGGGTCAAGCAGAACACGGACTAAACGATCATGGAAAGCTTAATGTTTTGCTAGATCTACAGAGTGTTCCGCACATACCTTCCTTCTCTTTCTTTTATATTCCCAAGACCAGATTTTGGAGCACCAAGTTCTTTCAGGAATTAATCAGATTTGTGCTCCTCTTAATGCTTCAGTTGTTGTATTTCAGCTCCCTAGCTGGTCAGACATCTCTGTTGCAAAAGTTCCTCCTTATCCCAGTGTCAGGAATGATGGGAGTCGGGTGTGAGGGTTGGGGAAAGGGAGGATGCTTTAGCCAACATCACAGAAAAAGCTATCCTCTTTCCTTAGCCTCCTGGGAGCGTGTCTGTGCTTGGCTTATTGCCATGCATGTTCCAGTGGGGCATTACAGCTCTCTCTGCTGAGCTGAACTCATGGCTTTAAGGTTTGTTTGGGTTTGTTTTGAAAGACTTGGATGCAGCTGTCTCGAATTTCCACTCAAATATGTTCATTTGGCCTTGCTTGTAATGAGCTGAATTTCATATTGCCTGTACTGCACAGCCAGCTTGCTACACAGAATCTTAACAGCTTTAATAATTCCCCTAACCATCCAATTAGACTAATAATAAAGGCTTAATTACATATCCAGTTAATCATCAGATTTGTTCACTGAATGGCTTTAATTGGTAGATAGAGCTGTTACACTATTCCAGTTTGAAAGCTATCACCCATTTTTGCTCACAGCTGTATCCTCCCAATTTTTTTTATGACTGGGACTTGACCAGCATTTATTAAGACAATAAGAAGGCTCAGAAGCAAAGAAACAGAACCACCCAGTGCTGTGGCAGCACCCTTCTACCTCTGGGCGCCTGTGTTCAAGCCAGGACCTCTCTTTTCTGTGCTCTGTACTGCTCATGTTGAAGGAACTCCAAATAGCAAATGGCTGCTTTACACGTTTCCAAAAATGAAGCTGTTCTGTATTCTGCCCAGGTAGTTCCCTCAAAATGACTGTTAAAGACTCTGGGACCTGGAAGCCCCTTGGCTTTGTAGGATTCAATAATGCACCACCTAAGCCATTTTGAAATAGATATTTCAGTAGCCCTGAGTCTTTTCTTATTATGGAAACATATAAATTGGCTCATCCTGTAAAACCCTTCAGTTTTAAAAATGTAAAACCTAATTGCCTTATGGACATTCAAAGAATGGAGGCACTTCTCTGGGGAGATTTTGCACTGAACCAAAAGATGACAGAACTAGTTACTGATTAAAAAGAAAAGAAGAGTTAACCTCTTGATGCCAGTTGTCAGGATTTCCCCTCATATATTTCTACCTGGTTTAATTGCTGCTATATTTCCACACCACACAGATCTTTCTTCATTTTCTTCAGGGCTGAGTGGGGTAACTGGTTACAGAAACCTCATTGTCCCAGTCATGTTCCCTTCATGCTTTCAAATCAAATGCCCTGTACAACTGCAAAATAATTTCCTTCCTTTAACAAGCCTTCCAGTATCCTGAGTTCAGAAGACTCGTGTTCAATGTTGAGCTTTAGCTGACAATATTGACCTTTACTGTATTTTATGAAGGTATCATTTGAAACTACCTTAGTTTGGGGGGGTGGGGAGGGAGCCTACTATGTCAAGAATAATTATTCTGCCTTTGCATAAATAATCTTTTATCAGAGGAGAAGAAATGGTGATATTTTTAGCAGGCTTTACACCCTGGGGAAGTAAATGACACATAAAAATGAACTTTCAAAGTCTTGGTCTATAGAAAAAGGAGCAGTGTGTGACGGCAAAAAAGTGAATTTCTGTGAATTAGTACAACTCATTATTCGTGCCATACACACTTGCTGCCTTACATTCCCTGCACTGTAGCTGGAATATAAAATAAAACCCGGCAGCCGCCTCCCTGGCCCTCAGTGGCGGCCGCTCTGATTGGATGCCACCTACAGCATGGCAGCGAGCATCAAGGAGCTGCGAGCTGGGAAACATGCGGAGCAGCCCTTCCTTAAAGTGCGTGTCACAAGTTACCTTTAAATATATTTAAGTGGTTTAGATTTAACAGGCACCCCAGTTCCCCCCTTGCAGCTTGTTTAAGAGGGGGAGGAGGGGTGTGTATACAGATCAATAGCACTTTGACAAACTGTTTCCATAGCTGGAGCCTTTTTTAAAAAAAAAAAAAAAAAAAAAAAAAGTAAAAGATTTCAGAAAATGCACAGATGCTGAACCTCAAGTATGAGAAATGATCCTACTTTGGCAGTCTTATCTTTAGAGTCCTGGATTTTTGGCTGTTCGGTGTGGGAGCTGTAGATTTATTTAGTATGCATATTGCACATAAAGATTAAACAATGTCAGTGAGAGTGTAGTGTGTAACCTTTCGATTAACTTCTCTTCAGATAATTAATGTAGTTATTCATAATGTGCATGTGTTCATGATACAAATCTAATATTTTCTGTAATCAAGGTTGGAAAACTCAAGGTCTTGCTGGTCGAGCCTGGAGGTGCTGTGTAATGTCCTCGTGCAGCAATATGTAATATATTGATATCACAGCAGTGTCTAGGTGGCACCAAATCTAATAACTGCTGACCCTGGAAACCTTTAGTGAATTGTCTCATGGGTTTCAGCTCACTCTGTACCACCTCATCTCACCTACTTGTGCATCCCCCTTCCCCAGAACTGGAAGGGGAGCACTGGCATGGCCTGTGCTTTAGCAGAGGAAAGGAGTGCTGAGCAGAGCCCACTCATTCCCCAGGTGCTTTTGAGGGCCAGTGGAACCTTTTGGGAGTGCTACATTTGGTGTCCTCCTTTGCATGCACTCTTTCCCCTGCTGGCTGGCTGCCGAGATGTCTCCCTAGCAAAGTCCCTGACAAGTTGTATGTGTAGGCTCGTGGCTTTGGAGGAGTGTGGAGACAGCAACTGGGATAGACAGACTACGCCTGAAGGAGGCGTGGCACAGGAAGGTATCAGAGCCTTTTCTGTCTATGCCATGGGAAGAATTTCTTCTAGAACAAGTTTTGACTTTACAGATGCAAAGAGCTTTGGAAAAGGAAAAGCCAGAGATGCCTACACCCATCCATTGCCCTTGAAACCTTATTAACACCTTGCTCACAAAGATTAATAGTACTGTGATACATAGTGGCTCAAGTCCCAGGAGACATTCAAGTGCCCATTGCTTTCATACACTAATAGCATGTGATCTTGTGTTTTCCAATATTTTCTTGTTTGCAGCAGCTACAGGTTTTCTTGTTTTTCTTTCCAAACGTTTAAATCACCTTCCTTTGCTGTGTTTCAGTTCCTTGATGGCTTCCTATTGACGGGGCAGTTGCAGATTAGGGCTATGGCTGTTTGTATGCTTACTTTCTTTCAGTGCTGCAGGCCATAGTGAAATGAGCCCCTGAGTCATTACAGATTTTCCTTTAGACATGACCTCACTTTAACAAACTGTTCCAAAAGCTGAAGGGGGTCAGCATGTAAAATGGGTAAAGCAATGCTGATACTTTTTCTCATTGCATTTGGATGTGAAATTTTCAGAGGACAGTAAGGACACTTTGGAGTTATGCAAAGAGTTATGTCTCTCCATTTTGTTTTTCTGAAAATGAAAAGAACTAGAGGTAATTTGTGATAAGGGGTATTTTTCTGAGAATCTTCAGATATTCCCTTAAAAAATTGTCATTAGACCTAACTTCAGTATGCCTCTCATTGTGAGGGGGGCATAAGTAAAGAGAATTTCTTCATGATTAGGGCATTTTTTCTAGCATCACTCCTTTCCTGCACCACCCTATGCCATAACTATCCTTGGACTCCATTAGAGGTAACACTGCCCATTTCTTCCCTTGGTGAAGGCAAGTGCTGCCTTCTGAATTGTAGGACCTTCAGCATCATTTTCAGATAAAATTATTTTGTCTGCTTAAGTTTTTGTTTTTTAAAGGCTTTTTAAAAATCAGGACCTTAGCAGTTCTCTGGTTATTTGTGTCTGCCATACCCTGTTCACTGTAATCAGGTTGAGATTCCTTTATCTGTCCCTGCCATTATGCAGTGTAACACGTTGCTTACAACCATATCAGGAATCTTCCTGGTTTATGATGGTTCATTAAGTGCATACAATTAAGCATCTGTTCAAACTAAAATGTTAAACTTTATGGCATTTGGGTTGACAGTCAAGTGTGTTCAGTACAAATGCCACATTTCAGTACTTGCCTTTTTAATATTTTATTGCGTTGTCTCGAAATTAGCTTTTTACCCTTTTTTTTTTTTTTCTCTGACCCTTTCAGATTCCGCCCTGAGAGAAACACTACGGCTTGTTCTTGCTTCTTCAAAACCACTTACAGTTCTGCCCTGGCCTGTCTCTGTGACCTGTCAATTGTTGTTTGCCTCCTCTGTAAATAACGTGATCCTTGAGACCTTTTCCTTTTCACACTTTGCATCAAACATTATTTCTTTCTCCACATTTATTCAGCTCCATTTAAAACTCTTAAATGTTCACTTTTATTTTTTCACCCATTAGAACAGTAATTAGTTCTTGGAAAGCTCATAGACCTGCAAACTGTACCCTTGCTAAGTGAAGTTGTCTTGTGATCCTATTACTGTGATTCTTCCTTTTCTCAGCGTGCGTCCCTCTCCCTTCCTACTGCTCGTCATGGTCTTGTCAAGTATTCAAATGTAAGCTCTTCGGGGAAGGGCTTTATGTTTTAATATGTTCCTTTATAGCTGCTGGTGCACTGTAAGAATAAATGAATGTTCAAGGTCAGTCTACTAAAGTTTATTTGATTGCCAAAACTCTTCTCCTGTGCTTTGGATCCAGAAGAATGAGCAAATTCAAAGATCTCTTTATATCCACCAGCATTAACCGTCAAATTATGAATGCAATGTAAAAGTGTTGCAACAGTGGCCTAACCTTTTTCTGGTGCGCATCTTACCAAAGGGCTGTTACAGCAGAAGACAGCCCATTTTCAGATGCATTTGAGTCATCAGCCTTACACTGAAGGACACAGATGGGGCTAAGAATGGCTGTCTGGACCTGGCATTATCTACCATGACTCTGCGGACTTTAGAGAGATAAATAATGTCTTGGCCATGCAAATGTGAAACACAAATTTGTGACAGATTGCATGGGACCCAACGGTACTGATTGGGACTGTTCATAGGGTTAAGGAAGCAATGGTATCAGCGTGAAAGATGAAGAACGTATTTATATGTTATGGCAAATGGGAGCATTTGGATCTGATGACTACTTAGGCATACTCCAGTAGCAGAACAAAAACTACATTTCAAAGATGCACCTGTTGGTCTGTATTGTGCCAGTCCGGAGCATAAAAGAAAAAAGGAATGGAGACTTAAGTGTGGTATTGCCTTTTGATGCAAGTGAGCTTCTGCTGCTGTGTGAACTGAAGGTGTTCAGGGGAGTGAATTCATCCAACTTTTAAAGTTGCCCAATAGCAGCTGTTTTGCTGCTAGTTTTGATTTTGAATACATGAATAATTGGTTGTGTTCAGTTGTCTCTATCTGCTACTGTACAGGCTGCAGAGTAACTTTGTTTTTCCTCCTCCAAATCCACTCTAATAACAATATATTTAATAAAATGGCGTTGCTAGTAAAGGGGATGGTCACTGTTATACTTTTTAACCCTCTGCTTGTGCTGAGGAGCTGAAGTGTGTGGGGGGAATCAGTCCCTCGAGGAATTATACAGGAATTTCTGGCAATGTTTCTCATTTAAAATCATTTTTTTCCTCATCCTGGAACTCTTAGGAGAAACAGAATATTTGCAAGTCAGTGTTAGCACAAATATTACCCTAGAAAACTAAATATTGGACACATACTGGAATAACCTGGAAGATTTGGGAAGCTGGGGTTGGTACATACAGACATGTAAAAAGTAAGTGCAACTGAAGTGTTTTGAAGCTTCTGAACATCTTCCAACACTGTATGTGATGATGTTTGTTATTTGTTTGTGCAAGCCCCCAGCACTTCATTCCTCTTGTTCTTTACGTGTGTGGAAGTAGCTTTGTCTGCTGCTTCAGCCTGCTGGGAGGTTAAGCAGGAGGTAGCTCCTTTTCTACCCTCCTTCTCTTATCTTTTAGATTAGCAGGCCTTAGTTCCCTTCTTTTCTGTTTTGTTGCTCCTTATTCTTTGCTTTTGACTCCCTCTACCCAGCTGTAACCATATCCCAGGAGCGGGACTGGGTGATGTTTGTGGCAGACTCTGCCTGTTTAGCTGTCTGCCTCCTCCCCATGGTGACTTGGGGCCACTCTGCTCCCGCGCCTGCCTCCCCCATGGGGCTGCGCAGTCAGGCGTGCGGCCAGGGCCAGGGGCACTGGGGTTGAGTGGCTGCCCAGAAAAAGCGGTTGATCTCCTTTCTAGCTCAGCAGTCACAAAAGTCTCTCCAGCATCGAGTAGGAAATAAAAATCTCTGAAAGTGGGGCAACTCTAGCAATATTTTGCAATAGGCAGAAATTAGGAAGCATCATCATGAAGTCTTAAGTTGCTTTCTGTAGTTAGTTTCAGAGATTTTTATCTCAGAAGTCTGTTAGTGTGAAATAAAATTTAAAATGCCAGGGGAAAATGCAGCATCCACTAAAAGAAAATATTGCAGAAGTAGTCATCTTTTTTAAGGGCCTAATTATTTGGAATCCTTACTTTTCAGTCTCCTTAACAAGTGATGCGATCTGCAAACTCTGCGTGTTTCTGTTGAGTCCTGTCTTAGGACTGAGGGGTTTTGAATTCAGGCACCCGTTTAGAGAAATGAACTGGTATCATGTTTGTTGTTTTAGGGCTGACTTTAGTCACTGGACATTGGTGATGTTGTGTGAAGGACTCTTTTCTGCATACAGATTTTATTTAAAATCTGATGAATCTTGATAGCTAATCAATTGCTGTCTGAAATTTCGTTGCCTGAAAAGATGCTCTTGTGATTATGTTTGTTGAAAAATGTCGACGGAGTGCTACAGTAGTAGGCACCACATGAATCGGGTGGGTACCGCCAAACCATGTAGTCAGAGGCACTCTGTGTTGGAGATACAGTTTTTAAAGCAGAACTGGGATTAGCCTGTGCAGGAGCCAGGTCTGAGAAGCCCCCTGGACTCTTCAAAGATGAAGTCACAGAATTTTTTTAATATATTATCTATGGCTCTCAACTAACAATAATGAAATGGATTTACATTAATTTCAATTTTAGTTTTATATTCTCACTGCTGTCACTAAGCATCTGATGACTTTGTTATTCTCTCCCATTTTGCAATTCTTATCTCCTTTATTTGTCTGCCATTATGGCATCTCTCTATCAAATAGGCATTTGTGGGTCCCTGCTGCTGCCTACCCAAAGCACAGTATGTTTCTGATTGACATCAACCAGAGAGTACCCAGCACTTACTTAGGCTGACAGAATGGGCTAAAGCCCTTCCTCACTCACAAAATCTGTCCTGAGAAATTTGAATAGCTAAAATGGAAGCTCAGTTATTTTCTGTGGGAATTACTGCTCATGTATAACTGGGAAGAGGGGAGAAAATAATGTAGCAAGGAAAGCCTTCAGAAAGAGAGAAAGTAGGTGATAAAAATAGGGCATTTCCCTGACTGAATTTCCAGGTTGTACCAGCAAGAGGTTTCACTCCTCCTTTTTTGACCTTAAAAAAAAAAAAGGGGGGAGGAGGGAGGATGATGGTACATCAAAACAGTATTGGAGGTTTCTAAATAGATCTGAAGTACGGCTCAAAAGAATTGCATTTTATTTTGCTGCTATTGATTACACTGGAACGGGATGCAGCATGTTTTAAAGCATTCTGTAATTCTAAGGCATGTAATGAGACAGTCCCCATCACAGATCTCATGAACCTGGGAACAATTTAGAAAGCTGGCACTGTAATTCTCGAGCAATACATCCCCTCTTCTTGCCGCTATCAACTTGACCTGAACTGGGCATACAGTATAATAATAGTTCTGATTAATGTGGTTATTAAATATTTTTTTTTTTTAAATCCATAAGTGGTTGTATCAGTAAATTAAAAATATGGATTTTTTTTCATGAGATTAAAAGTGTGCAAATATGCTGTGAAAATGAATGTGCATGCAATAGAAATGTGTGTGAGTGTACAACATAAATTGTGTATGTAATATAAAATTGTGTAATGTCCAATGATTTCAGCTATAAGTGAGCCCCATCTGGTGGTGACGTAAAGAAACAACTGAAGTTCTAACTGCATGGAAAAGATTCATAAAAAAACCTCTGAATCTCTTTTTCAAAAGATCAAACATTTAACTAATATGATATATATGCATCTAGGTGCAATATAATCTCTACACTTTTTCAAAATACTCAGCTCTACAGCACAAACTAATAGCTCAATCTTAATAAGATTGAAAAGAATGAAAGAATGAAAAATATTTTTGGAAGATTTGCAGATAGTGTTTTGTCTTTCATGGGTATTGAATTTTAATGCAAATGTTGGCTTGTGCTGTACTAACTTTTTCACTTTTCTGATTCAGATAAATGTCAACAATTTCTTCAGCTTAGGAAAACAATACTGAATTGGCTTTTCTTTGTGGACTCAAATCACTTCCTGGAAAAACTTAATTATCGCAAGCTCCTGTGGTTTTGTTGTACAACATAGTAGCAGTGCACCAGCTAATGAGGACAATGAGAGCGATTGGAAGGGTATCACTGACTGTGTGCGTATGAAATTAAAGTTGGGCATCTCCATTGTATTTCTCCTCTGGAGTTGGTCTAGGTTGATTTGCCTTCAAGGCTAGTAGCAATCATTAAAAGTTAAGGGTTGTCACACCAGTGTCTGTTTTGCATTGACTCCAGACTTTGCCATCAGTGTGGTAAACATTTTGGTTTTCCCCTTTGCATGGAGTCCCCACCACAGCAAAACCTAGGTGACTTGCAGCTCCCACGAGCTACGTCTCATGGCTGTGATGGGCTGAGCTGACACAGTGACTTCTGGGGTGGCCTGGAGAAAGGGGAAAGGTAGAGACTGCTGGGGTGACATGAGACCACTGTGGCCCCAGCTGTACGCCCACACCAGTCTGGGCCAGGTCTCAGTGGCCTTTTCTTGCATGTGGCCTGAAAACAGCATCTCATCTGCCTGCCAGGTACTCTCCTTGGGGCAGATTTGGGTGTGCAGCCCAGCTCCGTGAGGTCAGCCAGTTCCTGGCTTAAACCAGCAGATGAGTGATGTTTGGGAGTTCTGTATGTGCAGTTTGGAAAGTTTGCACAGCATATAGTGTTAATCAGTAACATGCCAGCTGCTCTTTCGCAGGTCTTCCGTTACAGTTCTGTTAGTTCTAGCTAAAGCACTTTCTTTTTGTTCTAGTTTTTGGTAATGAACTGCATGGTTTTCAGCTTTACCTGTTAATTAATTAAACACCAGTTTGAGGACCTCTTTCAGTACATGCTGTTCTTCTGAACAACTTGGAAAGGGTTTTCTGTTCGAAGACATCTTAGAAGACTGAGAGATTGAGTTATGGCTAAGTTAACTGTGCATTTCGCATCCCCACTTGAACTAATATTTAGACCGTTTTATGCTATCTGGTGCTGTGAATTTGCTGTGAATCTCCATAGAGAACGTATTTCATGAAGCTTTGTGTATGGGGATTTTATGAGATCTTTCTTTTCCCTTCAGCACTATCTTCCTGCACTGTACAAATTGTGTAAACTTAACCCTTTTCCCACTTTGCTGGAGGGCTGGGGAGGCTGTGATTTTGATTCTGACTAGGCAGAGTGAAATCATTTCACATTGCAATACTCGGCATTTCTCATGGAGACTAATTTCCGTGCTGGTGTTTACCATTCTCTTTTGACCTGTTTCAGTTGTGACATCTTAAAAAGCATGCTTCTTAAATTGCACTGAATGTGGAAGTTCATCGTTTATATGATTGAATTGCTTCTGAACTGCTAATTGTGGTGGCTGCAACTTTGACTACTGTGTGTAGTCAAAGATGATTTTCAGCTGCTTTTCATTAAGATTTTAGGTCCCCAAACCAAAAATAACACCAATGCCTCTCTAGGGGTCAAAGTTGTCCATTTCTGGTTTAGACTTAAGTAAATGAATCAGTGGCATATTAAGTTTTAGTTTGTTTTTGAATTGATGCTGGTAACTGTTGAAATTAGAGCTGCTCTTTTTTTGTAACAGCAATGCATTGTTTAGTAATACATCATCATTCTTCTTTTCTAATTTTTTTTTTAAATGGATTGTGGATTTTGTTTTGATTTGCTTTTCCCTTCACACAATCTATATATGAGACTTCAGTTTGGAAGAGCTTTACATCTGCCCTAGCTGGTTTTGACACACAAACTGATCAGGTTCAAAAGTGGAACCACTCCAACTTTGGGTCACAGATTTTGAGATCTGCTCATCATTCTACCAAGGAAACACCACAGAATCTGTCGTCTGGTGCCTTACAAAGCCTGGTTTTGTATCACTAGGTAAAATAAGAGCTGTGAAATATCAGGTGGTTGTAACCTGTAGCCAGGAGAAAATTTGAAAGTAGTAGAGGAAGGAGAACAGAGAGAACTTGCCTTGCAGTGGCAGCTGCTATGTATTTCAAGTAGCATTACTAATGTTATGGGTGGGCAGTAGCTGGGTGGGTGCAGTCGAGTCTAAGAGCAGCAATAGCTAATTAAATGATGGATGATATGTTAGCAGGAAAAGACCTAGACTGAAGGGAAGGGAAAGTATGATTTGGGAAGTCTTCTAAAAAACATTTAAACACAAACCACTGTTCCGTCTTTCAGGCAGGGTAGATCATCCTTTGATAGAATAGGATTTTTGAGAACAATGGGAAAACATTATAGAAGCACTAACAGGCCACAGACCCCACTGATGGTTTATAGTGGGCATAGAAGTTTGAACAAAGCACCTTCACACAGAACTACGTCTTTGGCTTAGAGGATTTTGACTGTGACCAGAATGAGTTCATAAAAACTTTGAAATTTTATGTGGTACTGTATGCAGAGGGATGGCTGAGTTTGATCATTTGCCAGCATGGATCTCCTTAGGAGCTGGAGCACAATGATATTTGGACACATAACCATGAAACATAATTGTTAATCTTGATTGCTTCTAAGAGGCTGCGATTCCCGAAGTTGTATTTGTTAGATCTTCTATCTTTTGTTACTATATTTGGAGGCATACACACAGTGAATCCAACTTGTATCCAGGGAAAAATAAAGCTTTATAAGATGATTTTAATGTTAATTGATATAAAGTACACTTTGTGTCCATGTAAGTAAGAAATATAAATTGGTTGTGTGGCGTTTGTATACTGAAGAGTTTCTATTGTTTGATTTACGTAATGCAGTGTGTCACTAGGGAGAGAAGTTATTGACCAGATCTTGATTTAAATGGACCTGACTTCTAACCTAAGTCTCTAGGTTTTTTGTTTGGGTTTTTTTTTTTTTTCTGCTAGCTTTTCTGAATTGTTCCCTGCTGTCTGCATGACTGCAAGATTTTCATCAAAATCGTATTGTGGGGGAAAATGTGAGTTTTGTTAAAGTTGAAAATTTCCACAAAACCATAAACTTTTAATAGTGGGTTTTTTTTTTCTGGGAGGGGCAAGCTATAAACAAGTTCCACATTTTTCTCTGATTTTGAATTTGTTACAATTTCAAAAATTATTATTTTAAAGGCATACTATAAAGTAGTATATGTAATATACTACTGTATATTGTAGTAATATAAAGTAATAATATATATATTACTTTATTGTATGCAGTATATCTATCTCTTCTTTTTTGATCAAGTGTTAAAACTACTCATTGCATACAGGAAACACTCTGATCTCGAAGTTTACGAGTGACAGTAGCTTCCTTTAAGGATAAAATAGAGGTAAATATGAAACAATATTTCAGACCACAATATGTGTTGTCACTGTTACCGTCAATAGTAATAAAATTTTTCCAAAGCAGAAATTTTGGAAAAAAATTACTTTTGCAACAAACGTCAATATACCATGCACACATATATATCCCTATATATATGGATAAAGACAAATGCTGAAAGTACATGTAATCCAGAAGTTGTGGTGGTGGTTTACTCAATGTATTATTTTTAATTGAGTTTCTTATCCTTTTCCATTGGTCAATTAATTTGTTTCCTTGGATGTGTATTGTAATTATAAAATACGGGGGTAATCTACTGCTGATACAAACATTGCATTAACAGCAGGGCAGACCTGAATTAATAGTCATGTCCTTTGTTTGGTTTTTTTTTGTTCTGGTGTGTTTTTTTTCTTCCTCCACTTTTTACCCTAAGGAAGCTTATGCGGTGTCTGTATTGTAATACTGCACTTGGGCTCCAACTTAGGAGCACCTATTTAGGTCTACATGGCTGGACCTCTTTGGTCTTCTCTGTGTTTTTGAAAATATTGCTTACTCCGAATGGCCAGAATGTGCCTGAGCTGGTTGCAAATCAGAAAGCTGGGATGTGCCACGAAGAAGGTGGCAACATCAGAACACAAGTTGTGATGAGTTATTTCAGTGTGACTATTGGGAGGACTGGGTGCTGCTTTTTCAGGTGCTGAATTCTGAGGAGCTAAGAGAACTTCGTACTTTGGAGGTTCATGGTCTAAGCATTAATATGAACATTGTTCTTGTGGTATACAAGACTAGTTTTTTGAAAAGGGTTTTTTAATTGCATTTCAGTAATGATAAAAAGGCAGCAAATTCAGCAAGTCATATATGGGGAACCACCAACCACCCTTTGGTGGTACAGACAGGTGGCCTGTTTGATATTTACATGGAAGCATATACAGCTTGAATTTATAAAAAGGGTGAACAGAAAAACAGTGTCTCAATAAAATAAAATAAAATACTGAGTCTAATTCTGAAAAAACTTCTAAACTTGCACTATGGGATCTGTCACATATCAGCTAATCAGAGTGAAACCAGGAGGTATTGTCTTAGCAAATGCATGGCATGGCACAGCACAGGTGGCTGCATTAGTTCAGTCGCCCTTACAGGTCCCTCTTACCGTTTGATATTGCTGATACAGCTGTATCTCTGACCAATCTGTTCAGAGACAGAAATAAGTGTAAAAGCAGATGAGTTGCTCCAACACCAAGCAGACGGTCTGTAAACTGTATTCACAGGGTAAATGGAAAACAGCCTTACAATAGGCATTTGTAATTTTGGCTAGTTATATCATATCTCAGACTAAATGAACGCTGTCCTTTTTCAATAGTTGTTATAGTTTGAAAACCTGTTGAAAATTAAGTTTGATTTGCAAGAATATTGTTTTCCAAATACATCTTTTATCAGCTTCTCATCCTGATTAAAGAAATAATTACAGAGCCCTGCAGTAATGGACTGAGAGGTGATCTTTCTTAAAACAACAAATTAATCAAAACATGAGTTGCTTTCAAGGCTCGAAAGAGATGGGAATTCATTTAATATGCTGTTGTCATAACTTCAGATAATTAAAAGCTGATCTAATGACAGTAAATGATAGTTGAGAGAATTTAAGCTCTATGGCGCCGTACGGGGCTTTAAGGAGAGAGCAGTCTTAGTGTTGAGTTTGGATTCTCTCGTGTGAAGATGAAGGTCTACCTGAGCTCCTGACTCCTTACACAACTCCAGCAGTGTTAATATTGCTCTGAGATAGGTCCAGACACCTGCATACAAGGAAATGCAAGAAAATGTTTGTAACTTTTGGTTGGCTTTTTCAAACATAGTTGTCACTAAACGGTTTCATATTGCCTCATTAGAGGCGTTTCTTGAGTTGTGTGCTGTAGGCACACACATCCTTCTTTAATAAAAATAATTTCAAGTTGATGGCTGCCTACGGCATCCTCAGCAGTATTTGGAGAAAAAGGTAACCTATTAATATGCCTGGTTTGATCTGTTGGTGCTTGAAAATGCTGGATTATATTTTCATATTATTTTAATGAGTAGTCAGATCACTTACAAATCCCTGACAGCCTGCGTGGTTTACTAGCTGACTGGAAAAAAAAAAAAAAGAAAAAGGAAAATATTTGGTCAGCAAGGTATTTGGCAGATTTTTTTTTTTTTAATAATTAAGTCCATTATTGATTTCTAATAAATGACCTTTCTTGGCAGGTAAAAATCCTGTACCAGAGGCTCTTTAGATTTCAGTCCCTAGCGACAGCACTATTAAGGG
This sequence comes from Chroicocephalus ridibundus, assembly GCF_963924245.1. Classification (NCBI taxonomy): domain Eukaryota; kingdom Metazoa; phylum Chordata; class Aves; order Charadriiformes; family Laridae; genus Chroicocephalus; species Chroicocephalus ridibundus. The sequence goes on from NC_086287.1 coordinate 80,211,231, forward strand.
AAACAATTTTCAGCCATCTGGAATGCATTCTTACTGTATCCCACCTGTGCCCCAAAAGCACAGGGTGTGAGCAAAGGTTGGACAACCACACAAAGGCAGAGCTCTCCCTCCATGGCACTGCTGGAGCAGGAAGCATTGCTGACCAGGCCAGGTCATCACCGTGGCTTCCTAAGGTCCATGAGCTGGGAGGCGTTGAGGTAGTGGTTGGTTTGGGGTTTTCGGTTTCATCTTTAAAGGAGCACATGTGCTTACTTCTTTCTCTCCCTGCAGGTGGTCTCTAGACATCCATTCTAACCTGAATTATTCAATGATTCAAAGAAGATTTTAAAAGCTCTCACTGAAAACATGGGTGTGCTTGTGCCATTGGAGGTGGAGTGAAAGAACAAGAGGACATAACTTACTCTTATATTGCTTTAAAGAAAAATTGGCACCCTCTGCACCAATCCTCAACTATTTTTTACTGTAAGATACTACTGTACCATATGTTTATGGTTCCTTCACTGATGACTTAAATATTGTTATAGCATGCTAAAGAATTAATAGATTTCTCCTCCAGTAGTGCTGAATTTACTCCCAAAATTCAAGTTATCAGCTGTAAAATTAACTGCATGGTGTACATAATGTGGTTTGACATCAGTCTTAAAGACTTCTCTAGATTTATAATACCAAGCAGTAGGAATATTTACGAATACTTCTGATAGTTGTAATAATTTCTCATTATCATTTATCATCATTTTGCAATGCAGTAACTGAATGGAAGCAACCCCATATAGCTGTTGCCATTAAAAGATCATTTGCCAGCAGCAGCACACGGTGTTGTGTAGGTTGGTTCCCAGGCTAACTCCAGAAGCTAAATACAGTAGCCCATGTGACATTGTATGCTCGCTGTTGGGAGCTGGTGAGTTGTTAATGATACCCGTTATACCTATTTTATTCACTATAAATCTTGGAGATGTTCTCCTTTTTCAGAAACAATAGTCGTAACCTGCAGCTCAGTAATTCTTCAGGTCTGATTGGAGCTAGGATCTTTGGTTAAATTTGTCTTCATTGCAAGCACTTTCAGGGATAATCTTCCAGCTTTTGTCAGTTGGAGATGTAAGAACTGGTTCATCCCTAGGAAGCTAAGGAGACGACAGCTTCTCTCCCATTTCTGATAACTTTTGCAAGGAAGGAATCATTGCTGTAGCATCTTGGTTGGGTAAGCTACTGTTATCCATGTTGAAACTGTTTTATGCTGCTACCCATCCTGGAAGTGCTGGTCATTGGGAACACAGTGTGAGAGTTGCCTTCTGGGCCACTGGAATTGGTAGTTGAAACTGGTGGTGTAGAGGAGTTGTTTCTGTTGAAGAGAGTAAAATCACTGGAGTAATTTTGTTGTGTGTGTGTAGAATAGAAATCTTAATATGCTTCTCCCTTAGTTGGTACTGTTTTGTCTTTTACTTCTATACTGTCTAAACCACTTGAAATTTGTGACTATTTATTTAGTCTCATAATCCCCTTGTGTGTAATTGAGTATCCCCATTTCACAGATAAGGTACTAATTGATTTCCTCACATTAGGCAGGGAATTTGGCAGAGCAGAGAGTTGAACGTATGTCTCTAGAGCCTGAGATTCCCTCAGTACTGACTAGGCCATATTCTTTTTCTGTGTCTCTCCCTTTTCCCCCATTTTGTTCCTCTCCTTTTTTTTTCCAGTTTTGAGAAATGTGCCCTGCACTGTAGAGGGTAGACATATGCGGCCTCTGAGTATAGATGTCAATTTAGAAATGTGCCTTAAATAAAAATCCAATCGGGACTCACAGAGGATACCACTCCGAGGCGAAGGTCGGGTAGTAATGGATGGCAAAGGACAGTGATGTAGTTCTGCATCAGTTTGTATCACTTGATGGGCTCTGGATGCCTGCTGTTAGCAAGCAGGATTGCATAATAATAAAACCAAAGACCTCTAATAATGGGTCAATGTTCTTCACCTTAAAATGCGTGCTTGTTTTCTTGCTATCTTTTTTCCAGAGCAACTACTTAGGATAGGCACATATTCAGCGATTGGTATTTGAAAAAATAAAACTGCCCTTTGCTAAGAGCTGCTGCTGAGTTATGTGTTGTTCTGTGTGTACTGAAAAGCTCTGGGATTTGCTAAGTATAAATGACAATAGTGGTCACTGATACCATGTTCTGACAGATACCAAAACTAGAGATTTTCTTCAAGTGCTTTAGAATAACTAAAGCAAAAGTTATTTTACTTTTACTTACTAACGTTAAAAGTAAAAAAGATGTTATAGGAAAACAATTGCTGCTACAGAAGCAATTCACAGTGAAAATTAGCATTACCAGCCAAACTTTCATAGTTGCTATGTATGCCTTGCCTTGATGTAGTCTTTCTAATTTGGACTATGTAATTTTTTTAAGGCTGTAATATTTCCTAATATTTTATTAGAAGTCATTATTTTAGAGTTATAAAACATGTATGCTCTTTTTCCTAAGAGGCCAAAATGGCTACAGGTCTTTCAAGTTAAATACTGTACATAATTAGATAATTTTAAAAATGCATCTTATTTACCCAGAAGTGATTCCAGTCTCTTGACAACACACAAATAAGGCAGATAACTTTTTCTGTGTGTATTTACAAAGCTGCCTAGCCTTTCAGTCAATATGTAGTATGGTAGCTTGCACAAATATATACTTTAATACATTTAAGCTGTAACTTGCAGCATGCAAATATGCGCTGGGAAGCCCTCACTGGAGCTAATACTGCTACGTATGTTCAATTATAAATGTAGAAGCCAGTTTTTAAAATGCTCAAACATAACTGTCTTAACAGCAGCTCAAACCTTTTTTTATAATAACAATATTTACTTGGGGGACACAGTAGCACAAAACCCACCTTTTAAAACTAACAGATCTCTCTGTACGGGAACTCTATTCTGACTCCCTTCTTTGTGGGTCACTGGAATAAGAGACACTTTCATTTACTCTTCTTGTTTGAACCCTTTGCACGGTATTTGAGACTGCTGCTATGACTATTTTTTGCTGTGCTTTGCTTATGTTCTCCGGATTTCTTTCTTGTTTGGCCACCAGCCATGCCAGTCAGCCAAGCCACTTCAGAAATTTCAAGTTATTGTCACAGTCTCTATAGTCCTTCCTCATTTTTAGTGTTTGGCCTCTGCTGGTTGCAGTTGCCTATCTGCATCTGCAGAATTTGTTTTCTTTTTTTGCTATGGGGCTTGTGAATTGCCACCATCACAATTTCAGGTGGATTGGAGGATAAGAAAATAGCCAGAGAACGTGATATTGGGATTTGGTCATAGAATAGCACAAAAGATGAAAATATCAGGATAGTCTTTTCACAAGAAAAAGATTTTCCTTGAAAAACAGAGGAATCATGTTTTTTACTGTTTCTGCATATGGATGTGTCTTAGGAGCAGATAAGCCACATGAGGACTCCTTCTGTTTAAGTAGTACAATGCTCTGAATTTTTGTTCTCCACTGAACCAAGTGGAAGTCAAATCACCACATGTGCTAGCTAATATGTGGTTTGAGCTTTATTCACCCTTTGCAGACTGTGGAAAACCAGCCTTTGCAACAGTGCTCTAAGAAGGAGAAAAACCCCAGTGTAGTGAAGTGCAGCCGTGGAGAAACGCAATGCTATTTCTCTGTTCACAAAAGTGGTGCCAGGTTAATGAATGCCTTCACTCTAAAATCACTCCATATTACCAATCCTGCGCTTGCTGGAATACCTGCGAGTCAGCACGCAGGCTGTGATAGCCCACACCACGTGTGGCTCTTTGTCCGTGCTGATGTACGAGTCAGTGCTGCACAGGTTCTGGGGGGGTCTTTGGCTGATTAGCACTGCCTTGGATGCATCACGTGTAGTGTGTGTGTGTGTGGGCAATGTGCCCCGGAGTCGGTGGAAGGAGAGCAGTTCCTCCTCCCTGCAGTGGATTCATCCGGCGCGGTGGAGGCCAGAGTGAAGAACTGTTCCCTAGAACCTACCCCGCGCTCCTGCTTCCTTAGCTCCAGGCCATTGCTCCTTGTCCTGCTATCTTCTGAGACCAGAGAATTCCCTTCCTTCATTTATATTATTACCTTGAAGGTATTTATAGACTGTGATTGAGGCCCCCTGAGTCTTCTCTCTTTGAGACTATGTAAGTTTAGCTCCTGCAGTCTCTCCTCACACATCTTACCCTCTAATTCCTCTATTGCCTCATTGTATTTTCTCTAATATTTTAAACACTTTTCCTAAACTCCAAGCACCTGAGCCAGCTGTAGTGTATCACTAAGCAGGGCAATGCTATTAGTGCCTACTTAATATTCACTTTCCCTGTAATTCATCCAAGACAAATACTGGCTTGTGCCCTTGCACAAATTATCGTATGCTCCCATTTTGTCGACTGCTATCAAATATTAAATCTTTTCTTCTGCCTTTGTGTATCTTATACCACAGTGCTAGTGCTATTTGGTGCTACTTTTGTAGTTATAATTGATGCTTTATGCTTTAAGCATTTTTTCTTACTTGTCTCAATTTGCTTTTTATATATAATTCTGTTTCTTCTTTTTTTTTAATTTGACCTTAGTCATCAGTGTTTTAGGCCATCTTGTGCCTGTCTAAATGTGGACAATATGTAGGGTCTGCCATGTCCACAGATATTGAAAGATGACTATGTAGTGACACATACATGTCACTTCTCAAAAGTGGAAACAACTTTCATTACAAATACCTGCATGTGGTGTCTAAGAAGTGAAAACATATCCATGTCACTAAGAATTCATCTGCCCAACCACTGCTTTGCACACAGGTTTAAAAAGTTGAGGAGCTGATATTACTATTACAAGCTATGCACAAGAGGCTGAAGACAGAGGAATGAATCATCGCTTTCTTTAATCTGCTAGGTCCTTTATGACAGAAGCTGAATATTCAATGTAAAGACCTGATTCTTCATGATACTCGTAGGTCTTAGAGTCCTTCTTCCAGCAGGATATTAAATATCATACTGATATTGAACACACTCAGCACTGTGGATCAGATGCTGTAGGAGAACCAACCTTGTAAGAGGAATGATGGTGAACACTGGGCTAAGAGATCTTTTATTGATATTTGCCAGGTTTCCTAAAGGGACCTGCCACATTTCCTATTGCCCTTGTAGCCAAATGCGTCCAATGCATGGGACAGAGCAGTGTCTCTTGTGTCATATTTATAGATAAGCACCAGGCCTTGTAGTTAATTTCTGATAATAAAAAAAAAAAATTAAATTCAAGGCTGAGTTGACGAGAAAAGCAATTGAAGTGGTGGTAGTTTAGGAATAAAAGTGAGCTTGTGGTCACAGCAGCTGTAGTGGATGTTTTATTATATTGAATAGGGAAAAGGTGTCCTATTGACATATTGAGAGAAAACCTCAGGATCTTCAGAAATTGCAGGGAAGAAATTGCATGAAAACTAGTAAGAAAAAAATGGATCAAAAAGAACAGGGCTGTCCCCTTGGTAACTCTGCATGTCCTGTGAAAGGCTGTCAGGGTGCATGTTCAAAAGATTCGTCACTTGGGCTGTCTCTGGTGAGCTGGGAGGCAGGGCCAGGGCATCCAGGAGTCCTTCTCTTTCCAGATGCAAGAATGCAGAAATTTGATAATCATCAAATCAGTGTTTTGATCCCCAGATGCTTAGTTTCTGTCATTTGAACTTACTGGATGCCCACATGTGCAAAGGAACAACATTCCAGCGGGGTGGAGGAAAGTATTCACCCTGGCTGCTACAGACGATCTCCAAAGACAATGAGAATGTGAATCGACAAATGTTTATGGTACCAGCTTTGTCACTTCACCAGTCTGCTGGTCTGTTTCACTTAGATGCTAATCAGTTGACATAATAATAATTTAAATCACTGGAATAAAAAATGTGCTTTCACTAAATGCTTTTTTTTACCTTGCTATTTGTCTGTCAGCGTGAGATCATTATCTCCTGGGAAGGTTCTGTTCCATTGACATTATCTCTTAATATAATTAAAATGAAAGACGGAAGAAAAACTTAATATTTTACTGTTCTGGAATAATTTCTAAAACTATAATTTAGATTTAAAGGACTGTGTCAATAGAGCAGAGGAGGGATGCTCTTCAGATTCAGTGTAATTGCTGTAGTAAGGAAAATGGTTTATGTCTCTCAATCGAGTAAATCAATCCTCATAAAAAAGGCACTGGTGTTGACTGAACTTTGTCTTTTGGTTGATAACTGCAGGAAGCAGACAAAGTTGGGCAGATGGTGGCTGCACGGGTTTCACTAGAACCTCTCTGAGACCAGATATAGTGGGTTGGCCTCTTGGTTCGCTCAGATGGGAGTTCACTCCCGTTCCTTCTCACTGCCAATGCAAGTCATAGTCACATACAGCTTTGGTTTTGTTTTTTTAAAGGCTAAGCAGTTTTCAGCAGATCCTACAATTACAAACTAAATGTTTATGATAGTCCTTCCAAGGAATTTAAATGTCAAATAGGAATAAAATACACAAAATTTAGAATTAAGCTCACACATACCAAACAGTGGTATTAATTACTTGGTCAAATTACAGGCCTCTCTTGTAGCTTTAATTGCAGGGCAGCGGATATGGAATTGATCTTTTTCCTATTACTGTGTTTTAAATCCTGCTTACTACTGGCAGTGTCTGACTGGCAGCCACCCTTTTAATTGCTGTTGAGTGCAAACAGAAAGGAATTTGCATGCATTCCTCAGAAGAAGAAAACGCTACAAGCGTGTACTTGAATTGGGGGTGGCGGGAAATGTGCTACCTAAGAACTGGTCATGATTTCATAATTAGGGATCAATTGACTTTTGCACATCAGTTAGGGCTGACCAATCTCTCTTTTATGTGTGAATAATACTATGCTTTTATAATTCAAAAAAACTCCCTTTAAACTAGAGACTAAATTCAGTTTACAGATTAAAAATTAATCAAGCATATGTCTTTCGGAACATTTAGTTCCCCAGGTCAGATGATTTTCTCCCCTCACAGTCTTAGTCTTACTGTAAGGACAGAATCCTCTAATCTATAGTGTTAAAATAATATTTATAAGCTGTGCAGGGAACAAAGGACGTAACTGGATTGTTCTCAATAAGTGGAGCTTTCATCTTCTGCAGAGGTTTAATTAATAATAATTTTTCCTCAGATCATTTTATGTAAAAATGCTTTCTTCCAAACTGTCTGCTGCCTCCGTCTGGTCTGAAAAAAGGAGCGAGGATAAAAAAAGTTTGGTGTTTTTTTTTTTTATTTTATTTTTGTTTTGTTGTTGGTTTTGGTTGTTGTTTTGGGGGTTTTTTTTGGGTTTTTTTGGGTTTTTTTTTTGTTTTTGTTTTTGTTTTTTTTTTTTTTTAACAGAAGCCATTTCTCAAAACAGCCACCATCTCTGTTCCAACATTAATGGCCCCAAATTGGTCATCCCACATTAAGGGACATAGTTAATATTGTCTGTGAATCAAAACAGTTCATTTCCATGCTGGTAAAGGTTGTTTATTTGTAAGTTTAAGGTTAATTCTGCAGTTTGGGTGTTTATAGCACTAGGGATTCTTACGGTTATTTCTGGCACCCCCATAACGATTTTACTCTGATGTTGATGCATCTTTACATTAGTTGGAAATATGTTCTTAATGTTTAGTTTAGGCAGGCGGCATGTAACTGAAAATGCCAAACATCAAGGTGTCCTGAGACAGGTGTGGGGTGTGTGGAAAAGGAATTTGTTCTGTGTGAGGCATGGGGAGAGAGGGAGGAAAGTTTGGTCCTTAGCAGCCACTTGCTGCGGAGTTATAAATCATTTTGGGTATTCAGAGTCATCAGACTAGAATGGTTTGAGTGGTCATAATGTAAGTAAAGTGTACCACATTTTTTAATGCTTTAGATATACTATAACAGCACTTAACAGCTTGCTGGTATCAGCCAAGGTATACATAAGTGTAAGGCATGCAATCCTTATTAGTATGTATTTTAAATTGAATAATAGAATAAATAGGCACTTAAAAGCTGCCTATCCTTATCGGTGTCCTGCTCTTTATATTGACAGGAGGTGGGCAGATAAACTGCAAATTTTTTTCTTTTTTTTTTTTTTTTAAAGGAGCTATTTACCTTTTGTATTCACAAGCAGGTGCAGGAGGTAAATGCCTGAGAGTGTCATTGTTTCCCAAGGGATGCAGATCTGCTACTTAAGGACACCAGAACCCGAGGCCTTAGAAACTCAAGAGCCAGATTTGTTCCATCTCCCCAAAAATGAATGCAGTAGTCAAAGAGCAGAAATTGTAATTCCTTTTGTGATATCTTTCCCAGGAAGAAAGCATCAGTTTGACAATAAGTGAGAGATTTAGGTACGGAGGCAAGTGAGGCAATTACTTTCAGTTTGTGCCTGTTGGAAAGCCACTAGACCTTTACTCAGTGTTGCATGTGGAGAGGGTGCTATAGTGGTTGTTTAAAAGCAAAGCCAACATTTACGTTCTTCACACTTTCTTCTCATGCGAGTCTCTAAATCCTGTGATTTATGAAATTACACCCAGTTTTCATACACCTATTTTACCACGTGCTTTAAACACATTAAAACCAACAAATGCTATAGAGGTACAGTTAACAAGTGTTATACAAAAATAAACATTCTCTTCTCTACAATATCACCTGGTTTACAAATAGGCTTTGTAAAACCTTCCTGAACCCTGTACAGCCCCCATATATCCTCACCCATGAATGAAGTCATCACCATCTCAGAAGCTCTTTGGGCTCAGTTTTTTTATTCTCTGCATTTGTTTTTTGATTTGGCTCACAATTTTCTTGTGAAATTTTATCCTTGCAAAAATGAATCAAAAAACTAGAGCAACTGCCTAAAATTCACACATATGCAAGCTTTAAGAGAACCCTGATTTCTCCACTTTTTACTTTCCTCAGGTTTGGGGAACCTAGCCCTAGAGACTTGGTGTCAGTGAAACCCATGTATTTGGAAGAGGGTGAAATTCTCAGAGGCAGTTTTCAAAGGACCAGCTCTTTTCAAAATGGTAAATACACAAAGTAAATTGTTGTGGTTTGTACTTCAGTATACTCTTCACAGGTTACACCTGCTGTAGATGAGACTCAGCTTGGATTTACAAGTTACTGCTCATCCTTGACATTTCTTTGGAGTTAGGAACTGGGATAAAAGGACTCATGATGGAAATTCAGGCTGATTCCCAATGAGCAGCTTTGTTTTAAGTGATGGCCTATGTATTGCAATGCTATACTTGTGAAAACTGCATTTACTTATTATATTCTGTCCTTAAAAACATACAAGGCAGCAATTATTTCTTAAACAATGGTAAAGGTAAATATTCAGCTTGTTTTGCTAGGAACCATTCCATTTTTCTTTCCTTCTGCTTTATCAGGTTGTCATTCAAGCTCTTTACAGTGTCAAGGACGCTGTTAATCTTCTTAAAGTAAATGTTAAGAGAGAAGTGTCACAACTCTCAGTAAGTTAGCATTCTCCAATTACTTGTGACAGTCTATGTATGTTTGTGAGAAAAATAAAGGTTTGTCTATTTTTTAGTTAATTCAAGCTTATAACCATTGTCATTTCTATGATTAAGACAATTCCAAACATTTTACGGCTAGTTAGATCTTCTCTTCCATTAGATTTTATGCATATGAGAAATTCAGTTAATCTTTTTCTTTTTTTCCCCTTTCTCCTCCTGTTTAGATGTTGAAAAGATAAAGTACCCAATTTTTTTCCAATCCATGCTTGGAATGACTCACTGGTATTGAAGACTCTCCATTGTCTTAGCTCTTACTGTCCAGCTGGCTTGTAACATCCCTGACTACAGTCTTGTAACTCGTGTCAGCCAGATTTCATAAAGGTGAGAGAAGGATGCTAATATCAAAGGTATTTGGGCTGCTGAGGCAAACAGGTCCTGATGGTGGTGAATGGCAACTGAACGGTAGTGAAGATACCTAATGGTAATATTGTTATCCAAAATTTAGTATAGAACAGTCCTATATGAAAATGTCTACCGATGGTTAATTTTAGAGGGCGTTGTAGGTAGTTACAGAATTCAGAAGAAATAACCTGGCTCTTACTGTGTTGTGCCATGGAGTGATGTCCTGGCAACCAGATAGAAAGTGCAAACTGAGCAGTTACCCCTGTAGCACGGCAAGGCCACCTTGCTCCAAGTGGGGCAGTAGTTTAACCATGTTCAAGTGACCAGGACGGAGACATTCAATTAGGGGCAATTGTAAAACTCTTTACATTTTGAACAGGGGAATGATTTAAGCAGCTGGATTTCTGTTTCTGTTGCCTCATAAAGGTTCACAGTGTGTGTTTTCCACATTGAAAACCTGAGGGGCTATAAAAGCCTTCAGTGTTTGTACTCGATTATAAAACTTTTCAAAATAAATTAATATTGCAAGTGTTTTTTGTACTTTGCATCCTTTCTGGCAACAGATTTCTCTTTAGTGTTTATATGATCAGATAAATGTATTATCTCCTTATCTGCAGCTGAATCACTGTAAAACAGCATTTTGATGGCAGAATGTCTTCACTACCATGGGGTACGTAACAGATTTGCTTTCCTACCTGTGGTTTGGTGTTTAGAAAATAGCATATGGCTGCTGGCCATTATAAAAGTGTTATTTTCTGCATTTTTAGGGTCCTGTTTTCAGAGAGGTTTTTAAAATTGCACAGATGAGCAGTTATATACATGTTCAGGATGATTTATATTTAATCTCTGCGTGTTCAGAGTGGACTGCAAATGGCAAGCTTTGCAGATGTGTTACAAATTTGAATGGGACCAAAGGTATGGCACAGGCAATTTTTGTGTCAGAGCTGAACCCCCATTGACTAGAGGAGAAAAATTAGCTAAACTTCAGGTATGGAAGAGGTGTAGGAGGGTACAGCTTCTTTCATGTCCAGTCAGTGATGCTCATTTCTGTGTTTGCATGTGTTCCTTGTTAGAGCTTTAATTTACTTCCGTTTCATCATCTTCAAATGCTGCAGTCACTACTCATGTGAGTAACCTCCAAAAGGATAAGTTAAGGGGCAGAAGGATAGCGAGATGCGTGGGAAATCAGAGCAACTCTGAGGGAGACTGCAGCAAGGAGGTGCATGGAGCCCCTCAGCAGTTGCTTGCATCCCTGAATGCTGTCCTGCGGCACTGTACTCAGAGCCGCATTCTCATGATGACGTGCGGGTTTGAGGACAGGTTGGCTGCTAGAGGTCACAAGGAGAAGGGAGGCATGTTAGTGGTGTTCACATGTGGTAGCTATTTGTGGAGAGGAACAAATGTGACTCGCAGAAATGCATTAAATTAACCAATACATCTTTTGGCACAGTAGAAAAATCATTCACCTTTGGCCATTTCTCAGAAGGTGGAATGTCAGGAATAAAATACTCATGCAAAAGTCTGGATTCACTAGTCTGGGGCTCCCAGGGACTTCAGGTCATCTAATAGCTTGATGAAACACAGTGGCTCCAAGGGAAGTGCTTCCTCTGGAATGTAGATATCAATAGCAGTGGGCCTTTCCCAGGGCTACTGGAAGAGCAATGAACTAACAATTGTGGGATACAGTGTACTGAGAGCAGCTTTATGGTAGAGGCTTGTGGCTTTACACGATTGTAGGATATGCCGGATATCAGACCCGAGAGATTAAACAATGTATTTGTTATTAAATGAGAACTTAACCACACTGGTAGTGGAAGGCAGTATTTTTACAGTATTACATGGTATAGATTCTTAACACTTCAGAAAAAGACCTGGGAGTGAATCTGTGCAGTTCTGGTTGAGGTGACCTTTAAGTACAACAGGGGATGAAACCTGGGAAAACACACTATAAACAAGCTTCAGTAGGAATATTTTTCTCCATGTTTGTCTCCTGATTTGAAGTGAAACCTCCTGTAAAAGCCACGTATGGGAAAAAAATATGCAGCTTCTCATGTCACTGCCAGGAATACAAATCAAAGACTTGGCACCTTAATTTTCCCCTTTAATTTATAATTACAGACTGCTTGAGTCCTATGTGTCTGCTGGGCATTTCACATGCAACTTCTCCTGGAGGGAAATAACCCTTTGCTTTCAAGCAGTCACTGAAGAAGAGTGCAGTGTGTTGCACCCAGAGGATGGGCATGGGCAGGATGCTCCCTATAGCTCTCGGCAGCTCGGGAGAGCCTGGACTCAGTAGCCTGTGTTCAGCCTGGCTTCCCACCAGAGCTGGGCTGGTTGGAGGAAGGGGAGCCCACGCTCTCTTCCTTTCCCCCCACGCTCATGGTTTTGGTGCTGCTTAGAGGGGGTAGGATAGAGGCAGGTAGTGTTGAACTGAGCTGGCTGTTTTATGTGTCAGCACAAGCCTCTATGCCTTGGGAGAAGGAGTTCCACATATTTGTGAGACAAGATCAGAAGAGGGAGATGGGCGAGAGGGACCTTTATTGAGGAGGGGAGAGGGTGAGAGTGCAGAGGGACTCGGGAGTTGGGCAGATGGAGCAGGCATCTCTCTGGCCACTGGTGGTGGAAGAGGAAAAGGAAAGTGTAGTCTTGAAGGGGCCTGGGGATCATGGCTTCATATCCCAGGCAGAGGGCAGCTTGGTTCTTGCCTGTATATCTTTTAACTGCCATCATTGGGGTTTGAATTTCTCAGGGTCAGTGTCCTTAGCAGGAGGAGGGAAGCAGCTTGGAGATTCGAAGAAACAGCAGCAGCTGAAGTGTTCCTTCTGTAGTTAATGTATTTGGCTACAAATATAACAGTAGCCTATAATTTAATTTAGGAAAATTAGAAGGCTATTTCTAACCCAGCAACATTAGAAATTGAAGTCTATTTGTCACCTGCAAACACAGAGCTCAGACAGCAACAGTGCAAACTTTTCCATATTGGTCCCTAGAGTGATACTAACGTTGGCTGGGAGTAAGAGAATTCATTTTGTGGACCCTGCTTCAGAGCAAAGATTACCTATCATGCTTAATTGTGTGCACTGGTTAGGAGGACATGGTGCAGCTAGGGACAGTGCTGAAGCTGCTACACCTACGCTCCCAGGGTAGAGATTCGGGTTGCTTTCAGACTGAAGAATTGGCACACACAGTTCTAGCAGAAAATGAGAACAAATACAGCATTTTTCCCCTCCTGTAGATGCGCTTGCTTGCAATCAAAGATTTAGAGTTGCAAATCTTGAAGTGTAATGTTAGTATTTATTACCAAACCAGTATGGAAATTTGACATGCTGAATTGTAATAGACTTATAATAATGTGTACTAAGTTGTGATTTGCTCATTAAAACAACATAACTAGAAGACGGTTTGTTTATCAATATATTTTTTTAATGTAGTTGACTTGGATTTATTTATCTAGAAATTGGTGTACGTTATTACTCACATTTTCTAAATTCTGATTCAAAGAGCCACCTTTTTACTAAGAATCCAGTACAGTCATTGAGTTTTGTACTTGTGGTTAATGGCATGTATAATTAGCAAGTATTATGTTGTTGCACAGTGTATTTTGTTAGTAGAAATGTGGATGTATTTTCCTGATTTGCAGATGTAATTCACTTGTCTTTCAAAAAAGTCAGCAATAGAAGTATTTGAAACTGCTTCCTCTGTGTACTGACACTGCACTGGACAGCTGCTGGCACTGAAACAAACTGTTTTGCTTAATACTATTTCATGGTCTTCCCTGTGAAATTCAAAGCTTTGCTTTACAGTTTTCAGGCCTGGAGGCTGCTGTCATTTAGGAAATACCGACATCTGTTGAATTTCTTGAAATCTGACAATTTGGGTGATGGTATTTTTAAGAATTGCCCATACTTCAATTCAGCTTTGAGCGTTTCAAAGCCTTTTATGCACAGCCTGGGTGAAATAATTTAAGACTTGTACTGTGTTGATTAAACAGAAGTTTTGTGATGGAATAAACAAAGAAAAGGATTTCATCTTTAAAATTAGCATGGTGAAGAATACTTGTTTCCGTGGCCTGCATGTTGTGATGATTTGACCTTCTTGGAGCACAGCTCTTCAGAATTTCGTGGAGTTTGAGTGATACAGACAAACAAAGTTTGCAACTTGACTGTTGTAAGGCTGTCTTGTTAAGTCCAGTCTGAAACGAACTGTAGCTGGCCTTGTGTTTCTGTTTTGATAAATGAAAAAGCGTTTGCCAACTTTTTCATTGCAACTGCGTAAATTACCGAAGTAGTAATTAGGCTGAGGTTGGATTCTGTTCTCTGACTTATAGCATTGCCTCACAGAGAAGGCAGCAAGGGAATTATTTACCTTTTAATTGTAGTTCTCTGAAGGTGGGAGTCTCTATGGATTGATGCTCAGGGGGTCTCAGCTGTTGTGACCTTGGGTACTGAATGACTAGATTAAATGGTAAAGTTTAGAACTGGTCATAATGAGTTAGTACAAAAAGATGCCTTGAGGGGTCTATATGGCATATCATAGCCCCTAACTCCCAAATCCTTTTCAGACTAATTATAATAATTAGAACTTAAATAGGAATAAAACCCCAGCTCTCAGGGGGAGGTAGGAGGATGAGTGTGGCTCTAATAGCGGACACCATGCTCGGAGAACTCAATTATAAGCAAGTAATTTCCTTCTCTCCAAAAGGTAATTGGTGTCTTCCACATCTCTGTTCTCGCAGATGATGGGGGAGAATTGTGTGGAGAGGGCGCTCCGCTGCCAATAGGAGCCAGGATTGCTGGATAACGTGTGTAAATGAAAACCAGCAATGGCCTTAATCTTCTTCTGGACTAAAAAGGAAATGTCCTGAACACTATGAAATGCCCGGTAGGATACATATGGAAAAAAACATAGAAGTACAGTAGGTGAGTGTATTGAAAGCACGTTGTCCTTGTTGCCCTGGAGTTTTATGGCTTTCATACAGACCCAGAACAGGAGTGATTCTCAAAGCTTGCTGTTGCATGTCAATATCCCATTGTTGAGACCACCCCATAAATAAGTGTTAATAATTTGGCTTTAGCTATTCCTCAGAGACTGCCAGTAGTGACCAGTTACTTCAAATGTGGCAGCAAACTCATTATAAACAATATACCTGAGGTTTTGCTTTTTTAACATGCACATTTAAATTCCACTTCTATTACAGTTTTAGTTGAGGAGCCTCACTGCAAGGTGTTGCCAAGGTAAGAAGCACCAGGGATAAATCTGTACACCCCTCTCCCCCTCCAGTTCTTCCTCCCCATGCCACACCACCAAATAGCTCTCCAGCCTAGCAGACAGTACAACTCCTGGAGGATCTAAGTGAGCTGAGGTTTGCTTCCGCAAAATAAAAAAATACTCTGCTGATATTGAGTCAAGTTCAAGAGTGGATTCTGGCTGAATTGTGTTTATGACCCTTTCTTATACAGGAAATTTGATTTACTGGGAATGTTGACAGCAAGCCTCTGCTGTACTGGTTGGGGACAAAACCAGGTAAACAAACCTGTGATTAAAGTTAGGAAATTGTCTAATGTCCTGACAACGTTCTAGAGGCTCTGAGATTTGCTTGCAGTTAGTAAAATTCATAAAGTTCTGGAACAGAAACACATGGCTTTTAGTTTTAAAACATTTTGTAACTGGCTGATTTCATCTGACAGTAGTCTCAGCACAATTGCGTACAAAACCAGATGGTTTTATCTCATATCCTATAATTCTTTGCAGTCAGGGGGAAAAAATCCACTTCTTTTCCAAAGACAGGTCTTCATACAATACTAGACTATCTTCACAGTCTGTGCATGGTAATAAAACTCTAGATCCCCAAATCTCTACATTTTTAGGGATTCTTTTAGATGAGGCAGCAGTCCTCTTCTTCCAGCTGCCCCAAATCACAAAGCCAGTGTTCAGGCCTATTTCTAGTTGCAGTGGCATTTAAGGACGTATCTGAAAGTGCGATTACCCCAGGACGTCCTTGTCTGGAAGAGAAAACTTGATTGTTCTCAGATTCCCAATAACGGGTAGAAAACTGCAGAATGCTGTGCGTCTGTAACAGACTGTTGCTTCTTGCATCAAATGTTGGCAAACTTTTAACTAGCAAATCTCCAAATGGTGTTTTTAACCTCATTGGTGTTCAGCATCTGTAAAAGCTGTGGTTGCCATAGTAGCAAGTTGTTGCCTGAGTGACAGTGTCCTTATGATGTCATCAGAAAACAGCCTGTTCCCAGGAATACCTTGAACTCCATATAGAAAAGTGGTGCCCTCAGTGTAGTTCAGCGTGGAAACAATTAGAAATGCATGTTTTTATATCGTTATGAAATACCTCTTTTCTATGTGCTGGCACATCTTGACATCTGCAGTGGAATTTTTAAAGAAAACAAGAGAATTACTTTGAACTTTGTGAAAAAGGGTTATTATGTAAAATGTGTATCTGACAGTGAGTGTTTGTTACATTAACCATAATCGTTACATGCCTATCTGCTATAGACTGGCTATTGTTTAACTGCAATGTTTTATTCTATGTTACAAGGTTCATACGAGTTTCTTAGCTCCACTTCTTAAAGAACCACAAGCGTAAAGCTTAATGATGGTTTATTCTTCTCTGTTCTCAGTACTTGACAAAGGGTGCCCTTTTCCTTGACATACATTTCTATATAGAAATAATGGGCACTTTATGAATTCTAGCTTTTTACTAGCCCGGATTCATACGTGATAAGTAACAGCTCCGAGATGGAGGGGCTGAGATGGCACACGCTGGTGTGGAGGGCAGCAGGGATGTTACTATACACAAACCATGACACCCAGCAAGTTCTTAGTCTCTCTGAAACTGCTAATACAGTGTCACGCAATCAGTGCTGCTCCTGATCTAGGTGTCTGCCCTTATTTGATTTCATGCCATCAAATGGCCACAGTCGTCCTCTGATCTCTTGTTTGACTTGGTTTTCAACCAGATTCACAGCACTAGCAGAAGATGCCCTGCCTACTGCCAGCCTCACTATGTGTTCTCCTTGCTCTAATGTCGCTCTTTAACTATCACCTTTAAAACAGAATGTGCCACCTAAGATATGTTACAATCTTACTATTTCCATGGACACATGCTCCAAAGATGTTGGAGTTTTAATTTTAAAATACACTTAAAATGGAGTTTTTTGAAGCAAGCAGAGATTGAGCTATGTAGATGAAGAAATGTAGCATTTGTAAGGGAAAGTTTGCGCTGTTTATCTTTTGCTTTAAGTCAAATGAAATATTTTGCAGAATCTGTTGCATTTATTATCAGTCTCCCTCCACCTTATAAAATAGGAAGGATTACTTCCTACAGATAATGATTAGAGTTTTGGGTTTGTTTTTTTTTTTTAAATGGCTAGCTGATGAATTTGTGTGCTGATAGTGAAGAATACAAATATTCTTCTAGCCTCTTCTTTCTTCCAGAAAAAATGTTAATTGGCCTGATCTGCTTTTAATAGCAGTATTTATTACCTATTAAGGCAAATAAGTGCATTTAATTCCCATTTACTTTTATTCCCTTGGAAGAACAGATAATTTATATTTTATTTCATGTAGGACACTCTGGACTTGAGCTGTCTTGCAGCAGAGAGAGCTGGAGAATGGAGCAACAACTGTATTATTGAAGAGCTCCATAGCCACAGACTGGGAAAAGCATGATCGGATGTGATTTTCAGAACAGATGCCCAAGCAGAGTTGGCAGTTAATTAAAAGCACTATGTACTTAATGATTAACTAATCACAGCATGATGGCATTCAACGGAGATGCAAGAAACTTCTCTGCTGGATTCAACAGAGAAACTCCTAATGTCTGCCTTCAGGGTACCGTACTTACAGCCGTTTGCTTTTGCATTACCAGCAGAGACAACATGAGCAGTTAGTCTAGCAAATTTCATTAAGCATTGCTTAGTTAAAACTTTAAAAACAGAAAAGATGAGCTTAGTCAATACTGTATCAGCTATAAATAATGCACAGTTTGTCTTCAGCAATAGTGTTCCACAGCCATGTTGCCAAACAAATGATTGCAAAGCACTATGAACGTTTCATCATGCTTCATGAGGGAGCTATATTAAGTATTATTTCCGTTTTACCAATGAGTAAATAAGGGACAGAGAGGTTACAGAACATAAGTGACGTGTCTGTAAATAACAGTCTGGAAAGTTCTGTATTTTCACCAACAGATGATATTTCTTTTCTTTTCAATAGAATTACAGAATCATGCTTACAGTGCAACATCTATTCCGTTCAAGGTTCTCTTCTTAATCTCTTTCTCCGGTATTTTTTTTTTAATCTTACCCTCAAGTATTCATTTCTTTTGCACAGGAACTGACTATCTTTTTGCCTAAATTTATGTACAGCACCTAGCACCATAAGATCCTGTGGTGTGGCAATCCAATTAAATAATTACAATATTGCATTTCTGCATTTCATAGATTGTGTTCATAGAAAACCCAGTTATGTGCACAATGTGATGCAGAAAGCTGAGGCATTTTCAACCCAATTAGAAAGCAAATTTCTGGGAAATCTCTGAGGTGATTGTTTTCTTGTCACAATTCGGCTTCATGGTGTGGATGCAATCCAGATAATTAGAGCTAGAAAGGAGAATGACACTGGATTTTTTTAAAAAATATTGCAGTTTGAATTCGGTGATGATACTGAAGAGAACGTTTTAAAATTATTGTTAGAGATTGCCAAAGATAATTGCTCCAGTGTGAACATGTTTGGCAAAATAAAATGGCTACTTTTTCCAGTAGTGAAGTACTCTGCCTGGCTGTAAGGATGTCTGGGTCCTGCTCCTGACTCGTGTAGCTTCGAGTGCAGGGTACTAAGCCTTGATCTTCTCACTTCTCAAATTCACGTGTAGCAGTATCCAACATGGGAAGAGATGCTTGGAGTAACATGTACATTATGCACAAGAGATTCTTGGCTAGAGCAGTCTATCACACCTGACACCAAGGCAAACTGGGGCTTATTCTCTTGATACAGTTTAAGTATGGTTTTCTTCCTTGCAGTTAGGTCTAATTCAGGAAAAAATAGCGTTTATCACCTCCATTGTCCCTATTGCCATAGCCAGCTGGTCTGCACATACTGTGCTTCAATGTGAAATTAGCTTTTCCCAAAGCAGAGCTTTCAGAAGCATAAACAACCAGCTTTTATTTTTCAGGAAGTAGACGGAACACGACTGGCCGATGTCTGCAGCTGTTCAGCATGTGTTCCTGTTGAGCCAGGTCTGCACCCCCTCATCACCCCAATACACCTGCTGCTGCCTTTTGCCCAGTCTCGCTGCACCAACTGCCCGCTCTCCAGGAAAACAGATGAACAGTGAGCCTGTTCCTGTGATTTTCTAGATGGTTTTCCCCTATCCAACTAGTTGTTTTTGTATGAGGAAAGGCATCAGTAGACATGGACTTGTCAATAAGCTTGCCAAGAGAGGTTGTCTGTCTATTAAGAGAGCAAAATAATAGTTTTAGTCAGTACCTGACCAAGTTAGAAGCAAGAAGGAAATCAAATGTTAGCAAAAACTGATCTGACACTAGGTCTTCTTTGCTGCTCTGAACAGAAAAAGGAGTAAACAAAAGTGATACTAAAGTGAACGTGCTCAGTGCTTTCCACATATAGAAGAATATAGTGTCCTTGTTTTCAAGGTAGAAAAACAAAGGGAAGAAGTACAACGTGAGCAAAGCATGAAGTGGCTTCTCTCCATGGTAACATGTTGTGTGAGTAACATCTTTTTGGTGATAAGGCATATAGGACGCTCTTGAGCCCCACAGGAATAAAGCATCTTGACTAGCTCTTTGTGTGTATTCTGGGATAAACAACCAAGTGCACCACAGATGAGAGACACTTCAGATTGCATTTGGGTTGTGGGCTGTTACTTGGCATCATAATGGACTTGTGCCAACATATCAGAACTTTCCATGGCCATCAGAGGTGCTTTTTACTTACTTATTTTTTTTTAACTGACTCATAAAACCAAGATTACTTTTAAAAATTTTCTGGGCAGCTCACTAAAAAGGCCATAGTTTTAATGGGAAATTACAGTGTTAAAGTCCCTGTTACAGTATCCTAGCTGTAGAGGAGGCTAACCTTTCTCACAGGTTAGCCAGAGAGCAATGAGAAAAGCTGAGATCAATAGGAAAAGCTAAGAAAGGAAGACATTTATCTTGTTTCAGATTTCTCTGCACGCTTATGTTAGGATTCTTTTCTAGACTTTCAGTCACTTCAGGACAGAGCCCCAGAAAACAGATGCCAAGAAACGAGACCCGAAAGCATCACTTGTGGTGACTGAAGCACTGAGTTGCTCTGTGGAAGGAGCCAGCCCCAGTGACCTGAGCTCAGCTATCGAGCCCTGATAATTCCGAGCGTGGCAGTCATGGACCATCAGAAGAGGAACGAAGTACAACCAAGCTGTGATGGTGTTTTCTGACCCCTTCCCTTGGCAGCTACTTGACGTTGTCCCTTCAAAGAAGAACAAGCTAGCAGGAGGAGAGGATCAGAGAGAGAGTGAGTGGTGTTCCTGCTGATAGTTCAGTGTTTGTATGTGTGTCCATCTGAGGGTGAGCTCTCCTCTTTCTCTGTCACTTCATGAGACACAGCAGCTGGTTCATGCTCTGACAGGAACGTTAATGAAAAATCAATGCTTGCCAAATGGAGAAAGAAAAAAAAAAGCCACCAAATCAACAGAAAAAGGGTGTTGAAGTTGAAATCTTCAAATAATGGAGAGTAAGCAAACGTGCAAAAAGTATTTCAGTATGTTTTTTCAAATGCCAAAGACTCAGATGAAAAGACAGCTTGCACCCCACTGAGCTAGGATGCAGATAGCTGATTTCCACCACTGCTGAAGAAAGACTACTTTGGATGATTGTTAGAATGTGAAAAATTGTTGAGATCTGAGCTTTAACCTTACACCCCTTACTTGCTAAATTGGTTTTTCTTTGTGCTGTGGACCATCAATGTCATTTATTGAGTAATAAAAATAAGTTTTCATTATGTTTGTCTCATTTTTGTGTTACTCTGAGCTTATAAAAATGTCTGATATTTCTTTTAACGTAGGAAGAATTTCTAGGTGCATCTTTATATATAAGGACGGATGCATTTTCTGTAAAGCAAGATGATAACAATGTGTAAAGATACTGGATACCACATTTCATATTAAGCAGGTATTGTCCTTCTGTGAAAATTAGTGAAAGCACTAACTAAATAAATCTTACAAAGCCTGATCCTATATTATTTACTTTTTCTTCAAGGATTATCCACCTTTTGTTAAGACTATCCCGTAACTTGCAAATTACGGCAGTGGGGTAGATCATCTGTGAAGAGATATGTATATTTTTCCCTTTGCCATGTGTGGTGCATTGTAGTTTTTCTACCTTCCTTACAAAAGAAAAAGGATCATATTTCAGAATAGGTATGTGTTAACTACTGAAAAGTTTCAGAAAATATGTCTCAGAGCAATACAATAGCCCTCCCTCCTATTTTTGTACAATAAAAACTGGTGTAAAAAGAAAGGCATCCTACTTGGAAAATGAACCCTGAGATCGATCAGTTGGTTCTGCTTGTTGCCATGTAAACTTCTTGCTTAATTCTCAGCATACAGAAGCTTAGAGGATGAATTGACCTTGTACAAACTTAACCAACCTCAGCAATCTCCTGCCAGATGTGTGCTTCATTATTTAAGTGATACCGCACTGTCAGACTCCTTCTGAAATGAAGTGGACATGCCAATGCAGCGTCTGGTCCTCAGATCCTTAGCTTCTGTAAGTAGAAAACACTGTACAGACGGAGAGCTGATTCCATGTACTCCAGGGAGACTCACGTGGATTTGAAATGTTAATCGATGCAGTTCAGAGCTCTCTGACAAAGTTATGTCCTGAAAGTGGTAGAGCTTCCAAACTTCTGAGCTACTTCATTTCTCCAGTCTAAATGTGTGTTTATAATGTGTTTCAAAATTCAGGATTGCAAATATAAAAAAAACCTTATTTATTTCCATTTTTATACTACTCTTTAAATGTATTTGATTTTAGGCAAAAACAGGCTCTGCACACTTATAATTGCAAGAAAGGGAGGGAAGGCATTGTAGAGCTGAGGTGCCCTCAATAGATGTCCTGGTTAGGGCACAACTGCTGCCCGTTTGCAGGGGAGCCATATGAAGAGATCCACTGATAGCTACTGGAAGGAAGTGGATGGAGTGATCTGCAAAATTTGACACTTTCTGTTTCCAGAGTGGGCAATGTAAATGGTACGTCAGGCTCTGGGAGATCCACAAAGCAGCATAAGTCAGCAGAGGCACCTTGGAGAACAGCCTGCTCAAAGAAGATGACAAGCAGAAATAGCTCATCTGAACCAGTGCAAGCCATGTAATGAGCGGATTTCAAAAGAACAGTTTAAAAAACATACTGTGATTCTACAGAGAGCAGAAGAGATTTGTAACAGCACTTATTTTCCACCAAACTTGATGATCGTTGGGCAGTTTTCCTTTCTAAATAAACCTGTGTACTTGGAGGCAATGGGATGGCAGCCCCTGTCTGACCCCAATGACTCCTTTTTTAGGAGACAGCTTAAGAATTTCACACCTCACTTAGTGCCAAATTTAATTTACTATTTTTTTTTATAAAGATTACTTGCACAGTGTGGAGGCATTTGGTTTAAGCAGGGCCTGAAAGATTTTGAGCATTTAGAAGTGTGCAGCAGAGCATGCCAAATTAAGCTGGTTTTCTAAGCACAGGCAGTTTCTTTGATTTCATTAATTTATTGCATGTGTAATTACTTAAAGAATTACGCATGGAGCTAAAAGAAAATTCTCTGAATTCATGGGGAAAAAATCCATTTAAGCTTAACAAGGATGTACAGTACTGTGATAGTTAGCTGAATTAGAGGTCTTCTAATGATGTGAGGGATATTTTATACATTCCTGTATTACTTTTGGGGCGTTACTTTTGGGGGGAGGAGTTTATTCCATTAACGGATGATATTTAAAGCTTTTGACATTTCTTTCTTTGTCCATTCAGTAATCTGTTCAGCCTTCATGCTAAGCAACTTCTATTGTAGCCTCCACTCCTGTACATCTTTGTATATCTGAGGTGGGTCTTCAGGTTCTAGATAAAAAGTTTGCACTGTACAAGGTACTATACAGCTGCTGGCTGAAACTTTCTTGCTTCATGGTTCTGCCATCTAAATAGACAAACCAGGAAAGGAGGAAGGAAGCGGATGGTGTCCAAGACATCTTCTCAATAAGACTTGGGAATTGAGAGCAGGGAAACAAATCAAAACTCATGACTGAGTACAACCTTCCACCCAGTACCAATACTCTCTGCACCCATGGTGCAAGCCCTTCTTGTTGTTCGAGGTTGGAGGAACATCTCCAACCTCTCATCAAAATTTACCACTCTCTTTCCTTTAAGCAAGTAATCTTATAATAGAAATATAAATTGACCATACTAATATATTCGTGCATATTCCTGAATCAGATCTATTTTCAAAGCTACAGTTGAGATCCTAAACAGGTTTTGCAGTTAGCTATTTCCCTGTGTATCCTACTCCCAAGCAGCCCACGCCACAGGCTGTAGTTGCTTTCAGAGTGAGTGATCGAATACTATGTGAGCACTAAAAGAGATGCAAATGGTTTGGGTTTCCCTTGGCCCTGGAGAGAGCAGTCAGGACGCTCTCCTCAGAGGAGGCTGGAGGCAGTGGAAGGGTGCTAAACTCAGCTTACTGGTCTTTTCTGATTTCTTTTTCCAGGCCAGAAACTCTACGCAGGCTGACAGTAACAGAATAAATGAGAAATTATCAACAACGTTCCACTTGGTCTCCACTGCTGTTATTGAAGATACATATGGTATTGCTTGTAACACTAAAGAGGAGTCTGGAAATACATGGAGAGCAGGGCAGTGCTTGCGGTCAACCGAAGAGACTGCTAAGAGGCTGAGAGCTTTCCCAGAGGTTTCCTGTGTCACCTGTGTCAATCTTTGAACATGACCCTACTTTTCTTCCCATTTGTGAAATGGGGAGTCCTTCTTTACCACATTGTAAAGGAAAAATGTATTGCTTGTGCATAGGTAAGTCTAAAAGGTCTCTTGACCCACTTTCACTTGAGTAAAATCACTCTGTGATTTGTCCAGGCTTGCAAAAACTGTGTAGCCATGGTCAGCTTGTCTAGCTTAATGTCCTGCTCTCTAAACTGGCTGTTTTAGGACTAGTTTAGGATTAACTAACACAGCTGTGTTGCTTCAGTTTGCATCAGACCATGGACAGACCTGCTGTGTGGCAGCCATGAAGGTCAAATAGATATATCTGTGAGGATCTGGCTGCAGGTGATTTCAGAAGAAGAGAGCACCAAGCCACTTCTCTCTGTGTGTACATATATATCCAGAGGTGAGTCAGGCGACTGGCATGAGGATAAGGGAATGGGAAGCACAAGTTACTTGCCTTAATAGCACTGTCAAGAATTTTTAGTTTTCTTTCTTCAAAAGCATTTGAGAAACAGAGGGGACAGCTTAAAAGAAAAGTTGCTCTAATGGAGGGAGATGTGGAGGCTGGTCATCCTGAAACTGCACTTTAACTGTATCACTATGGATTATCCCCCATCTGATGCACACTCTGAGCTCTTTAAAAATCCAAGCACAAGATGTTTAGCTTAAAATTATTTAACAATATTTTTATTGTGTTAAGATCCCTTTTTTTTCCCCAGTGTTAGTAAGTCTGTTCGGCAGCCTGTGCTGCTGATGCACTGGTGCTGGAATGCATGGGGTAATTCTCTCTTGTTTTCGGGGAACCTTCTTGATGCCAAACACTGGAAATTTTGAGACTATGTTTTGCCCTAGAAAGCTTTTTTTTCTGGGTAATTCTGTTGCGGACCTGTTAAAAAACCCAGTTCTTTAATACTTACGGAAGCAAAACTTACATTTTGAACATGTCAATGAAGAATTATTTCAGTCATAGGTTTACTGTAGCAATAAATGCATCCTCATGCTTATTTAATATTTTGGAGAAAAACCCACCTGTACACAAAAGGAATTAAAATATTTGGCGTTTTTTGTTAAATAAAAAAATCATTCCTGTCTGAAACACCGTCAAGGTTTTATCTCTAGAAATGCCATTTATTCTGTATTACAGGTACCCAGTTTCCAGGGCTGATCAACCTGGAGCTGCATCAACAAAGGGTAATACTTGACTCTAGTGGAATTCATCTATTAATAAATGTATCACTTGACACCTCAGCAGACTAGTATTTAATAGCTCCTAGACTGTGGATAGGCTATTCCCCAGAGCATTAAATTTCACCCCAAATGCATCACAATCGTAAGTATACTTTGAAAAACAAGGCTATTGTGCCTGAAAACTGTTAGTTATGTATGCAAATGAGTTGCTGCACTCTGGATCTGGGCTGCTCCCATTAAAAAAAAAAAAAAGAAGTTATCCTCATGGTTAATTGTCCTTATTGCCTCTTTTAAAATTCCTTTAACAAAATATCCCAAAATTCCAACCGTTTTTCTTTGTGAATGATGTCCGCTTATCAGCCTATTCTATAGCTTTGTTTTCAGTTGAGGCATTTTCAGAGCAGTATTTGACTTGCCTGAATTAAGCCGCCCACAGTTCTTAATCATCTTTGACAACTAATGGTCTAACTCACACTGCATGCAATCTCGTCAGCATATGTGTGGATTGTACACTTACGCAGCAGCTGGGCTGTCTTCATCAGCAGCATTAGAAATGGGTGTTACCTGCTAAATGCATAGCACTGGTGGGGAAAAGGTACTAGTGAAAAGCAGAAAGGGGATTGAGAATGTGTTGGCACAAGCAGCTCCACCGCAAAGTTGTCTCATATTGTAAATGTAGGATCTTTATTTGAAGAAAGTTTTAGTCCTAGTTTGAAGTTGCATTTCTCCAAACTGTCCAATTTAAAGATGGAAAAGAATTAGTTCAGGTGTGCAGAGAAGGGCTTTGCTCATCTCAGTAGTGCATAGCGAGTGATTTTTTGTTGATGAAGAGAAACTTTGTGCCAGTGCTTAGAGTCCAGCCCTGACCTCAGAGTGCCCCTCTCGCAGTGCAGAGACAAACACCTATACAGCCCTTGTGCAGAGAGCACGTTTAGAATGTTTTTCCTGAGAAGTCAGTGAACTCTAGATTTCCCACTTCCAGGAGCCCCCTGCTGCTGAGAGGGATGAAGAGCTCGTGTGTCACAAAAGGAATTTTGCAAGTTAAAACCACCTTTTCTTTCTTGTAAAATGGGGACTTCTTGTGTAAAATGGGGACTTACAGAAGTCTCAGCAACGTTATTTTGCACAGGTCAACTCTAAAGAAAATAAGCTATCAGGAACATTAAAACTACATGATGACAGGACGTTGTTTTGTGAAAGTCTTCTCAAGTGCATTGCCTTTCCTGCTGCTCTTAGATGGCTGTGGCAACACACGTTTGCTGCAACTGAATCCTCAATTTTAAGTCTGCAGACTTAAAATCAGAGCTTCAAAAAATTGTTCACCATCAAATATATTAAGGAAAGTAATTTAGCAGTCTTCTGTGGTCACTGAAAGACAAGCTGCAAAACTTTTGCAATATTTGTCTGCTTTTTGAGAGACTGGATTGATTTTGGAGTCGTTAAAATGTGATCTCATCCTTCAAAAACCAGAGAGAAAGGATAATCTTATGTATAATCTCTCCCCATTGCTGCTATCAGGGAACTCCATAGGTATAATTATGCTGTGGAAATAGATGGTAGAAGAACACAGAAAGCTGGAGTAGAACTAAACAAGAATGAAGAATGACTGAAGTGCATTATCCTCTGCAAAGCAGGGTTTCCAGCCTGTGTGTCTTTATCTTGTGTGGCATTAGGAGGGGTTGGTTATCTGAATAAAGGAAAATTTAAAACATCACTACAATAAAAACTTAGAACATCATTGCATTTGCAGGACGTTATCACCGGGGTGTGTGTGTGTATATATATATAAAAAATATTCATGTTTTATTGATGTTTTTAGAGTTCTCATTAGAATAAGAGAGAAAAATAAGCATTAATATAGGAAGAAGTGAGAGAGTGAAACCTGAAATTCAATTAAGTGTAGGCTGCTGTGTTTATTTTCACGAATTGGCATTTTCTGAGATATTTTATCAGATGGTCTTTGGCCAGTTCCTGATCTATCGTGTAAGTATATTTTTAACTGTCAAGAGAAAAGAGAATGTTGTGTTTTCCCCTCCTCTGCAGTCCCTTTTGTCCTGGACTCCCTTAGGTGGCAGTAATTGCAGTGATCAGAAGCTTTAGACACAGCACCAGGTACGTGTCTAATGCAAAGTAGACTTGAGCTGTGCTTGCCCTTGGGTGATCTCTGCTGTGATCTGAGAAGGGATGATCAGTGCTGGTGCTGTGGTTTCCTGTGAGCGAAGGCTTCAACTTCATGTGAGAAGTGTTTAACTGTAAAAGCCACAGGTGAGTTTGATGAACATGACCTGCCATATGATAGTATGGTCTCTTAGGAATTATTCACAACACTACAATTTCTTGTTGCTTCTTTCATAGGGTTCGTGTAATTTTCGGGTAGGTCTAGCAGAAAAAAATGGGACAAGGGCTTCACATCATTCCTAAAGCTGTTCCATAGTCTTTTAAATTACTTCTGCTTTAATTTGGTGTATATTTATTGCTTCTTCTCAACTGTAGGATTTGTAGGTTTTTAATCAACAAAAATGTTTTCCCACTTCTAATGTATTAGAAGTTGTAGTGCACCATCCTGTGATTTTAATTTTTGTTTATTTATTCATTTCCCGTCTCCCCCCAGTGAAGATGCTGGAGCCACTCAGTTTTAGAACCAATAGTTTGATCAGATGAGCAGTTACCAGAAATTATCTGTCTAATATTTTGCCTATACCTTTTCTTACGGTGGAGACATATGCCACAAATGCAGTAGGTCTACCACAAAACGAGATTATTTAAGTATTTTTATTATTTAGGTATTTAAAGTATTTAAGTGGGTTTTTAAAATTATTATTTAAGTGTATCTTTAAATTATTATTTAAGAGTAATTTTTAGAAAATGCCCAGTAGTCTTTTGCCCAGCATTTCGTTCACCTGAGAGATCACTGGAGCAGTTACCCTCTTCTGTTGAGTGACGACTCCATTGGCCTCATTCTGCTATACTGTCGATCACCGAGTAGTGCTTTCGTTGGCCTGTCATTCTGCAGCTATCAAAAGCAGTGGGAATCAAGCCTTTTGTTAGCAAACGAAAGCATTACCACCTGGAAAAGTGTGTCAGCTTTTTTGATTTATGTGTTCAGAATTTTTCACTTATTGCCTTCTGGGTCAAATGAGAAGTATTTGGAGGCAGAGTGTAGCTTCAAAGTTGTCTTTTTTAAGGAATATAATTATGTAGCTCATCTTAGTAGAAAAATATTCCTGATCAAGAAAGTTTACTGTATCATGTTTCTCAAAGGATAAACCTATTGAATCTCTAAGCTGTTTTTCTTCACTAGCCTGATTCATCTAGTGAAAATGGGGGAAAGACAAGTACAGTTATCAGGCCCCAAAGGCAGAGGATGAAAGCAGAGAAATTGGCTTCTCTTGTTCCTGACCCTCTCTTTGGGAAAAAGCTTTTGCTTATCTCAAGGAAAAAAAGCAGTGTTTTTTTTTATTAACTTTCGAATAAGTATGTAACTCAAGACACAGACCTGTACTCAGTGACATGTTTTCTTCCTAGCTTTCCTCTAATACTTTTGACAATCCCCATTAAGCCAAATATATATAATGTTTTCTTCTAGAAATCAATCTGCAGTAGCAGCTGTCCCGGTATGCTACTTTAGGAAAACACAGGTATTTTAAATTTCTTAATGTTTTGCCTTAGAAATATCATGATAGATGGGGATAGACAGAGGTGGAAGTTTTCCTAAGATGAGCATATGCCAGACCTGCTTGCTTTTCAAGAGCTGTGGTTGTCAGTGGTCCAAAATGGGCCAAGTCAAATTAGCATTAATTAGCACTTCAGCATCATTTGTGCTGTAAATACTGCATTCACCACAACTTACTACTGCCTCATTGTGGCAGCCTGTGAATAAATCCTCAAGTACCTAGCAGATGCTCAGATGTTTCGAGGACATAAACCATGCCACTAACTAGATATCAGGTTTTCATAAATGTAGACTATCATGCTATGTTCAAAAAGAAAAAACCCACAAACGTATAGCTGTTACCAGTGTGAGAAATGCATTGATACTGAGGTAGTGTCTTCATATACTACAAGGTTAATTACTTTATTATTGTAAAGCGTTGTTCAAAATTTCTCTAAATTCTATCTGCTAATTTCATTGTTAATCTAGTTTGTAAGCTAGACTCTGGAAGATTTATTTATAAGAAAGGGCTTTTTTACACAGGCTTGCCTGCTTGCCTAATTCCCGTCTCCCATTTAGAAATCTGAGTGTCTCTGAAACAAATAATGCAGAGGGTCTCTTAACAAAGCAAGGGGCTGCACTCACTCTTCTCTTGCAAAATTCAGCGGCACTGCTCCTCGGCTGTACGAACAGCTGTGGCAACAGCCCCAAGCAGGAGGAAAAAGAGTGGGTACAGTGGCAGATGAGATGGAACAGGAGAGAGAAGGCAGCATTTGGTTGAGCAGTTGGGTAGAGATGAATTTAAAGCAAGGGAGGGTTGGCAACAGGGTTTTGAAAATGGTCAAAACATGGCACAGAGCTAGTAGCATGTCCCATGATGCTGACAAGAGATCACTGAGAGCCTGGTTGGAAAGAGTTGCATAAGGACTCTTAAATGCATTTGATCTGAGCAGTGTTTCTAATGCTGATGAGACTGGACATGCTTTATAGGACTACTTGAAACTTGTTTTTATATTTTAATCGTACTAAACTTTTTGACAGCAAGAAAACAAAGGAACTGTCTCTGCTTCCTCCCTGAAAAAATGACTTGTACAGAAAGTTTGGTTTTCTCTGGTTTAGAAACCTGGTAATGACCAAATGTTTGTGGGTTTGGTTTTGGTTTTTTTTAAGAAAACAAAAAAACCAAACCAAAACCACACACACACACACACACACACACAAAACCAAAAACAAAACACCCACCAAAAACTCCAAACAAAACAAAATCCAACCAAACAAAAAACTAACGAAACCTGGTAATGACCAAATGTTTGTGGGTTTGGTTTTGGTTTTTTTTAAGAAAACAAAAAAACCAAACCAAAACCACACACACACACACACACACACACACACACACAAAACCAAAAACAAAACACCCACCAAAAACTCCAAACAAAACAAAATCCAACCAAACAAAAAACTAACAAAACCCCCAAATCTTGTTTAATGCACCATCATGAAGAACTGCTTCCACTTTTTTTTTAACTGAGCACCTTATCCAAGACAATGAAACCTTTCAATAGTAAAGGAAGAAAATTGCCTTGGAACGGATGATTTCATTGGTCATCCATCTACTCTGCTTTAAAACGGTAAATGGTCTTTCTGACGTCTCTACCACCAAATATCAGTTCTCATTTTCAGACTCTCTGTCTGGCAATTGTATACATTAGGGGATGCTACTTAGAAGTAATAAAACATGCTATGGGTGTGATGAAATAAAATTAATCTATAATGCCACTGAAGAAACGTATGTTGAATGCTCCTCCTGGGGCTAAGTGGGGTATTTAATCACCAAAGTTTTGGTCTTTGGCCTTTTAAAATGCTTGATTATATACATTCAGGAGTCTTGGCCCCCAGGGCATTACACAGAAGTTTGGAAAGGTTGGGGTTTGATCATGGAACACTGCTGGTACTGATTTCTTCTGGTATTCACTAAAACTTAAAAAAAAATTTAAACAATATGTTTCTGTTTTTATCATCTCTATTATGATAAGTGCAGGAAAATGGCATTTTTTTCTGAATTTTAATTGTGAAAATGATACTATGAGATATTATGAGTCAGGATTGTATTTTCATTTGCCTTGACCATTATAGTAGTGACATCTGCCTGCCTTAGACTCTGAATTAAAAAAGGCATTGCTGGCTGGTTTATTATTATTATTGCTCCTACATTCTCATGCAAGCCATAAAACCATTTTAGCATAAATTCCTTATGTAAATGCTATTTTTAAGTGCTATCAGGTTTGAACACCAGTCATTAAATCCTTCTGAGCAGTAACAACTGGGAGAGTTTAATGGAGCCCCCATCAAAGATGAGCATGGAAGAAGATAGAGAGATGCTTCTGTGCATGCTGCCTGCAGCCTGGAGGGGAAAAGAGCAAGGAGAACCTCTATAATTTACTGTGCTTCTCTGTTGTAGGGGAAAAAAGAATTAAAACACATAACCTAAACCAAAGCCCGGTAAAGCCTGTGGGAGGCTTTCTGTTAACTTCAATGTGCACTGGATCTGGTTGATAGATTTCTAAAATATAAAGCATTCCACGTGGCGTGTTGAAGAGATTTTTCCATGCAATGGACACATATAATGAGATCTTTCATTCTCTCTCTTTCCTAGATTTGGCCTTGAAGAAAACCCTGGGGCTGAATGTTGCTGAACCTTGGGCAGAGTTAGATTCTGACCTGAACTTTGAGGACAGAGTCCTTGTCTATTCTTGTTTGTTGCTACACGTAAGTTCTTTCTCATTTGCTGCTCTGTTTTTAGTCATCTGCGCAGTAAAGGATTCTGAACCAGAAATAGATTTGCCAATGGAGGTCTGGGCTATGGGGTCCATAGCTCTTCTCTCTACCCCATCAACAGGGTTTGCTGCTTCCCTCCTGCAGCATTTCTTGTAGTCACAGACGTGCAGAGGGTTACCTTTACCTTCAGATGCTGGCATGTATCTATTTTTCTCAGCAAGAACGCACAAGGTAAAATACCTTGTAAAAAGTTAAGATTTGCTTTTCAGGTAGTTAGATGTGAGCACACCAGCATGCTATTGTATCCTCCTAGTTGATGTGGTCATCTGTTATTTTGTTTCTTGAGTGGATCTTTGTACCAACCACCTACATATCCCAAGCACCGGAAAGAATATATTTTCTTTGAAGTGTTCGTTTCCTTTTCTCTGTGAACCTTGACAACATAATTCATGTGAGCAATGAGGGAATTTTCTGTACAAAATAATTCATCTAAGAGTGAGAGAAAAGTGTATTGCCCTCTTTGTTTCTGGAAAAGGCATATTGTTGCAGGGAAATCATCCCTTACTTCTCACCTGGCACTTGGGCATTCACTCCGAAAGTGTTGCAGGTCCTTTTTGGACTGGGCATCTGTTTTCCAGGATTTGGATTGTAGACTCTACGGCCATTTCCTGCTTCTCTGTTATGTGTACTACTGTAGGTTTTCCCAGAAATGTGATTGTCTTTAGCTGGCTATTAAAGTCATAGAGAAGACTTGAGAATGGAGGAGATGAGGCACTAGCTGAGCAGTAGTTCTTCACCTTTTCTGTTCCTTTTCATAAGAAGATTGGGATGGAGGTGCTGTGTGCTATTTGGGAAGGCTATGTGCTTCCTTTGTGAACAGGAGTGAGAGGACTCTCCTATGTGGGCAGGCTGGAGGGACAGGAAACATCTTCACTGGAGAGGAGTCATCCACACTACTTTCTCAGCAGTGTTTGACTGAGTCATTCATTTTGTTGTTCCCAGACAAGGTCTCCATTTAGTACCTACATACTGAAAGGCTGCTGCTGTACCCAAGGAGTTCCAGCAGGAGAGCCTCAGCAAACCTTGGCTAGAGGGCCAGGACCTGCAGCAGGCTGCCTTCTGTGAAGTATCTCCAGCTCTAGGGTTGGCTCCTTTGATTTTCCAACAGCTATTTTTCATTTTGCTAATTTTAGGACTTCACTGCAAATCTAGTCTCTTGCCTTGGGTTTTTCTAGAGGAGTTAGCATGAAAGACATGGGGCAAGCAGGGGAGGGTGGCTTCGCCATTATTTTATCTTAACTTCATTATTTTCTATAAATTAGCCCAAGACATCCAGGAACAGAAATAGGGTGAGGGAAAGTATTTGTGTCACCAGAGTGTGCATTTATGTGAGGTTTGTCTGAAAGTTTCCCTTGGAAGCTAAAGTAATGACCCAGCAAAGCTGCTGTTTCCAGTTGCTTGTTGCCTGTAACAGCTTCAGGTTGGTGTGGTTTATCCCGAGATCATGTGGACACCTCCTAGTCAGTACATGCCAGTACACGGGGCAAAGGACGAGCACCTGCCCACACTCAGTTTACTTCCATCAAGCGCTCTCCTAGCTGACAAGCTGTAAGCAGTACAATGGAGACTATGACTGTTTGCATTGTGGAGCCCTTCTTAATGTTCAATATCCCTGATTATTTTAGTGAGAAGATGTAGTGAGAGCTGATGGAGCTTTATAGAACTGCAAACAGTCTATGAAGCTAATACCCTGGGACAGCTCATTTGCCTAACACAGAGCATATGAAACACTCAACTGGTATAACACAGTACAAGTATTTACTAAAATAATTTTTAGTGTTTACTTTTGAGTGGGAGAGCACATTTTGAACAATTAGTTTCTGTTGTGCCCAGCTATGCAATGTAGAATGTGTTCAGCAGAATCCTGTTGTCAAGCCATGGATGGACGTATGGATGTTTTAGACAGTGAACTACTTAAAGTGCATCCTGCTGTGTTGTGCTGAGCACAGGAGAAATAAAAGGTGTAACTAGGCCCAGGATTCTATATCAGAAATGACATGTTTAAACACAGTGATGACTTTTATATATTCAGTCATAATTAGCAAGAGTCAGCTCAGAAAGGCCCTTGAAGAGTTCACTGTGGCACTTCCAGCATCTTGCCTGGATAGTGAAGCTGATGTCTTTGGCAAGTGCTTATCAGCAGCTGGTAGCCATGAATATTTTTGTTGTACAGAAAAGCAGCAAGCTGTTTCTCATGGTACTCAAAGCTGTGGGCTCCTGGGCGGTACTGTCAAGGTATCTCATAGGAAAAGTGTTTGTGCTTTTGTGCCCCACACAAGGCTGTCGGTACCATTGCAGCTTTGGCAATGCACTGCTGCTGTCACCGGAGCAAATCCACATGTTCACAGAAGGAAACATGATGTGGTTCCTGTTAGTGTGTTGTGTTGGTGAAGTGGTCACATTCTGCTTTCCCCTATGCGTTGAAGCGGTTCTTGGGTTTCTTTGTTTCTTTGCAGTAGAGAGAGATGAGTTTAGGAGGATGCAGATGAAAATAGCGCATGGAAAGAAATTTTCAATGAGGTCACTTTGCTGTTTCATCAGATAAGGAGGAGGTTAAGGACAACCATTCAGGCTTGCTGCAAATGCAGATCTCTAGTAAAAGGTAGAGATTCTCAAACATTCATCAGACAGTTTATACAGGAACATCATGTTTTTCAAATACATTATTTGCCAACTGATTGATTTTTCTATTTTCTCCCACAGTTGAATAGATTTTTTTTATCTTTTTTTTTTTTTTTAAAAAGGTCTGTTTATGGGGAGGTTTTTCTTCTGCATTTTGTGAAGGTATTTACACTAACACAAAGAGCGTAACAGTACTAGCATGTCATTGTTCTAATCCTTTTCTATCCCCTTTGCCCACGTGTGAATGACCATGCAACGTTTAGGACAGTAGAAACTGGCTCTATTTGTGTGTATGTGTGTGTGTTAACGTGCTTTTAAAAAATCCTGCGTGTAGGCTCCCCTGACCATATGGTGTATTACCAGAACAGGGCTTTGTGGGCTTGCAAGCTTGCCAAGTCCACTTAGAAAGTTGCTGGGGTTGAGCCCCTTTGCTGTCTGAGTTCTTGCTATTCTATTAACGGTTGGTTTAAACACCTAAAATACTTCATTTTGCAATGGATGTGATTCATATTTCAAAGGACACGGGAGTGATTGATGCTGGTGTAACTGTGCTGTTGAATTCTGCCTTTCTACCTTAGCAAGAGCTCCATTGCAGCATCTAGTAAGCCAAAGACCACAGAGGTGTTCAGCCTTCCCTGAGTGGCACTTTGTTTACCGCATAAAGTTGTCTTTGCGTGCCTGGAGTCATTTGTCGTGGAGTAGCTGTGCAGAACATCCAAAGGAGGGTGTCCCAAAGTGGGAAAGAGACCTGTGGATTGAGGAGGCTATGCAAATGTCAGTGAGATTTAAAAGAACCAACAGTTCATCTTGCTTTTCTGGGTCTCATAACAAATGTCACCACCCCAGCTGTGGTCCTGTGTTGTGATATGTCCCTTGTATATATTATTTTTCCAGAAGTCTATTTCTAGATAATTCCTATCAAAATAATGTGACAATTCAGGTATGTTTAATAGTTCCTTCAGCTGTGGCAATTCATCATGACAAAGCGGAGAAGGCATCGTGTTGGTGTGAGCACAGCTACAGAGTGAAACCAAAAATTTTTGGTTTTTGAGGTGGATGGGAAGTACCATTCACGAAAATTCTTCTGATTAAAATTAAAACTGCTAATAGCAAGGTCTTTTTTTAAAAAAAAGGAAAGGGAAAAGTAGATGAGGAAAAAAGGAGGGAGTGCAGAACGGGGAGATGGTTAGAGTCTTTCCAAAACTCTTAGCACCAGGGAAAGTGAAGAGAGTTGAGAGATGTGGAAAATCCTGCTGCACTGACAGGACCTACTGCATCCCACAGCAGCCTGCAGGGGACGATGCTGAACAAAGGCGCTTGCAAATTCCCTAGAATACTTTTTGCTCCTGAAGTATGTAATTTAAGAATGCGGCTCTTTCTGTATCCAACTGCCACGTAACCATATCGAGTTTAAGTTGTAGATGTAGATGTTGTCATAAATTGAAGTCAGGTGAGTCTTAACAGTTAGTATATGGACTAATTAGAGGATAGAGCTGAAGTAACACAAAGTTCTAATGAGGTCAGGGCTGAAATACTACAAGAAATGCCTTTTTTTTTTTTTCTTCTTCTTTGTCTAGGAGCCATTCTCTGTTTTAATGCCTCTTTATTGAAATATGAATCATGTGAGTCCCACCTTTGATTTGTTTCTTTATCTGTGCTTTGTTGACTTCATAGGTTATACAAAACACAGCAGGGGAGAGCTGTGAGACTATGTATCAAGCGTTGTAATGCATGAGAGTAATCACTTTTCTCTCTAACACATCAGATGTTGTCATCAAGTTTTATGAGTATAGGCGTTATTCTCCTCAGAATCTCCTGAAACTATTCATCTTAATTAGCAGTAGTACAAGCTTCTTCATAAAGTTAGAATACATTTTATTATGAAGAAAGTTTGTGGTAAATGCACCCACTTAGTGTTTCTAAACAAAGTGATACCAAAAAATATTTTTCTAAGGCTCAGAAAGCTTTCTTTATAAAAAGAATTTGAAAATGTTGCTGTAAGGTTAGAAATCGTAGTATTTTCCCCTTAAGGGACCAGATGGTGAACTCTGGTTGGTGGTTCACAGGCCAACCCGCTCCGAGTGTTCCTGAGCCCCGTCCACACTCCAGGCAGGATCCCATAACTGCTGGCGTGGTGGCAGCATCCCAGGTACACGGGTAGCTGTTGTTCCCTTTGTTCTCCTTGCTGTGATGTGACATGTTTTCTTACTGTCCTTTGTGAACATGTAGGTATTTTTTGTCTTTTGACTCTGATCCAAAAAAACTTTTTAATCAGGGAGCAGCAAATGCAAAATGGATTGTGTTATAAAATACCACAATTCCAAAAGACAAACAATACGAAGAGATAATCCAGCTGTTGATGGCCAACCTTACAAATAGTTTTCTTAAATATGAGCTCAGCTGTAACTCACCAAACTTTCAAGGTAAAAGAAAATATGGGCTAAATAGTCTCTGTTCCCCGAGCTGTGCATGGTTGTAACTGAGACATACCAGTTCATGAGCAGCAGCTCCCCAGTAAGCTGGTGCTGGTGTTGAGAACATTGTTCCACACGGCGTTATTTCTAGTCCCAGTCTTTTGCTCCTGTTTTTTTAAAAGGGGTTGATGAATAGAAAATGCTGAATGAAGTGGTTTGGCATTTGTTTTCTGATGTGGCAAACAACGACCGTTGCACTGTCATAGCCGTGTTGAAGGCCACCTTATTCATCAGCAACCTTAAAGCAGCCGTGCCCTGTCATTATGAAACACTGTACATCTTTTTTTTTATCAGTCACAAAATAGAATTTGACAAGAGAAGTGCTCAGAGAGCAGCAAGCAATAAGAGACATCTTGTACATTTTAATAGGGCATGTATAGATTATTTTTATTATAAGCTTTTCTTGGCATGGCGTGGTTCACTCTTTAAAAACTCTCCGTGCTATTCCAAACAACGTTATCCTTGTGAGGTTTGCCTTTGGGTGAGCATATCCCCTTCCCGCCTAAATTCTTTCGGCGCTGCGAGACCCAAGAATATCATCTGCCCTGCTCTTGCTGGGGCCGGGCAGGAGTCAGCAATCGCAGTGAGCTCGCTCTGCCGGTCACGGCTCCCGTCGTGCCAGGGGCAGCTCACATGCAACTTGGCTCTGACTGTGCAAGGCTGCTTCATGGTCATTGTCTGGGCAGCCTGTACTTCCATTTTCTGTTTAAGTGGTGATCTAGTTGAACTAGCATGTTTTTACCTATGTGTTGCGGTCTTACCATATGAAAAGATTATTTGAACTCTCACAGAACAATGCGCGTTGAGTTGTTTTTCCCCACTGGTGTTTTGTTTTCTAGTGTTGGATTGAGTGTGTCAATTTGGGTGTCAAAACATGTATCTCAAGTTCTGTAAAAGGTGAGAAAATGTGTCTGTGTATATGCAGTAAGCATCACAGCTTTGTGCAGATTGTTATTGTTCTGTACAGAGCCTGGGCAAGAGAGGTTATAGTAAGTGCTGGCATTTATGGTGAAGCAGTTTGTCCGTTCACGTCACTCAGTGCAACAGCTGCATCTGAAATTTTGTTGCCCTTTGCTTATAGACTGATCCTGGTATTTGAAACACTTTGAGAGTTTCACTGCTCAGTTGTCCAGAATTTGAAACAAAATCAATTATAACTGCTATAGGCAGGAGGGTTTATGGTCATAATGTTCCAATGACAGTTTCAGGGGAAAGCGTCAGGAACTTTCAGCTAATGTATATTTCCAGACGTTTCTACACAGCCTTAAAATAACAGTAATTGGTGCAGAAAAAGCAGGTACAGCATGATCTCTGCCCCTACGGGAAAGTAACTATATAGATAGGTAATATAATGCTGGGAATAGAAAAAATCAGATGTGGTACAAAAATGCAAGTCATGTTTTAGATGGAAGATAGTTGGTTTCGCTGCGCTGGTTTCTAATGGCAATCTCTTTGCAGGATACTTCAAAAGTGATGGATTGAGGCACACGCATAATGACCTGTTCCAGTCGGAAACTGAGACAGCCTCAAAGGGAGTTGCCAACGAGATCTATAGAATGAGACATGTGAGTGTATACAAGAGCAGTGTTGGTACAATTTTGCATGTATATCTTCCTGACGAAAAGTTTAAAAAAAGAAAAAAAAAGTCAAGACTGCACATTTTAGAGGATTAATAACCTGAGGTTTTTCTTTAATTTATCACCAACAGGAATAATGTTCACTTTGTTTCTGTTTTACAGGGACACCCATATAGCCTTTAAAAAGCATAAATAAAATGAAGTCCACACAGGCTGTGTGTCTGTGCAGCAGCTGTTTACATGACACTATATTTTATCTGCATACATTTAATCATTTTTTCCTGAGCAACTGTCTCAATCTGTCAAAATATTTGTAAATGGATTCAGTTTCCAGTGAAATTTGCTTTCACTAGCACAACAGAGAGACAGGGAAGACTTATGCCCAGTGGGAAGAAAAAAAGCAAAATTGTTTTCCATTGCAGGTCGAACAGCTCGGTCCTAAGGCATTTGCCTTGATGACTGTGTGAAGCCAGTACTCTCACTTAGCAGCTACCTCATTTCTGGGAGGAGATGTTTCATTTCATCAGACAGATTTCTCCACGACTGAACAAGCACAAACAAAATGGTAGGTGACAGAGGACAGCTCTGTATCTCAATAGAGGAGGAACTCACTTGGAGAGGAGGGATATTTGGGATTTGTTCCTGGTTTTACCCCTGGCTCGCTGTGTCCTTCTCTTGTTTTCCACTTCTGTGTGATGGGTTAATGCTTCCTTCCTGTATCTTGGAAATCTCCATAGTCTGAGGGTGCCTGGGGGCTGTGTGACAACGTACCACAATAATTAAACATATGAACTGGTAACCACTTTCCATCCATTCTCCAGTGAATTCAGTGTCTGTGTTAGCCCAGCCTCCTTGCAGCTGACCCTCTGAATGCACAGGTGTGGGAACAAGATCACTTAAGCCTCTTGGCTTTACAAATCCATCACTGGCCTTTTTGTGAGATAACACAGATCCCTGTGTTAGACTCATCAGACAGGGAGGATCAGTGTGTCCTAAGAAAATGGTGATGAGGGAAGGTATCATCATGATGTATAATTGCTTTCCAGAACTATCCTGGAGGAAGGCGGTTAAAGCAGAGGATGTGGGATCACTTTCAGAAGTGAAAACACACAGATATGCTAGCATTGCCCACCGACATGGTCTCACAGGCTAATCTAACATCAACTGCCTGCGGGCTACCACGGCAGCTTCTGTACCTGCAGTTATACCAAAGCTGTGCACTTGCAGCTGTAGAGATCCACATGCTTTGATTGCGCCCTGAAGGAAATAAGCCTTACAGCTCATATCAATATATTGAACTTTAACTCTGTTATATAAACCAGAAAATCCAGATGTCAAGTCTATTTTTAAGTCCTAATCTGTAGCAATGAAAGTGAGAGTTTGATGTGTTTGCTAAAGCAAGGGGATTTCTACGTGCACAGGACTACCTGAGGCCGTACAGAAGGGTTTGCAGGGTGAAGGCGCTGGTTGGGTTAGTTGTGTAACTCGGTGGATGTTTCAGTCTGGGCAGGAGCTGCGTGTAGGGTAACTAGAGCACAAATGTCACTGCCTTACACACAGGCAGTACTGAGCACTGACCACGCTGTCTGTTTTGGCATAGTCTTGAGCCCATCATTTATGCCTCTGAATTAGGTTACAGACAAGCCAGGTAAACCCTGTTACAAAG
This sequence comes from Chroicocephalus ridibundus, assembly GCF_963924245.1. Classification (NCBI taxonomy): domain Eukaryota; kingdom Metazoa; phylum Chordata; class Aves; order Charadriiformes; family Laridae; genus Chroicocephalus; species Chroicocephalus ridibundus. The sequence goes on from NC_086287.1 coordinate 80,251,097, forward strand.
CAGAACAGTTAACAGCCACCCTGTCTTGGCTGAGACTGTTGTGTGTGCTTCCCAGCTGGGACCACTGGTGCTCTTGGTGTGTCCAGCTGTGGCTTAAGGCAGGCACCAGGAGCTGGTGCTGGCCAAGAGGCACTGCTCCCTGCTGGCAGAGGAGCGGGGACTTCCATAGTGCCTGTGCCCTGAGACCAGGCCCTCCAGTCAGATTTCCACTGGTGGAAAGGAAAAGTGGGGAAGCACTCTCACAGGCAGGTACTTGTTTTAGCTGCAAGACGAGGCCCTACCGCCTCCTAGCTGAGATAAACGCCACTCCTGCATTACCCAGACTTATGCCCCACCATATAAGCATTATGACCTGGCCTAGAAAATATGCGGTTCTTCAGATGTGATTGTCTTTCCACGAAGACTGCCGCGTTCTGACAGCTCCCAGAAATGTTAAAATCTCATGCATTTTACACAAAAACCATGCAGTTTGTTGGTGTCAGAGCCGTGTGCAGGGTCTTCAGTACAAAAGAGAATTAGACCACTGATTATTTTGCTTATGGCTCCTTTGGCGTTCTGGACTTCATACTCATTAGTTCAGTGGCCAGATGTCCTGAAGTCGTTGCATACAGCTGGACAATAAACTGTCTGCTACAGAGAAATAGCAAAGGCCTTCCTGTTTTATTAGGGTAAAACTGACAGTTTTATTGACTGGCTTTTTGCCTTGATCATATTTACAGTGTTACGCTCAACCTATTTAAATCATTTCAGTAGCAAGCTGGATACTCTCTGAAAGCAGTTCAGATTCCAGCCTGAAGAATAGGTAGCTGTTTAATGGATACAATGAACTGTCATATAGCCATATTTTAATATAAAAAAAATAATTATTCCTCTGTAACAGCTGACAGTTTGTTTTGCTGCAGGCAAAATGCAGCTTTGATAAAGTACATTGCCAAAATGAACCCAACTAGTTTGAGAAACACACTGCACTAGCGAATCAGTGCTTTTACTACCTGTGTACAAGACATGATTTCATGTTTTTTATACATAAAAGAATCTACCACAGATGTTGTCATAAACACAAGTTAAATTAAAAAAAGAAAAGAAAACAAAACAAAAAAACCCACCAAAAATCAAAGAGCAAAGCCAAGAGCAAGTATCAGCTCACATCAAATGAATCAAGTAGTTGATAAATGAAGGATCCCTGCAGCTCCGTCTGCAGGGCTGTCTCTTAGGCTGTGGCCTTGTGGGCCATGCTCCTCTGTAAGACATCAGAAGGTCTCCTGTCAAACAGTGGCGAAGAGAAAAAAAACCTCCTCTTAAAAAAGGCTACACACGTTCCCACAAATCCAAGCGAGCAAAATGCCTGTGTGTGCACGTGAAATTAACAGCGTACATGTCTTAATTGGTCATGAATTAAATTATTGCGGCAGCTTGACAGAACATGAATTTCGGCAGGTGAGATATTCCTTTACTCTAAAGACATGGTTTAGAAATATTATTCTAGGAAATACAGCTACACTCTTCTTAATATGCTGTCCTGGTCTGCTGCCACACACCTGCCTCAGCTCTACGAGATGCTCTGACAGAGGTGCCGGGTGTGTTGCTGGGGAGCAACTTGACAGCCTCCGCTTTAGTGTTTACACTAATGGCTGCACTTAACCATAATCACATCAGAGTTTTTTCCTTTGTTGGTTTTGTCCTTTTTCACTAATGCAGGGAAAGTCAAGATTTTTAGAACAGCTCTGCTGAAAAATGTCACGTAAATATTACTAACCCGTGAAACCAGCAGGAGCTTTGCGGAGCGCGCTGACGGATCAGTCTGTTTGACCAGACGGCGGGTACGGGCAAGACCGGAGGAAAGGTCTCGGGTGAAGCCTAAATAACGAAGTTATTGAGAGCTTTGCGGGCAGGGCTGGGAGGCCGGCGGCGGCTGGGCAAGGCGGGTGTCGGGGCGGCTGCTATGCCTGTGCGGGGCAGCAGATGGGGATGGTGCTGCAGGAACGCAAAGGCTCCACGGCCGGCGGTGTTAACACGCTTTGAAGGCTGCGTAGTGCAGTGGTTTAATAAAAAGAAGGAGGAGAAAAGGAGAGCGTTTCCAGGGACTCATTTCCCTGGCTATTGCAGTTAATGGCGTTTAGGGAAAAAGAAAGTATTAAGACCTTCCCCTTAAAAATTTATCAAATGGCAGACAGCATGTCTAACAATTTGACTAAGCGCACCATAAGGCTGTGCTCAAAATGCATTGCTGTTAGTTTTCAAATTACTTAAGTAAGTTTAAACTAACAAACAAACAACAACAACAAAGAAAAACAACAAACCACCCAAAAACCACCACCTCAAACCAAAACCAAACACACCAATAAAAAAACCAAAAATCAACCCCCCAGATCAAAGAAGGTCTGTATGAGTGTGCTGGAAGATGCAGGAAAGTCCTCCAACCTCACCTGACTGTGAGAGTGCTGGAGAAATGTGTGTACATACAAGATGACAGGCATAGCCAAAGAGGGATGTAAAGGGAATAGTTTTAGGAGAGAAGACAAGTTTGGAAAGAAAAAAAACCAGTGGGACATATTTGAGTACTCTGAATATGTCAGCAAACTAAAGGGAAGTGTATAGGTATTGTACAACAAAGTTTATTTTAGATTCTGTCTTCTGTACTAAGAATACAACGTGATCTGACTGTATCAGTCCATTATCCCATCCTACCTATTAGGTTTGCACAGCCAAATCCTTTTCTATAATGTAAGTTCTTATTTCTCAGCTGACTTCAGTAAGCAATGGCAACATATACCAGCTGTCTCTCCCTATGCATCCCCTTCCATCCCTGCCAGCTCTTTGATCTTTTCTGGGAAGCTCTCCATTGTTCAGCCAGTTCTTCTCTCTTTCAGTGCTGAGTTTGAGGATGATTTAACACCCTCTTCAGTCTCATGAAGTTTGCTCTGTTCTTAGCCCTGGTGGTTGCTTCCTAATAGTCAGCCTTCCACTTGTTTCCTTAAGATCTCTTACCTGCATTCACTTTTTCTACTTAGCTGCTTAAGCATCTCTCTCTAATTTAATTCTCTGTATTCTAATAGGTAACTTAAAAGGAATACGACATTGTATGTAACTCCTTTGTTGCCTACAGCATGTTGCTGAAAGGGCTTATGTAATAATTGGAGAAAATGCCGTATGATAATCTCATTCATTTTCTTTTTGGCTAGGGTAAATATTTGTTTAGCAGCCACAAACTTGTTTGAACATGTCAGAGCTTACAAATGGAGTATATATATATTTACTTGTTTGTTGTGTCAAAGGTGCTATATTTCTGGATGAGAAGTGTCTCATGATTCAGCTACTTAAGCACTGAAGTTAGCCAGGTTTCCAGAACAGCTTCGCTGCCATTTGAGCACCTCTGTGAGAAAACTACTGTGCCCTGAAAATGTGGCTGAAAATAGGAGGTACTGCTGAGTTCTTCTTTGCTGATTTAGGGATGTCACAATGGTATTTACTATTTAAAAAATCTAGACCCAAGTGGATTTGTAGTGTTTTCTAAGTAAAAGCCAATAGCTGTTCCTACTAAGTAAAAGAAAACACTGTAAAACAGTGTCTCTGGGGAACTGTGCAGAATGAATGTGTTAACTGTGTAAGCTGCTATGTATTAGCACGAATTCGGGGTTAAATCATTATTTGTAATTTGAGGTTTCCTGAAAACCTTCTAAAGAGAGACCAGGAAGAAGCTGCATGATTATTTTTGTTTTGCCTAATGAGCCTGGCTAAGTAGAAGGTCACCTCAAAGTAGAATTTTTCGAGGATACCAACATTTCCTCATCCTAGACTGTGTGTCTGATAAAATGGCTTGTTCTTGAGACATGTGTGCTTCACTAATTGAAGGTCATATTAGCATGAATGGGTCTAACCTTGGCTGATAGCTACCATTTCAATTTAACATTGGTTTTCTTGTAAAGCAGAAATGTTTTTCCTACAAGAGATAGTCTTCATAATGCAATCTCACAAAATCTGACATAGAATGGTATATTCACATCTATCAATAATTTAATCTTCCCCCAATTTTAAATAATTAGAATGAATGAATAGAAATAAAATCCACATGTAATAGCAAAGATGTAATAATGTCATGTGTGAGTATGTATATGAAACACCACACGACACTTTCTACAGTGAATTAAGGCTTTGTTGATCTTAAGTGATAAAAAAATCAATTGGATTATAACTCATAGATTCAGTGAGAGTTTCCAGGATCTTAGAAATGAATGTAGTGTTCATGAATATGGAAAAGGCTTCCTTGTGGGATTCAGAAATGAGGTGACAGTGCAGCAGCTGGCCAACAAGTCCATGTGACTATTGGTACAAGGGTATAAATATCATCCACTGCTGCAAGCAGTAGTTAAAGATGTGGCATATACAGTCATCTCTTAAGGTGTCTCCTGCGCAGAACTGTTGACTCAATCAAGAAACACAATAAATAAAACCTCCTATTGTTTAGACTTTATTGTGGACGGGAGTGTTCCTTTGAAGCTTCTGTTACTGGCTACCGTCAGAAGCAGGATACTTGCCTCAATGATCCATTGCTTCTAATCAGGTCAGTTGTTTCTTATGAACCTAAAACTCGCACTTACTAGGTATTTAGGTCTTACTTTAGCATTGAGAAGTGCTCTGAGAAGGGGTATGACTCAGGTTATAACCATTTTAGATTCTATTCAAGTAGCAAGAAGTTAAGTACATTTTTAGAATATTTGGAGCTAATGGAAAACAAAGTATTTTGAATTAATCCCAGATGATAAAACCGTGATCCTAAATTAAAGTTCTCTCTAAATGTGAAAATGCTGTACAGCAGAACTGGCTAGAATTGCCATCTAGATGTTACAGATGTCAGTCACCACAGATAAGCGGTTTGCAGGTGTGCAAATTAGTTTGCATATAAAATAGGTCTGACAGGTCCCAAAATTAAAACTGCCTGGTTCTACGTGGCTCTATTTGATCTTACTCCACCAGAGAGCCCCAGATGAAAGTTGCCTCCTTACTGATTTGGGACATAATGGAGGACTAGATTAATGATAGATAGGATAGTAGCATAATACAGGATCTTAGGAAGGGGAGAAATTACAGCTGCCTTTGTCTGACGTCAGTATGTGACTCTGGGAAAGTTTTGTGCCACAAGGTGTATTTCTTGTAAGGACTTTAAAAATTTGTCAGGGCAATTGGCATTATCAATCAATGGGGGTTGGGGGGAAGGGAGGGGGTCATCTGCATTTGAATGAGAAGAAATTATAATAGTGTAGAGAAAAATCTTCATGGCCACACTGAGAATGCTGAGCAAAGAGACAACTGTGAATGGACGCCTCTCTGTTTCTGAGTAATTGGGCAGCAGGATCCCAAGGCAATTTGTTTGTTACAGAACCTTCCTCACAAAACTCTTTGCTGAAATACGTGGATTCCTGAGACGTGTCACCCTGAAAGAAAAAATCAACATAGAGTTTCCTGCAATTTAATTTTGTGCACATCAACACATTTCTTGATTACCCTTCAAGCCTTCAAAAAAAGATGCCAGTGTTTTCCTGCAGTAAAATTAGGACTTAAATCTGCATCCAGTTGGTTTTACTCACAGCGCTGTTCTCTGTGGACAGAAGCAGACAATCTGCACGTGCTTTGTTCTCTAGCCACAGCCCTGGCATATGTTCAGTGACATTGTAGAAACGAAGACATTAGTGCAAGTACTGGTTTCCCAAATGCTGTCAGATCAGAAAAATGGTTGACCAAGCTCAGGTGACTTATTTTTCATAGTTGTTGGGGTTTGGTTTGGTTTGTTTTGTTACTAACAGGTCAGAGGAAGAAAAGCCTCATTACAATCACAATGTATGCCATGCATAAACCCTAATTTACGTCTGCGGGGGAACACTGTATTCTGGATTACTTGTCAGTTGTAGACAGCACCTATCCCCTCAGAGTTACGATGAGAGAGAAATGGAAGGCTGCCTTTCTCTGCTTCCAGGTACTGTTCTATTCTGCAGTGCCATGGTGAAATATTAATTACATTTATCAGAAGAGGATTAAACGTGGAATGAATGATTAATTATTTGGCACTGGGATAGATTAAAGTTCTGTCCAGGGTTTATATATTCATTAATTACTTGTTAAATCAAAGTGACACTACTATCTTTGGAGGAGGTGCAGTCTTTTCAGCTGCGTTGGTGCAGTGGTTTGTACAAGTGATTTGGTATTTGAAGGTGCTTTCTGTAACAAAATAATTGTCATGATAATATATTCTACTTCTTAAGCATGATGGAGAAACCTTTAAGTGTGTAGTGCACCGTTTACTTCCTTGCAAGTCTTGCCCTTTTATTTTCTGTCTTGTATGATGCTTTGAAAAGTCATAGGTATAGGATTTAACATAACACATGCTTGATAAATTTTTGCTGTCACAGCAGAAGGGATAGAAATGAATTTACTGGAGCCCCTCAGGAAGGGAACCTGCTATCAAGAGAGCAAGTAAATGTGGGCCTTCCCTGCTGAATGGTTACCTGCCCAGTACCTCCACTAGCGTGCTCATACCATGCCAAAGTGATGTTACACAGTGAGTGTGTATTCTTTACTTGGATATGACAGCAGGAGGCTCATAATCATGATTGTGTCTAGAATATGTATCTTAGAGTGTTTCTGAGATGATGAGATTTTTTCCAAGAACTTTGGGAATGTTCCACTTTTGTATTGATGGTATCGTGTATGTGGAGATTGTCCTTTGTGGTATTTTCACTCGGTTTTTATGGGGCTGACGTCAAGATTGACTAGTTACTGCAGTGACTGCTTGGATCTGATAGCACTTTATGCATAGAGTGGCACAGACTGAAGGCTGACAAACAGATTCAGCTTTGGCCTGTTCTGCCTCTCTTAATGCCTTCTTTTTTTTTTACTGGTGGTCATGCTGTTCTTCATCATTGCTTATATTAAAAAACTACTGTGTTGCCCTGAATGGGAGAAGAGAGGACCTTGTAGTCATAACGTGCCATTCAACTCTCAGCTGATATTTTGTGAGTGGTAAAAGCCATCATGTACATGCATTTGTTTTCTTTGTATAAGGAATTCCTGTTTCTCCTCAAAAGACCTTTGCTCATGATGTTCAGTGTTTAACAAAGTGAATCAGGATACAGTTTGCCACGATGTGACAGAAGGTATACTAACATAGCCGTGTAAATACCTATCTTTCAGCTTTTTGCTTTCTCTGTTCTTGGCATCATTATACTGCAACCTCTTGATGGTCCTATGAACATTATTGATACACGAACACTTATTCCTTTCAAAAGCAGTGCATGTTATTGAGAGTGCAGAATCGCAAGCTGTAAGATTTTAGTGTTTATAAGAGGTGCAGGGGTTGATTAAAGACAGATTCTGTCCAGGTCTATGCGGATGTCGCAACGTGAAGGGAAAATAACTGAACTGCTCAGAAGCCCGGGTACTTCTAGAAATGAAAAAAGGAGAAAAAGAGTCAAAATGTGTGAATACATTTGAAAAGATAAACGGTCCCCAGCGCCCCCCTTCCCCCAACACACACCTCCCTCCCACACCCCGAGAACTCAGCTGTTTTGGGCATTGCGAGGACCACAGGCAGCAACTGCCATGAGGCGGTTATCCTTTTAGGAACGCTCTGAAATTTCAGGGCTTGAGGAACAGTATTGTGCAAGTAGCACTGCTGAGAGATGCTAAAGAACACGTCACACTGAGGATGTGAAATACCACACTGAATCAATAAATAGGCCTCTGACTAACTCGAAACAGTGGGGCAGATTCTCATTTCTGCCTCATTTAAATACATCCTTGAGTATCACCAATCAAGTCGTGTCCCAGTGGCGCTGTGTCACGAGAGGGTATTTGCCAACCTGAGTGTAGGAGGCACTGTGGGAGAACATGCCTTTTCTCCAAAGCATTTCAAGGTGTTGGGAGCTCCCTGGATTTGTGAGTTATCATATTTATTAGTCAGTTCCCACTGCTCACCATCATTATTAAAAATGACAACACCAGTTTTTGTATCCTGGACTGACTGTGTTGTATTGGTCTGAGTAATAACGTTCTTTATTTTTGTCAAGAGCATTTTGTTTATGTACTCTAGCCACAAGGGAAAATATACTTCTGCTATTGTTGCAATGCATAAGGGACAGTTAAATCTAATAAGTTAATCTAGATTTCTAGAAACAAAATTAAATTTTCAAATAAAGGCAAACTGACAGCTAAGGCATAAATCTTTTATTTAAAATAGAAAATAAGCCCATTCAAATGCAATCAGAGAAGACAGATGTAGGTAAAAAACAAGTAGAGATAGGATATATGGTGCATAAATTTGCTATGTCTGTGTGATAGATCAAACAGGGTGACCTTAAAAATGTTCCTAAAACATCAGCTAAAATATGAAATTTGCATATATTTAAATACTGCTTGTTAATGTAAGAGGGACCAGAAAGATTGTTAACAATGAAAGTAAAATACAGCACAGGTGTAAAGTGTACAACAGAAAGGTCACATTAGCTATCAGAGTGGCTGAAATGTAAATATTTACTGGCTTGGAGCAGGCTGGAAGTTCCATAAACAAGAAATATTATTTTCTACTGTTTCAATATAAGTTCTCAGGTAAAATATTTAGCTGAGCAAAGTTCCCAATTAACTAAATGTTTAACTTCAGACATCCTCTTAGATCCAAATTACGTTAATCGGACTACTCACAGATGCAGTTTTCTAGAGGCAGGGGCAGGTTCCTCTGATGAAGTGTCTTAGCGAGATCACAGAGGATGCTGTGAAATTTTAGCTTTCTTTGGGGTGGTAAAAGGAGCTGTCTATACTCACATTTCTCAAGTATTTTTAATTCACTTTTTCTGCGTGCAAATCTGTGGTAGATTGCTAGGTTTGCTTAAGCATGGGATCAGATTGCTACTCGGAAGGTGGCATTTATTTCCTATTCAGGAGAGAAAAATGTATCTTTTCAAGAGGACCTGATATTAAATCATAAGGAGCTCTTTTGTGTAAATACTCTCCTTGGACAAAAAGTTTCCTGAGGTTTCTTGATTCCTGCTCTGCCATTCTCTCCTGGACAGCTTTTCCTCTGTCACCCTGTCCTCACAGAAGTGCGTAAGCCATGCTGCTTCCTGGGATAGAATGCATTTAGATCCAGTCCCCCCAGGTGTCCGCAGCGAGTCTCCGGCTTTTTCATCATATCCTCAGAACGGGAATTTCTCCAACTATGTAGGTAATGGCATAGGCACTGCTTGTTGAGCTCCAGCCCCCTTAAAGAGTTTGAGACTGGCTTGTCCATCTGGTTGTCCCTAGAAATACATTGTAATTGTCTCCTGGTTCTTAATAAATCTGGGTTTTCTAGAGATTTCCGCTGTAATTGGATCAGTCATTAACGTAGCCCAGATTTCTCACAGTATTCTGCTGAGATTACATCTGTTGCAATACAGTGACCCAGTTAGAGCCAAGGTATCTGTGCGACTATGAAAAAGGAAATCCATTTGTAAAATGTTATAAATATTTTGACGTACAATATCGCAATCAAAGAAGTGTAGTTAATGCTGATAGCATCGTCCAACCCCTGTGAACAGTAGGTGGATGTGCAGATGGCTTTCCTGCACTCTGGACATGGACATAGGTACTGATAGGCACAAGGGGATTTATCCTTTCAATTTGCTTGTTTGATACTTTGTTCTGTTGTTTTGTTAACTCATTAATGTTCTTTTATATGGGTTTTGTGAACTATTTGCTTTTAAAGTGATATAATTCTGAAAGGTCTTTTTTGTATTCATTTCTAGGAAGAGTGTAAGTTCTTCAAGTCATTGATTAGTGACAAATGCCATCTTTTGAGAAGTTCTCTTAATCTTTGGGATGTCTGTTTTGAAGGTCACTTCCATTTATTAAAGGATTGCAACTGTACACCTGAATATTTCATGAATTGTCAGTATTGTTTCTAGCTTCTGCAATACTTTTCCATAGGAAAAAAGTCAAGTAACAGAAAGATTTTTAAAATGTTACCCAGAAAGCTACATACTGAGCTAATATTATGTTGTCATAGGTCAAGTTGGATTGTTTCTGGGACATCTGTATTACATTACACAGGACAAATCAAAATTTGAGGTGGTGGATATGTGCGTTATGGGAATACAGTCTGCACGTGAGTGTCAGCTATGTGTGCTTGTTCAAGTTGTACATGTAGACCTCTGGTAACACCTGCAGCGTATCGGGTGAAAACACAAAACCAAAGAACGATAGAAAATAGCCAGAGGGGCTTGCAATAAAACTGGGTAGATTAAGCACCGGATACCCTGGAAGGTCCTTCACACTGTGGGATCATTAAATCCAGGTCATCTACAAAAGATCTGGTCTGTGACAGAAACTTTTCAATGTGTTGTTATATGTTAACATGCCTTGGGATGAGACATTTTAGAAATGCTGCTTGCAAGAATACAACATTAGAGTAAAATTTAAAATTTGCCCTGTACTCCCAGCACTCTGAAAACTAACTCTGCTTCCAGGAGTAAACGAACTTCATTCGGATTCTGTTTTCTTTAAACACTGACTTGAAACATTTGGCTGCTGTGTAGACTGATTTGGGTTATAGAATCGTTAGAGTTTGCATATTTAGGGAAATAAGGTTAATTTGTTTACAAGAGGCCTGTTAAAAAAAATGATGTGCTGTTCCAGTGTGGTCTTTCCTATAGATTAGCCACAGTAGAGTACATGTATTGGGGCAGCCAAAATACAAGTAGACAATTAGCTTTTCTACTAGAGACTAGTTTTGTTAACATTCCCTTGATTTGGCAGCTGGAATAGATGAATGTCATTCCTGACCTTTTCAATTTTACAGCTTCTTCACTTTCATAATTCCAACTCCTGCAGCTGCAGCATGGAAATGAACTTTAATAATGTTCCTTCCCCAAACTCTTGAAAATGCATTACTTAACAGTTACATTTTACAATACTCTAAACAATATGAAGCTTTCATATCACTGCTTTTAAACCCATAGACTAAATACAATTAGCATTAGCAATTAAGTGGTGGACATTTCTTGACTGCTTTAATGGAGCGGGTCTGAATAATCAGACATTAGGTATCCACATTTCATTGTGATTTATGATGACAGAAAAAATTATTCTGCCCTGAGTTTTAATTATTGCTGGAAGATATTCTCTAGGTTTTTCTATTAATGCCTTTCATTTAATGTTATAGGGTCAAATACTGTTCACTTTATTGAGGTGAATAATTCTAGTGAAGCTAATACAAGTAAATATAAAAGGCAGGAATCAGTTATACAATGTAAATTCCAGAGGTGTAAGCTGTGGTATTCCACTGAAATCGAAGTAATGACATGATGTTGGTCTGGATGAGACTCTACTGTTCTTCTTAATTTAGTTAATCACAATCTGCATTTATGGTAATTAAATTTAAGTTAAAAGAAAGGAAAGGAATAGAGGAGGTGTCATCACTGTGAAGAATGTGAGGTTAAGTAACTTTAATGTAAAACTATTATTATAGGGTATTTTTTCTCTTACATACAAAGTAAGACTAGTCCAGGTTTAACTATCCAGATCAGGTAAAGCTATAGGATTCAAAATTGGGAAGCAAGGTGAAATTGCACAGAATAGCAAAGTTACCCTTAGAAACAACAGGAATTCAAACTGTTAGTGATGTTACTTTATGGGATCTAGGGTTGACTGGGGCCCATTAGCTACGCGGCTGCGGGGCTTTTGGAGAAGTTCATCGGGGTAACGACCTTGTGCTCCTCCTCCTGCCAGCCAGCCTGGTCCAGAGGGGAACCCTGGTAAAGTCCACATCGTATTAACCACTTTTTAATATATTCTTATAGTCCTTTTGAAAGGCTCATTTCAAAGCTCTCACGCAGCTAATGGGTTGAGCCTCTTCTGAGAGTTCAAATATCCTAATGAGATTAACTCATTAAATAACTGCCCATCGCTTAGTTGCTGATACTCTGATTCGTTTGTGGCACAGGAAGAGATAGCTGCCTGTGAAAATGTTAGCACTGCTTGGAGATGATTTCTCTTTGAATATCTTTACATTATTACATTTTCCACCCTAGGTAAGTCAGTATCCTTTACCCTGTCACACAAAGGGATTGGACTGTGCAGTAACAGTCTTTGTCCCTTCAGGTTGGTCAGGCAAAGGTGACAGGTTTTGCCACCATGACGTTACCTCCTTCCTTAGGAATGAGACTTAAACCTCCCTGTGACTAGTGACTAATTAGTTGTCTCTCAGGGGATGGATTTGTCGGTGCTCACACAAGCAGAATGGCACAGGAGCCTTCCACAGAGCCTGAGGAGGGAAAAATTAAAATAACTTCACTTCAAATTTTACAAATTCACCAAAAGCCACAAATAAAATACACGTGTGAATATCTATAAAATAGCAAAAACCATGTCAGAAAACACAGATAGTGTTAAACCTGCATACTGGTGTCAAGTGGCAGGAGATGTTATCTCCTTTTAACAGAGGAGGTCTGAATCTGGTTTCTGCTGCCTTGTTGGTGTCCCAGTGGTCAGGGAAAGCTTAGGAGTGAGTGGCTTTTTGGGGAGATGCCAGAAAGGAGTTTGTTTTTGGAAAGCCTCATGCAGGGAGCAGTTGAGCCTTGGCGTGGAAGCAGGCAGCAGAGGTGCCAGGAAGGAGTCCAGGCAGTGCAACCTGGTTTGACTGCTGAGTTACGGTGGTTTCAAGAAACAAATGTTCTGTCCCTGGACAAATGACACAAGTAATGCCAATGCTGGGAGACCCCTTTGAAGAACTGGCTGGCTGCTTGGATTGCTGGCATTTTTTAACGGGCTTGGGGGTTTCCAAGCAAGCTCACAGGAACAAGCTTTGCTCAAAAGAAACAAGTAGCTGTTGCTGTGACCTTGCACGCACACACAGGTAGTAGCTTACAGAAGCAGCCCTTTGGAGAATAATGAGGAGCCTCAATTGTAAAGCTCTAATTTGAGAAGTCGTCCCCAGGTAGCACAACTGGCACATAGCCATGCCACTTTAAAGCATGATTTGAATGGTCTGAACAAGTTGGGATCGTTCTGTCCAGTAAATGAACCCACACTTGGAAATTAGACGTGTGCTATTATGATGACCAATTAAGACCACAATGGTATTGCAATCATACTGGTGCATTGTCAACAACCTCATTCTTAGCTTTTAATGATACAAAACAGTACTAGATGCAATGCTTAAAAGACACGAGATGTTGTTTTTCTTATAGGCTATGCTTCTCAGGTGTTTGTCTATACACACTCTCTGGTTGCTTCTAAAGAAAGCTCTGGTTTCTTGATAGTCAGCTTTTCAAGAAACCTGAAGGGTGCTCTTCAACACTTCTCAATGGCACAAGTCTATCTTGCTTTTCAGGTTTTCTTGGTGAGCAAAGCTGGTCAAAATGTATGGATTTGAAAATAAAGAGTGAAAGTTTTGACTGTTGGTGGAGAAACAGTATCTCCATTACTTTTTTCCCCCTGTTTTTAACCTGTTCTAGTTTTGGTTAAACTATTTAAAATAAAAATATTTTAACTGTTGAATTAGGATAGAAAGTAAGTTTTTGCAGCCATGCTCTCTGTTTACAGTCAGCAATAGAAGGAGACAGAAACATTCTTAATTATCTGCACAAGGACTCAGTACAAGTTCATCTCTAAGGTGAACAACCAACAACCTACAAACTATTGAACCTACTAAAATAAATTCTTCTTAGGTTTTGGGGTTTGTTGTTTTTTTTTTTTTGTTGTTGCGTTTTTTTAGTTAGTTGAATAAGTCATTTGAAAACAAAGAGAGCAATGTATTTTAAGCATAGCCCTATGTTTTGCTTAGTCAAATTGTTAGACACACTGTCTGCTATTTAATACATTACTGAACAGCCTAGGCTGTGACCCTAAGCTCCAAATGTTGGGGCCTAAATTACACATATTTTTACTTTTTTTTTTTGCATCATAGGCTAATGTGTTGTACTCCAGAACTGTCCTCCACACTCTTGGAATGTAATGATTGCAATGCAAAAGTGGAAATGTCTCCATTTCCTAATGGTGGACCTTGTTTGGGCGCGTTCAGATGAAACAGCAGTCAATGTCTGTCCAGATGCAGCAGCACTAGTAAATAAAACAAAATAGAGAGCAGCAATACTTCATCTCTCATTTTTGCTTGCTGTAGACAAAGACAGCAGAAGGAAATGGGACAAGAGGGAAACTGCCCAAGTCACATCTCTACCTAACTGTGTCTAACATTATCTTTTATGTCAAATCATTATCATACCCAGGAAAACCACTGGTGTTTAGTGCCAGCTGTCTGCTTATTACAGCAAAGAAACCAGGAGAAGACACCGGGAGCAAGGCAATCATTAAAGAGATATGGTACCTCTGCATTATCGACACTTTTAGGTATTAGCAGTGTCGCTTTGGGATAGTGGGCAGGAGGCAGTGCGGTGTGGAGCTAGGAAGCATGCGGCAATGACTTGGCCACATGGCTGAGCTGTGAGAGCAGAGCTTGCTGCCAGTACGCTTTCCGGGAGGGAAAGGGCAGCAGGAGCGCTTTGGAAGAGCGTCCAGCATAGTTGCTTGGGACTGGCCCTGACAGTGGGCATCCCAGTGCTGCCTTCTGTTTGCTTCAGTCATGAAATTTGTTGACTCAGAAGTTTGATCAATATTTAATGTGAGAGACAGCGTGTTGATGCTGATTTGAAAGAGAAGCGAGTGTACGCTGTTATCTCTGTGCTTTTCACAGATATGAATGATGGCAGATTTTAATATTACATTCAGAGTCACTCTGGGAAAGGATGCGTTCAGCCCAGGATGCAGCCCATGGTGCGAGGTGTACTCTGGAAATGCAAAGTAATAACAGCTTATGTTAATAGCATAAACCATTGATTACATGTGCTTTGATGTGAAGAACCACACCGCCGATTGAACTTGTAGCTGTAGTCGGGGACTGATTCACCACGTGATCGTTTTTAGCCAAGCAGCTTGGGAATCGTGGGCCTATAATTGCTTCAGATTCCTGTTATTGATCTCTTATGTCAAAATAATTGAACTTTATGGCTGACTTCTGATGCTTATTGAGAAATCATATAATTACTTCCAACCAGCTGTGAGTCGATAGAAGTTGAGTACATACCACTACTCAGAGTGCTTGATATATAAATTTCCTTCCAAATAAACACAAGACCTACAATATATTAATAAATCTAGGAATCTGGATGCATGGTCCTAAGTTGCATAATTACACCCCCTAATATCTGTAATACTTGGATTATCTGTTATGCATTTGGATATAAAATATACCTACTTCAACCCCAACCCTACAAGCTGGGGGAAGTGCTGTGCCTGCGGAGAGCCACAGCAGGGTCTGCACCGATGCGGCAGTCTGACATGCAGAACAGGGATCAAGGTCTTGTTGGCCAAGCAAACACTATGAAGCGCTGGGAGCCAGCGTGTTTTATCGTGCTGAGGCTGACTGGGACACATCCTATAAAACACCAAAATCCGTTTGAAGTTCACACCAGTCTAGAAAATCCTATCCTGTATGTCAGTTTCTTTTTTAGCTTTGCCTTCACTCTTTTGTTTATACCAATGAACTGTCTGAAGCCTTATTTACAAATCTCTGTACCTGGGACACAGACATCCTTGTTTTCCGTGAGAGGGTCTTCAGAGTAGACATATACATGTAATCTTTCTTCAAAAAGCTCATACTTCTGTGATTTCACAAAACCCTAACATTTTTGTTGACTACAGGATGGTGGCAAATAAACAGTTGCAATCCTTTTGAATAAGCAGTTAAAAAAAAAAAAAAGCTCCCTGATAAGCTGAAACTCTTTTCTAGAATGACTTGAGAATTAAGTTGTAAAAGCACCCCACTACTGATGAGGAATAGACTATACAGCACGTACACACAGCTTGCAAGGTATTTAAGTGATAAAAAATGCTTTATGTGAAGGAAATGAAGACTTCGTGTTGCCCAGTTGAATGGCTTTAGCTGTCAATTTCTAGATCAAATCCTATCTGAGAAAGCACATCAGCTTTACTGTGTCTTGTTTGCCATGTAATCACTATGCTGCTAGTACTGGTTTTATTCACTCCTGCATTTCTTTAAATAGTGTTTTAGTAATTCTTCTTCCTTAAGGGAAAGGAAGCATTAATCAGCTAGCGCATTTAGTACCTACTTACATTAATATCTAGACAATGCAGTGATTTAGAATTCTTTACACCTTTTTGCAGGTTTTTCATTATATTTCTTAGTGTCTTGAGGATGCCTTTCCTCATGACACTTTACAATAAACCTTTGCAAAATGAATAGCTTTCATTATGAAATCAATGATATTCCCTCTAAACTTCAGCGGCAATGTCAAAGAAAAGCTACTATAATTGCTAATGCTGAGCAGTTTTTTATGACCAAACTCTACTTCCCAGATGTCACAGCAATACAGTCATCACCTTCCTCAGCACTTTTGCCCTCCCTTGTCACTGTGGTTCTCTTTCTCAAGAAAGTGATTGTCAGCCATGGCTTTTTCTGTTCTTATGTCTTTACTCTGTTTTCTGTTAGAATTCAACCTTAAAGCTACCCTTTTCAGCAGAAATGGTCTCAAGTTTACACTTGTGACTCTGCATAGCAGGAATCCCTGACCACTGCCTCTCCTGAAGCATGAATTTTAATTCTGAAGCACAAGAAGTAGTTATTAAGAACTCGATGTATGAATTTTAATTCCAGATTTGTTTTTTTTTTTTTTTTCAGGAAGATCTATTATGCCGACACAGAATACTGCCTGTGACTAGCCCAGTCTTCACTTACCTCTTCTGAGCGCTATCTTACATGTTAGACATTTTAATTTGAAGTAGGGTCCATAGCAGGTCCATTTTTAAGAAGCCAAATCCAGTGTGCTTACTAGGACTAGCCCCTGGGGTGCTTGCTGCTTGCACTGATTGGGTCCAAACACGAGCATGCTGCTCAGTTTGATCCTGGAGGAAACGCTGGAGCCCAGAGACTTGTGTACCTCAGGATAGGAGTTCCCTGGACTGCTGCATTGTCGGTGGACACGTTAAGTTCCTCAAAGTTCTGTTCAAAATTAAATTAGGCACATTCACTGTTCCTGGACGTGGCCCTTTGTTCTTCTGTGTTGACGTATACCAGCAACAGAAGTAATGCGGACTAACAGATTTGGTAAAAAGCTCATAAACCAACAGTAGAAGTACTCAGCAGCTGTTAAATCCAGATAGTGTGGCTGTTCTACTTTTCAGGATCTTACCAAGGTGCAAAACGGCATCAGCCTAGCTCAGTCTCATAGAGGGACACAGTTCCTTCCACTTCCGTTTCTATTTTCCATCCTGTGAAGCTCTGATTCACGGGAAAATCCTAAAAATTTATCAGCATCTTGATACTCTTGGTTAAAAACAGTTTAACTTGTTCTTCCTTTTTTAGTACAGAAATAGACATCTGAGTCACTAATTTGTTTGCCCTCTTTGAGGCTGTTGAAATGTAGAAGAGATGAGTTAGCAGCCCCTGGCAGTGGGGGCTATAATGGAGATGCTGACAGTCTTATTTATAGCGTGGTCACGCTACCAGGCATTACAATTGCATTTCACTCAAGGAAGTTACTTTGACTTCTTTAAGTAAAAGCTGTAGTTAAACAGCTCTTTAAAGCTCGTCTTAACACCGTACATGTTTAGATGATTGAGTCTTTGTCATAACCAGGGTACCTGACCAGTGGGTATTCTGATACTCTGTTTTACTTCAAAGGCATACAATTGTCTTATCTCATTCCCTGCCTTAATTACTTTAAATGTACTGACAAGCACAACTGACCAATTAATAGTACTTTTTCTGGTCTTATCTCATTTGTTATCCATGATGCTCTTCCATGTTGTAATTACTGTTCAATTTTTCATGACTCAAAATAGGAGATGTACATAATGAATACAAATAGCAAATTGATTAAATGTAACATGCATTGTAGCACCAGCGAGATTGTCATTTGTTATTAATGAGAGAGATTTGTCAGGTTCTTGTGAAAAGGCTTGTGACGCACAGCAATCCAGACCTAACAGCTATAAGACTGCAGCCGACCTTCAGCTATTTAATTGTCATGCAACACAAATAGGGAGGTACGAATGATTTCCAAGATAATTTCATATTTCTCTGTTTTGGTGCCATCTTAGCATTTTGGGGCTTAATTTCAAAACGTGCAAATCAGGTTAACTGGGAATGTTCCAAGAAATGGCATGTCATTGGAAGGCACCAAATTTCAAAGCCAAAGCCATTTTGTAGGAGCCAAAATACTGATTTTTACAAGGTTGACATTGAGCAAGGCCTTTGCCTGCACCAATGTGGCCAGCAGCTCAGTAGTTGGGGTGACTCATGCAAGAAATGCAGGAAACTGCTGTTCAGATGTCTCTGTCCGATTTAACCAGACACACAAACATATACCTTTTGCATCCTTACTATGTTACCTAGCCATCAGGCAACAGACTACTACAGAGCCTTGTTCAATTGCTCATGGTCGAGCTGGTTTATTTCATATAAACTAAGTCTCCATGGAAAGCTGGTCTTCTATGTACTGGGGAAGTATTTGCTATTCTGGTGTAGACTTTGTGATTTTGAGAGCTCTCCTTCATCCCAATGTCTGACGCATTTATTTGAAATCCAAAAACCTTTTCGTAGAATGAGGAAAGTTTTCTTCATTGTATTGCGTATTGCAGAGAACATGCCAATGAATTCGGTAACAAACAGCCAGGGAAGGCTCGAAAATGGAAATGGCAATACAGGAAATTATTTCCCAACCTTGAGGCCTGAGCCTAAAAATCCAAACAGCTGAATCCTTGTCCCCCACATGCAGCTCACACAATTTCAGTGTGGATCAAGAAAGAGTTTTTTCCAGAATCAGAGCCTTGATGATACTTTAGTTCTTTGTTGTTGTACATTGCTTTTGTTGTATCGACTTCAAAAATGCTTTGCACCAGCTGAAGGTCTGCCCCCTGGTCAGTTTGTTCTAGACATGGACCATATTCAATTAAAAACTACAAAAAACAGTTTTCCTCTCAAATTACATGTTACAGTGTGAAAACTGTAAACATCAGTATTGTTTATCTGAGTTAAGAAATTTAACTGAAGATTAAACCTTGTTATTTAATTCTTCCAGCTTCTGCTTTAGTAGGTGAATGTAGGGATTTTATGGGCATTATTTAAAACAAAAATTTTGATCTTAAAGCCTTTGAAGAATGAAATAAAAGTGTTATGCAGTTGTTGCACAACTCAGGATGAGCAGAATCTTTGAAATTTACTCTGAAATTAGAGACTTTAATCTGCATAATTTATACACTGAGTATTCATAAAAAGGACTACAATTGAAACTCACCTGTCATCAAAAGCAAAAGGATGGAAACAATGGCTAAGACTGAGGCAGGGAAATGGTGTTATGGATGTTATTTCCTAAATATTTTCTAAGGAACGGTTTCTACTAGTTACTGAGGAAATTAAGGAAAAGTGACAAAGCAACAATCATTTCCAAGTAATAGTTCTTTTTTCTTTTCATTATCTGTGCTGTCTGCCCTCAGATCTCTTGCATTGTTCAGATTTCAAAACATTTCCTGCTGTAATAGACAAGCAAGGGACTTTCCGCCCGGGCAAGGAGGAGCGCTCGGCTCCGGCAGCACAGCTCTCGCCCGGGGCAGCGCTGGGTCTGCTGCTGCAGGCTGCTACCCAACAGCCAGCTCAGGCCTGGTCATTAATGGTGGATAATTTTGCTAGGCTCAGAACTTGGTTTGAAGAAACATGGAAAAATTGGGCTATAATTTTCAAATAACGAGCTGGACTTACCCCATTCTGCTTATTTTCTTTTACCGCCTCTCAACCTCTCTGGAGGGATGGGATTGCTACTTCTTGCCTTTGGAAACACTTTTGGCTCATCAGGGTTTTCCCTCTTTGCCCTGCCACTGGCAGAGGTTATCTCAGGCGGGCCTGTTTTATCTCCAGAAGGGATCTCATTGCTAGACAAGAGTCCTGGGCAGGATTTACACCTTTCCTACGGAAACACAGGAAGCTTCTGTCAATTCCTGATCATTTGCAGACTCGTGTCAGCTTGTCAGGGACTATCTCTCATTAAAAATTTAACAGAGGAAACATGACAGGATTGGTCTCTTGGTGCTACAACAATATAAATATTTAATAATGACATGATGATACATTTCTATTAACACGGATGGCGTTCAGCACTTAAGCACAATGGGATAATAGTTGCACCCAGTAAAATACTCATGTAATAGCTGGATGGACCAAAGCTACAGTGAACAGTGCAGAAGAGGCAACATCTTATGACTGAAGTGGCAGAAATCCTTAGTGATTTTCCCATAAAATACAGCTGTTTGTGGACTCTGAAAGAATTTCAGAGCCAGAATGTCTATGTATGTTTGCCCACATCCACATCCTGCGTCAAAGGGTGTGCCATGGACTTGCTGGGACTACGATGCTATGTCCCCAGACCTCGCAGAGATTTCAGGTGTTTGTTCCAGATGTGTTATGAAAACATGAATAACTGCTGTAGCTATAGTCTTTAATAAATTCTCCTTTCATGATGAATCTGGACAAATTTTGAAATTTTATGCTGTTAACACCTAAGTCTGTGAGTTCTGCCACTGACTCCTGTGGGAAACTTTGTGGAGCAGGGTATAGATTACTTATAATCAAGGAATCATAATCTCCTCTAAAAATTACTGGAAAAAGCAAAATATCAAGCTTTATCATCCCCTCTTTTCCATTTATTCACTTTCTTATGTATAAAGTCGTGTGGATAGGAACAGTTTGACCTGAGGAAGGAGCAATGCATTTTTACCTTTTAAAAATGTACCTGTTTGATTTAACTATCAAATCTAGTTTTCTCTAGTCTTGCGAAGTATTTCTTGAATATAAACATCTGAAATGGCACTTAGTTCATAATTGGAAAATTGTTTAAAGATGTTTTTTCTCTCAGCCTTTTAATCTGTATTTGAATTGATGTAAATAACAAAAGCAAGCCAACAATGTTTAACAGTCGGATCAAAAGTACTGCTTCTTCACTGCTTGTATTTTTAATTCTTTGTTCAGTAACTTATGACGCCACACAGACCATCCAGTTCAAGGTAGGTTAGAGCAGAGTTACGTTATTATCCAATTGAATAAAGTTCTTCTCTACACCCACGACTGAAAAATCTGTGCCCCTGAGTCAAGTGGGGGTGAAGGCTGGGCAGTGTGCAGCAAGGACAGAACCGTTCCCAATCATGCGCACGGTGACACTGGACTGGCTCAGCCTGAAAAAGCAGCGATGGTACAGCATATAGGTAGGTTGATACACCAGATACAAGACCTGCTATATACTCCCTCTGAGCTACTTTCAGATCTGGGGCCCACAGGCTGAGTCTTAAGCGAGCAATGCATCTCATATATGTGCAAACATAAAAGGAATCTTTCCCTGCCTTTCTTCTCAACTTACAGAAATATTCTAATTGGTTATTTCAGGTGGGAGAAGAAGGGGAAGAAATTTGGAGCAAGGGAAATGTGTGACTGTTGACTTTGCAGTAGCTCTGTCAAAAAAATGTATTCTGCTTTTAATACACGCCATTTGGAAAGCAAAGCCCCTTTTAAAATGCTTCAGAACTCATGTCCTTTTTAATTGCCTGGAATTCATGGTGGCTGTGTGAGAAAGCCATAAACATATACAATCATAAAAACACATTTAGACAACCCAAACAGAATCAGTGCCATATTATTTTAGTTTATTATTCCTAGTGGAGTACAGATTGGTCTTCCTACTTTGATATTTATTTATACCAAGGAGCTACAAGAACATAAATGCCACTCTTGGGATAATCCTAATGCTGGGGCCGAACAGAATACACATTGCATCTGTCTCATTTGCGGTAAAATGAAGGAGTGTTTAGGTGTAATCCTGCTAATGAAGGACAAAGTTGAAGGTCAAATGTAGTCTTCAGAATGAACATGTCACCATGAAGCTGAGAGAACTGTAGTTCTGCATTAAAAAGTTTTCTTAAAATATCAAATAACTAAGATGGGGAAAAAGGAAAATGTAGCTCTGGTTTTATTATTCCTTTTTCTTTGAAGCCACTCAAGGATTCTGTTCAAGACTTCAGTGCTCATATGAAAAATTAATGATGGGTTTTTGCTAGACAGAAAGTCTTCTTATTTTGGACACGATTAACAAAGAAAACTCAATGCAGAAGTGAGATACTCAGCAGGGGGTGGTTCTCTCGGAGGCCAGCTCACAGCTTCACACCAGAACATTTATTGACATGGGAAAATACCCACTTTTATCCAAAGACAGTTAAACAGATAGGATATGTGCAGGGCTGTATGTACTGAATAACAAGGAACAGATTCTCAACGAAGGAAAATGTCAACCAAAATAAACAAACAGCCTAGCAGCAGGTTGACCCTGTGCCGTGCCTGTGGGCTGATTTGAGTCTACTGCAGAGCCAAGTGCAATGTTAGTCTTTTGCTAGTTATTGTCAGGAAGTAGATTATCAGCTGAAAGGCTGGAGGGGGACTTCAGACAGTCCGCCTGTAGCAGAAGAAAAGCCAAGGACATGTAGGCAGTATATAACATATACAAGCCAGATCTGCACTCTGCTCACATGCTATTTTGATTTTGATGTTTCTCACCTACAAAGATGTCATTTTTGGGGGTCTGGGTACTTTTCCCACAGGCCTTTTCCAACTGAAAGCACCCTCTTGTTCCTGTCTGCACCCCTCAATTTTTAAACCTTCTTGGTTTTGGTCCAGTCCGACAACTCTGTGCGTTTTCTGGGACAGAGAAGAGCCATCTGCTACCCACAGATTCAAGAGGAAAGCCACCCAGAAAAGGTATAAATTTTACAAGTTATAATGGAGGGACAATGAGTTTTACTTATTTTAAGCTTAAGAAAAGACAAACATCTGTTACTAGTGTATTTTTATGATTTGTCCCCAAGTACAGGAGGCGCTTATAAATATCTGTTAAATACAACAGTGCGCTACAAAGAGCTGAATGGAGTTATAAATCCTTAGGTGTCAAACAACAATGAAGGAGATCACCCTGGATGAGCTGGACCAGAAAGCTTTCCTTCCTTTTCTTTTTATACTAGTAAATGGAGCATGATCCCCCTCCCAATACTGCCATTATGAACTACAAGCTCTATTTGTCTGTAGGTTCAAAAAGGAGTTATGTTAGTTTTGAAAGTACTATGCATAAAAGGTGCAGAACTGCTCTCAAACAAAAGCAGTCTTCCATGTAGAAACTCGATTTCCTTAAAACTTCATTCCCATAGGCAGCAAGGATGAAGGTTTCCCATGCCATCTGGAGTGCCTCTTGCTTCAGAGGTAAGGAAATCTGGGGAACGTTAAAGTTGGTAAGAATTGGTCTTTTGCAGGAGGACGCAAGGTAGGGTTTATAAGTTATCGTTGCTAAATGATAGGGAATCAGTTATGCTAGATATAAAGTGACATGAGGCCACAAATAGAGCACCTGATAACAGCACTTACGAGCTTTTTTAAAAGGCTTCATATTTTGTCTGATTTGGTTATAGTTTGTTTGCTTGAGCAATTCTTTTGAAGTTATCTACAGTGGTGGCACTGAAATGCAGCGACCAGTGTACAGTTATAGAACCAGGCTGGCAGAATGATTGAACTGGCTAACTGCCATTTGCACAGCAATTATTTTTTTTTTCTTGTGGATTTTTAGATCAGATCCCTGCAGGAACAGATTGAGTAGAGTTTTTATATTGTTATTTTGAATGTTTTGATATTGCAGTAATGATTTTTTGATATTTGATAATAAAGCCTTGAGATGATAGCAGTGGAAGCCTCAGAGTAGCTTTCATAATCTATTGATTTTGTGGGTTTTTTTCACGGGGAATTTTTTCTTCGCTACCATCAGTTGTTTGGTTCTTTAATTATTTTTGTGGGATTTCTCTCACAGCTTTTGTCTATCACACAATGCTGCTACTTATGAAGTATAAACAAAACATGCGTTTCCATTGACCTGTCAAGTGCTACTAACCAAACACAAAGCAGCACAGCTCAAGTTTGGTCCCGCATCACCAAACTCAGTGGCAGCTTTGCTTTGGCTACATTGAAAAAAGGATCGGGCCCCATCTGAGAGCAGATGGATGTTTTTGATACGGTGAGATTATATTCCAATCTGTAACTCAAAATTTAGACAGACAGTAGGTTTTAGGAATTAATATAATTTATATCCCTAAATTGTAATCTCTCTAGAACAGGAATGGTATTGCCATGTATAATCTGCAAAAAGTCCTGACTATTTTGGCAGGGAAGGCACAATGTGATGACAGAACTGTAACTACAGCTGTGAAGCAGAGAACTAGAGACATGCCTGCGAGTAAGAGGTGCCCTGTGCTCCTGGGAGCAGCCGGGTCTCACTGTTGTACCCTCGCCAGCCAAGAAGCCCTTTCTGCCCTGGCTTGTCCAAACTTAGCCTTGTGCCAATAAGCGGCCAGTCTTGGTTTGCCCATCCGCTGCTGCCAAGCAGATGGCACCGGCTGCGTTTTCCTCACCTTTGCTCAGCGAGAGCTCTAATTTATGTTTCCTTCTGCTCCCCAACCAAAAACGTCCATGAAGTCTTACAGGCACGTATTTATTCTTCAGATTTACAATGCTTTTTATTCTGGCTGAGATTGACTGACAGGCTCAGAAGTTCCTGTAAGGCAATATGAGAGAAAAATAAGGACAGACAGACAGATAGCAATGTCATGACCCTCATTTCCTTAGGAAACCAAGCTAAAAATGAAAATGTAACCTCAGACCCTTTGCTGAGGGCTTCTCCTTTGAAAGCTAGAATAAGAACAGATACATGCCAGATCAGAAAAGACACGTGGAGATTACTGCGTTCTTGTTACTACATTAAAGCAGTCAAGAAAAGAAGCTAATTGTGAATAGTTTTAAGTCCTCTTAAATCACCGTTATTGCAATTATTAGTAATGATTTTATTGTATTTACTTTCCAAAGGAAAAAATGTTCCCATGGTACAGTTAAAACCAGAGAGGGATACCTGGGGGACAGAATGCAGATGTGCGTGCAGAGGTGCCCCCCCGCCCCTGCTCTCTGCTGGAGGGCCAGGCTGCAGAGTGGGCTGCTGTCATGTACTGCACCAGGCTGTAACCACGCGGGCAGGTGAAAACAACTGAGGGAGGAGGCTGGCATCGGTGTCCCTTCCCTAGGTAAGGTATGTATACAGCAGAGGCAGCAGAGAGGTAGTGGATTTTTGTCTCATGTAACAGAAGGGAGGTGTGTGGAGCGAGCTCATGAGAGGAAAGCTGCGTGTCCTCCCCAGACTACACTCACCTACATGCTGTAGTCACTCACAGGCAATTTGTAACCATTGAGGTGGGTGTTCTGTATCTGCATGACTTGACTTTAAAGCTTTATTGAAGCTCTTCAGTCAATTCACTAGTGACCTTGAGAGATCCTATCACGTGTGCTGGCAATTGTGTAGTTGATGCATTTCCATATGAGGCACTAAACCCTTACATATTGGAAAAGTCATTTGGTCTGTTAGAACTTGCATGGAAAAATACAAGTATTTCATAAGGACAAGTGGGCAGATTATTCTCAGGCTATTGATTCCACATTTTGGTCTGCTGAAAACCTGCTGCTAAATAGACCTCCCTACTGGAGAGACTGAGCAAAATGGCCATTACAGGGAGAGACTCTGGGGATTTATTGATTGGTCATGAGAACACTAATCATGAAATAGCAAAGATCGAGCATGCTTTTGCAACTGCTATTTGCATAAAAAGGTAACACTTCAGTGTTGGGAAGCCAGATTTTTTCAGAACATTAACAGTAGCTGTCCCAGATCTAGTCATATCCACATCCAACAGAGCAGCCAGTTCCTCAGGCTTCTCATTTTCCAGTGTCTAGAGAACTGGGGCAACACACACATAATGTTGTCTGTAACAAGTAAGTTAGCAAATACATTTGCTACATTAGATGGATGCTCAAAAGGAAATTCCTATCTCCAGCAAACCTACAGAATAGTACTTTCTCTCTCAAGCGTACTTGAAAACAGCATCAATTTATGGATTTTGAAATGGCTAATTGATTTTCTATTTGATTCTTGTAATCAAGAAGTTAATTCAAAAAATTTCAAGCAATTCTTGTAATCAA
Source organism: Chroicocephalus ridibundus (assembly GCF_963924245.1). NCBI lineage: Eukaryota > Metazoa > Chordata > Aves > Charadriiformes > Laridae > Chroicocephalus > Chroicocephalus ridibundus. Next base: position 80,277,234 of record NC_086287.1, read on the forward strand.
ATTCTTGTAAACTTTCCTTTCTCCTGACATGCTAATTTTGTCAACCTCAAGTATTCAAAACTCGAAAATAAGGAGGCCCTTAAAATTTTGAGCAAGACTAGACTGTTACACAGTTTACTCCTTCACAACAGTATTTGTTTCTTTCCCCCCTTATCTTTCTAGGTTTTTTTTAATTATTTTTTTAATGTAGCTCATCAAAGATAGAGGCTAAAAATGTGGATAGAAACATTCTACAGTTTTTTTAAACAAAGGCCAAATTTTCCATATATTTGTGTAGCTCCAAGCTTTATGACTTTAAGAAAACATATATGAAAGTAAAACATTCATTATCAGACTAAGCAAAACTTAGTAAGCTGTAAATGTTTGCCTCAGAATTTACCAGGATGAGATACTTTGCAATTTCCACATACGTCCTTTTCTAGCTTTGTCACTAAGCTCGTAAAGTTACTGATGAAAAACACCCATGAGTGCATTCATTGAGGATTTCACTTGGAGAATAATATATACAGCCAGAAACCAAAATATGTTAACGGAGAGTCTATGAGCCCTAAACAAAAGCTGGCAATATACACAGGATTTAGGTAACCAGATGCCAACACCTCTGCGCAGCATTCTCGGGTCCTTCTGCCAGGGAATTTCAGTCCAATCTCCCAGTTGTCCCTTTCCCCCACCTTTGCTGCAGTCCTATTTCTTTTGGATGAGGACCGGGAACTCTGGTTCATGGGGGTGAGCCTCACTCACAAGCCCCCAAAATCTGGGGACAATAATCACTAGGCTCTGAACTGGTCAAGAGCATGTAAGGTGTTTGTCAGAGGCAGGGGAAAGTCAGTCAGAGAAAGAAATAGATAGAGGACAGTTGTTCATTACATATCATGCATGATCAGTCTTGGGGAGAGACGATGAACAAGTGAAACCTTTGTGTACTTCTCCTTAGGCACCTGCTAGTCCTCTGCTTTGTCAGCGTGTCCCCGGGCATCTCCACTGGCAACCCTAACAGGAGAATTGCAAGGTATCTCTAGAGGGCAGACAGTTATATAGCTCTGAACGGGCTTGGAGGACTTATGTCCATGTACTTAATCAGTTTTATGGCATTTCTGTCAGGTTTTACCACTCTTTGGCCACACCAGCCACCTTATGAATATCAGATTCCAAGATTTAGGAAATAGGTACCAAACCTGAAACCTAGACCACGCAACAAAACATTCACTACCTTTTCAGAAGCATCTAGAAGCAGAGGCTGAGACAAATAATAATTCAGTTTTGTTTGTGCTAGGGGCTAGAGCCAATGAAAGATCTAATCCATACTTCCATGCACCAGTGGATGCAAACTGCACCGACTCCATGCAGAACACAGAATTGCTGGACTTTCCTATGCTCCTGTATGCTCAGGCACGGTGGAAGCAACCAGTTCTGCATGAATGTATGAAGACACCGCACATTACATAGCTCCTGAAGCGCGGTATGATTTAGTTTATTAAGGTAGAAATCAGAATGGCTCAGACTGAGCTCTTCTACCTTAGGATCTCTTCTACCTTCCACCTTAGCCTCTGGTTACAGGCTGATGGTACATTGCACGGAGTCCCTGCAGTTCTCAGCTCCTCGCAGGCGCCATTCAACAAGGTACCTCAAGCACCAATAGCTCCGTGAAATACTTTACCAAATAGGGTCCTGAAAGACATCAGTCCCTTAAATGCCAAGTTTGGCCTGCTGAGGCCACATCTCGTGAGAGGATTCAAATTGTCAGTTCAGTGGGAGAATCTTTCTGTTCTAGGGATGAAAAACTCAGAGGACCTCACTCATGCTCAGTGGTCTTGTAATTAAATGTTACACACTTGATGAGCATTGCATTGTGAGCCTCAAGGCTAATTTACATGTTACCACCAAAATGTTTTATTTTAGTTTGCCTGTAAAAATACTGTACAGGCATCATTGCAGGTCATTGCAAATGGTTTGTATCAATGATGCTTGGGCGACTCTCAAAATTACTAAAAGCTGTACATAATTACTGCTAAAGAGCCCTGTACGGAACCAATAATACTTCCCCTACAATAGCTATTTTATGACTAAGATGGCTTTCCTGACGTGACTGACAATGCTAGGATCACAAACAAGCAGCCTGCCATAGGGAAACAAAGTAGTTTGAGTCAATAACAATATTACATGTATAATTAAAGTGTATGTCGCTTTTTTTAAGAGTTGCCCATAATTCAAAACAGTAAGACAGGATGGGAGGAAGGAGGGAATAATGAAAGTAGATAGGAGTTAGTTGTAAGAATGGTGACAAGTATGATGCCAATATAAGGTATTTACTGGCACATTTAAATGCTTTATGTTGTAAAAGTTGCTTTTAGTGATTTGGGCATGTGACTCACATCAGTCTTTACACAATGGATGAGTGAAAAGAGAAAAAGCTTCTCAAGACTCCGGGATCTATTTAGCACATACACCTTTATCAGTTTCTTGTTCCGAGGAGGTCAACCCACAAGTAAAATTTCAATGCGGGCATATCAGATGGACAGAACTGCCTTTTCTTACAATTCACTATTTCTTTAATACTTATTTGACTGACTTCAAAGCAATGCTAAAGCACTGCAACCATTTATTGGAATATATTAATAATAACAAATTAGAGTTTCATTCACTGAATTCCAGCTCTTAGAAGAATAAACAACCTTGTGCAGATGCAGAAGAAAGGCAGAGAAATATTGGATGACTTACCCACAGTCTGCAGCAGCTGAGTGAAAGAATTAGAAACAGAACCTCTGGCCTCTGGCCTTTCTTCCAAATCATCTTTCCTGTGTTTGTGCCACAGTAAAATGATTTTGCATACGTCCTGTCTTGGAAATATGAAAAATATATGCAATATGTAAAACAGCCAATTGGACTGCCTTTTGGAATATATCATCATTTATGAAAGGTGCATCTTGAAGCCTAAACAGATTGTGTGCAATTAATTGCAAACTGTCAAAGAGACTACAGCACTTTACCGCCAATTTGTAAATAAAACCTAGTATGCCAAAGGGCTTAGGTAAGTGAGGTGAGTTTCTGTGGATAAAGGAAAGGCAATGCACAAATGCAATGCAACACGATTTTTACATTCCAGCCCTTAAGAACTTTGCTGACCCTGTAAGAAAATGGTGTGGTGCAGAGTCATTGAATGTGGCTAGGCTTCTCCATAGGTAAATATTTTACATAACCCAAATGAAGAAGTCCTAGCTTACTTGAAAAGCTGAAAGAATAAAAAAGTCATCAAGTGCAAAAAGAAAAACATTTTTTATTAAAATCTCGGTAAATACGTAAGGATTTTTGTACCCTAAAGATGTGCTGAATGATGGTGGTGAAGTGTGGATCATTCCAAATATAGGGGACTGCAAAGAAAGCAGATTCCCTTTATGTCCTGATTCTGACCCTCAAATGATCTTTGTTATAAATACGCTCATCCTGGTGGCCGGCCAATACCTGACTCGATTCCTTACCCGGTGCTGTCTAGCTCCCTTTGTATCACTGCTGTTCCCATCCTATATCTCCTTGTTCCTCTCCATAATATTCAATAAATACAATATGTTTGGTGCCACTGCTGATCTGCTGAGGCAGTCAGTGGCCGGCCCAGTGACTCAGGCTTGGTCGCAGCTTCAAAAGAAAAATGATGACGCCTGTCTTTCTAGGTTTGAACCCCTCCGGTGAACAGCATCACAAATGTAATACAGCCCTTCAGTAATTACTGAAACAGCAGTTTGTCACAAGCTGCTGGCGGCACTGATGGACAATCTGCTTGTGGGTATAGTTAGAGGAAAGAATATGTAAGAAAATATAATATTTGTGACAGGCTTAACTTGGAATTTTTTTTTCAGGGGATGAAACATACATGTGGAGGCAGTGTAGATGAAGAACTAGGTACCCATATTCATCAACAGTTCTTTCCAGCTCTCTGGTATTTAATATATCTGCAAAACTTACTCCAGTGTAAATGAGAATTTGGTGCAGGTAGTAGCCACAACTACACAAAGTGCAATTTGTATCTCCTCTGAAGTTCACATGCATCAGCAGTTTCCAAAACAAGTAGATTTGGTCCCTGGGGAAGAGCAGAACTGCATACATATCCCAGTCACCCTCCACACTGGTGCCATCACAGGGCTCCTTGTGATGCTCAGGAAATAAAAAAAAAAGCCTTCTCCACTCCCCTGAGCCTTGTAGCAGGCTCAGAGCTTACTGCGACATACAGGCACTTCCCTGTGCGCTGTGAACCTGAAAAAAATGGAAATCTAAAAGTCCACTCTTGATGTGAAGCAGTTCTCTTTATTCCTTTTCTCCCCTTACCTTGTAGTGCAAATGCAGTTCCAGAAATGACATAAAACATCCGATGGTGAGGTAAATTCAAGGTTGAGAGAAGATGAAAGAAAAAATGGACTCTGAGCCTGATAGGCTTTGGATGGAGCTTTACCGGGAATCAGCACTCCAAAGGATGCTGTCGCAGGGGGGGACCTGCCCACACGGGGAAACGCAGGCCCAGCCCTCTGCGGAATCAAAAATCTGGAATTGAGAGATGGGAAAATGCTGCTTGACCCAAGCCAAATTAATAATGACACTCTGTTTCACGTCTAAATAGCATTTAAACAACATTACTCCAATTAGTGAATTGAAGACATTTTGTTTCCTACGAGATATATTCTCTTCTCCCCAAATTATGGTATTTTACTTCCTTTCAGGATTTTTTTTTGAACTAGACTGCACTTGACTCTAGGGACAGAAGGTTTCCTGCAGAAATCTTTGCTGAGTTTATGGCACAAACAGCAATGTTCCTCCAGCCTTTATTAACTCAAACGTACAAAATCTAGGTGTGCACATCCCCTTGTTTGTCGTTTTGTTTGTTGCACTGCTGGACACTGCTCGCGTTTCACCAGAAAAGGCTCTCCAGCCTGCAGCCAGCGTATTTTCCCTCTCCTGTCACTCAAGCAAACTGCCTCGCCGCTTGCCTGACGACGAGGTTGGAGCGGAGCCATTGAGCCCGCTGGCCCCTGCCAGGGGTCCGGCACGCCGGGCACCTGCTCGGCCCCTGGGAGCTGCGGGTGCGGATGCCAGGCGGGCTCCCCAGCGCTGCCGGGAGCCAAACGGGAGTACTGGGGGATGGGACTCTCCTTCAGAGCCGCAAACAACTCTTTAAAATACTGGGAGTGTGCAGAAGATGGAAATTTGCTGTATTACAATTTCAGAAAGCAGTAGATGAACACCAGACACAATCAATGACCTCCCCCTTTCTGAGCAGCTAACCCAAACTCTGAGCAGTCCAGCTTTAGCCCTTGACCGTGTTCGTTAGAGTTGTTTTACTGTCCTCTGATGAATGCAAGAGATCACTATACATAAAAAGCAAAGTTCAATAGGCGGTATGGAACAGCGTTCACATGCTGGCTCACAGGATTACCCTACAGTTACTAGGCTAGTTGTAAGTCACGAGAATTTATTTGGCACTCAGGGTTTTGCCCTCCCTTTCCCCTCTCTCTGCCATTGAGGTCATCTGAAGTCATAATTTTCAACTGAAAATTTTTAAGCATTACCTTTATCTGTAGTCGCCAGTGTCTTTAAGAGCTCAACCCCATTCCTCTTACCTCTGCAGGTGCTCCTGGAAGGTGAGGAGACCTCCACCGTCTGTGCCTATTGCCAGCGTGACTCCGCAGCTTCCCAGCTCTGGTGAGGTACCAGGGTGTGCTGAGCAACACTGATGCTACCCTGGGATGCTAATGTGTACGTCATGTAGTGCTTGTATGTCACAAAGATTTTGGAGGGTAGGATTGGGAGGGAGAATAGGGAGAAACAGCCTTCCTCCGCTGTCGTCCCTTGACATCTGCCCCTCACGCAAGGCTTGTGGTGCAACGTGCACTCCTCTCCCCTGCGAAGGCTCTGCTGCTTCTACAAAAGGCTTGCAGAAGGATACCGACAGCACTGAAATCCCACTCAGTCTGCTTGGTTTTTGCCAGCCCTACTTGATTGCCCTGCAAGAACAGAGAGGAATATTTCCCCTGCTCTCTGGAGTAAAGTCCTCCATTACCATGTCACGAAAGAAAACAGGCTGTTCGGTAGCTAAGGAAAAATGCTGACTTTAAACCTGAGATAAGGCTCTATCATTTACACTAATGAGCTCACTGGTGGGGAATTTGTAAAATTTTATGATAAAAAGTAGCTGTAGTCAGTGTTTGATGGAATTTACTATTTTACTTTTTTGCTGAAAATACACATAACTACTAATAATTTTCACATCCAAACCTAGAGAGAAATAAATGCAACGAGAATTGTCCCAGTAGAAGTTCAAAGCTCTTGTAAGTAATCCATTATTTTAAAGATTTATTCTTGAACCACGGGTTGGTCTGAAGTCTGCTGGCAAGGCTATAGACACTTTTAGCTGGTTGAATAACAAATTAGTTACTTAGGAGGAGCCATTAATGAAATATTAATATCAGGACTTTAATTGCTGGTAACTTATGGTTAAAAGTTAACCCCCTAGATCTGCTAGTCGTCACTGTCCTGTCAGATTTTGATTTCTGATGGAAGTGTGCCCTGGGATTGCCCTGTAATAGTTTCTGTGCCGGGTACCACGTATGTCCAATATGTGCAGTGAAAAAGAGGAGGTATCTAATAGCCTTTGTTATGAAATACTGTCAAAGCAGTAAATGACAAGTGGTAAGGAAAGCTCGCAGCCACTGTAGATTACAAGGACCTAGACTGTTCTGTTCAAAATCAGAATAAATTAGTCGGGCCGGAGAGCATAACCGTGCTATACAACTAGTAGAAATGGAAGAAAGCAAAGGGGTGAGGGTAAGCAGAGAGGAACAGAGATGACTCCACCTGAAGGGCTGGAAAACTCTCACAGTTTGGCGCCCATGTGAGACATAAATGAAATTCCAGCGTGTTTTCTCTCCCCCTGTTTTTTCTTGCAGTCTGCCGACTCCATTTGAGGGGTTTAAACTCCACAGAGTCCCTGGTTCGACCCCTGGAAAAGCTGGCCAGAAATGCATTACAGTGCGTGGACTTCATTGCGTGTGACCACTCGCCGCTGCCTGCAGACAAGAAATAAGTGCTTACAAAATGTTCCATGTGCTGGTTGTACCCCTGCAGCCTTGTTTTCTACCTGGGGTTAGCTGTGTTTCTACAGTGCTGTCTCAGCAGAACAGTAAGCAATGAACTGGGGACCTGGATGTGGGTTTACTGCTGCTGAAAAGAGAAGGACAGGCAAAAGGGAGAAAGTACGTAGCAGATAGGACAAGAATGGATGGAAGGGATACAAGAAGGACAGATGGTTTATGGGCTGTTACTGATGTATTTTCTAACTCCGTGAGTCCTGCAAGCACTGGGAATATGGGAAAACAAGACAGACCAACAAAATGGATTGGTGGGAGAGACAGCAAAGTGGCTGAGAAGCTGGTCTTGCATGTGAGTGATCACAATTACTATCATCTTTCAAGAACGCATTGCATTTTTCAACAAAATTTTGTCAAATCCATGGCTCTTGTTGTACATCTCTGTCTTGATATGGCTCACCATGATTTTTGAATTTCCTGGTACCTAAAAGTTTGTGTCTACTCATCTCCTTCCTGGCTAGCTTCTCTCCATCCTGTACCCACCACTTTGTACCTAATACAGAAGTGCTGGTTCTTTGAGAAGAGCAGCCACTAGAGGGAAGGATGCACACGAAGTTCCCCCCGGCACCTCTGTCGCTTCCTCCGCAAGTAAAAAAAAAAATGATCAGAATTTTACGCAGCATTTGTAAGGTGGCCTGGTCTATCCTTTCAGATGAAGTATATTGAATGAGATTATTTTTAGTATTGCAGTTTCACTGCACATCCTGAAACACAGCCAAAATTAAGGGCCAGGGAAAAAAATAAAATCATTGGCTAAATTACACAGAGGAGATTGGATTACCTGTTCAAACAGAGCTCTTAATTCTGCGTATAAATAGAATCCACAAATACAGGAGTACTGCAGTGGAAAATAAAGCCAGCCAACAGCCCCTAATAACCCCTAATTATTAGGAGTTTCAGTTAACATTTGGACAGCTTTGGTCTTAATTCTTTTAAGTCTGAAGAGGCAGCATGACCGAGGTGGCCACGTTTACAATTACAGCGAGCACACACGCTGTTCCAACCCATGCTGGCTTTAGCTGAGTGTTCTCTGGCAGCTGGGGTTGGGATTTTGCCCTGTTAAAATATAATTACCTATCTGAATGGCGACTAATTTCCAGTTTGAGTTATTTATTTGTAACGATGCACTTGTTTTGACAGAAGCCTATGACAAGAAAAACAAATCAAGCTCCTGACCTTGGCATCATTGCTCATTTAGGAATTCTTTTGTACCTGAAAGAAACCCTGCTAATATCCCATCCAAGTAATGATTTAACTTGCATGTTATCAGTAAATACAACAACGGAGATCTAGCCATAAAGCAGACACCTCTTAAGGTAAGACTGAAATACAATGTTACTTTTTTTAAAAAGAAAAAATAAAAGCTTGACAGTACTATACTGCATATGGACAATTATGGTTGTATAAGCCAGAATGTTTAATAGTTGTCTCAAGAATGGTGTTTTCAAATATCTTTAGCAGTGAGCTAATGGTCTTTCCCAGTTTTAAAGCGGTCCTGTGTAATATACAAATGGGAGATTAGAAGTCAAATACTTTTGCAGGCAGTCAATAAAAAGCAGCAGATGACGTTATCCACATTCTTAATGAACTCTGTTGATCTTCAAAGTATACAAACCCCAGTATCCGTGCAGCCCCATGGTCCTTTAAGGTAGACAATTTTACATTCATTTACTGCTGCAGTCCCCATTTCGGTTAAGATTGTGTAACAGTTTCCTCTTTGACCTTCTGGTTGCAACTACCTGTATCCATCAAAAATTCCCACTTCTGAGACTGACGTTTGTCACAATTGTGAACTGCAAAAGCTGAATTTTTATTTCAACATTTTATTACGATCTTTTTGAACATTTCAAAACACATGAAGGTACAGGGAAAACACTAAGCTTATTTTGTTCGATATTCTCTGGCCAGAAGTGAGATCTGAAAGTAAAAATGAGAACTATTTTTCTGTAGGAAAGAGTGCATTATTAATTTTGGGAAGCAATCTGGTTTCATTCGATCAAATAGAATTACAGAACGTTTGGACGTGAACATACGGAAATGATCAGCTGTCAGTTATTCTCAGGTACACACCTTGGGAAGCACACGCACTCCTTAGGTGTCCGTGCTACTGACGGGCTTTACCCTCAGTGATGCCATCTTCCTCCCTCAACCACAAGCAACATGAGAGAATTCCCTCGGCCTGTGGTGTTCTCCCCTGGCACCTGAACCAGCTTGTCTGTGCCATTTTCTGCCCTTTCTCTGCTGTGTACGACCAGCGCTGGCAGGCGTGTGGCACCGCAGGTCTCTGCGGCCTTTCTTAGTCTACAGGGTGTGTAACATTACAGATAATTTCTGCTGGATGGCACCTTAACGGTTGATCTGCTCCTGCTCTGCGCTCTCTCACTGAACTGGGTCTGCTCTTTGAGATACCTTAATTGCTCGCTGTGGAAGCTGAAGGTGACACCATAAGCAAATCACCATAAATACACGCAAACCTCTCTTATAACAGCAAATTAGATGGTTCTAGATAGTGCGCCGTGTGGATCAGCAAGAGCTGCTTTGCTCTAAATCTCATTTTCACACATCTTCAGACTTCATACAGAATCCCAGCAGATGCTTGGGAAGACAAGTATCTTAAGTTTATATGGGCATATATAAATCCCCGAATTGCTTTTTGCTGTTTATACTTCATAAACTAATATAGCAGTGAACAAACTGCATTTTCAGAAATGTGAACAAACTGCATTTCATAGAAGTTATCCAGTTATGGGCCAGACCTTCCATTCCTTACTCAACGAGGATTAAATCAAAAGGCAAGTAGTCTCTGAAAAGGTAGTTCTATACACAGCTAGCTAAACTGGTGATAAATTATTCTCTCGAAGGAAAAATAAAGGTTTCCAGTAGATTTCTCTGTACTTGTTTTCAGAGAAGCTTATGCTTGCCCCCCTTAGAGGCCTTCTTCATAAGTGAAGCTGAAGTTAAATGTCTAGTGAGACTGAGTTTCTAAGGATGATTTTCCTAAAACTGGATTAAGGCTTACTGACAGTGTAATGCAGGGCAGGTAATGATGCTGCTGCTCATGATTTAAACTGCTCTGCGGCTAAACTATATTTTGGTTTCTACAGATAACAGTTCAGTACCTCTGAGCTTTAAACTTGCTTCTGTAAGAAGTAAAAACCAGGTTACTTTGGTCTCTCCATATCTTTTTTCTAGAACAAAATAAGCAACCCTCTCATGATCTGAGTAGGATAGTAACCAGGTCTGAAGCGGTTCTTCAGAGACTTAGAAGGATTGTTCCATTAAATTTTCCCCCTCAGATTATTTCCAAATTGTTTGTTTGGTTTTGTTTTGTTTTTTTTTCTTTAACCATGGGTGAAACATAGAGGAGTTCTCCAAACTAATAGTCTGTGGTCAATCTGTCATCATCAACATCAAGGTCATGGCTAGTTACTGTGCAATGGACAGTTTGCATGTTTTCTCCACATCCACAAAAGCCTTTCTTAAACGCAAACATCAAACAAACAGAGAGCTCTGCTTGACAAATAAATTAGTTTCAGTCTAATATCTATAACATCTATTGCAATTTGTTAATACGTTGACACCATTCCCATTGTATCTGAGTGACAATTGCCCTGTTGTATCTCAATGACATTGATTAACAAGGCAGTTTGTAATTAGATGGGGTAATGTAATTCCTGGCCCTCTGTAAACATCTGGATTTGCAAATCTGCACTCCTAGCTTGGGAGCTCTCTGCCACACATCACTAATTACGCGATGTTCTTATATATCAGTACCTACATCCTCCTGCTGAGCATCCTTCTTTGTTCCCAGTACGAGTCAGAGGCTGTTGTCAATACAGAGAAAATCAACATAACTGCCTAGCGCTGCGTGTGACATTTAATGAAAATGAAGTAATGTCTAATTTGCATGGCTGGTGTTACTTTATTAAAGCCAGAACTGCAGAAGCTGGGTGCTACAGTGCTAGTCAAGTGTGCAAGACTGATAGTCTGTGGCAAGGATGGTGTCTGGCACAGGAAATTTTGCACCCCCCCTTGCCTGCCTATCCCCCCTCCCCCTGTGTGAGGAATAGGCCTTCTGGAAAAAGTGACAGATTTGTTCATTTTTCCAGGCCCATCTGTTCTTTCTGTTAACTCTGTCCTGTGGAGCGGTCAAGGTGGTGGTGGGGGGGAAGGCCACGCTGCCTCCTCCCAGGGGGGTCACAACAAAACATCACGGGCAACTTCCAGCTCAGGAGGGAAGCCCCTCCAGGATTAAAATCAGCAAGCTACTAATAAAACGCTCTATAGCACAAGAGAATCGACTTCTCTCTCACACACAAGTGTCTCAAAAGAGAAATACAGGTATATTTCCTGGTCCAGTGGGAGGTGCCCCTGCCCATGGCAGGGCGGTTGGAACTAGATGATCTTGAAGGTCCCTTCCAACCCAAACTATTCTATAATTCTGTGATTCTATGATTTTTTACATAAAAAAGAGACGTGTGTATTGGATGAATACACAGTTAAGCACTCAAAAGTTGTAGAAGGGCAGAGTTGTGCTCCTTCAGTTTGCATTTCCCCATGTCATTTTGCCAATACTGACAAGGATGCAAAATGCTTATTTATTTTTAGAAATATTAATTCATTTTTTAAAAAAGTTTCTGATTCTGACTCAGTTAAGGTCAGCAGTAACAACACATTATAAATGTGTCTTGAAGTAAAACATAACACACCTTCTTACAGATTGTGGCTCCACCCACTCCATTTTATCCCATTTTCTACTTCTCAGGAGAGTTTTTGCTTCTATTTTGTTATCTCTCCGACTCGTTTTCTGACCACAATCATAATTTCGCCACTGCTTTGGTTTTTCCAGACTGCCTTCGCTGCTGAGCGCCTGTGAATAAGTGCGGGGTACTCTGATGCTCCCTGAGGTCTGATGCCATTGGCTGTGACAACATCCCGTCCCCTCCGAGCCAGCCAGTGCCAACCCACCGGCAAACTCCGATGCTCCACAGGCTTCTGCCTCAGCAACTTTACAGACAGGCGTTTAACTTGGCAGGGCAGCCATAGGAATAAACTTTTATTTGGAGCAGGTTTCCGAGAGAGACCAACTTGCCAGATAAAATCTTATGAATCGCACAATGGGGACAGCACAGTAAAATAAATTAAAGCCTTTACCAAAATTTATAGTGATTTGCACTGGAGCCCAGTTTTGGGTGATACTAAATTTCCCAGAGAGGATACCACAAACTCCATATAAGTTTTTATCTCTGAATTTAAGTTTAATTTTGCAAACAGATCTGCCAGTTAGAAAATTATTTTGTTCCAGTGGCTTGTTTCTAATGGTTCATCAGTAAAACTCTTCTTTTGCAATCCCAGGTTACGATTTTTTTGACAGCACGTCCAGAATGAGCATTGCTGAGATATCCACCGTCTTTGCACTTTAGGACGGAACAACGGCCCAAGGAAGGCGCTGCGGGTCGGAGCCGCCCGGGGCAGGGCGGGCGGGCGCCGGGGTGTGACTGTCCCCGACAGCGGGGTGTTCTGGCGGCCGGGACGCTCTCTCTGCGCTTTTAAAGTTTCTTGCGGAGGCAGCACGTTTAGTTGCTCCCCGGGATGCTGAAGGCGACAGCGGAGATGGCGCATCCCGGGAAGGGGGAACCCTTTGCATCCCGTCCCCCGGTGCCACCTGCGGAGGGGCGGACCCGTCCGCGGCTCCGAGCGCGCCCGCTGATGCTATTTCTGCTCGGAGACGCCGCTCGGGGCCTCTGCCCCGCCGCGCAGCAGCCCGTTCCCCTCCAGCCTCCCCCAAAGCGCGGAGCCGCGGCCCCGTTCCGCTCCCCGGGCCCTCAGCCCGGCTTCGCCCGACACCCCCCGCGTCCTCGCCGAGCTGCCGCGGGCCCCTCCGCCCCGCGCCCCCCGGCGCTCCTACCTGCGCGGTTCGGTGCTGCGCGGCGCGGTGCGGTGCGGTGCGGTGCGGGCTGCTGCTCGCCACCTGCTCCCGCGCCCGCGCCCGCGCCGCCTGACAAAAGCGGCGGCGTCAGGCGGCGGGAGACGGACTGCGCGGCCATTGGCGGCGGCGGGGCGCGGCGGGCGCCGGTTGGGCCGGGCGCGGCGGGGGCGGGCGCGGGGGCGCTGACGCCAGCGCGGGGCCGGTGGGGAGGCGGGGCCGCGCCCCGCCGCCGTCTTTGTGCTCGCCGGCAGCCCGGGCAGCGCCGCCGCCTCCCGCCGCCTCCCTCAGCCCCGCGCGGCGCGGCGGGCGGCTCCGCACCGCTCCGCTCGGCCCCGCATCACACCGCCCCGCGCCGCCCCGCTCCGCGCTATGTGTGCCGGTGCTCCCCTGCCTCCTCGCGGCCGCTTCCCAGCCGGCGGGGCGCTCCCGGCCCCGCTCTGAGAGCGCGGCGGGGCAGGGAGCGAGCGGAGCGGAGCCCGGACGTGCCGCCCGGCGCGGAGAAGGGAGCGCGGCGCCATGCGGGGCCCGGGGCTGGGGCTGAGGCTGGGGCTGCTGCTGGGCGCGGCGTGGCTGGCGTGCGGGCAGAACGAGACGGAGCCCATCGTGCTGGAGGGGAAGTGCCTCGTGGTGTGCGACTCCAACCCCACCTCCGACCCCACCGGCACGGCGCTCGGCATCTCCGTGCGCTCGGGCAGCGCCAAGGTCGCCTTCTCCGCCATCCGCAGCACCAACCACGAACCCTCCGAGATGAGCAACCGCACCATGATCATCTACTTCGACCAGGTGGGACGGGCGCGGAGGGGCTCCGGGCGCGCCGCCGCGGGAGGAGAGGAGTTGCCGAGGCCGGTGGCGGGGCTGGGCCGGGGACGCGCCGCCCCGCGGGGCCCTGCCCGCGGGCGGGGGGACAAAGGGGGGGCGCTGGGGGCCGAGGGCGGCCGCGGGGCTGGGCGGCGGCGGCGGCGGCCCCGCGGAGGTGCTGACGGTGCCCTTTCCCTTCCAGGTACTAGTGAACATCGGCAGCAACTTCGACTCGGAGCGGAGCACTTTCATCTCGCCCAGGAAAGGGATTTACAGTTTTAATTTTCACGTGGTGAAAGTGTACAACAGGCAAACCATCCAGGTCAGCCCCCAGCGCCGTCGCTTCGCTCCGCGGGCGCCGCGGGAGGGAGGGAACGGAGCGGGTCCGCGGCCCGCAGGGGCCGGGGGCGGTGCGGCCGGCGGGGCCGGGAGCGCAGACCTCCCCCGACGCTTCCCCGCCCGAGGGGACGGCGGCGCGGCCCCGCCAGGCCTCCGCACGGCCCCTGCGCGCCCGGGCCGTCCCGGGACGGGGGGTGACACCCCGACGGCCGCCGGCTGTCCCCTCCCAGCCTGGCCGAGGCCCCGGGCTGCCGCGGGGCGCCGCGGGGAGAGTCCCTGCACAGAGCCCGTGGGAACCGCGGCCCCGGTGGGCTCCTCGCCAGCTCTCGGGTGGCAGGTTTCATAGGGATTTGGGGTGCAGGGGGGCGCCTATGTCACGGATACGGTAAGGAATATAGCTCTGTGTGTGTGTGCAGCTACCCTGTACGCGCCTTTTGTATGTGGTTCGATGCATACGCGCCTCTAGGTAGGGATAATAAATTACCGGCCTGAAGCCAGGTAGCATAACCTAGAGAGGAAACGTGTCTGCATAGCGATGCGCATTGCAAAGGTGAATGTGCAGCTAGATAGCACTGCTCTGGTGTAAGCGGCTGCGTGCATCTAGGTTGGGCAGTTAGTGTATTATTAATGTGGGGTACGCAGTCCCGGGATCATTAATGCGAGCCGAGCAGAGCTTATTGACTGTGTTGTGGCATATTGTCTTTGCTGCCTAACAAAGGAAAACTACCTCTTGAATACACTTCAAACGTGCTGACTCCGGCGGCTGTGGCTCTGCTCCTCTCTGTCTCTGAGGTTTCGCATAAAGCCATCTTTTTATAAGTATGAGCAGACTTCTTTTCATAGCCTGGAAACACAGGCACCCTATTGAAATCCTTCAAAATAGGATCAATGTCCTGTTTTATATGCACTGGGTGTTTTGATGTGGCTGTCGGTCTAAAACAGCGGTGAAAGGCTTCTTCCTTTAGAGTACATACCTTAGCTGGGTTCAGATTGATATTTCATTTTTACGGGGCTGGAGTTTCAGCTGTCAAAAGAGGCCCTTCCTTAACTAAGCACTTCTCCTGCTAGGCGGGCCCCTGCGGTGTCATTGTCTGACTTTAATTGACGGAGGGCTTTGTTTTATCTTGCTCTTTAGGTGAGTTTGATGCTAAATGGGTGGCCAGTGATTTCTGCCTTTGCAGGGGACCAAGATGTGACCCGAGAAGCTGCTAGCAACGGAGTCCTGATTCAGATGGAGAAAGGAGACAGAGCTTATCTAAAACTGGAGAGAGGAAACTTGATGGGAGGCTGGAAGTATTCAACGTTCTCTGGATTTCTAGTGTTCCCGCTTTAAATCACTTCTCATCCAAGAAAAGGGAGAAATGCGAGTCAGAATCTCTTACGAATTCCCAAGTCGTAGCTGGGTTGAAAGAGTCGTGGACAGCAGACTTTTTACATTCAAATATTAAAGAAGCTAAATCCTGCTTAGGTTTGTGTACATCTGCTTTGAAGAATTACTACTTATTTTTGTTGTGTTGCAGCCAACAGGCGGGAGACACTATAATTGATCAGACCCCCATTTATATTCTTCTCTCTCCTCCCACAAAATTTGTTCCCATCTCTGTGTCACTGGTGTAATCTGCCATCGTTCCCCCATGGTTTCTGCCTCACACAAGTAGACTTTAGATATTTCATTTACAGCATATTTTGTAGTTTTGTTTTTAAAACATGTTAATCTTGACTCTTTCTCCGAGTTTAACTTTTAAAAAGAAAAAAAAAGCAAAGTATTTTTGAATACGTGGATGCCATGACGGAAGGGAAAATGCAATTCTTGCTGTGTACTGGCTGGCAAAAGGGAAAATTTCTACACGAAGAACTATTCACAGCCAAGGCTGACTAGAGTATTTCAATATTTCTATGTAATTCTGAGTGATTGTGAAATTTAAGGCTGCTAAATGTTTTGATGCTTGTTTTGCTCTTGTACAATGTGGCCCAACTAAACGCCAGGAAGTATATTGAACTTTTACTATTACTCTGTAATATATGTGTGAATATCAAAAATTAATTTTTGCTTTAATTCAATAAAGTTTAAATGGGACTTTTATTTTTCTTAACCAGAAATAAGGTTTCTCAATGCAGGCAGGCCGGGGGGGCAGGTGGCTCGGCGCGGTCCTGGGGCCGCGGCGGTGGGGCCGGATCGGGTCGGGGGAGCCCCCGCGCAGCCCCCCCGTCACCCCACCCCACCCCCCCGGCCCTGCGCGGGGCTCGGCGCAGTGGCGCAAACCCCGCGGGCGGCGCCGGCAGCCCGAGCGGAGCCGCCGCTAGGAAGTTTCCCGCCGTCTCCTATCTCCACTTATTTATAGCATTTATCTGTATTATATTCTATAAACCAGATCGCATTTTATACGGCCGTCTAAAAATACCTGACAATGTATACTTCGATGCTAGTATTATTTATTTGCTAGTATTATTTTGTTTACAGTCTTTTAAAGATGTAAATGCTATAATTTTGCAGTACTCAAAGAGATTACTACTTTTATTAAAAGGTGCGTACGAGGATTTCGATTGTATCTAAACTTTAATGTCAAATAAACCGGTGGAACGACCCCCTGGGCTGAGTGCGTCGCGCGGAGGCGAGCGGCGCGGAGCTGCTCCGCGCCCCGGCTCCCGGCGAGGAATTTAATTAGCTCCAAGGGGAAGGGGGGGGATTAATACGAGGACAATAAGCAACGTTTTTCGCTTTATTCACAGGTTCTGCCCTGGAAATAGACCCGCCGGGGCGCCTCGCCGACCCGGCCTTTGCGCGGCCCTGCCGGGCGGGTCCGCACTGCGCGCAGCTCCGCGGAGGGGCGGCCGGCGGGAGCGGGGCCGGCCCGGGCTCTGTCCGCGCCGGGAACGGCCGCGGCCCTTCGTTCCCACGTGAAGGGCATCGGCCGCGGGTCGGCACCTGCTCCTCTGTCACCCAGGGGTGCGGGGGCCAAACCGCCCCCGCGGTTGCCGGCTGTCGCATGTCGCGATTCGCGCCCGGCTGCAGAGGGGAAGGCGCCGCCCGCGCCGCCCCCCCCCGCCCCAGCAGCTCATCGGGAGCATCGGCACCTGCGGCCGCGGGGAAGCAACCGGGATTGACGAAGACGGGTTAATAACGGAAGGCAGCCGAGGTGTTTCCACTTGGAGTTGTAACCTCAGACCGGACTCCGCGCCCCTCTCTCCGCATCAGGCACTTTATTACTTTCCCCGAAGCCTTTCGCTGCGATCCCTGCCCGCCGGCCGCGCCCGGGAGAGCTTCCCCAGCCGACACGGGCTCGGCGGGCGAGGCCGCTCCTGCCGCCTGCGACCTCGGCGAGGGGACAAAGCAAGAAAAAAAAAAAAAAAACCACCACAAAGAAAGGAAACCGAAATGACCGGGTTGCGAGGGAACGGGCGGTGGCCGGTGCCCTCGCCCGCCCCGGCACCCACAGCCGCAGGATCCGCGGGGCTGCCCGGGCAGGCGCCGCAGGTGCGGAGGCTGATGATGATGCCGCTTGCCTCTTTTCCCTTTTTTTTTTTTTTCTTCTTCCTCTCCCTTAACGCGAAGCAAATAAACCCACCGCCTTCCGCTGAAAGTTTTCCCCTGGTTGTGAGAATCTCATTAATATTGTGCAGCTGGAAATTATATCACCCCCAATCGCAGCAAATCACCGCTCTGCGGCTATTACAAAACGCCGCCGTGGCTGCCTGGAAAAGCCTTTTGCCGGTTCCGCGCCCGCGCAGCAAGCCCACCCCCGCCGTTCACTAGCCCGCATCCGCCCTGGCCCAGCCCTGCGCGGGCAGCGCTGGCTACGGGGGCGTGGGGCAGCCGGAAGCCCCCGGGGCCGGGAGAGCACCGCAACATCCGCGCTTTGGAGGTAAAGCCGCCCCCGCACCGAACCCCCGGCGCTCGGCGGCCCTGCCAGGACGGGCAGCCCTTGACGGCGCCCCGCGGGGGGCGGCCCAGCCCCGCAGCCCGCTCCCGGCCCGGCGCCTGGAAGCCAAGGGGAGCGTGCCCGAGCAGCCTCCGGGGGGTGTGGGGGGTTGCCGCTGGGTGGTTTCCTTCCATAGACGGGCTGTGTTTAAAACAAATCACCTTCCACCATCGCCGACCAGTGCGGGCCGAGCAGGGGGGCCGGCCCTCAGCGGGTAAGGCCGCCAAGAAGGCCTCGTATCTGGCCGGAGGGCGCGGCGGGCAGCCGTTAACGGCGTGCCGTACCGGGGCCGAGTGCCCCGACGAGGCGGGCAGGACAGTCCCGGGCCGGCCGCTGCCGCCCCCGCGGTGGTGCCGGCCGGGGCGAGGCCTGCCGCCAGCCTCATACTTGGCGCGGGGCGACGCCATCTTCCTCACGCCCTTGCGACCCTCGGTACCGCGGGCGTTTTCTAGGCGAAGGGGCTCCGAGGGGGCGGCCAGCCCGCAGGAAACCGGACCCGGGTGCAGCGGCCCCCTGCGCGGTGCGGGTTAGCGCGCCGCGGCCGGCTCTGCCCGCTCGGCCGCCCTTGGAAGGGCTCACGTGGCTGCCCCGCGCCTCAGGCCGCCGCCGCCATTTTGAGTGGCGGAGCCGGACGGGCAGCAGGCTCCGGCTCCGGGCACCGCCAGCCGGGCTGCGAGGCAGCGGCAGCAGCGGACGAGGAACAGGTCGGTAGTGGGGCGGCTGAGGGGCCGACGGGGCCGCGGCCGCCTTCGGGTTTTCTCGGTGGCCCCGCCGCTACCAGCGGGCAGCGGGCGGGAGCTGCCGAGGGCCCCTCAGCCGGCGGGCCGGGCGGCCTGTCCTGCCCGGAGCGCCGGGTCCCGGCCCGCCGGTTGCCCCCGGCTCCCCTCGCTCCTCGCCGCCGAAGGGTCCCTGGCGGGGAGGCCGTCTCCCCTCAGGGCTCCGGCGGCCTCGTACCCGGCCGCCGCAGCCATGGCAGTGCGGGGCTGGGCCCACGGTCCCGCGCTTCCCCCAGACGTGAGGAGCCATCGCTCTTTACCCGGCTTTAACGTGTTCTTTTTTTTCAGTTGATGTAAGTAATGCCTGATTGAATTTATTGCTGATTAGCGTTGAGCATCAGTTTACACAACAAGAAATTATGTTTCGTTCAGTTCATTAGCATGACTAGTGTTTCGTTTATGAGCATATCACTAATGGTAATGACCAGAGTTGATTGATTTCTAATGTGAATATAATTACACAATGTAGGGGAATTAAAGGGAAAAAAAAAATCCACGTTTTAAATTGTTGGGTTTTTAGGGAGTGCATGTGGGGGCGACGGGGTGGAAAGGGAGAAACAAAGCAACTCGCTTCCGCGCAAACGATGCGGATGTAAAGATTAATAACTCCAGCGGGAGACGGCGAGTTTGGTCCAGAAGAAAAGGTCCAATGCCGCTAACTCTGGGAATAGTTAATGCACGCTCCACATTGCAAAACATAATTTCCCCTCTTCTCCCCCCGCAGGTACGGCTGGAAGCCCAATAAGTTCGCTGGGAAGCGGCCGTTCCGCGGAGCCGGCGGAGGCAGGGCTTCCTGCATGGCCGGGCAGCGGCTCCCCCCAGCCCGCCCGGCGGCGGCGGCGGGCAGGGCCGGCGGGCAGGGCCGCCGCCGGGCGCAGGGCAGGGCTGCGCCGTCCTGCGGGTTCGCCGGCAGCGGCTGGGACGGCGGCGGCAGTGCTGCCCCTGGCAGGGAGCGACTTGCCCGCCCCGCTGCCCCCCGGCCCTTCCCGGGAGGGGAGAGAGGGAGACCGGCGAGTGCTGGAGAGCCCTGGCTGGAGCTGGGTGAAGGGCTGCAACAGGTAAGGGCAGCGGAGCGGGACTGCGGGGGCCAGCCACCAGGTGGGATTTTAGAGGCAGGGAGGGAGGGGGCAGTGCTGTGAGGACTGCGGGAGAGCAAGTCCGAAGCAGTTTGTGTCCCTCAGCTTTGCCTCATCTGTGCTGTGTGTCCCTGAGGGTGACCTCTGGGACCGTGCTTTCCACTTCAATGGAAAGGTGGACTGGCAGGGGGGTGATCAGAGTGTTTTGCTGGAGAGATCTCCAGTGGTGTGTGCAGCGGGAGAGGCGGAAGACTCGGGTTGCGTGGGAACCCCTGTAGTGCAGAAATCCCGGGGAGAGGGGACTTGCAGAACTGGCAGGGTCAGTGGGGGAAGCATGGAGTATTGTCTCCCAGCTAAGGGTTGCCAAAAAGCCTCTCTTGTCGCTTGCCCAGAAAGAAAAGAGGCCTTGTGTTTTTGTGGAGAGTGAAACCAGCTGTGTGCCTTGCTGGGGGGGAAGAGGGCTTGGGCAAGGCTAGCAGTAATCAGTCCCTGTGTCTTGGGGCATTGCTCCTCTCTGTGCTCTCAACGCTCTCACTGGAAACTCAGTATGACCTTGAGACTGCGTTGCCTGCACTGGGGATATCTGAATTAGGTGTATCTCCCCCACCTTCCACTAGGACCTCCAGGCTTCCTAGGATACAGGGCAATGGAGCGGTCCTGGGTTGGTAGAAGTGTTGATCCCAGTGTAAACAGCTGTGCACATGTGGGTGCAGAGCTTTCTCCCTCTGCCCCATGGCAACTTTGAGCCTTTTGTTGGACAAGTGAGGAACACGCCATTTGCCCTTCTGCAGCTTTATATCTGTGTTGATGGGAAGATGCAGTAATGGGCCATTTTAAGTTTCACCAGTTGCATTTATTTTCTTACAGTATGGCATTCCTAAAATTGAAACGGTTACAGTTCTGACCTCAGGACATGTCTGGGATGCTGAAAAGCCCTGTTTGGGGAATTTGCTTCAAGAGGGAGTTGTGGAGCTATTGGAGAATGGTTCTAGCATTGCACAGGCATCTAGATTTGCAAAAAGATTCCCAAAGGTCTCCTGCCTCTTGTGCCTAGGTTACTAACAAAAACGGGTTCAGTGTCGTGAGCCTCCCTTGCAGAATGCTGCTGCTAGCACTCTTGTTATTAGTGATCTTCTAATTTTTATTCTACCATAGTGTAGCAAGTCATACATACTTTGATCTTATACCTTCTCTTGTGTGCCTCCCTGCTGTATTTTGGAGACTAATTCTAGTCGGGGAAGACTGTTTAATTCTGCTAAGCTATCAGAAGACCCAAGGAAGAGATTTTGGAAGAGTTTGAGCAAAATTGAGACAGAAGATGTGAATAATTGTCATTCATATTAGTAATTTATGTTGTGTACGGTATTTTAGAAGAAATATCAGTGCATTAACTTCAGGTCTATTTCCAGTCAGAAGCGTTGAAAATTTCTTGCCAGAGACATCCAGCAGTAGTGTTATTTTTATTTTTTTGTCTATACAACACTCATTCAAGGACTAGAAGATCACAGGACTCCTGCTTTGTTTGCAGTTAATAGTCATCCAGCTTATAGTGGAAGTTCTCATTCCCTTCTTGCACTTCATGCTAATAAATTTTAATGTGCTTTTGATATTTTGGGCTTCAGGGTCATTCAAGTCAGGGCCATCCTCCTTGAGCTGCTTCTATACTGACAGCGTTTCCCAATGTTGTCACTAGTGAGTAACCCTTTTGAAAAGATAAATATTGTAGTAAAAACGAACATAATGCTTAACCTTTTCTTTTAATAAAAAAACCCATGCCACTAATTGCATGATAGTTGTTTTCAGTGTTGCTCTCACCAAAACAGTTCTATATTTCTCCTTCTGTTATCAAATAAAAATGTTGAGTCGTAAAAAAAAAAAAGTGTCGTATTGCTCACTCAACAGTTCTTTCCTTCAGAATTTCATGTAAAACACTGCAGGGTATTGGTCAGACTGCCTGATCTGCTAACCTGATAAATACCGTTTCCATTGAAAGAATGGAGAAACATTTTGTTCTTTCCCATGCGCGTGGTACTATTCCCAAATTCATAATTGTTAAAATCTGATCTACAGGACTTGAAATTTCATAGGTCAGATCTTCCTATTTTGATTCTCTGCAAATACTTGGGCGTGCATTGAGTCATGTTTTAAAACTGATTGTCATGTATCCATCTTTCTGAATGTTTTTAATCATTTCTTTACCTGTTTCTGTATTCTCAGCTGTCAGCAGAGCTGAATTTCCCTACAGTTCTGTTGGTTGTGGTGTGGGGAAAGAGAAGCTTCTGCCGTTTCTCTTAATCTCGTTTTATTGTTCCTTTGTTGTCTCCTTTCTGAGTGATTAATCTTGCTATTTTAGTCTTCGAAGAGCCTTTCCAAAGGCTCAATTGTTCTTACAACCCAGAGGATTGCAGCCTCTAGTTTTGAAATGCCTCTTTTGAAAGGGCGGGACCAGTTCTGTGCGGAATAGTGAGATGAGGCTCAGCAGTTGTTATATACATAACAGAAATACTAATTCAGGTAGCCATGCAGTTTGTCACGTGTCCAGCCTCTTGCAGTGATGTATTGAGCAGAGATCTTCACTGAGTTTCTTGCAATATTCCCAGGTCCCTCTTGTGGCTCGCTTAATTGAGAGGCCTGCTAGTAATTCACCACCATTAATACACATAAGCTAAATGCAAAGCTGGTAAGTTTATCGTGTACGTGAAAAATTGCACAGCTCTGACCAAAGTTAGAATTAAATTGTTCTCCCAGCCTGAGCTAAGACACCAGTGAGTCTTGAAGCACTGGTTTAACGTTACATTTTGACCCATGAAAGTTGTATTTATTTTCCTAATATATGTAGTGGAAAGACTTCATTGACTAGAAAGGGTTTTGGAACAGATATGTTGAGAGAAAAATCAGCTTCTCTCTATAATGGGAAGAGGAGGATCTTTCATTATTAAAGCAGAAGTGCCAGGGCTCAGTTTTCAAGATATGGTTTTAAATTCCAGTGGGTCATTAAATGAGATTTTTCTGCTGATGTAAATTTGCATAGCTGTGTTGCAGTGCAAATTCTTCCAACTTATTTTGCCCGTGGGATCTTATGGCAGAAGCCAGGAAACAGTGTTGGTACAGAAATACATCCCAGTCCTGTTATCTCAGTTGTTGCATGCAGCAGATACCCTTGCATGAGACAAGGATTATTTGGATAACTAGAACTTCATAAGAAACACATCCATGTTTGTTCTTCTCCTGTTTTATTTTTATTTGTCCTGTGGCCTTACATAACACAAATGAGTTCTTTTGGCTCTCCAGTGTTATCTGGTGATGGTCACATTAAGTTCCATCAGTCTGGGGCTTTGGGTTCATAATCTGTTCTAGTCCTGTGACAAACTTTTCCTAGTTAAAATATAATATTTTATTAAAGATGCAGAAAAAGAAGAAAACCAGTTAAAAACATTGAAACATATCTAGTAAGATATTTGTTTGAATAACATCCATTATTATTTTCTCTGAAATGGTAGATGGTTTTATAAAGGAACCACTTCCCCTCCGTCTACCAGCAGTCTTTTAGATGGTACTGAAGACTTGAATACTGTCCTGTGTGGGAAAGGAAATAGTTTAATTGGTCTGGAGCTGTTTTAAGGCCAAACAAGTGAAGTGCATACAAAAATGTGGAGAACACAGTATCAAGGACAGAAATAAAATTTTTGTTTGACTCATTTTTATGTCTTTTTATAGCTGAGATGGTCATGTTATAGTATTGGCTCTTCTGAAACCAGGCAAACTGATGCTTGGGTTCTGTAGCCCAACTAGTCAGTACCCGCAGGTTCGGTCATGACTGCTTTATGCTAATAACAGTGGTAATGCAGCCAAATCTCTTCGGTTGCGCTTCAGCAGCTGGGAAGATAAACGAGTCCTGTATAACCACAGATGAACTGTAGAATGATAATTTTAGTTTAGTGTTCAAGCATGTTTGTAATGTTCCCCATTTTGTAATATGTTTTGAGCAAAGCTGGATGTTGCAAATACAATATTGGGGTATTGTTTCTAAATTGATGTAACAAGGAGCTGGTCTGATTAGTGCTATTAGTGTCAGGATGTTCCAAAGGAGGGAGGGCTCTTTATTCAGGTTGGCTTCACATGTATTCTCCTAATTTGAAGTTGTGTGAATATATTTTATATTTTCTGAATATATCTGTCACATCCTACCTTAGTGGTGACAGCATATCATACCACACTGTGTTTCTGTCTTACTGTATCTACACTAGTGTCTAATGAATACTTCTGCACAGAGGCTGTTGTACATAGTGCAGCTGAGTGAGTTCCTGTCTGACTCAGATGCTTTTCACTCAGCCCTTTACCTCTGCAGCTTATGGAAATTTCCCTCCTGTTACACTCTGGCCAGGTTGTAGCTAACCCTATGTCTGTTCTCGGGGTCAGAGGAAGAGTGCAAGACACCTCTGTCTGCATCTGTGCAGCAGGAAAGCATTTTTGCAAGCTTGAAGCAAAGGCACTGTTGCACGGTAGGAAGCACTAAGCACTTTAGAGTAAGCAAGGTGATGTCTGGCCACATGTGACCGCATGTAGGAGAGTTTTAAACGCTTTGCCATGGCAGTTTACGTTCTTGCCCACAGCATTGGTAATGTGCTGTAGATGTACAGTCCTTTCTATCTTGAGACATTTTCTGTACATTCTTTCTGATGCAGTTGGTCATCTGCTGAGTTTCCTCTACCGGTTGTGCAGCTTTTTGGTTTTAACTGTTTTAGTCATCTTTCTTCTCATAAAGCCCAATCCCGCAGCCTTGCCAATCAGGAGACAACTCTCTTTGCTGTCTTAACTCTGGGCCTGTCTTTTTGTATATCTGCTTCCTATCTTTTCTGAGATTAACTTAAAATAATTCTTTCCTTTAGTAGCCATTTCCAGTTTTCTCCACTACCTTTATAGGTTGTTCATGCTGTGCTTTTTCTTCTCTAACTTAATTTTTTTTTCTTGTTTAGAAGAACCCTGTTGATACACAGTATTAGGATCTCTGCTGGAAACCAGTAATATGTTAATTCTGGCTGAAGTATTGGCTACCTATGTCTCTCATTGGTTCCTCAGGAAATGATGGAGAAAAAGTATTGATATATATAGTTATTCTGTTGAGAAACGTACAGTTTTGCAAAACACTTAAGAATGTGCTTGATGTGAAAAATTATGTTTATCCAGTTGAAAGCAACAAGGTGCTTCATGTTTTTAAAAGTTAAAGCACTTAAGCATAAGCTTACCAGCCATGTATGCCTTCGGGCTGGATAATAGAAGAAAGAGGGTTGTTTTGTATTTAAACCAGCAGATAAGAGTGGCCTTTTAAAAATGGGAACATTCTTTTAGAAGGAACCACAAGCAACAGCCAGCTACTCCTACGGTGGATCTTGACAAGATGGCAAATGTGTTTTCGTGAAGAAAAAAAGACAGATGTGGAGGTTTGTTCCGTATTTGCATTTAAGCCCAAGTTAGCAAGTTTGTTTCTTTGACTAATAAGTTACTTTATTAAATGTTACTTTATTGACAGTCATTAGCATACTGCTGTGCTGTTAAGTGCAGTAACAAAAACAAAGGAAAAGGGTTGCTCAGGATTGTAAACTTATGCAATAGCTGAGGTATGGTGTCTGTTTTGCTGCACCAAGGAGGTAAATCGTACCTGTTTTCTTTGGCTGGCATGGTTTACTTTATTATCCGCACAGGATAGGACAAATGGCTCTTCCCTCTCCCAGTTATGCATGGCATAAGAGCCCAGAAGAATTACCCTGTTGGTAGCTTCTTAAATAAGCATCCATCCCGGTTCATGACTGAGCATGAAGTTTCCCATGGTTCAGAGTTTAATGTTACAAGGGAATAAAATACTTCTCACTAAATAATAGTGAAAACACAGTAGGAGGTATTTTGTTCAGGGAATACAAGCCATTGTCCTACCCTTGTCCAGAAAGCAACATACATCAAACAGAAGACGTCTTCCTTACATTCTAGCTAAATCAATGTTATTTCTTGCAGAATACTGCTGCTTCCGTTCCTAGAGATAAAAAAACATAGCTCACTGTCAGTAGATAATTCCTCTGCTTGGGCTTTCTGTCCTTGACCAGTAGAAGTTTCTATTTTTCTTAGACAAGGAAGACTTTCTTTATCCCCGGAAGATTAAATTGCCTTGCTGGCAAATCTGGCTCACTGAAGAAACGGAGGAGGAAGAGCAGATAGGGAAGAAATAGAAAATAATTTCAGGGTATCTTTATAGTCTCCTACTGTTAGGATGTCAATTACTATCATATATCACGTATATCACAAACTTGTCATACCATGGGGTATTTCTTCTTTTTTTTTATTTTTTTTTTTCTCCACTGGTAGAAAATTTATCAATTATCCATAGGAAATCTTTTTTATTGCTGGACTCATCTTTAAAGTATAGCCACGATGCTCAAATGATTTACTTTTTAACGTCCAATTCAGAAGGATAAATATTAAAAGATCGTAGTTTTTTAATCTAGTTGTGCATTCCGCGGTAATTATTGCAGAAAATAATGCCTGTTTCAACTTTTTTCAGTGGGTACTGCTCTGTTTTAAATACTGTTACCTCACACTACAAGACTGCTAAGAAGGGTAGACTAAGCAGTGTATCCTCTAACTGTGGTCTCTGATTTAACGCTGCAACACTCCTTTTGATGAGTGCAGAGTGCATTCAGCTACGGTAAACATGGGTTTTCCAAAACGGTGTATAGGAGTAGAAAGAAGGTTAACGAACTGAGAAAAAAATAATTGCTTCTCTAATTGACAAAAAGGTCTGCAGGGAGCCAGCCAGGCTGTGCACAGGTGAGGCAAGCAGGCTGTGGTCTGTGGTCCTGGGTGGTGGTTAGTTATTGATGGCTGTATTAGGCATTCTGATTACTGAGAGACAGCTGCAGTGGGCTTAGCTCGTAGCAGTGGTTTTTTTGCCTCTACAGCAATCAGACTTTCAGAGTACCAGGAAAGACGGGAAGCACTTATTCACAAAATACATCAACTTGCAAACTGTAGGTACGGATCTTCCCTTTGCTGGGTGATGTGGGAACAAGAACTGACATAACTGTGTTCCTTGGAGCCCAGGTATTCATGCCACCCTTGGAAGGACAGTGCAGGTCCATCGCTACACCCTGGGAATGCTTTGTGTGACCATCTGAGAGTGGCTCCTGTCCCGGAGGCTTTGCTTTCAAGCTTCAGCATTGATTGTGGCCAGAGAAAGTTTGTTAGAAGGGCTCCCAGCTGCCACTGTGAACAGAAGACACAGCGTGGATAATGAATAGAGCTGAAAGGTGAGAGGTGTCTTCTAGTTCAGCTCTCCCTTGGTCAAGTTCTCCCTCCTTGATCCGCCTAGTTCTTATGTTGAGTCAGTCCTCAATTTCCTTTCAATTAGAGCTCCATCCTACTTTTCTGTCCCTTCCAGTTTGTGGAGTTTTATCCTTTCTCAGTTCTATTTCACTTGTATTTCTTCTTTGCTTTCACGACTCAGGACTTTTTTTTCCCTCTTTTCCTTCATGCTATGTCATTTCTTCTGTCTGGAACAGTGTCCTCCTTTTCTGAAAGGAAGCATCAGTCCAGTGGGAGCATTAAAGGAGAATTTTAAATAAATTCATAGGGAGTCTCAACCCATTGCAAAAACTGTAAGAAAATGGCAGAGTTTCAATTATAGCGAGCTTTATTTCTGTACAGTATAATGTAATTCATAATGTTATCAATATCTATAAAAGCATGAAGAAAAGACAGCAGTAGGAGTTACAAAAAAAACATAATAAGATCAAAAGCCTTATAAAAGGTATAAAATTAAACTTCAAAATACTGTAGAAGAGGAGGAGGGGCCAGGGCCAGAACCACAAATCACAGGCTGTTACGGAAAAAAACAACTTTGGAAAGATCTAAAAGTGAAGCCAAAAGATGGAGGAAGCCCCCCAAACCATCAAAAAAGCAGCCCATATTAGCCAGTTCTGGCTGAATAGGTTAGGAACTGAAGAGGAAGGAAATGCTGAGCAGTTTTGGTTTATATTGTATGCTGAAAGAGAAAATAATTACAAACTTTCCTCTGTGTAAAGGGGATCAGAGAAGCACTGTCAGTTTGACTATATCGCTGAGACTGTTTAAAAAACAAAACAACCAACCTCTCAGCTTTTTCTTAAAACTTCGTCCTCTGTCTTCAAAGAACAAAAAAACAACGAAAAACCCCACAAAATGTAAATATCAAAAATCATCAGTCAAAAGGACAGATTCTTCTTTAAACTTACTGTGTTAGCAGTTAGATCACAAATTCTCTTCTCCTAAAATGAATGCAATAAAACCATAGGGGTTCCCTTCCATACCGCCTTGAAAGTAAATAGTGCAATGGAGAAATACATGGATAAAGTCTTGCATGCTCTACTCTAAGTCAACATTGCATTTCTTACCAGCTTCAGCTGCTATGATACGGATAACCTCTGTATATTTTCCCCAAAGTGGAACAGTTTCTGCCACCAGTATGGACTTCCAACTTGTGGCATGAGCACAGTGCCCTGAAGGCTTACAGCGTTTTGCTTGAAATAGAAGCAGAACTGATCGAGATTTTGATGAGGGAACATGAGTAAGATAATGACAGGTTGCATCAAGAGATACACCGCATTTAGTTTCTTTGTCACAGGGATGGTTACCATTATTTTGCCCTGCAGCCTATTTTCAGGTTATTGGAATCTGCCTGACTTTGCAAGTTTATTTTGTTGAGGCAAACGATGATTTGCATCAGTTCTCATGTGTAGGGATCTCTGCTTCATTGCCTAATACAACTGTTACCTTAACTGTTCTGCCTCGGGCCAGTGCAGCGTTATGGATCCTCACATTTGAAACAAGGAATGCTTCTTCCAGTTACAAGACTAAACAAGTGATGCAATGGGTGAATCTTTCCTTGTGACTTGTAAGAGAAAGGATGCTGTTCCCTTGTTCCCAGTTAACTGAACTGTTTTTACTCAAGGACAGACTCAGTTCAGGAAGTGATGAAGAAACCTCAGACAAAACAATGGATTTTTAATTTTATTAGTGTCTTGGGTTATTCCTGAGTCGGAGTTGTTACTTCTACTTGGGCCTAACAATGCCTACTTTTTTCTTTTGCCAGTAAAATGTTAGCCACCTAGGGCTATTGCGTGTTACTAATATTAGGGTATTCAAGACTTTTTCCTTGTCAAATAAGCAGATTCTTGGTTTGGCTTTTCAAAATTCAGATGTTTAATTTTGCTGTTGTGTTTTCAAAATGCCATCTCAGTAAGCTGATTAGTTTGTGTTTGAGTTTCTTCTAAGTGTTCTTCTGTGGAAACTGGGCAATTGGAGATAAGATATCTATCCCAGGCTAGAGAATTAATGAGCAAAAGCTGTGACCATTCCCTGATAGGCCCTAGTGTGTTTCAGGTCTGTGTTTTCAACCCCGCAGATCCTGATGTAATTCCCAGCTCTTGGGTGATACCAACAGCTAATAGGAACTGCTCTTGCAGAATTCTGCTAGCCATAATAGGGTGGACACTGTATACGAATAAAACCAGCTCGGCTTTATTACGTGGCTTGCGTGCCTGGTAATGAATAGAAGGAAGGCGCACTCCTTCACGAACGGCAGAATTTAATATAGTCTCTTCTTGGAGTTGCACCAGTGGGACTGAAAGTTTATCTCAGCATTCCAAGGGCAATAAAAATCTAAATTTAAACTCAAAACGTCTTACTGGGGCAAGGGTACCCGGAGGCTATGTACTGTTCAAACTTTGTTTAGGTCATAACTGCTTATGTAAACTTAGGTTATACCAGCTAGTTAGGTTTTATGTTTTCAAGCAGTACTTCTGTTACTAGGAGAGACATAGCAAGTGGAGAGGATGCATCAGAAAGTTCAGCTTTGCTTTGCTATTCCATTTAATTCAGCTTCTTACAGCTTAGTGCACAGCGATGTGAAGAAATTCCTAGCTCTTAACCTTCATTGTACAGACATCTTTAGATCTATTCTAATTCATTCCCATAGTAAGACATCTCAGACATTTGGAATTTAAGGTAAATATGAAAGGAAGAAGTGAAAAAGGTATCAGCTGAAAGCTGGCTATAGCACAGATGGGAAAGACTGAATATAAAAAGTAACCAGATGCTGGCTGGTGGGCTCTGTGTTCAGAGTTTCAGTGGTGGCTTGTTCTCTTTGCCTGTAGTTTTAAAGGTGGGCATGGGGAGAGGAGAAACTGAAATGCCATTTTTGCAACATGAATAAGAGTAAGATTGGATAATCGAATCAACTGGAGATTTCCCTGACATTACATGAATGGTCTGGTGGCAGGGACATCTGTGAAGCACTGTATGAGATTACAAGTCACCACAGCTAAATTCCAACACCCTCATTAACTCTATTCCTTCTGGAAAGGGTGTGACTGTTGGATTTAGCCACTGTAAAGGAGAAGTGGAGGTTGGAGGTGCATATGGAGGGGGGTAATTTTGTTGAGAAAGCTTGAGGGGAAGCGGTATTCTCACTTAGTGCCATTTTCTACCCATTTTCCACCTCTGTATCCCACTCGCAAACACAGGAATACAGCCGTGCTTCCACAGAGCAGGCAGGGAGGGAGTGAAGGAGAGCAGTTTCAACAGAGTTGTGCTTAGTGTCACAAACGCTTTCTCTATTCTGGCTTGCAAAGTCTGTCAGCCTGACTTAGCAGAATCAAATGTTTTGAGTTTTCTTGGGGCCAATATCAATGTGAGCGGCCACGGGATGTGAAAAGTGCTGTTGCTCTGACTTCTGAGAGAGAAACTGCAGATTTCCAAGCATTTAAAATACAATTTCTGGATGACTCTGGGTAATCATTAAAGTTACTAGCGCATGCTTATTTACTCCCAGTTTGTTCCTTCTTTGAAATAGTTGTACTGTGGCAAGCATGCCCAATATCTTCAAGGTATTTGATATAATGACAAAGATTAGGAATTACAGTGAATCAGGCTAAATTACATAAACATACCTCTTGTTATTCAGGAAAGGTCAAAAAAAATGTTTAAGTGTCTTGCAAGACTAATATGCATACGATGTAATCTCCAAAATTGACACTCTCTAAAACTATGGATAGGTACACAAAGGAAATAGTTGAAGAGAAATCCTTGCCTTTTATAAATGTTGAGATGTATTTACAAATCACCTTATGTAAGTCTCCTGATAAATGTTCCAACTTCTTTTTGTTTCTTCTGCATCTTCACTGCCAGTCCCCCTTTTTCATCAGCTCCTGTTTTATGTACCATTTGTCAATTTTGTCTGCCTTCCCAGATCTTCTTAGATTGCCTTTCATCTTTTGATATCTGCTTCACCATGACTACTGCATCCTCCTAATTTCCTACACTTTTTGCATTCACTGGCATTCAGCCATTAGCATTGCTAATTTTTTTCAGTCCCATAATAGTGTTTTAATACAGTTATAGGATCTAGTCCTTTGTTGTTTGTGCACTGAAATCCTCTCTAGTCAGATTTCCTTTAGTGGGCAGAGATGCAGGTTTTCCTCTGATGTCTGGTGTTGTCCAGGCTTCCAGCTAACAGAGCCATAACTGACTCAGCTTTCCTGAAAAATGAGATCGCAACATACTTCCTTCTTTTCCTTGACTATTTCACTTCACACATACTACATTTGAAGTTTTCTCATTAGTTTTATTACATGATTTTTACAAGATTGTCTTCACCAAGACAGCTTTCCAGCCATGAGCTAATGTTAGCTATTCCTAAGTTGCATGCCTGCATGTTTCAGCAGTATTTACCACCAGGATCTTAAATATTTATTATTCAGTAAGAATGTTACTTTTAACCACGGACATGCCAGAGCCTTTTAAACAAAATGTTGCTGTTTTGGATTGCATTAAGATTGGAAAAATATCTAGATGTTTCTAAACTTTCCAAATTTATTAGGTATTTATGAGAAAAAAGGTTTTTTGTTTCTCTTAGCGTCTTTTACATGTGTTGTTTTTGCTCCAACCCTAATTGTGTGGGAGCTATAGAACATACAGATTTTCAAAGCAAATGAAACATCAGCTACAGCTGTATAAGCTTCTCTGGGACATAGCTGTTTCATCTAACTCACTGAAGACATTGCTTCGGGGAACAAAAAATGTATTTCTTCTCTGTGGCACTTCATTATTTGGCTTCCTTGAAACAGCCAGTTAAGGAGCTGGTTGTTTCTGATGGTGCTAGCAGTTGCTGCAATCCGAATGGAGTATCTGACTGTGATTTTAAGATACATGACATAAATGACAGCATGGATAACTTTTCTGTTACATGTTAAACAACTTCACTCATTTGCTTCACAAAGGTACCTAAACAATTCCATACTCACAATTTAAAGCTGTTGGTATCATAATCGAGTACTCATCTAGTCTTACTTGCATGGCTTGCAATTTTTGGATTATTTCATAATTATTGTGTAGTCTTTATATTGCATGTTCTTCTCCATAATGCCATGGATTTATTTTACTCACAGGACCAACCGTTGCAACTCCTTACCATTTTAGATTTACTGCACAAGAGCAAACACAACAGAATTGTACAAATGGGACTGTGCATCAGAATGCCTAGTGAGATTTGCAAAGGCCTAGTTAAATGTCCTAGCCACATGCACCGAGATTTCGTAACACTTCTTGATTATATGTGAACATGGTGCAACTTATGGTGCTGCAAATGTGGTCCCCAGGAAATGTATAGAGGAGATGAAGTTAGTTATTACTTGCCATTAAAAATCGCAGAGCTACTAGAAAAAGAAAAATAATCATCTTTAGTATCTTTTCCCTTCTCTTAAATAATATTATAGTAATTATAATTTTAATATGTAAGTTCTTTGTGGGTCATTAGTGGTATAACTCTGCATATATGTGCCTGCTTCAGAAAACAATTCAGTCCATAATCTCATAACGCTGAATTCTACCTGGCAGTTTTATTTGAACCTAATTTCTTTTTCTTCTAATGCTGTTACCCTGAGAGTTATGAGGCAGGGATCGGCTGACAGCACCAGGGGAAGGATAGGTATTGGCAATGGCATAAAAGCAGAAGGGGAGGAAAAAGAATAGCTATTGTAGCATTTATCAGTATTCTACTAATAGTCTGCTCAGCCACAACTCTGGAATAAAATAGACATTCATACTGCAATTTCTTTCAAAGGTTGAAGCTATTCATCTGCAGGGTTACAAGACAAAAGTCTAAACGTTCCAGATATTATAGCTGTTTCATTGTATTGTTATAATAAGAAGAAACACCTTAAAAAACCATTGCCTTTGTGTAAATATTCCACCCCGTTCCCTTTGGAGGGAATGCAGATGCGGACAGCCATCCTTCCTAGAGTGCTTTTTGAAATAGTGTCTTTACATGTGAAAACAAAGTTATCTATAGCCAAGTATTCCAAACAGGTAATGGAAGCAAGGGGCTTTTAGTTTAGGGCTTGATTGACCACCCATGGAAGTGTACGAAAGGCTCTTGTTGTTTTCCATGGGTTTTTCATTGTTTCACCGAAGGAGCATGGTTTCACTGCGTGTAACCAGGTAGAGATATGCTCCACAAGAGCTCATTCTTTTTTTACTGTAGAAGAGATTTGAGTAACAGGGTGGGAAAGGTGTCTAGAGACAGCAGTCAAGTCTGTGAGTTCAGAAACCCACTGGACGTACTGCCATGTGAATGTACGTAATAGCCATGGAGACCTTTGTAATTCTGAATCTGGGTGGTAGGTGTGCTGTTAGCTGTGTTCTCTTTCAGTGCCCTTCCTGAATGTACTCTTTTTAGGCTGAAATAGAAATCCTTATTCACAAAACTGGTTCGCTCAGGATTTTTCAGGGAGGATGGTTTAGATCTTGGGCTGGATTCAGACCATCTCACTCGGGTATCTGACTGTGACCTGAGCTTGGAAGCTCTCTTGTGTGGAGACCATTTGACTTGGCTTCTGCAGATGTCTCACTCCTTCATGTTAGAGTGTTTCTAGGGCAGATATTTTCCTAAATTAGGGACTTCACCAAAGTACCGTCTGCTAGGGGAATGGCATTGGCCTTGGCAGTAGCAGACCCGTGACCTATTGCTACTTTTCTATTGTAGGCATTACACTTACAAACTTAAACAAAGTCAGCGTTTTCCTTCAGATTGTGACATGCTTCAGCTTTTGTCCGAGGTCTTATTTAAAAGAGCTCATTTTCTCCTTTGGTACGATGTGATTGTTAAGCAAGGAGAAAGAACTTCAGTGAATGATAGGTTGTCAAAGACGGCATTTAAAAATGTCCAAAAATACTCCTCAAAATGGGTTATAGTTACCCAACAGTTTCCTCAAGAAAAATGCGGAATTCATTAAAAAATTAAATGCGTTTTGTGTACTCAAATATTTCATTTTTGTGTTAGTGAAGTCAGGCAGTCTGGCTTGTTTCAAGTTTTAAGATGTGTAGAGAGGATTGCGAATTAAAAAACTCTTAACATTTTGCATTGCAAAAATGAGCTATTATTTTAAATTCTGGTTGAGAAAATGAGCTAGAATGTTTTACTTATTCAGAAAAGCTGTATTTTCTTACAAATATTTAAACTAATGAATTTGTTATTTTGAGAAATTCTGTATTCTGAAATTAAACTGCCATTGAATTTTCAGTTGGAATATTTTATTGTTATAATTGTAGAGCAGAGACTGGGAACTGGGATCCTTCATAAAACCTATTTAGTCAAAATATTAGAACACTGAAGTGGGTTCAGATTACATTCGAAAGCACTTGTCATATTCACGATCATTGGCGGAGAAAGGAAGATGAAAAAATAAGTAATACCGTGTCAGTATTTCCAGTTGTAAACTTCAGATATTATTATTCCATTTATTACCTCATTTGTTCTTCTATAGTCAGTCAGGTATGTTGGATTTCTGCAAGCTGAGTGAGAACATTTAAAGAAAATAGTACTTTCAGGTGGAGTGGTTTTCCATGCTTAAAGTTAAGGGTGATAATTGCACAGTATTTTTAAGCATAAGCGGTATTTGGTAACTCTGTAGTAATTACACTAATGTCTTCTAGTTTTCTCTGTTCTTGCTAGCCAGCCCTTGAAGGGAAATATTTTGTGCGCACGTTTCTGTTGTCTGCCTTGTGTCAGAAAATGCATGTAAAATGCTACCAAGTCTGACACCTACTTTGTCTCCAGTGTTTTCCTTGTGTAAATAGCTACCCAGCTGCATGGAAATAGGAAAATGCCTCCTGTTTCAGACGAAACTTCCAGCTTTCTGGAGGTTATTCTCAGTTGAAGTCAATGAAAGGGAATATAACTGGGCTTGTTTTATGGGAGATAAACAGGCATGAGAAAGCCTGGGAGATGGACGTAGCTCTCCTTTTTTTAGTGAAAGCTTCTGGCAAGTAAAACGCGTAGATGAAATGAAACTAATCCCACGGCCTCCCAGTTCATCTACAAGGGATTTTGCCATACACTTTTTTTTTTCCATCTGGTTTTATGGACAACATTGAGGTTTCCACTGTCTCAAAGTCCTAAGAGCAAGCTTTTGTCTCTTGGGTAGCTGAAGTTCTATTATGAATGAAGAATTTAAAATTTAACTGTAAAAAGGTAAAATTGAAACATAGTTACAAGAGACTAAGCTTTGCACTTTTGTTATTGTAATATTTTAGAAAAATTGCTCACGAAAGATTTTTCGAACACAGAAGCATAAGAAGATAATTTCCTTTTTTTGACATGCTTTACCTTTGCGAAGTTACTGGGCTGTTGACAGGTACAACAAGACATGTGCTACACTTACATGCTATTAGTGCACTAGGCTTTGAAAAATGTCTAATGCATTGGCATATCTGACAATTTAGGGTATTAGTTAACAGTAAGGCTCTGTAAATAGAGTGAATTTGAGCTACAACTGCTGACTTGAGCATTGAGTCAACATCTGCAGTACAGAGCTGAACTATATACAACTAATAATGCCATTTTATGCTATAGAGATGGAAGGTGGCGTTATACAGTGTGTATGGTTCGGTCTGAGAGCAGTGGTAATTGCAATATATTGAAGTTTTGCATTGTAATAAAAATAGAGACCATTAGTGGATACCATTTATGTCATTAGTATTTAGTGGCTGTGTGTTGCAGCTTTTTTAGTGCTCATAAAACTGTCTCTGCTTGCAGATATGTGACAGCACTGATATAAATTTAAATGTTTAGAAATCCATAAGACATAAAATATAGATAGTAAATAGGGGCATAACATTATAGACAGAACCTTAATAATTTGGCACACAAATGTTTATATATTTGCATGTCTAGTGCGGAGATTAGCATAACGGTGATCACATTTATACTACAGAAGAACTTGATTAAACAGACAATAACAAATAATGTAAAACTGAAGCACATCATGCAAAAGAAGCAAAAATAAATTCCCAAAAGGGAATTTGTGACATCGGAAGGTATATCCTCTACATACATCTGGTGGGATATTGATTTTTCTATTTATAGACTTTTTACTAGTTACAACACCTGTTCCACTAACTAGTACTACAGTTGTTCTTAAGAAGTGATTATATTAATTAACCAATAAAAAAGAAAATAAGATTGTTAGGGAACCCTAAGATAGAGGTTGGCTGGCACTTCTTTAACAGTAATGGAGCCAGCCAGCACAGGGAAAGTCATATAATGTCTAGACCAAACCAGCAACATCTTGGCAGGAATTTGGGGGCTGGTATGAGGGCAGTAAGGAATTGGCTGAGGAGAGATGTCTTCGGAGGGCGGGGTGGGAGGGAGTCCAGGCATATAGCACAGGGGGAGTTCCCTAAATACCAAGCGCTATATATGAGCCAAGTGGGCCAGCCACAGTGTTTGGACTTCCCAGTGTAAGGTTTTTTGTTCAAGAAATTCAAGAAATTTGGAAGCCTGTTTGATTTCCCTGCGGAAGGTCTCTGGGAAAGCTGTCTTCTTCCTTTGATTTAAGGAATGTCACTTGGACTCTGCTGGCAGTTATTCTGGGATCTTCAGGAGGTTCCCACCAGGGTTGATTTTGCCTTTAGGAAGTTCCCACCATGGTTAATTTTCTTTTTAGAGACTACTCATTGTGCTTTACTGTCCGTGGTTTCTGTGTCAGTGATAGATTTGAAGCAAGAGATTCTGAGACTTGTCTCCTGCACACCCCATCCCCATCTTCTTCAGCGCTGACCTTTACATGCTGGAAACACCCTGGAGGTTTGTCGCAGAGCTCCCGGGGGATTTGGAAATCAAATTCCACAGCACTAAAGGAGAACACAGAAAACTATAAAAACACGTCAGTCATTAGGAGTGAAGTGACAGGAAGCAGTGTTAGAGAATGAATCTTTCCAATTAATTTTCCTTTCAGAGCCCTTTTCTCAACATTTTTAATTCTAAGTGTGTATGACTGCTTTGGCAACATTAGTTGTGTCTTTCAGAAGAAAAGAAAACCTTTGGTAAACCGTCTGAATCTCTTGACTAAACAATGAATACACCCTAATTGTTTTGTATACTTGTAGTTGGGTGGGAAAAAATGAGAATACGAACGATGGTGGGAATGTACGTTTGCAGAAAGCTTACATTACTAGTTGTTAAGGTTAGAAAATGAGATGCTTTTCAGTAGCTCAAGTAATAAGCAGAAGTGAAACATAAGCTTTCTCTATAGCGAATATAAATAATTCTTTCTGTGTCTCCTGGTATTTCTTACGATCTAACTATGGAAAGTGTTAAACAGGAAATCTTATTGTTCCTTTACAAAACATATTTTTGTCTGTTTATCTGTTCAAAACAGACTAAAATGTAAATGTGTAAAAGCAGCTTCAAAGCAGCCATTTATATTCATCTGAATTCTGAAATCTGTTTGAAACTTTTGGTTTTATTTCTGATCGCGGGATTCAGTGTCACTTCTTAGCACATTGAATACTGATGGCTTTGAAAACATGATATTGCACAAAGTGATAACTTGGCAGTGCGCGCTGCCCTGCTGAGAGACAATTCTAAAGGAAAAGTGGTTTTTATGCTGGCATTTTGGTTGATTTTAGAATTAGAGTAAATATTAAAGAGCATAAAAAAGCTTTTAATTCTTCTCTACGCCACTAAATTGCTTGTTACCTTATTTAGCCAAGTAACAGCTACCTGAGAGCCGAGGCTGCTTTCTGAATCCATTCTCTACGTAGAATTGTACTGAAGCCACTAAGGGACTGAAATCATAATGCAGGTGAACAGATGAGTTTTGCAGAAGAGAGTGTTATGCTTGACTGGGTCTGTGCCCACTTATCAAAAGCATATTAAAGGAAGAAGAGTATTAGAAGGATTTGAGAGGAGTGGGCTCTCTAGAACCTATTGTGTCGTAAGGTAGAAGGCAGAAGACTGTTTGGGTTTCTGGCAAAACCTGGGTAAATCTGAGAAAATGCCGTCCTTCAAGGTACTTGTATGTGAACAATTGTAGTAACTGTAGTTACCGTAAAGCCGGATGCTGAATCTGAGTGTAGCATATTCCATTAAGCAGGAGAAACAGATGTAGTGTTTTGAGTTGGAAATGAATGTTGTAAATGGTGGTACTTGAAAGTACCTGTAGGACTATGTAAAGCAGATTTTCTTAATTCTTGGTAATGTGTTTTCTCTTCCTGTATTTTGTTACATCTGTGTTTTTTTTACGTTCACTTGTGTTCTGCCTGCTAGGTGACACTTGATATCTAGTTGCTCTCTTGTACTGTCTTGTATCTTGCAGGTAGACAGTGTACCAGATTCTTACGGGGCATTCGGCCTTATTAGGTTACCCAAATTACTACAGGTCACAGCTGAGATGCATTAGTGGAATTTAATAGGAAAGCTTGCCCAATACAGGCTCTGCTGCTCTTGCTGCTTATTATTGCTTTCATAAGAAGCACAGGAGATTATTGAAAGATGTGTTTATAAAATATACAGTGCAGTACAGCTACACACCAGGTTTATGCCAAATTAGGTCTTGAACCTGAATGGATTCAGGCGTCTACTGCAGTGTAGATTACAGTTCACTGTGTGACCTCACACATGTAGGTTGGCCTCCTCCTGGCTTATTTAATCCAT
Organism: Chroicocephalus ridibundus; assembly: GCF_963924245.1. NCBI lineage: Eukaryota > Metazoa > Chordata > Aves > Charadriiformes > Laridae > Chroicocephalus > Chroicocephalus ridibundus. The sequence continues at coordinate 80,316,223 of NC_086287.1, forward strand.
CTGCAAAATTGAGAAAAACAAGTACCTCCATGAAAAAACAGGTATGCATCTGGGCCCAACTGTCCTGGGTAAATAAATTACAGATAAAGCAGTGGCTCAACTGGAGAGATAATAAAGAGGAAATGTAAGTCTCTGTCTTCTACGCACATTTATCATTAACTTAGTGGCGTACTGTGTTTACATTTATTGGGTATGTTTAGTCTCACCGGACTTCCAGCAGAACAGATCTGGGGTCATTGTCTTTTCCTGCAGTTCAGGACATGAGAAGCACTATGTGGTTAGTCTTATTGGAGGGAACACGGGTAGCAGGCTTTCGTGACTTGCGAATGAATCAATAAAGCATGTTCCTGTAGGTTTCTGAATTGTCTCTTTCATTAGGAATGGAATTGGGCAGCTGAAGATCGATTTTTGTGGCAAATCAGAGGTTTTTTTAGCAGTCCTTCATTTAGACTGTGGATTTTTGGAATCACAGAGTTTCATCAAAAATATTATGCAGGATTTAAACTGCAACAAGAACTGTAAATAGTTTAAGTGTCCTTTTTCAGAACAGTTTTGTGAACTCAAAATCACATGAGAGCTGATCTTCAGCAATCCCCACAGCTGACTAAATCAGTGGAAAGCTGCTAAGCTCCCACAGGTGAGGAATGGCTCATGGAGTAGCTGACATGATGGCAGTAAGAGATACTTGGAAAGGAGGTGTTCACAAAGAAATTTTACTGTTGTCTAAGGATTTAGCTGAGAATTGTGTCTTTGTATATCATAATTGCTTATAACAGCTCTTGGCAGTTGCAATGTGTGACGTAACCTCTGCTTGAAATGCAGTCATGCTTTAGAACATGCTTTTTTAACAGGCTTATCAAGTAGGAATTTGTATTTGCAAATCCTGAGGGAGCTGGGGAAACATGGATGAGCCGGTGCTGAGCCCTGACAAAAATCAGCTGAATCAAAATCAAGAGCAGCATCAACAGTAATACTTAGAAGCACAGAGCTTTATTAAGAACTGATAAATTGCCAGGCATTACTTTCCACATAGATAATGGTATAAGACGTTGGCTATCAGTAAGTCCAAAGTCCATATTCCAAAACAAGTCTAAAGCAAATGCATTATCATACTGTGTATCATCATCTGTTATATATACTTAGCTTTAGCTTGCAGCTACGTATCTGCAGAAGATAACAGTGTTCTCGAGTAATTCTCTGGAGAGGCAGTTACATTCATTTTCTAGTAATTACTATGTAAGAATTGATTCATGTTACCTACATATAAAGCGTTTATGAATCATTCATTGCCTGCTGTAGACCTGAATCTCTGTTCTGCCCTGTTGTTCCCTCCTTGGGGCACCTGCGTAGACATCCTTCCTGGTTGGCTGTAGAAGCATGTAGAGTTACGTTTATCCCTGAAGGATACCCATAAATACTATACATTAAAAACCAAAATGTTAACAGCGCTGCTTGTGGTGCAGTAATAGATGCCAGTGGTACAGTGCCTTAGTGGGTGGTTTCTAGTTCAATTTTCCGTTACACACATAATTTGTGATGCTGCTTCAGCGTTGTGTCGCAAGCCTCAGTGGTAGGAACTTACAGGATCTAGAGGTCTGGCTAAGTTAACAGAAATCTGAGTAGTTTTTCAGAGCTTAATGAGAGGTGGACTTTTCTCTCAGCGGTTTCAGGTGGAAATCTTTCCCATTTCAGTGGTGTATCAGTTTTTGTAGGATGCCTTATCATCCGGGAGTAGGAGGCAGCGAGCTGAAGCTGTGAGCTCTCTGTCTAGAACAGAGCATGCCTTAGCTGGGCTGAACATCAGCAGCTGTTTCTGAGGAGCTTTCCTAAGCAGGGTTTGAATACTGCCTTTGATGTCCAGGCGAGAACGCAGCTTTAGCCATGTAGACTTCTCTGAAGCAATTAATAATGTAATAGCCATAATTAAGGGTCTGTCACACAAGAGAGTAAGAGAGGAACAAGAGCCTGATCATTATTCATTGTCATGTTTACAGGAGACGTTATACAGCTCTCGCTGGTGACAAACTGATAGCCGTCACTCCAGGGGGCTGTTTTTGCACTCACTAAAGGTGAATTGGTGTACAGTATTTATTTTGATTTTTCACAGGTTTCATTGCAAAGAAGCCCCAGAAACTGAAGGCTTTATTCTTTCTTACTCAAGAAGAAAATACCTGTTCAAGTCAGCAAGTAGTTTGATTGAATGAGGGCAGTGAAACTAGTCCATAGTGGGAATTTTTTAAAAAGCAAGGTGAGTGGTATTTTTCTTTCAAAACTTAAATGTGGTTAAATGAGAGGAAATGGAAAATCTGGTAAGCAGGTTGCCCTAAAATTAGAAGCATCCCTCAAAGCTGTGGGCAAATGTTGTCTGTGTTACTTGTCATCATTTCCTTATGAGAGTGCCCCTAAATAAAAGCATGTATTTGGATCCACTCAGGAGGAAGAGAACATAGAAGATGTCCTTGATTCTGGACTTTGATGAATCTTGTACAGTAAAAAAGACACACTAAGGATGCGAATGTATGCATGGGATTGCTTGCAGGTTTCTGAATGGTAGAATTCCTTGTGCCGCTGTTGAGTCCAGCTCACCCAGGTTGTAGTGCACCAGCACTGCCAGGGGCCCGGAATGCAGCCTGCCAAAGTGCTGTGCCGCAGAGGGAGTGACGGCCTGACACGCTCAGTTGAGGAGACAGGCTTTTAAGTGTGGGGTAATAAATGCTAGTGTAAACTGCAGAGAGGAGATGATGGATTTTCTGTTTACAGATTAAGACTGTAAGTATTTCAGGAAGATGTGTTTTAGTCAAAACTAAAGTTACATTCATTTTCTAGTATCCCTGTTTTAGTTACAGCGATTGATAGAGAAGTAACAAGTAAAAATCTGATGGAGGAGCTCAGACCAGAGTGTCTGATGGACTCTTTAGATCTTAGCATTTTTTAAAATGTTAAATTGAAACCTCTTTATGCTAGGGTTTGAATAGCACGTCAGTGGACTTGTAAACATCCCAAGTAGTATTAAGGTTTCAAATGGGATTGTGATGTTTGCGTGAACCCATGTTGCATGCCTGAGGACAGTTGGCCTTATAATTGTTGCTTGTGTAATGGAGATATCCAAACAGTGGACACAAGCAGTTAAAAAAAGACAAATGTGTTGTGGATGAAAAGAAAAAGGAGCATCAGTGAATATTACAAAGTATCAGACTAGAAAGGTAAGACTGTCACAGAAAGATAGGACTGTCTTATGGCATCAGTTCCACAGATGAGCATTTAATGCCCTCACGTAAATCCTGCTGACGAGCAGGACTGAGGGACTTCCACCGACTTTGGTGTGATCATTTTGAAGAACAGGTAAGTAAGTGATTCGTAGTGGACTGGGACAGAGAAGCGTGCTACTGACAACATGGTCACCTTTTCCATCTAAGGCTCTTTTCAAGCCCTGATAAAATTTGAACTATAAAGGCAAGTACAGAAGAAGAACTTGGTGAAGAAAAAAATCCAGAGTGAAAATTTTTTTTTTTTTTTGTGCTTTCCCTTCCTCATGCGGGCTTTGTATGAGCCTAGGAAGGGTACATTGAAGTGGCCTGCAGTTGGTGATAAACAGTGCTGTGGAGCTGTAGGGTGGAACAGGATTAGGGCCTTGACGGAAATGCCCCAGGGTGAAACAACAGCACTTCTGGCTGGATAGAAATATTTGCCAAAGCTTGTGCTTTGGGTTGGTATTTTGCTAAAACAGAACACACAGCCAGCAATGTTGAACTATGCTATTTTAATGGTCTTAGGCAGAAGTTTAAGTCAGTTAAAAAAACCAGATGTGTTTTAATTTTCTGTCTAGAAAAATAAAATGTTAAGGAAGGTAAAAATAAGTACTTACCCAAGCAAAATTCTTTCACCATTTCATGGAAATGTGTAGTCCTCGGGCATTTGTAGTGTTTTGAGATGACCTTACTCCCATACAGCACTTGGTTACTTCCCAGTTCTGCCTTACATGGTCACAGATTGGTAAGCTTCACAATCATCACAAGAATTAGTTGAAGACCATAGCAATTAAAGGTTTTTATGGCTTATTATCATATTCTAAATACTAAATGATTCTGACAAATAATCTCAGAGAGATTTTTTTGATATCTGACCTGCAGACTGTGCACTGTGTTTGCTTACATATTTAAGATACTAATATTTCTAGGAAGCTATAAGTTTATTAATTCATTATTATTTTATTGATGTCTTATTAAATGTAAATTAGATATTTGGGAATAATAATTTAATGGGACGAGGCAGGTGAGATTCCCCCAGGATAGTTTGTAATGAGGCTTCAAATTGTTAATAATCCTAAACTCATAAATAAATTATTAAGGGTGAAACAAATGCAAAAATACTGAAATAAGCTATGGAAATGTTAAGTGGTGGTGAACAGACATATAATCTGCTGAGAGGTGTGTGAGATACTCTACATTTGGCACTAGGTCACGTAAGTCAGAATCACATCAATGCTCCCCACTCCTTCCAACCATTTAATATTTAGGCGTGTATCTACCCCTCCTATCCCATTATTATGCTACGCCATTCTGCTCGCAGACGTCGTGCTTTGCCTGGGAACAGTGTTAATTTAATCCACTCAGCTGACCTCGGAGGCTCAGAAATGACAGGGCAGCAGCAGTCCAGAGCGCTGCAGTATCTCCTGCTGTTTGCAGAACTGGTGGGGAGACCGTGTACTTTTCTGGACAGTTGTCTGCAAACTCTTTTGGGAAAAGGCGGGGGCGGCGCTGGCTCTTTGACCACACTGTAAGTGTCGCGAAGGACACATCCTCTCACTTAGCTATCTTTCATCTTTTCCATGGAAGACACATTTCCCAGTTGCTGCTCTGATTTTCTTAAAGAGTTAGCAAGGAGACCATAGGTCTCCCTCAGATAAGGAAAGAAAGGAGAACCTACCCTTATGTAAGAAAAGAAGGGATGTAGAGAAGGCGAGGATTCTGTTACTGTAAGTATTTTCTGGATATTTTTTTTTTTGATGCCCAGCATCCTGCAAAGGTCTTAAGAGATCCAAAAAACACATTTCTTCAGTAAAAACATCACTGCTACCCTAGCCTTTAAAGATAGAGCTAAATCCCAGGGGAGTAACTCAGTATCATCCGTATTTTGTACTTGGTGAGTGGGAATTGCAGAAATGCTGCACTTCATAAAATGCTGCTGGTAATTTGAAGTATTAAGTCATGCAGCAGGTTAGTAAATGTAAAGACACTTGGTGCCTAAAATTAACTTTTTGATATTTCTCAGTGGAAGTAAGGGATACACAGAATTCTGAAAATCTGGCCCCGTGACCATAGTGTTACAGGTAAGTAGTGGTGACACAGGCATTCAAATAGGGGTTTGGATGTATCCAATATGGAATTTTGGCCCAAAGCCATTTTGGGTAGCTTGATAGATGGTTCGCCTGTAACATTAAAGCGGAGGGCATTCCTGTTACTCGTGTGGTGTTTTTGAAAAAAAGCCCAATTACATTTTTTTGGACCACGTACAAAGAGATGGCTTAGTCACTGGCTTGGACTTTGACCTAAAATTATATTCCAGGAATTTGACGGTTATTGAATGGCCCGAAGGGTTGCAAACTAGAAATTTGGCTTAATACAATGTACAGAAAAAAACACAAATATGCTGCTTTTCTGATGAAAGACCTTGGTTGCTAGGAAGAGAGTATTCAAGTGTTTGCTTATGTTTTCTGGGGTTTTAACAGTGTGGAATAAACAGCTAACACGGTGCCTTTTAAATGATGTTTTCTTAAATAGTGAAGCTGTAACCTAATGAAGAAATTGCAGTAATCACATTTCCTCAAAAATTGAGAATTACAGTATCTCTGTAATTAAAGTGCTGTTTTTTCAAACATAAATCTGTTGGCTAATACATTTTTATATATTTTTGTAATTGGAGATTTTGAAATCAACTTGCTGGTGAAAAACAGAAAATTCTGATGCCTTTCCCTAACAGGGTAAGGATAGAAAAGTCACTTGTGTGGTTTGCAACATCCATAGTAAAATGATGTTCTTTATGGTAGTTGTGAATGGTTATTCCCGTGCATCTACCAGGAGACCCGTGGATATGGAAAACAGATCCAGCTTGAATCCTTCTCTTTTTCCCTGAGGTGCCAGTCCAGCGTGGTCTGGTGGAACAGTTGGCGAGTTCCTGTCCATACAGTTGCTGATGCTTTTCTGGGGCGCCACATTAAGCAATTGCTTGCGTCACCAGATGCGTGTTCCTCCTCCTTCACATGCCTGCACGGGCTGGGCTCAGAAGAAGGTCCTGCCCTGCTCTTGACACTGTTTGCGCACTCCCCACATTTCTTGTGACTCATGGCAGCATGACAAAAAACCCTTCCCAGGCTCTGCTTGCTGCCACAGCTGTAGGAGTGCTGTGAGAGATGAATAAATGGTTTGTAAAATCCCTGCCACTTTCTCATTTAGGAATAAGAGAAGCCTTGAGGCTGGTTTCACACTTGGGCCTCCTCTTTTTCATGTTTTCTTGTCCTGCAAGAAAATAAGATATAAAGTACTTCAAACACAGCACCTTTTACCGCAGCTTTTATGCAGACAAAAGTGTTGTTATAATTGAGATAATTTATCTGTCTGTGTAAGAACTGAAAGATTGACTAGACATTAAGTAGGCACATAAGCTATTCGGGGCCCTCCATACCTCTGGGGTGTGCACATAAAGCGGGGCGCAGGGGACGTAGCAAGCACCCTGCAGCCTCCAGAGGCACCTACAAATGTACAGTTCTGCATTTGCCCTTGTGGCCCTTTAAAATGCTACTGCTGCTGTTGTTGCTGCACATCTTTATTCAGTGTTACATGTGGTGAGGTGGAGTAGAGGATAACATTTATAGCAACTGGTAATCAAAAGGAAAGAGGAAACAAAAGAAAAGGCCAATAATGCAAGACTGTCATTAAGTGCCAAATACAATTTGTCAAAGGTGTTCCTTCTAAATTAGATGGAGGCAGCATTTTATCCGATCAATATCACCTCAGTGATTCCAGTACAGTCTTGGTAGCTTTTGGCTAACAAATATGAAGAATTGTGGCATAGCCTATGCTTAAACAATAAGACAAAGAACTTTGTGAATTAGTAACCCTTGGCTGTGCTCAGAAATCCCTGTAAAACTGGGATTGGCAATGTCCAAGGGTTGGAGCAGATACAAATCACATCTATGGCCTGATTAGCTATGAAGCTGGCCTCATAGATCAGTCACAACCCGAAGTGCAAAGCTCAACAGCAGACTGAGCTCAGTAGTAAATACTCTAGCTCAAGGAGTACATGCCCCGGTTCTTGGAGATGTTAATGGAAGAACATCTATTGACTTCATTTGGAGTTTGAGCTGCCTGTTTGAGGAAGTGCGTTAAGTATTTAACCCAGCTGTTGCCCATCTTTATCTGTGCGTCTTAGCCTTATTCATTTAATTACCAATATAATGTGTTCTTGGTGCAACTTAACACTATATTCTTATGCAATGTTACAGTGGTGCAGCTGTAAGTCAAATATTGTGTTTTATTTCAAAATACAAAGTGGGAATAGAGAAAGCAGGTGTTGTACAACAGAGGGGCAACCTCATAATAGGAAATGGCATTTCAATTAAATTTTCAGAGGGGGAACAATATTCTAGGTATTTTCTGTATCAAAACATTATAGCAGCCGGTTGACAGAAGCAAGCAGCAAATTGTTTCTTAACTGGCTTTCATAAGACTTCACTGTGCAATAGGAGTCTCTGACTCTGGCAGCACACTCTTTCATCTGTGGAAATGAAGGCCTCCTGGACTAAGCAAACCTTAAAAACTTGCCCCAAGTCCAAAGCCTTTGGACTGGAATCCAGGTATTCTGATTCGTGGCCAGCGCAGCTTACATGTGAGACCAGACTAAATGTGCTAGTATTTCTAGTAGCTCATATATTCTAGTAGCTCCTGGAAGGCGAGAGTCGCACGTGTGCATGCATACAAACCTAGCAGCTGGCAACCTCGCACCGGGCTGAAGACAGCTCTGCAGTAGGAAAGCGCAGCAAGGCTGTGTTTTTCGTCAGGAGACTATGCTAATCTTTTGCTGCAACAACTGTATATAACCTGACAATTATTCTCGCCGGTCTCTGGGATTAACTTTATCTGTGGTTGAGTTCAGAATCCCCAAATGCTTATGTAATAGGTACAAGATAGCTGATAATAGAACGGGCCTTTTCTAATTTTTTTTAAAGCTGTATTAATGTAATTTCTTAGGTGTCATCTTGTCTTTTTCAGCATCAATCCATTGTGACTCGTGCACACACAGCAGAGGAAGAACAGAACCTACCGCAGCCTGTGAGCAGCAAGAAACTGCAGCTGGATGACTGCATAAGGGGTTTGCAAGACCGCCAGTAATTTTTTATATTCAGAGTTAAATAGAGCAATAAGATGGAATTTAAGCTTTAGTGCAATGGATTGAGGCTCTTCAGTCAATCAAATTATAGTTCAATCAGTTCATTTTAATCACTTCTCTGGAGAGAAGTAAACCCCTATGTTGAAGAATATGCAGCAATTTTATTGATGGAAAGTTTAATTGTTTCATTTTTCCTTACCGTCTGTAACACACTAGACTTTTAATCAGTGGGAACTGAAGTTATAATGAAGTAAAGTCCACTTTCCACAGTTCACAACTAGCTGAAAATAATTGGGTTGAGACTCCCATCCAGACAGTGTAATGCCTCTGGCATTTTCCTGAAAACTACACTTAATTGCTTTGCTGATGTTGTTAAGTGGTCCTGAGGGGGTTGAAGTAGTAAAGCTGCCCACATATGCAGGGAAACAATACACAAAAAATGTCTTACAAGGTCCTTAAAGGAGGACCAACTAGTGACTAGAAGACAGTGTATGGCTTTTTTTTTTCCTTTTCTATACCAGAGAGAACACACAGGAGAGGCTGATAAAATAAACTGTGGAAATTCTATAAACACTAGCAGTATTTTTATTTAAGGGCAGAAAGCTTGGGACTGGAAGTGCAGAAAACACCAAGGCGCTCCTTTTGCAATCAAACCGGCAACTTAAGGTGAGCCCAGCTCGGCATTTTTGTGCCGAACGCCAGTTAGCGTGCTGCCTTCTCTTCAGCACCGTGGGCTGAGGACCAGGTGTACTCCTGTCCCCACGGAGGGAGGGCAGCTCGCTCTCCGTGCTCTGAAGTGACAGGATGTGAGCCAGCCAGGAGCTGAAAGTCCAGGCCTCAGTGGGACCAGCGAGCGCACCCCATTAGGCTCTAAACCAGAGAAGGAATAACACTTTGGAATTTCTCCTTATTTAATACATTCATGGGAAACCCTCCTCAGTTGAGTGGTGTTTGTTTAAAGTGATGAAGTAACTGCTAGGCTCAGGGATATTCTGATGCAGAAATAAATATGTTAGTTATCTAATAAAGAAAAATATTTATTTAGGACACGTGAATTAGGTAGTGCCAATGAACTTGAATTCAGGGTTGGAACCTGGAGCTGTTCTGGGGAAGGAGGGACAATAAGGCTAATTTAGCTTTGAGCAAGTGGGTCCCATCCCACCCCCCGTTTATTTACATATGCAGGCCCAGTAGAGTCTCTCTCTCAACAGCCTGACCTTCCTCAGCTGGTATCTCTCTAAACTTCGCAGTGGCCTTTGCTTATTTTATTCTTGCTTTCTCAGGCTCTGAGCTGAACAACCACCCCCTGATGACCTTCTCGAAAGGAACACAGACAAAATTTAGGCACTGAAATCTTAAAAGTTGCCTTAACCCTACATCTGACTCTGGGGGCCCCTCAAGAGCCTCCAAGTTGGTACCTCAAATTTTGGCCAGCAAAGCTCTCCCAGCAGCTGAAATGACGCTTTTTCCACTGAAACATGCTTAAATCTAGATAGGACTTGAGCACTCGGCATGTAGCCCCACATTAGACTGGCTGATCCCCATAACATTAATAAGCTTTAACACCTGTTTCTCCTATGGCAAAGTAGTAACCTCCCATGTGCTGGAACCGCCAACCATATGCCAAGGAGATCAAGCTGCCAGTTTTGAGAACAGCACTGGGAGCAGCCCATTGTGTCTCCTTTACTCTGCTTGCCTGCCTCTGGGAGAACAGCGCAGCAGCAGCAGTGGTTGGGCTCTGCTGTTCCTGGCGCCCCTTTGTGAGGTGAGGAATGTGGTATGGAATGGTTCTAGCAAATGAAGACTACGTTGTGACAACTGATGGGAGACTCTGATTGCTTTTTTTTTTTAATTTTTACTGAGCTGAAGGACTGCAGGAACCAGGGCAAATCTTCACTGCAGAGGGAAAAACCAACCTAATGTGGCTGGCTGAAATTTTCCACTGTCTTGTCTGGATGGTTTAGAGGGTACCCTTCTCCCCGACCCTTCTTTTGCAGACAGGGCCATTGTCCCAGAAGGAAGTTTGCTTCCTGGAACGGTAATGCAATAGTGTGCCAGCTGGGTCGCATTTGGAAGCAGACCTGCTGCTGGGTCTCACATGCTTTAAAGTCTTAGCCTGGGTCTGAATGGAACCAAGAGGGAGCGAATTATTTGACATACACTCTCCTGATTTACATACTGTATGGGTACAACAAAGTGTGCCCTCCAGAAGAAAGCCAAAATACATCTTCCTGTAGAAGCACGAATCTGACTGCTCCCGTGATAAAACTGGTCACATGGCAAGATACAATTTGCATGGCTGTCACCAAAGCCAGCGTATGTATTCATTTGTGGAAGCATGTCAGACACCATATGTCAGTAATATGCCTTTGATATGGTAGGGTCTGAATCATTTTTAACAGCTGAATGGCATATGTTTAAATGTAAACATCTGTTCTGTGTTGGTACTGTAGTGGTTGTATTTATTTCTGTATTTTCCCTTGAATAAGAGTTTGATTCAAACCCAGGAAAAGTGTGGGATTCATCCTATTTTTAAAGAAATGCAGTTTTTGTAGTATTTCAGCATGTGGCCGATGTGTGTATCTTTTCATAGATGAGAAGGGCATTTAAAAGAGAATTTTTTCCCTTTAGGTAAGCAGAACAAACTCAGTTTCCAGGCAAAATAAAAATTTGATATGACAAGAAGTTTGTTAAATGAAAAGATTATTGGTTTAGTGTTGGGCAGGTTCTGTAATGTATGGATTTACTGCAAAGCAATCCATGTAAGAGCGCGTGTTAAACCGTGATGACAGTAAATTGGTTTTATCCAGAAACTTTTCTGATGCAGTTAAAGAACTTGCAGTGTAATAAATGACTTAATAAAGGAATGAAGTAATACACTATGTTTGTTAGGCTATTCATTATACATGTGTGAAACTGAAAACCAGTGTCACAACAAAGGGATTCAAAAGCAGTTATTGCAACTCATCAATCAAGTGAGCCACTGGAGCAGCATTCGGGATGCTACAGCCAGCCTAAAAGGCACAGTTTGGTCAAAAGTAACTAACAATAGCTTACTGTTACAGCAAAATGAGGAGGGACATCAGGAACTGACTGGGAATACCTGTAGAGTCTAGAGGCGAGTGTTCAGTGGTACGCTACCGGAGATGCTTAAGAAACATTGCAGTGAGCAACCGTGTTGGACTCACCAGCGGGGTGGCAGGAGGAGGCTCCAGAAAGAAGCGACTGCCGCGGCAAGTTGTGTCCCATCAGAGGTACAAGTACTTCTGCAAATGCCTCAGCTGAGCAGACGATCTTGCTCTCAGGAACGTCCCCGTGACTGTTGGTTTCTAGCTTTTGGTAAGAACTCACCCAATTTAGCACTGAATAACAAATGCCGGCTCTTGGTGGACTTCTGCAGCCCGGTCTTCTTACGCAGTTTGTATGGCTTGGATCAGGCCTTAAAAAAAAAACCAACAAAACAGCCATCACATATTACGTAAGTCTAAATCCCAAACCTTTGTATCGTTGTCACAGAATCATAGCATTTCATAACCACAGCTTAAAACAAACCAAACCAAACCGTGAAAAGCTGAGTGCTGCTGGATCCACCAGCCAGTTAGTGAAAAATGACCGAAAAATGACCAAACTGCACCTGCTGCAATGGCACAGCCGCCGCCCGGGCGACAGGAGGCCAGGCCGAGGGGCCTCGGAATCAGTGCCATCTTGTGGCACTTCGTGGTATTAAAAAACCCCTGAGCTACAATAACTGCAAATATCCTCAGAATCAACCGCCATTCAAAAAAATTGCGCTTGGTAAATGATATAAACCACAGTAAGGATATGTAAATTTGGCTGTAACTTCTGCAGTTGTGCATGGAGCAGCTCACAGCACCTGAATGATTAATGAGGCAAATGCTTCCCAATTATGGATGGCTGAAGGTGCACAGTGAGTTGCATGTAATTATAAATCCTGAGGACAGATGGAAAATTCTGCACCATCAAAAGCCTGCTCCTCATTAGCCGTGTCCCACTCCGTGGAAGCACAGTGGCCAGGCCGGGGCAGGGCTGCCCAGCCCCATGGGGAGCGGGCGGCTGCTGGACCCTCGCCGTGGGGCTGGCGGGGTGCCTCAGCCGGGAGAGGGCCGGTGTCCCCTTCCCCACGCCCCAGGAGGCACGGGGCAGGCGCTGGCTGCTTTGCCAAGAGCCTTGCACCTGGCTCCAGCGTGCTGCTGGCTGCAGGCACTGGGCAGTCAAGGCAGAGTTGTGCTGAACACAAAGACACCCCAAAAGCATCCACCCAGGGTGAAACCCTGCGAGGGCAGCGTGAGGCTGCTTTTCAGACTTGGGCTGCTTCTGTGTCGCTTACACAGTGTCAAACACGTCCCGCCGGTTCTTCCACCCTCCTGCCTGGCACCAGCCTTCGCCCAGGCCCATGCAGGCAGCTGCTCTCGCCGCCTCAACTTAAAAAAAAAGGAACTCCTACACTTACCCTGCTCTCCCCACCCACCCAACTAGGTGGGAAGCTCCTGTGTTCTTCATGGTGCCATTTTATATATATACTAACCATATAAAATATTCATAAGTAAATACATTATATAACATGGTACGCATATAATATTTACCTAGTATATAAAACAATGTATAATATAAACATATAAAATAAATACTAAAGTATTAATATAAATAGCGCATGCAATATAAGTAATATATGAGTACACATATAAAATGTAAATATGTAAATAAGCATATAAATATATAGCATATATAAATACAAATAATACAATTGTAAAAAATGTATAACTTACAATATATATTTTATATATACAAAAAAAGACGCTCTTTCCTAATAATGACTGCTGCAATATCGGAAGAGAACACCTATTGTTCCTAGCACTGTAACATACATTGCATAGAAAGGATGTAAATAATAGCAACTTGGTTGGGATGTAGACGAGCCCTTTGAGGCAGGCACATAGTCGGGTGGAGGCCAGCGGTGCAGCGGGGAGCTGGTACTGCTTTACAGCTCAAAGGGCGCTGAGGGACCGTGGACGGACCCGTGTGTGCCAGTAGGTAACCCAGGGGCTCACACACACCTCTCATTCTTTCTGGCTCCTTACCTACTTTGAGGCTGTCCAAGCAACTCAGACATTTCCCGCAATGGCTTTTCAGGAGTGGCTGCAGCGCAGTAGCAAAGTTACGGTCCTATTTCTGCTTTCTACTGTCTCCACTTCTGTTTCTTTTTCTTTCAATGACCCTTAAATTCTTGTAAGTTTATAATCCTCGCGTTAAAACCAGATTTAATTTTTTTCAAGGAAAATGCAATGTTATTTTTATCAAACCTTCTGAAAAGAAAATCACTTCCACGCTACACGTGTTCCGCTCAAGGACTTGAGCCTTGATGTTCAGCTAGTATAATTTTAGTACTTAAACAGTGGGCCTTTCTCAGAGATTTTTGCTTTGCTGGAAAGTAGTTGGGTACAGTTGCCCAGTACGGTTGTTGTGGGTTTGTTTTAGGTTTATTGCAGGGCACTGAGTGGCGTTATAATCTCTTTTTTGAGGACAGTAGAAATGCTATAATTTCAGACAGCCAAGAATTTTATTACATACAGGGAGTCAACTAAGAGCAAATTAGAAACTGATTTTTTCATGTTAATTTGATCGCAATTAAAGACAAAAAAAGAAGTCTAAGATACTGAACTGTCAGTGCGGTTTGTCACACGTACGACTATTAGATTTGCTCCAACTTTAACAAGGGAATTGTGAAGTTTTATTTTCCAAACTAGGCAAATTGTGCTTTTATCTTATATTAGGGTAAGCTGCATTATTAAACACAAAGTAATCTTACAAATAGTTTGAAGCCAATATTAAAATTACAACATAAACGATAGCAGTTGCTTCTTTTCCTAAGAAGGGTGAAAGCAAATAATACTTCTTTCAAGTCTCTAATTTTCAATACTTTGTATAGACTTCTGGCCATTTGCTGAACTCTCACTGTAAATCTATAATTTAGCAATCTAACTATCTCCTCTCTGTCATGCTGGAAATTAAATTTGCTTTTCTTGACTAAGATTTATTTTTTTCTCACTCATTGCCTGCCCCAGTAGCAAGTTTTGAGTTTTCAGATGGGCTTGATTTTGTTCTACTTTTGCATATAAGAATTCCCCGTAAGCCATCTCGGAGGGGATGATTACCGCCTGGATTCCCACTACCTTTCTCTAGCAGAGGCACTATTTTGTTGCTCATCAGAGGGCCCGATGTGGCTGCTGTGTGACTGGGAAGGGGCCACCCTCTTACCTAGCCATAAAATACCCTTAGCCTCTTTTGTCATGTAACTGTGGGATTACGCACCCGGCAACAATCGCGGAAGGAACAGAAGCAGAAAATACTGCGGCTGCCATCGAGAGGTAGAATTGGAATGCAGTTCGAGATCTGAGTATTAGAGCTACCCAAACACCAGTGTTCTCAGCACTGCCCTTTCATTTTCAAAAATACACTGTAGATGAGAGCTCACGTTTCAAAATGTTCAAGGGGTTTTAATCTTAGAGTTTGGGCTCTAGGTGTTGAAGAGACCTTGGTTTTGTAACATCCCAAATTATAAGGCAGTCAAAAATAACACTCTGGCTTAACTCTCCTAATGCAACCTTTTCTCCCATTTCTCCACCTTACAAAGCCAGTCACAAAAAGTTCTGGTTTACCTATAGGATTCCTTACTGTATCATAGCTCCTTATATTAGACTAGGTTTTCAAGTTAGCCCTTAGAGAGATTGCATTTCTACTTTGTAATGATTTTAGCATTGGAAAAGTTAATCTAGAAAGATGCCTGGAAAACAATGAAGCCACTAAGGGAATTCTTTCCTTCTTGAAGCATCTATCACTCCATGGTAGAAGAATCAGAGGGATATGTTAAGCTTGCTATATCCTCTGTCAATCTTTTGTTCGATTATTACGTTATCAAGTTGCTTGCACTGTGAGAGATTAAAACACTTAGGTAAGTGCAAAGCATAGAGTTACCCAGCACTTTGAATATAAGTCAGACATCAAACTAGTTTTTGAAGTGCAGAACTACTGAGCTTTCACTTTGTCACACGAGCGGATGTTGCCGGAGGCAAGGAGGAAAGGAGCGATGCGTACTTCTTTTCCTTGGCTGCTGAACCTCGCACTACCTGAAGAACCAGACACGGTGTGTAGCTACTGGTTAGCTGCCTTTCAAACCTGTCTTCTGCCTAAGGGCCATCAGATGTGCGGCTGAGGAGAAGAGACAAATTCTCCCGTTGTGAATCTCCGTAACCTGAGGGCGTGCTGCTCAATGCAGTAAGTAAATGGTTGGGCTGCTTTACACGAGGGGAGAACTTTATTAATTTAGGGGTCTGACAATATTATTCTTCCCTTTTGCTCCACTTTAAGGAAAGTTCTGCCCAGTATGGGAACGAGCTACTAATAAGCAGAGATGGAATATCTCATCTAGGGAGGAAGACTTCATCCTGGATACAGTTACTCAAAATGATGGTGCAGGTTAATGTAGCTTGAGATGCAACCAAAACTATTTGCTATACGTATTACATTTTGATAACTGTGGCCTGCCATATATACATTCTGGCTACCTTTTAATATAGGCGGGCATTTGTCCACAGGGGAATCCTTAAGTCTGGTTACTTTCCTACCCCATTACCTGGATGTCCATTTATTCTGCAGAATCCAAGAAACATGCAGTTAAGTAACTCTCCAGGCCCAATGAACTGGCTGGGGACTCTGTGTCTCTACGTAATTACACTCACGCGTCTCACCGTTCAAGTAAAAAAGTGCTTCACTCTCTTATTTGTATCAATCTTTAAGTAAACCTACAAGGAAATACTACACCACTTTTAACAGATGTGAAATTAACGTATACAGGCTTATGATACAGGATGCCAGGGGTTTCAACAAGCATCGGTAGCATGGTACCCGTCTCCCTCAAACATAGTAAGCTGTACATCATTCCCTACAGATTTTCTTCTTCCTGCACATGCATCATATATACCTCCACTGGTAGGTATATATGCAAATACCTCCATTGCTATTACATATATCTCCTTATAATGGAGTCTCCAAAATACTGTGCTGGAGGATTGTTTTTGTGTACCTTACAGAGCGATGAATGTTTGAACTGGTGGACTGTTGGAGGCACCAATATTCATTCATGTGGCTGTCACAACCCCGTATTAGCACAGATGCTGTGTGCCACTGAAGAAGCAGACAGCAAGGCTGGCACACGCAAAGGAAGGTGGGTTTTGGAGGGTGAACTAACGTAAATGCCAGTTACAAAAGTGAGAGAGTTCATTTAGAAAAGTTCATTTGTGAACAGATCCTACACAAGACTTTAACAACACAGAGAGGTGCCCCTCGGAGCAGAAACCTTTCTCTGAAGAAATGTGGACCATAATAATATTATCTACTTAACAACTGCCCATAGTCTCTTTTTAAGCTCACTTGGCTGTGCCTACTTCCAAAACACTGTGCTAGCTTGTTAAGATTTTTTTGTTTACAAATAAATAAATAAATGTTAGACATTAGGATTGTACATAAAATTATTTTTCCCCCAACTATGATCATGGTCATGCCTTTTCCCGTTACGTGTAATCATTAGTGACCACATGGTCAATTATTAACATAATCTCACAGAAAGCCCTGCTAGATAGGGAGAAACATGAAAATCTCAAGAAAGAAGGTATCTGACTTCCAAACAGAATGCCTGCCTAAGACCAAGCCTCATTAGGGAGAAGTCCTCCAGGCAAACATCCCCTCATTATTTATTGTCATGGTTTACTGAAGATTCCTCAGTGTAATTCACAATTGGTTTTTAAATAAACCTCTCTGTATGGTAGATGTGATATTCCCGAACCTAAGCAGCAGGGTTAGCTGAAAACTGAACAAGACCAAAATTGCACATTTCGGGGACTCATAAACAGCTTAGAGCCTGACAATGCAACAAGAAGAAGCAAAAATATGATTGACAACATATGGCTGAAAAGTAAGGTAGCAGTGGCTGTACAACACAATAATGAAACAGTGAGACTGCAAAGCAAAAGCAATTAGCAAACAAGTGTTGGCAATGAAGAATTATTTATGGTGAGGAACTTCTCTGTAGGAGAAGGATGGTGCTGTGTTTATGATTAAGATTTAAGGCACGAAGGCCTTTGGATTTAAGGCTTTGCTTCCCATCCTTCATCCTGGCTTGTAGAGGGTCAGTCGGGCCTAGGGTCTCAAAAGTTTTGAGGCACTCTGATGTCCTGGAGGATTTGGTCTAAGTCTAGAGCTCAGCTGCTCATCTGGAAATTAGGGATACCAAAGCGTCTCGTAGCGGGTACTGTGAAGGAGAGGGTGCTAAACACTGGACATGATTTATCCAATGGTTTTGCTACGGATCTTTTCAAGGTGACAGTCTGAGGGGTTTTCCTTACAAATTTTATCACATCAAAGGGTTAACTAATTTATGCCCAAGGTGAAAAGCGCATGACCATGATTTCCATTTTTTATTGCACTTAACTGCTGAGACCTGTTAAAGAAGTCCAGAATACCTCACAAATTTCCATCTCCAATTAGAAGAGGGTGAAGTTCTCTTCAAGGAGAAAATCCTCTGGTGTGATCCATTTTTCTGCTGCAGTTAAATATTCTTGGGCTGATTCAGCATCTGGGCTGATGAGTTGGCCCCTGGACGCACTCGCCTTCGTTGCTCTTGAGGAGGCTGGAGGGGCAGCACAACGGAAAGTTTCTCTCCTCACCAGAGGACGCGCACGCAGGCCAGGGCTTGCCAGGGCAAGGTCTCCTGAATCCCTCGCTTGGCTCTGTGCACTGCATCTACTACTACCCATAAAAGACTCATTCTCTTAAATTTCATATTTATGACTTTGCATAACAAGATTTCTTTACTAAGGTAATACTATAGTCGAACAAATGTAAAGCTGATGAGGGTAAAGAGTAAAATAACTGAAAAGGGCTTTTTTACTCAGTGTGGTGAAAGGCAATATGAATACAAACATTGCTTTTTCTAGTGTACCTATTAATAGAGTCATGCCCACTCTTTGCTGAATGTGTACTTGTGTGTGTGAGACTGTGTGTGTGTGCAATAAAACTCTTAGTTTATTAAGCATTTTTTTCTATTCTGCTATGTCAGTCTAAATTCACTTTGAAGGCAGAAATGATGGAATTGTTCAATATATTGTGTGCAGAAGGTTATGACCTCTGCAATCAGCCCCTGAAACACCACTGTCTTTTTACTTCTGGGGCAGCTGACATGAATTATAAGGTAGCTTCATAAAACCATAACATTTTACTAAAGCTGAGGCCTCTGAATATGCACTACTTGAGCATTTTTGTATTCTTTCTCATATCCAAAATATTTACAACTGTATTAGATTTCAAAAATGAAAATTGACCGTGCTAATTTTACTGAATATCCTGTTTCTAAACAAGGTCTCAATCCTGCAATAGCTCATGGCAAATGGCCTTATACTAGTAAAAAAAAGTACCACTGATTTCTGCATCCATTTGTGTACGTTTTGCAGGAGACATCTTAAAGTTTCCATGATATCATCTAGCAGGAAGACACAGGTACGTGTCTGAGTGCTGGACCAGGCGGTGGAGGACACCCCTCTACACTGAGGCATGCTCCTAAACTGAAAGGGGTGATATGCTTTTGCTTCAAAAGGGGGGCAGAAAGAATAACCTCAATGAAAACCTGAGAAAAAAATAACACCCCCAAATACCTTCTGCTGCATGTTGAAGGTCCTCTGTTTGGAGGAAGACTGACCCAGCCAAATTGGAACGCCTAGTGTAAAGCCAACATCACTCCTCTGCGCTTCCACACTAATTAAACCTACTGTATTCTCTATAACATATGCAACTGAAATTATATCAGCCACAACAGCAATGATCTTTTCCTTTTGTCACCTGTCTCTGGCAGCAGCTCTGCCTCCTCTGCTGTTCCTAGCAGGGTAGGTCCAAATCCATTATTTCTCTTCCACACACAACGAAGGCCTATACAGCTTCAGGAGGGCCCATAAAGTGGTAGCCAACAAACAGAAAGTCAAGTTGCTGAAGTGTATCATTGGTGTATTCTGTAAAGCATTTAAAGACCAGAAGTTTAATAAAGCTGCTGTACATATCCTGTGCCCATGGGTGAACACGGTTCACCAGACCCCTGTGTCGACACCACAGGTCTAACTTGCTTGTGGAACTTGAAAATGTTCCCAGCAGGATCCTCTGAACAGATGCAACATACTACAATGTTTTAAAAAATAAAGCCTTACTTATTCATACCTTGAAGGTACAGGGCCCTGCAGAAAGCGCGTTAACATGGTGGAAGGCCTAAAAGCCCAAGCTTAACCTCTCCGTGCTCAGGGAAGAGTGTGCTGCCACTGAGTTGGGAAAAGCCAGGCTGTCCCACTCGCAAAACGTTCTCTTTGTTCTCTACATGAATCGGTTTGTATCTGCTGATAACACACTTCTTTCCGAGGGTTTCAGGTTTAGGATTCCCTTTGATGCTAGACTCACTGCTGGGAACAGTAAACCACTCTAACTTTGATGGAGCCACAATTATTCCCTATAGTCAGCTATTCCATTGTTTCCTCTAAAACTCTTATTTATGTCACCATTTCAATTTGGGTAGGTTTCCCCCTTCATCCTTTCTGATTTAAATCATGCCAGTCAAGAAAGTTATGAATCAGATAGCCTAAGAAGCATGCAGTATTTTAACATAAAATATACATAAATTCCTCATCCTCTGTAGCATACACAACTAAAATTACATCAGCGACCACAACAATGACTTTTTTCTTTTGTCACTTCTCCCTGGCAGCCGCTCTGCCTCCTGTCCGTGCCGTTCCTAGCAGGGTAGCAGGGCTGGCAGCCTCCGCCAGAGTCACGAGCGCACAGAGACCACCTGGCTGAGGGGTGTCTGGGTCTGAACGCATGTGGGTGCCAACGCTTCTGAAGATTTCAGCCTGTCTGGGGCATTTAAGTGTTACATCAGGGAGCTCAGTCTCGTAACGGTAACCTAAGCTACAAGCAGCAGGGAGGTATTTGTGCTGTGCTTTGCTGAGAGGAGCGTTCAGAGCCTGTGACACTGTCTGACACTAACTGATTAAGATACAGGTACCGTGGTGCTGTCAGGAAAGAAGAAAGAGGGCTCACAGTGCTATTGTTGCTCCCGGATCTCCAGCAGAGCAGCAACCAGACACCAGTGCACAGCAGCACCGTGCTCTACCCCCTTTTCTGAGAATTACTGCCTAGCCAGCCCTAAAGCGATTAGAAACACACCATTTTTTTATCACAGCCTGTCCCGCTGCACAGACTCCAAAGCCTGTATATCATAGGTGATCCGATCCTTATGACTGGAGAGGGGACTATGATAAGAAGAGATGAGGGAGATGTGAGAAGGACAAAAATATGAACTCTATAGCAAATCTCATAATGAAACAATTAAGAAGGCTGCTGCTGCACCAAACAAGACCAAGACCTAATGGGGAGAGAAACAGAGCTACCTAGTTATGCTGCAGATGTAGACTAATCTTCATTTTCTACACAGCTTTTACTTGCCATCTTTAAAAAACACACATTCAAACTTCTCCCCTGAACCCAATTTTCTGGGTATCCCCAAAGCTCACACTACACTATTAGTGTGAACGGTGAAAAGGATTGCTTTGCCAGGCAGAGACAATTGCCAGGCAGTCTAGGGCTTGGGGACAGAATTTTAGTTTTATTTAGCTTAATTCCTAGGGCTTTCCCCAGTACAAGATGCAGGGTTTCCCCATGTACCTCTTCATCCCATCTTTGCAGCTCAGACTTACATTTTTGGCCTTCTGGAGTCACCTCTCCTCCTTACAGCCTGCACGCAGGAAGGCAAGCAGGAAAAAAAAGTCTCAGCTGTCTTCAGAAATCTGAGGTCACTACAGACCTGTGATTGTCTTACGCATTTTTGTGCCAAGCCAGGTATGTTTCTGTCATCTGTGTGGTGCCAGAATTGTCCTTGTCGTCCATGAAGCAGAGGCCAGAGGAAACTGCAAAGATTCTGCTCTTCCTTTCACCAGGGGGAAGGCACTTGGGCTTCCAGGAGCCTCTATTCTCTATCACAACTGGGCTGTTTTCATCTCAGCTTTCTTAATAAATATTTAGCCGGCAATTCACATTTTCCCTCCTGTTCTATCTAACAGAGCTGATTATTGCGGGGGTCAGGTGGTTACATGAGCTAATTAATATTCACAGGGAGCAGTAGGAAATAAGTGCAAACCCCATCTCCTCAGCTTTAATTACTATATCAGTGCTATCAAATTCCATGTGGATACACTTCCCACATCATCTCCAAACAATTTCAGATGTGTATACTAACAGGATCCACAACATCTTTAACTCATGATCTTCTGTCATTACAATATAATTACTCTAATGCATCTTTACTGTGCAACGCCCGCCAAAGCTAACAGCCGTTGAGTATACCATGTAATTATAGAATAGAGATGTTGATGTAAGCTTTTTGCTTACAGTGACTTGCAGCATTTCTTCCAGTCCCGTTATTCAACATTTGTGGGCAACCTGACTCCTACCTGCTCCCCTTCCTTCTCTATATTAACTTTATGAAACATTTATGTTATTCTAGCACTGAGAAGCCCCAGGCGGCACTGAAATCCCAGTGGGAATACAGCATAAGAGTCAATAAAGTGGCGATAAATTGCTTCACCTTGGTTAGCTCTGCGTATATAGAAGAGGAATAGAGGAAGGCAAGTCAGGGAAGAGCAACTGCAGTTTGCACCTCGCTGAGCTATGGGTGAGGATCTGGGCCTTGTATAGAGGTTAGGAGAGATTTAACAAACAATGCAGTACTGGCTAATTAAGCTAGCGAATATCCCTTGATTAAGTGCTTATGAAGGTCAGACACAGAAGTCAGCTAGTTAGGGAGAATGGGGTAAGCTTCAGAGGGTCTTTGTGGCAGAGATGTTTATATTTCACAAGAGATAAAAGGATGAGCCGGCAGAATAACTTGTCAAATGACAAGCCATGAAGATGGTTTTAGCCTCTCACTTCTACCACTGTAGAAAGTGAGGAACAAAGTATGCATTTTAAAGAGACAAAATGGGATGAATTTTCAAAACAACTTAAGGATTTTCAAATGAGAACTAGCTGCAGACATCACTAGGAATACATCAATGTACTCCTGTGTCCTTCCAGAGATTTACAAAACCCTCTTGGTATATCAATTTCATCAGTCCTTTTACTTCTCTTAAATGGCAGTCATTTTAAACTGTATAACAGCATTTGCATTTGATACATTTGGCTTTCCGTGTTATAACTTAACAGTCACTATGATTAAGACATACATTATCGACACTTGAAAAAGAGAGTTAAACAGAAATGGTATTACATTGTCACCTATCCAAGTTGTAATTGGTGTTTAACTGTAGCACTGCAAGCAAACACAGAACGACAAACAACAAAGAAACATCTGGTTTGATTGAAAGCGACTAAGAGAGGAAAACCCAAGACATGTGTATGAAAACCCAAGTGTATGAAGTTTTAGGGAAGAAGCATTCCTTCCCTGAAATGCAAAGGCCCTTCTTGAACCTGTGAGAGGTAAAGCATGGAGAAAGTGTGGCTGTTTCTTGAAGCAGTACTTCATCTCTGGGAAGTCATCTTTTGAATAGAAATGGAAATTAAGAGCTGTCAGGCTGATTTTTATCTCTGTGTATCACCTGTCAGATTTACACTGTATATGTTTGCTGATGTTCTGCAATATCCCAGTTAACTCCGTTGTTTGCATATTAACTGTTTTGTGTCCCGGATGCTCATACAAGTATCATAAATATTTTGTGAAAGACATAACCATCACTTTCAACAGTATAAACTATCATTTTCCCAAACATCTCTCAAAAAATCCCTGAAGAAGTACTTTAGAATGAGTTTTTTCAGCATCAGCTGACTGGGACATGGTGGAAGCAGTTCTTGAGCCAAAGTACTTCCACAACAGTCACTCAGCACCTAGGCCCAATGGGTTGCCTCAGAGGTAGCTCCCAGAGTTGCCTCAGAGGTAGCTCCCAGATTGATCCCAATGGAAAGATGGGGATAATGCAGTTTCAAGTTAGCTGGAAGATAATACATAATTCTGAGTGTTTGAATCCAGGATCTGGCTCTCTACTAGGACCAAGTGTGTAAGAATAAGGGCAATACGTATAGTTCACGCATGGAACTACACAGAGGTTTTTGAGAATGAACACAGTTTGTGGTTTCACAGGGTGTCATCTCTAATTATAAGGAATGCTGCCTGGTTCTGGAAAGTTCAGGACGTTCCAGAATGGAAAAGGAAAATATTGTTCTACTTTAACATCACACTGGCACTGTCGGATGATTCATAGGCTCTGGAGAACACAGAAATTACCATCTCAGCACATCTATATACCAATCACCATTTGTCATATATGAGTACTTCCCACAGTCCTAAAAAGGGATTTGTTTTGTGTATTATTTGCAGGAAATGTAACAAACTCCATAGTGAACAGCAAAATAAAAACAGCACTTGACTGTTTTATTGAATATTTCCCTATTTACTTGGGAAAACTTCACTTCAGGATTTTTTTTTATGCTGTCTAATAAAAGGGCCCCCACAGCTGTCTTCTTCATGGAGAAAAGCTGTCAACATCCAGTATTATTTTCTGCATATTGAGTGAAGTACTTGAAAGTCCCAGTTCCATTTTAATATGTGAGATGTTCTCCCATTTGTATGCAGCTGGAGAGAGTAGTTTTATCCTCATTTAAAAAAGCCATATGATGGATTTTTTCTTTAAACAAATACCGCCTCAAACTTTTTTCTGTCTCTTTCCCCCAGCATACACCTTTCCTCTCGTTAGGCACCAGTGTGCTCAAATCACTGCATAGTGTTGACATCTCAAACGTTATACATAAAATGATGCCAGCACCATTTCTTTTTTGATGTCCCTGTGCATGATCTGCTGGAATAATTCCCAGATTAACCGTTTATTAATATAATTTTTGCAAAACAGTTGGTGAGGAAATTTCATCACACTGCCTTGAATAAGGCCTTCACTATCCCTTTCTGAATTTTCTGATTCTGGGAACTGAAAGCTTCTAGTCCTAGCCAAAGTTTTCTCCAGTCCTGACCCTACAAACACTTTGCCACATAGGAGTAGTCCTACCTACAGCCAGAAGGGTATTCGTATGGGTTGGGTAATAATATTGGGTAATAATGTTGGGTATTCAATACTCAGTACCCTTTCCTATGTGAGTGACAAACTAATTTGCATTCTCAGGTACTGCAGAGCAAGGTGTGCCCGGGTACAAAGATCCCCAGCAAACCTTCCTACAAATGACCTGCAAATGAAGATTTTGCATGGCAAGAGCACAGGGTTGCCATTGCACCTAGTCTACATGGAGGGACACAAACAGGGACAAGGCGCCAACCCACAGCCTTGGCCACCCTTGCTTTTATGTATATGCCCACACAGGCACTATATATCTCTTGATTTCTCACAAAATTTGCTCACAACTAATTGCTGGTGAATTATTACAGTCCTTGAATATTTATTAAATGTGTGTTTTGAGAGCTTCAGTTATTCTTATTTACCCCATGAAGTGCAAACTTCATCCTAATTATATGCCTATCAGAGATCGTTAATTTAAAGTGCTGTTAGCTTTCTTCCATGTTGGCACAGGACAGAAGACCATTCAATGGAAATGTAGTGACATTTCATAGCCTCAGTCAGTTGTGCTCAGTCCTTCCACAGCTATTAACTCTGATGCAATGAAACACTGTTGTTATGGGTAGCAGGGAGCATCTTTAACATCCACAGCTATTTTTAATGTTTCTGTCAAGAGGCAAAATTATAGCTGTGAAGGCACAGGGAGATTCTGTCTAACAGAGGCACAAAGCTTTGAACTCTGCACACACTATGACTGAACATACTGTACATACACTTCAACACATCTTGACACTATAAAAGTCATAGTTAAAAAAACCAGGATATCTGAAGGTTATAGAACATGTAATGGTTCTAGTGTAAACAATACATGACCAAGAATTAAGTGCAAAAGATTATCAATCTCCCACTCTTGGTACGCCACATCTCACAGGCTAAGAATGACTATCCCAACCAACCTCAGATGGCAAACCACCAAGCAGAGAAGTTTGGAGCGATGCTAGCAATTGGTGAGGCACTTGGTCCAAGGAGTGAGCACGGAGTAGTTCCTCAGCAGTGCCTGGAGATGCCTTCACTCAAATTCAAGATCTCTGCTCCACATTTCTGTTTTGAAAGAGAATAAAAAAGAGGATTCTCAAAAATTCTAATGGAATTAAAATTCTGAAAATCTTACATTGGAAAAATTAGTTTTGGTGCTGATTATTTTGTCTGAAACAAATGGGGCCAACTGTACAAATCTTGGATGAACCTGGGAAACACCCCATTATAAAAACACCAGATTTGAGAGCCTCAGGGCTCCTGGGATTGTTTCTTACCTACCAACAGAGTAGAAAACATCCACACTTTAACCAGCATTCTTGGTATTTACAGTGCCCAGTGCTCAGGGTGCAAAAGAATGAGCTGGTCAAAGCTTTCCCAGGGCTTCCAGGCTTACATTCCCACAGGCCAGAGGCTGGGGCAGTAGTTAAGGTATCCAAATTCTTTACTATGAAGAGAGGAGTCAAAGCTGCAGGAGCTTCCACTTGGGTCAGAGGCCTCAGAAATTCAGGGTTTCCAGCTCTACCAGAGACAGGTGGAAGATATGTGAGCTCCTAGGGTTCAGCCCCTAGTTGAGCTGCAGGGAGCCTGCTAAGTGCCCTGGAGTCAGACAAAGGCCGCACAGAAGGTCTGCTGCAGAGCAATCAATAAGGGAGACCTGCCTACATTTTGGCAGGGCGGGGGGAAAATGAAGAAAAAAAACCCCAAAACAACAGCAAAAAAACCAAACCCAAAGACACAGAGAATTTCCTGACAAATACTTCTTTTTTTTTTTTTTCCAGTAACTCAGCATTTTCTAATGAAGCATTGCTTACTGAAAAATTTTTGTCTATTTCCATCTGGGAGGACATTATTCAGATGGACATGACACATTTTGGATGACATGAGGGAAAGCTAAGTTTGGTCCTCTTGCCAAATTCCATCCCAGCAGATAATTTCCTACTTATTTAAATCCTCCTCACAAAATTAACAGAGTGCATTATTTTAGCTCACATTCTGTCTTGCAGCTCTCGTACTGTTAAATGTTTTCTGCATTTCATCTCCCGTGTAGCCGCATTTGCCTGAGTTCAGTGGTACATTAGAGAGTATGGTATCTCTATATATAGGAAAGAGAGCTCTGGGGTCTGTAAAATCATTTGGGTTACTGCAAGATCATCAGTGCTACCCGAAAGATTATTTTTAGTACCTGAGAAGTTTTTGCATAGCAAGGTGTAATTCCACACATAATGTGACTAGTCTGTATGTCAAATTATTTTATGCCATTATGGTGCATGACTGCATTAGGGAGTAGCTGTTGTATTTTTCTGTCTCCTCAGGAACATTTATTACTACAATGAGGGTATTGCATTGATGCCAACTAAGACCCAGGCCCCTATTGTGCTA
This sequence comes from Chroicocephalus ridibundus, assembly GCF_963924245.1. Classification (NCBI taxonomy): domain Eukaryota; kingdom Metazoa; phylum Chordata; class Aves; order Charadriiformes; family Laridae; genus Chroicocephalus; species Chroicocephalus ridibundus. Next base: position 80,343,189 of record NC_086287.1, read on the forward strand.
GGCACTATAGCAACAGTCAGTAAAAGGCAGTCCTTGTTCCTAAAGACCTTTCTGTTTAAACAGACAAGACATTGCCAGAGATTTATCATTTATTCTTCAGTTTATAACAGCTGCAAAACAACTTGTATGAAGAATATGAATTACAATGAATAGGCCCGGTAGGTTCGGGGAGATGAGCAGCACAAGGGACTGAAACGTCAGCGGCACTGGGGAGGAGAGGCAAAGACACAATAGATAATGACACAAGCCGTGGATGAACCCATACGTAGGTGGGAAACCCCAAACCAGTAAAAAAAAACATGGGGTGCAATCCTGAACCAACTGGAGTAACATGAAGACTCCTTCTGCCTCTAATGGGAGCCAGGATTTCCCCTCTCTGTTCCCATTTCACCAGGTACATGTCTGCATAACATAATGCAGTGTTACAGTGTTATACAGTGATGTTTACAAACTCACTTGGTACTAAAAGTAGAATTGCAGTATTGACATATTGTTCCTATCAGAGTAATAAACCCAAACAGAGCACTGTGCTATTGCTGCTAGATGGCTTCTAGTGCTCACTCAGCGCCCACTCACTGGTATTTCTGTGTGCTATTGCACGGTGTCTGTAGACAGCTCTGTTGTAGCTGTGGTTCTTTTCTATAGAACTCCCTAGGAACAGAGAGTGGGTTCACAAGCTGCCTGGATTCACTAGTCTGTCACAAAATTACCAACCTACCACTGATGGTAAACCGAAGGATTAATTATGGTCTACAATACTTCATGGCCTCCAGTGCAGGGGCTATTTAGATGGCAGTGAATTCCCTTAATACACTGTATTTCTTGCCACAAATCCTTTCTCTAAGGGATAGAGGCTAAAAATACTCCTGAGGAAGAACTCATAAACAGATGTATCCCCTGTTCTAATCTTGCTGATGTTGCTATGTTCTATGTTATTATTTACTTAAATTACATAGCTCCCCAGCCCTAACAGGAGACTCAGGTAACTTATTTTTTATCTTTTGTAACTGATACAATGCCCGTTAAAGCAGAGATAATCATGACTTCAGAGATGCAGACGTTTTCTGAACGTTCTGACTATGAATGTAATGTAATAGAGGTTTGAGTGATGCTCATTTTGCACCCCTGAGTTTATTGTAAGATTAAGTCTTTATTATTTTGCAGAACAAGCAGTAGCATCTCACCAAGGGTTTAATCACCTCAGTCAAAAAACAAATAAGCTTTTACTTAATGCACTAAAAATATAGTTGAGAAACCTTCGATCTCAAGCCGTGTGATAAAATAGACTGTGTTGACTGAGCAGATCAGCAGCTGCTGCTGTTCAGGCTCCTTCACCCGAACAATGCTTGCCTTTCTCTCTCCCCACCAAATTTAGAGATTATGTCAGTGTAGCCAACCCCAGGAGTTCAAAAATCAGAAGACAAACCAAAATAGAATCACAGGATTGATATCAAAGCCGTGGAAGTGATTGAAACTGAAGCGTATGATTTGGGGGGTCAGCCTTTAGATTTTTTAATTCATAGGAGACAGCCTTCTCTCTTCCAGTTGTCTGCTCAGTTCTCCTGGCTGTCTCATATGCCCTATTTCAGAGTGAGAGGCAACACAGGACAATGGGAAGCACAAAGGATTGGGAATCTATTTAAAGTTTATATAAATCTCAATTCTCCACCATATGTAAAGCCTTAATCCTGCAAATACCTTATCTGAATGCTCAACTTGATTCATACAAGTAGCCCCATGGAAACCAGTGGGGGTCCTCTTGTACTTGAAGTTTGCCACTTATATAAGTTACTGTTGCACATCAGAAATGTTAGCCTGTGTCACAATATTAAGATTACCTGAGAATGAATAGCTCCACTGCTCAGTTTTCTCTGTGATCTTGGGCAAGTCCTGAATCATCCTACATCTGAGCTTCCCTCTCTTTAAAAAAGGGGGTAAAATTTGCCTCTACAAGGTACTTGGAAGCCTCCAGACAAAAGGTAAGAAAATTCTGATAATTAATATATTGTCTTCTTCTGATGTAAATTGAATTCTAGCTAACACAGCTGGAAAGAATGATTAAAAAATCACTGAAAAGTATTTCATAGTTAGATTTCCTAATAAAATCAAACCCACAGAACTGGATTTAATCCACCATGGATCAGGTCTGACTCAGCAGCCAAGAGAAACAGAGGACTTATTCTTCTCAGCGCTGAGAAGATCATACTTCTCGTTTCACGAACTGGACCTTTTGCACTTCAGCAGGATAGGCAAGAACCTCTTCTGAAAACAGCAGTTCCTGGGAGCTAGAATTTCTCATGCATGAGTTTAGCAAGATCTAAGCATTTCTTTACCTTTTTCCTCCACAAAATGCTCAAATTCCTCTGAATTTAAATTTAAATGTAATTGATCCTAATTTAAATTTATTCTGAATGTAAAGTCCAATTTTTTGAGGCAGCAGTAATATGTTAAGATGAAACAGCTTGTTAGAAAAGTACTCACTTAAAATAATGGAAGACTTTCATCTTTTATTAAACATTTGAAATTACTAAAAGATACTACCTCACAGTGGCTTAGTTTAAAGAGCCAAACTGATACATTTTGTTAATTAGACCATTAAAAAGCTCATTTAGGTGTAAATAAGTCTAGGTCATTAAATCTTAATGTACAGCGTCAAAGTGAAACTTCAGTCTTCACACTTTCTAGTAATGTAAATTCATGACCCTAAAAATTAATTAAAAATAGAATTAGCATCAAAGAACTTACTTCCCCCCTCCTGTTTTTAAAGAAAAATGATGTATTGGTAGTAATAAAAAGTGTCATTTCTGCTCAGTCCGCCATTTACTCATTCTCTCTGTCTACAAGACTTTGTTTAAACTTGGATGTACCGCATCTATATTTTGATATCAGTGATCTATGTGAAAATTTTTAAAGCACAGCAAAAGATAGCTAGCAGTGCTCACCAGTGATGTTGTCACTAATTTTCATGGTAACGAGAACAGGCTATTTCAGTGAAATCGCATACTGTGAATTAATGGTATAATAAGGCATAAAGACTCTTTAGAGTCAAAAAAGTTATTGGGCACAGCTGAAAAGGCAAGGCTAAAAGGTTGTCTCCTGTTAAGGTTTTTAATGATTACCATCACAAAGTCATATTCTCAGTTGCTCATAGCTTTACAAAACAGCAAGTATTTAGATTGAAAGTTTCTAGGAAATTTCCAAGATTCTCAGGATAATTCTAGAAAATTTCAGGAAAAAAAAATTAGAAAAATGTCAGAGAGGTTCGGCCATTTCCAGGAACAAGATATCCCTTTTGATTACAGAAGGATAAAAGGGTTTCTAAGGACACAAACTGGGAGAAGTCAATGCAGAGACTGAAGATAGAATTGAGAGAAACTGGAAATGGGCAACAGAGTCCAGGAGAGACAGAGGCTGAGCAGTCAAGAAGAGAGATGCTACAGGAGAAGCCTATGGATCCTGGACAACTGAAAAGAACGAGTCTGGACTGAGGGCAGAGAAGGGCAGGGGAGGTAACAGTGGGACAGAATCAACACTAAAAAAGACTGTAGAGAAGGGGAGAGAGGGACTCAAGTGTAGTGCAGCACTCAAGCAGCACAGGTGAAATGGCTTGTGCTCGCTCCGGTCTTAAGAACAAATCCCAAGGACATCAGAACCCCAACAGTAGTGTAAAAGCAAGCAGTAATTATCATGTATTTCCATATATATAGGTCACAGATCAAAAATAAAATTGTCCACAGTGTAATAATTAGTGAAGATTCTCACTTTTACTTTGTATACCCTTTAACGAAAAATTAAGAGTCCTTTCTTTTCCAGGTGCCTAAAATCAAGAAGATGCAGAAATGTCAGTTCTACGCAGCACTGATCAGGCTTGTAATGCTGACACAACACTTGGGGAAAAAAGAAAGATAGACCAGTGAAAATCGTGTGAAGGGTCTAAGGAGACGGGATGATTTTAAGGGGGTAGCAGTGATACCAGGTGAACTGTAACGAGTAACTCAGGCAGAATGAAGGAAGGATTATACTAACTCCCATTGGCAGGGACGCTGCCCAACATTTGCAGGGGCACACTTTGAGTCCAATACAAGACTACATTTGCTTCCTGACTTAGTGACCGGTTGACATATGGACACATAAAAAGAAAGGTTTTTAAAAATGCAAAAATACTTGAATTGTTTTCAGTCTTCCTAATTCACTCAAGTGTACTACACCAACAAACAAAGACTCTACCTTTTCCTTATATTCAGACTGAATGCCTGCTTTTTAGATAACAATCTTCCCACAAGAAGACTGACAAGAATCTTTTCACTAAAGGACTGTGTTAAATATGGTTGTTCCTGCACAGATATAATGTATGTAAATTGTTCATTATTATATATGAAGCCATATTACAGTTATATAGGAGAAGTAATTGCTCCCACTGTACACATTCTTTGAAATTGTGTGACACATGCAAAATCAAGCATGACACAAGAAAATTCATCAAAGAATATTTAAATATACCTTAGGGAGCCACTAAGTTTTCTGATGGTTTTACAGAAGAAAAACTCATTGCATCTGCACAGTACAACTCTTTTAGAAGGGTTTGTTTCCATCAATGCTTTTACTTTTTTATTTGGTAAACATTTAAAACAGTCTACTTAAAGAAACTGATAATAAAAATCATAAATTATTGAATGGCTTGATTATATTCAAGCTTCTTCCATTTTAGCTATGCTTAATTGTTCCTACTAATTTTTTTCCTATATCAGCAATACATAGGAATTCTTGTCCTCTCAGGGTGGCACCAGAGTGGATAATAACAGACAATTATTCTCACAAAGAGCTTACACCCTTTTCTAAGACTTAAAATTGATAACCAACTAATTATAATAGATTGAAATCACTAGTAATTCTTCTGGCAGACATAGTTAAGTTTCTTATACTAAACACATTTGGTTTTACTAAGACTATGAGGTTTTCACATGAAACGGTATACACACCATCTGAATGCATCCATTTAATTTTAGGAAATTCTGTAAACTTTCTATACTACCGCTGTCTTGGAAATTCTCTTAGTTTTCAGAAATGTGTAGAAAACCCAAATAAATACTTCCTTCTGTCATGACTTATCCAATTATCTGGTGCGGCTATGTGACAGACAGGCTGCGGTCAGTAGTCTGATGCAGTCAAATTTTACACTGCTTGATGCTTTCTTAGGTGGCTTTTTGACAGATTGAACTAGATGTACAAAAGTCCACGTGGTGTCTGCTGGATTATGTGATATTGCTTTACAATTTATCCAAAAGAATATTTTGCTAAGGTGATTTACTTCCTTGTTAAATCTGGAACAAGTGATGATACTACTGATCTGTTTACACACTAAGTTCAAGTTTCTTCTTATTTAAGAACACTGTGAAGCACTTAAATTGGAATTCTTTGTTCCCCTTGGACAGGTGAAGATTGATTCTAGTGGTCTTCCAATCAGACTATAAATCAGGATAGTTGAGATTGACAACATTTCATTGGTATGAGCAAGAGAAGAGTCAGATTATTCTTTGCCAAGCCATATAACTATGGAGCACCATTCTAATATTTCTAACTCTCTTACCACTTCACTATTGATAGTGTGACAGGATTCGTAATACCATTAGGCTGTGATGCCAAGAGCAATTCTTTTAAAGAGTGTGACACTGAATATAGGCTCTGGCAAATGATGCCTTCAGTTAGAAAGTATTAATGTGACAGAACTCTCCCAGAACCTTTTACAGAGAATATGTCTTGACCAAAAAGTGACAAAAGAGAAAATAGTGCTTGAACCTGTGCAACATAGCATCAAGACAGAAAAATCTCAACTGAAAATGCCTTTTTGTGCAAGAATTGATCTCACTGTCATTTATAGTAATGTAAATCACAAGGAACCATTGAAATGAGTGGGAACTACAGCCATATAAATCAGGTGTCATATGAATAAAGAAGTTGTAAGATATTATTATTGGGTCACTTAGCTCTGCTCCATAGTTTTATCTTAGCTCTAACATTTATCAGCTTTGCTTGTCCAGGCTAACTCTTAAAATAGAAATATTTCTGCAGTTTGGCAACAATGGGCATTCTGGATTGGGTATTCACAACGCAAGTAATAGAGAATTTGTCATAATGGGTCCATCTACTGTTCTACAGCTCCTCTCATACTTTATGTCTCTACTTTATATAACCGTAAAACATCTAACTGACTATGAAATGACAGTAAAAAAATGAAAGAAGCGTTCCCTTTTCATCATATTTCTCTGACACATGAGATTTGATCATCTGTATTATCACAGCTACAAATAGTGTTAGCAAACATAAATTACCCAGCCCCGTTATATACAGACACGTTATCTGTCTTTTTGCCATTGAAAAACCCACGGGCTAACAGTTTTCTGCATAAAATATTTTCTTTTATTTGTTCTAAATGCACTGGCCCTTAATTTCATGATGCATTTATTTCACTGAGCTGTGCAATGCAGAAAATGCCCTCATCGCTATTCTGAATACTATGTTGCATTCCCACTACTACTTCCTACTCTTCCCAAAGAAAACCACTCTAGAACGAGAATCTCAGTGGTATGAACTAGTAAATGATCCAAAGGAGTGTCAGTTTATACCTTCTGAATCTTTACAGGCTTTGAAGTGCTTTATATGTAAATCTTACTGTACATCTCACTAGCTTTGTTGCCTTTTCATGAGCTTTCACAGATAGTTTGTATTTCAGCTGTCTCGATTAAAATTTGGAAGAACTCTTACAGAAAAGAGAAACACAGCTCTTGAAAAGGATCGCTGTCATATCATCATGATGTCATGAAAGAAGAACTAAAAGAAATTAGAACTTCAGAACTTCTTGTTATACTGATCTCACTAGAAACTCAGCCTCTTTTCTGTTTTTTTGTTGGTTTGGGGTTGTTTTGTTGGTTTGGTTTTTGGTTTTGGTGTTGTTTTTTTTTTTCTTGTTTTGATTTTGTTTTTTGTTAAAGAACACCCCACTAAGGCACAGTGTTATTTTCTTGGGGTTTTGTTCCTCTGGAAATAATTTTATCTGGTAATAATTTATTATCTCTAAAAATACACCTCAAATTGTGAGCCAGTATCTATTGTAATGACACAAATCGATGGAATTAATACTGATGAAATTGATCATGTTTTATGTGATTATTGTGTCACTAATCACTACGTATTCCACTGCTATCTCTATGTGAGATCGTTAATATGGTATATGTAGAAACGTTAAGCTTAATGGATTTAAATGCTGATATGGAAGGGCAGGATGGTTAATTAATGATCAAGCAAACAGTTAGTACCCTTTCTTACTCATTCACAAGATGTTCTATGAGGAACTGCAGCCTTGCAGAGCAAAATTGAGTGCATCTCTCAATTATAAATAAGCTAGGGACTTGTAAAAGCACAGACTACCTTTTTAACCTCCTGTTACTATAGACTGTTTTTAAGCTTCTCAGCAAGATTTTTCCTGGTCAAAAGAACAGGTAATTTAAAGGAAAAGCTTTTCTACTACCTTCATTGGTCACCTTTAAGTGAATATTTGACTGATGGGACCTAGTAAAGTTTTACATTTAAGAGACATTTAATGAAAAAGTACATCAGTCTTAAATGGTCCTTAATTGGTTCGTGTGATATGTCTGTGTTGGTACTTAGCACAGGATTGAATTTCACACTAAAGGCTTATTTCTACCAACCCTTAACTCATGCTGAGTATCCCTCTCTCCCTTGTGCATAGCCTTATTGATTTTGCCCAGAGTAATTGTCTTTCTCTGTTCTACAATTGTAAATCTTTTTCTTCTCTGCAGTTTTTATAAAAGAAAAAAATAATTTTTTCTAGATCATTTAAATCCTTGGATTCAGTAAATTAATTCTAACTTTACTTTACTATATGACAAGCTATAAAAAGCTTGTTTTTTAAAAAGATGTTTTCATCTTGCATATAGACTTTAAAATAACATCTTTTGTCCTCTCAAATACAACTCCCAATATTTCCCAGAAATGTGAAATCAGCACATGATCTCCATAAGTCCTTTCATTAGTGTCACTGTCGACCAAGTATCAACCCATATTATTTGCACTGCAGTTCTCTTATGATACAAAATTAATGTTTCTTGATTATTTTTTTTAAGCATGGATTCTATAGACTTTTCCAGTTACTACTGCCTTTAATTGACTACCTACAAGTGCAGCATTGGATATGAAAATTTTCAGTGAGAGCATTATCCTACAAAGCCTGAAGTCAAGGCATATTTTTCAAGGTATTTCAACAAATGTTCACTCGGGGCAAAACTCAAAAGCTTTTTCGACTGCCTGGCCTGGTCTTTCATATCTCACAGGTTAGCAGAGCTCCTCTTTTGAAGGTAACAACTAGCTTTTGTACAAATTTTTTAGTTCTACATTGGTAAAGAATAGTATTTCAGTTGATAAATTATAATTTATAATCCCAAGAGCAAAAAAACTTTGTAGAGCTTCTGTACCTTCAAGACATAGACTGGGTCTTTTCAGGCAAAGACAGGCAAGACATAGTATGCAGAAAACTCATGTTGAGAGCCATTTTAAAAGCAGTTCATTGAAGATTTTATAGACACATATGTGATACTGGACACTTGATCTGAAATTAGATGTAATAATGCTATAATTGCTATAATGATCCCAGAGAACAGGCATTTTCCATGTGTTTGATAGTATCAAAAGCAGCCTGGAGATTACTTCTTACAGCTTGGCCTAATATGCCAGAGAGCATATTTCACATTAGCAAACAAATGGCCACAGAACAGGCATGGCAGAAGGAAGCAAAGTCACCCTATCCTGACCAGAAGTCAGGGAGGCTGCAGCGCAGAGACTGTGCATCAGCGAAGGACACTTCAAAAGGGAGAAAGAAAACACAATGAAAACAAGGAAAAGAAAGCTCAATATGAGACAAAAAATTAAAAACCTCTACTGAAACATCAAGGAGTGATCTGCTCTTACAAACATGCTTGACATATATTCTCTCTAATCTTAATGAGATACATGAGAAATTTATATTTTAAATCCTGTGTGGCTGTGAAATCAGAATGTTTGAAATGGTTCAGTTCTGTTCCAACAAGGAAGACCAGTCATGAGGCAAAGAATTTAAAAGCATCACTGTCACAAAACGATGAATGCATTGAAGGAGAATTCCATGGCAAAAGTTACTTTGCAAGGTGACAATAACTACCATCTCCCTCTTTGTAACAGAAAACAATGTCCATTATAACCAAAATATTGAGTGGTCCATCTGTTCAACAACTGTCTTGTGAATTGCCTTTAATAATCAATACCAAGAACCAAATGAATTAAACTTAAAACATTTGTATAGTTTTGGAGTTTCACATACGACTAGCATTTAAATATCCTAATGATCCACCGTTCAGTACTTTTCATTAACTGAAAATGGCTCAATACCTTTTCTTATCTAGAAACATCTAATAGTATTTTTAGAGCTTTGGAAGACAATGCTGTCTCTTTAAGTAAACATAAGGAGATACAACACTGAGATGTCTAATGGCTTATAATGAATTTACACATCTTCATCATCTATTGGATTTCCTTAATGGGGGTGATACTGAGTAATCCAGGCTAGTCAACTCTCTAATCCTGAAAAGCTTTGATGGTATTTCTCTGGGTGGTAGGCCCTCCAGTTCTCCAGTCAGGAGTGTCAGGAGGCTTGGCCAAATAATGACTTCCATGATTAAAAGCAAAACATTTTTAATCACAGTATTTAAAATAATTCCATGAAGATATATTAGGCATAATATAGTAGGCATTTACTCAGGAAACCTGGAAAGAGCTGTTTTTTCCAATGCCCCTTGGGCACGAATCAACTGGCATCTAAAATACTAGTAATTTTTAAAATCTTGTCCATAATTTTTAATAATTTATGGATAATTATTGACTCCTTCAAACTACCTCATATATTAAGAGGCACAAATGTATTCATGTACGTTTTAAAAAAATTCACATATACTTTTCAGGGACTCTGTCTGCAGTTGTTCTTGCTGAAGAAGGTTAATTTGGTAAACTAAAAATAGCAATAATTAAATTTTGTGCCACAGTATGCCACAAAAAGAAAATAATGCAAATGTAATGCAGCAAAACCAAACATGAGGAATAGTATATGGAACTGTTACCATGTTGGAGGCTGCTACCTGACTGCATCTGTAAATATATAAATAAAATATAAACGATTGGAGTAAAACCAAATATTATGTTACGTGCTATTGATTTTCAAGCCAATGATGATAACAGTAATAATTATAATTTGAAATGCTTTTCATTATTTGAGTAAAGTTTAAACAACTATCGTATGGTCATTCTCCTACTAATTCACTAACTGATTTGAACAAATTTCATTTCAATATGAATCTTGTCACTTGATATATGTCATAAAGAGGAAGAACAGAAAGAGTTGAGGAAACACAAATGCATCATTTTGGAGAATTATAACTATCTCTTCCAGCAGAATGTGTCATGATTAAGCAGTAATGATCACTTTAAACCATTACTTTGCACGCTCTCTGCCAGGAGAGATTTAAGCCACTTTCATGTCATGCGACGGTAAATTATTCTGGCAATTCTATTAGGGCTTTATTTTCCACATAACTCTACTATATTCTAGGGAAAAATAGTTTTTCTTAATCTGAATTACAATTTTAAACAATCTTGCATGGTTTCCTTGATAGACTATGATAGTCTATTATGTCAAAAACTACTGAGAATTTTTAATCGGTTAATCACTATACCAACTTAAATGCCTTAGACCGAGCTATTAGTGTCTACTAGGTCAATGCAGATGCTCTGCATGTGCTATTAATCCATAAACTAAGACCCTCTTTGAGTCCGCTTAAAACCTGTTATGAAAGCTGACTGAAATTCCTTTCCTTGGGAACTCCAAGTTGATATTTTATCTTTAATTCATTCCACTGTGCAAAAAAGGATATCTGAATACTCCTAGAAGAGACTTAAATAGAGTGATATGACAGGAGACAGGTGAGGGAGTGATCAACTGACTGTGGAAATTTTCACCTGGTTTAAACTCATTCTGTGTTAAAAGCAACTGGAATTGGTTGAAGTGTTACAGATATTAAAAGAAATGATTGTGAGATGTGGGAGTATGAAAAGCACACTCATAACCTGTATATGTATTGGCAGTCTTGATAGGAAGGCTTCGTTCAAACCTCCCAAGCCACAATTCATAGCGATTGCCCCTTTTTACGTCATCTATTAAGAAGAGATTAACTCCATCATTTTTGCAATTCCTCTTCAAGTAGCTGTAGGCTGCTATTAGTATCTTTGCCAGATTAAGCAAGTACATCTCCCTCAACCTCAGGGCTGTTGCTCTAGGTCCCAAATGATCTTGACAGTGCCCTGATGGATCCACTGCAGTTTGTCAACTTCCCTCTTGACCTGAAGGGCCTGAAACCAGATGCAGTGTTTGAGGTGCAGCCTCACCACAAATCAGCAGTCATATTTAATGTAGCCCAGTTGGTGATTTGTCTTACTTGTGAAAAGAGAGCACCGGCAGCTGACCTTCAGTCTTGCTTCCCCTGTAACTCCAAGTCCTTTCTTAGCCAACAGGTTCCTAGTCTGTACCAAGGCACAGGGTTTTTCCATTCCAGTACAAAACTTTGTGCTCCACCTTGTTCATCTTTACCAAGTTTATGTTGGCCAAATTCTGAAGTTTTCCAGGCCCCTCTGCACTGAAGCTCTATCTTTTGTCATGCCCACCCTAATATAATATCATCCGCAATTTGGCCAACTGTGTATTCACTTGCATCATCCAGATCACTGATGAAGACATTTAACATAAACAGCCTCAGTATGTATCCCTGGATACTCTGACATGAAAGCACTGGTTGGCCCGTTGAGCCGGGTGGTCAGCCAAATTTCTCTCTAACACTCCACTCACTGGTCCAAACTTCCTTAGTTTCCAAATAAGAATTCTGTGAAAGATAGCACGAAAAGCCTTTCTTGAATCAAGGTATATTACATTCAATACTCTTCCCTTCTCCACCATTGCCTTTTTTGATAAGTAGTTTCAGGCTGATCCAGTATGATTTATCATTGTCAAGTCAATGATTACTGTTCTCAATTATCTTCTTGTAATTCCTAGTTTTTGAGAAAGAAAATATCACCTCAAAATAGCTATTTCCTCTTTGTTCAGGCACATCCTTATGGTTTTCAGGGGCAGATTCTAATCATTGCTCCAAAGGCTCTTAGGTAAATGCTCTAATTATCAGACTGCTGACTGTTGTGGCCTCTTCACTTGACTTAGCAAAAATTTTATCCTTTTTGGAAAAATGCCCTGATATAACTTTCGTGATTTCTTAGACACTTCCATTCGACCAGTCTTCTTCCTGATGAAAAAACATTTCTGAAAAAAGGACTCTTTTGCTGATTAATGTGATATTGTTATCATATTCTATCATGCTTGTTCAATATTAACTGCATTTGGAAATGCAAGTGAACAAAGGTAACAACACAAGAGGAGAAAGGGCTTTCCGAACTTTCTAAATGAACAGGGTTGTCTGTATTCAGTAAAAACCAGTATCAACATCTTCTCTTGTATGTAAATTTATACCTCCCAATATCCATACACCAATTCTCATATTCACTGTACATCATATCCACATATACACACATAGAATTTCTGGATCCCAAATTTGCTCAGATTTATAGGCTATACCACCCAGATCCATCAAGAATTGGGCAATTGCAGGTATGTCAAGATGTACAGAAGAGGGGTCTGGTGAATAATAATGTGGGGGAAAAAAGTGTAGATGCCTCCTGGGTTAGGCAGCAGGCAAGCAGGCATTTTCAGCATTGTAATTTTGGAGATAGGTGCCTCAGATCCACCTGCTTCCTGACGCTTGCCAGACCACTGCAGTTATTTTGCACAATTCTGTCACTTCAGCAAGCCAGCATGCAAATCCTCCCTGTTGCACCTTATGTGGACACACCTGCCTAGTTCAATGTCAAGTACAAAACCAAACAATGGGAGTTTCCTGCAGTTAAAAATAAAAAAAAAGGACTTAAGCTTGGTTTGTCTGCCTTTAGAATACCTTCCAAGATCTCTCTTGCAGCTATCTCAAATTCTAGCAGAAATTTATTAGGAAAATGATTATATAAAACATACAGCATACATTTTATAAAACATACAGGATCTACATTGCTCCTTTACTTAATCCATTTTAGTTACCAGTAAGCATTCATTAATATTAAAATGGTTATTTTGTATTCTTTTTACAGTCTTATATATGTTATATACATAACGTATATATATAAAACACACATATATGTTTTTTTGCATATATGTTATATGCTGAGAAATACCAAGTTTCCTCCTAATGAAAGTTTTAATAGCCGAGCTATAAACCTCAGACCTAAGGGTTTATAGAGCAAACAGATCTTTCCCACAGCTACACAAACACAACTGCTAAAATAAAACAAATCTTATTTAATATAAAATTGTATCACAAGCATTAAACACATATTAAAGGAGCATTTTAAGGCTCTTTTTTTTTTCTGTAGGTGGCAGATGTTATGAATAGTAATCCATAAAATCCTTTGAATTCTAAAAAAAAGGGTATTCCATAAAACTTTAATTTAAATCTGTGGTAGAGCTCAAAAACACTGAACGGTGATAACAGTAAAATACTACTAGTAGCAAACCATTAGAATTAACTGAAATAAAATTTGATATTTTAAAAATGACTTAAAAGGGTAACACTTCTCCCCTTGGATCTCCTCACAGCACTTTATGTAAGCTAAGCAAATGTAGCTACCCACTGAATTACTGCAATTTCTGTTCCACAAACTGAAGTGTATGTAAATTTCTCTGGGGGGAAAAAAAAAAAAGCAACATCTGCCCCTTAATGGGTAGGAGAATTTAATATGTTCACCTTAAGAAAAAGAGACTCAGTAACAATGACCTTATCCTTTTTATCACCAGAGTATCTTGGGGAAAAATGAAACAACACAAATAAAATACAGGTTAGTAGAAAACTAAACATCTTTAAAAATATTGTCCCAATAGATCTTAGTTTACAGTGGATCAGTAGTGCTTAAGGATGAAGACAAGAGCAAGCTGTAAACTGCTTCAATAAAAGTCAATTAACCCCTCGTGCTTGCTGCTGTAGCCCCCTCTGCCAACTGTGTAACGCGCACCAGAACCATATAACTTCAAGTATTAAGCGGTTAAATGAATACTGCAAGAATAATTACCCACTGAGACAATAAAAATCAGTAATGCATATGGCAAAAGCAGATCTTGTGCTATTTTGTGGCTTTAAAAAACTTGCTGTATAATACAACAGAACCTGTTTTCCAGTCATCTCCCACTAATATCCCCAGGCTGGGAGACCTCTGGAAATAGATATAAATCAGGTCTTTTTTAGGTTAGGATATTGTGTATGAATGATGGATGCTCTTCCTGGAAAGCAATACAACTCAGTGAAAAAAACAAACTTCTGGAGTCAGAGATGACTAGAAAATATTTTCCTTGTTAGAATTTTAATGTGAAGATATCACTTCCCTTCATTAAAGTTATTGAACTGGAATGCACTGCAAGAAAGTTAATGGTTTCAGTAAGTGTTTTTGAAATGCTAACTTTTGTTTAAAGATCAGCCAAGTAGTATAAAAATGCTTTGCTACACAGCAATTAATTTTAGGTGTGTATAACTTTCCACAATAATTCTACACCTTACATTTGCAATAAGTGTTTTCATGGCTCTGCCAAACCTGATCCTGACACAGATTTCACTTCATGAAACTGCCTCAAAAATCAGCCATGATGGTACTATATTCGTTCAGTCACAAATAAATCATTCCCTCTTCTAGACACAATACAGTAGTGATTAAATTTTGTACAGGAGTACAAAATACAATAGAAAGTGGAAATAAATAAGTCTATAGGATGAATTAGTTCAGACAGAATTGCATTACATAGCCATCTGATCAAGGTTTAAGTTGCGATGAATCGTCTACACAGAGCACCTAGTTTGGAATACGTTAAAAACTCAAGGAATTGCCCACCTACTATAGCTTTCAGCAGCTTAAATTTGCATTTCATCAAATATTCACCATTTTCAGTCATAAAGTACTCTCTCATTTCATCTGTGTATTGGTAGAGTGCCACCTGACGAGTCACTCATTTTCCCATTCATCAGACTCCTAGATTTCCATTTGCATTTTCATCTGTGCCCTCTCCATTGTCTTCTCTGATCATTTCTGGATTTGGCAATATGCTTAAATGATATATTATCTTGTAAGTTATCTGTAGTCTGAATCTAACCTCTTATCTGTGCCTGAAAGAGTCTATATAGAAACAACAGATAGGAATCAATTTAAGTATTTGCTTTAATGTTTTGAAACAGTCAAATTCTTCTTTAAGAATTACTAAAGGCTGATGAAAATTCATAACTGATACCTGAAAATGAACTGCACAGTCATTTATTTGTGAACATACTGGAAACACCACAGCATCCAGAGACTGTGCAACTAAATATGTACAGTAGAGCAAACAGACGAGGAGACTGCAATTAAAGGAGGTTAATTTTATATTAGCTCTTGCTAATTTATTGCTCGCTACAGCAACTAATACAAGACCTGCGTGCCTCTGCTCCCTGTTGTTGAAACAGACAAGTCTCAAGTCTCAGTACATACAGGAATAGTTTGTGACTCACTTAGAAAAGTGCATGTGAATGAATTAATCTAGTGGGTATTTTGCTGCTATAGAACTAAAATAACATATTCTTCCCTTGGATGTTTCAACCTGACCCCCATTTAAATCAATGGCACTTTATGTGATTCCTACTTAGATCAATGACACCACATAAACATAACTGAAGGAATCAATTTCTTGGGACTTCTACACATATTTCACAGAGTTAATGAAATATAACATAAAAGCAAACTCCATTCTGAAACAAGGAGGTAACAATTTCACTAAAAATTACAGATTTATCCTTGACTGTACAACACAAAGCACAGTCTGTTTCCTGATTTGATTCTTGGTCCTTGGGATCCTTTCTTCGTAGTCTATACTTGATTTATTCATTAGTCATTGTTAATGGATATTGTGTCCATCAGTATTTACAACAGCTACTTTTTTCTTTTGCAGTTACATCTCTCTGCAGTTTCATGTTGTACCACAGAATTTGTCACCTGTCACAGAATTAGTCAGCAGTCTGAGAATTCATCATGCTTGACTTCACTTAGGCTAAATTTGACCTGAAGAATTTTAAAGTACTGGTGAAGATTGTGAAGGTGTTAATAAATCCAGTACAGTAAACCTCTGACATAGAAGATTAGCTTTTGTCTCAGTCTAAATGTAGTGGCTAAAATGTTGCTTTGGGTAATACTTGCACAGGCCTCAGTAGGGAATAAGGTTGTAATTAAAAGCAGCACGTGACCCCCTACAAGAAGTAACAGTGAAAGCAAAAACATCTGCAGTTTTTCTGTGAATAGTAAGATTCTTGCAGGAAGAACATTTTTAAAAAATCTTGTAAATTCTTAATTTTCTACAGAACTGGAGAAATTAATCCTTTTATTCCTTTTAAGGAGAAGCAAGGTAGAATATATATCTGGAAGACTGGGAGTTTTAGCCACACACTTTCTCTTGGGTAGAGATTTGTGGTGAAAAAATTGAAGATGCTTTTGCACAAGTTTTTGCAGCTTGTCAAACCATTAGGAATATAAGGACTGGTATTTCATCCTTTAAGATAGACTCAAATTGTTACACATCTCCTTGCCTTTAGGAAATACTGGCAAGGATTAGGTCAGGAAAAGTATCACTGAAGTAACTGCTAAATTCTTCCCGAGTCACATGCAGTGTATCTTCATTTTCTGTAGACTTCTCCAATAAACCTGGGATTCAACACAAACTGGTAAAACCTTGCAATGTCCTGGCTCACACTTGCTGCTACCTGATTTCCATACAAGCCATGGCACCCGATATCGCTGCCAAGGCTTTGACTATTATGCTGCTTCCTGGGGTCATTCTGCAGAGTCAGCAGAGGCAACTCTCTGGAGTAATGGGGACACTATAGCCCCACCATGGGCAGGGCAGGAGTTGGCTCAAAAAGGCAACAGCCACAAACTAGAGCAGTTCTGTACAGACCTGAGCAGAGACAAAATGGTGGGTCAGGCAAAGAAAGCAAGAAAGATAGCTAATGAAAATACTGTGTAAAAAATGCAGCACACATTATGGGAATTATAATGATATTAAATCATGTGGGAATGAAAACTAACAATCTGATGAAACATAAGCACTAAAAAAAAGAAATTTAGCGTTTCTGTGTTTTGTTTCTTACTTGCTCTAGTCAATCTCTTCCCTTGCGAATGTAACATTCTTCCTGATGCTGACTCTAGAAAGTGCTGCATACTGTCAGCTGTTCTGTTCAGCTTCAATAAGAGGTTAGTAAACTAGGAAAGGTGAGGAAGCAGGATACAGAAATGAAATCTTCCCCCTGTTTTTGGTACTACAAGTCATTTCCTTTTAGGCTAAAAAGTTCTGACTTTCCTGTATGTGCTATATTTGGGGACAACACCCATAATGTAAATATCTAAAGGATGAAAACAAACTTTGGAAGAAAAATAATTTCATAGAGTATCGAGTAATACTAGATGATTCTTGAAAGACTGAGTCATTTTCATAACTGCCAATGTGTTTCAGGGCTCAAACTAGATTTCCTATTGAAATTTTTTATGGACTTTAAAGACAGATGGATGAGGTCTGTGCTTACTGTTCAGGATACCTAAACACAGAGCAATCAAAAAGTAAGCAAAAGAGTTCAGCTATTGGAATCAGTGCTATCAACCATCATACCCAAAAGGGGTATGAAAAGTAAAAAACCACAAAAACTATCCTTTATAGTACAGCAGGATGACTAAGCATAATTAACAAATAGCTATGTATACTTAGCTCCATTTAATGCTTAATAGCTCTTATCTGCAAACACATTCTTCTGGTAGGTGTGCCCAAAAGATGCTGCTAGATGCAATTTTCGAAATTCTTTTCTTTAGGTGCTAGTTCTGAAAAGAATATGGTTTTTAATACTGAGGTTTCACTGTTGAGGTAGTGATGGTTAGAGAAGAACCACAGGAGTGCCAGGAGAGCTTGGTCTCATCCCTGGTCTCAGTTTTTGAGACAATTTCTATCTGGATATTGTGCATTATTGTTGGCTTCGATTCCTAAAGTACAAGAGTTCTATTTAATAGCACCTGTATCCCAGGACCACTTGTACATTAACCACATTCAGAATAAGGAGACTTTCTATATTCTTGTTTTTTCTTTCTTCTGCTGGGAAACTAGTTTGGTAGGACCCAAACATTTACTGCTTGGCAGAGGAAAGATGCTGTTATCAGTACTTAATGGAATGTTTGGAAGAAAAGTCAACAACAAAGCTGTTACTGTTATGTCTGCACACTGAACTGACCACATTATACGGCATTTAACAATTAAATAGGTATGATAAAACAATTAAAAAACTGCTACATCCACACTGCTACTATTGTAAATGCAATGTCCTCTTTCAGAAGCAGCGGATTATAGGTGCTAAGCAGAAGCTGTAAGCAAACGACTGGGCAAAAGTAAAACGAAGACCTTTAAGTTTACCTGAATCTGTACCAGCACTACAATTGTTAAGGTTACAAAGTCTGCTGAAACTTTACTGAGAGCTTGTAAATTGAGTAGAACAGTTCTGTGTGGATAC
Organism: Chroicocephalus ridibundus; assembly: GCF_963924245.1. Taxonomy (NCBI): domain Eukaryota; kingdom Metazoa; phylum Chordata; class Aves; order Charadriiformes; family Laridae; genus Chroicocephalus; species Chroicocephalus ridibundus. Next base: position 80,361,935 of record NC_086287.1, read on the forward strand.
AGATATGTCTGTGGAAATTCTAGGAAATCATCTAGATCAGATTAAACCCAAGGTAGTCAGCGGAATTCAACAATGCTTTTCCTTTATGAAAAGCCCTAACATTTCCTATACACCGTAAAGACTAAGTCAAAGAAATCAGACAGTAATGATGGATAAGATCATACATGCACCAGTCCATAGGTTTCCAAGTGTATGGGAAAAATGGTATTAGTAGTAGGGAACACACTTTCCAGATATCTGGAATGCAGATTAATGGTGTTGATTAACTTGCACATATCAATGGCAAATAGAAAACTTCCCAGCAGCTAGCTAAAGTTAAGAAAATTGATGACAAGGTGGTGGAGGACAAAGTGAATTTGAATCATCCCCAACACCAGATACTGACATGTTCCACTGAGAGACCCTCATAAGTCTTTTCTGCATCTTTCTCCTTGAGATAGGCTATAAGCTAATTGTAGAATACGCTACCATCTGTCAATGGACAGCTACATTTTTAGAGCATAGGAAAATGGCTTTTCTTCCCCTCATCAATTGTTTTCTCCTATTGATTTTGTCTACATTCAAGGAGAATGTATTCACAGGATCAAAGCAAATGATTAGTTTTGTAAAATCTCTCAGATTGCTGAATTAAAATCCAATTGGGAGGAGGAGTGAGAACAATTGTCAGCAAGTAATTCAGATTCCAATTCTACAAACATTTTACCCAAAGAACGTCTATCTACTTTTTTTTTTTTTTTTTTAAGAAAAATGCTCCTTCAAAATTATGAATTTGGGAAGCCTTTAAAACAGTCAGGGTAGGTCAAAGCATGTCTACTAGGAATGTCTAGCATGTCTCCTTTTTCAACTTCTACATAATTAAATTTACATGCAGTCTGAGAAAAAATAAGGTTAGGTCAAGCTTTTTCTGTAGATTTAACTCTTGCTGGGATTCTGCTACAGGTTTGTACACCTGCCATTTTTAGATTTCCTCTTACCAAAAGAGCAAATTATATCAACCATTTGTTTTTAGCTGTACGAGTTTTAGAACCACAAAACCAACAGAACATACTGGATTCTTTTGCAGCAGGAACACTTCCCAGCGTGATGGAGAGCTAGTGGCAAAACCAGCCAACCTGTTACTATTTGACGGTTACTAGAGTGATGAAAGCAGCACTTCCAGAACACAAAACTTTCTAAACAGAGATTACTTGGTAACTCCCAATACTAAACTACATCTGGTTAATTTTAATAAAGAAGAGAAAGACAAGGACACCAAATAATTTTTAGATAAAACCAGAACATATCTGAGTATGAATACAAGAAAAAGAAATTGTTTTCCTGGTTAACCAGAAAGGAGAAAAGCAATGAAGTCATTAGCTTAATTATGGAGCAAAGCTGTTTAATGAAATAATTAGAAAATACAAAATTTAATACTAATGCATATAAAGACTACTGAAAACAGTGATTCAGAAAACATTTTTCAGGACTGTCAAAACACATAGTAATAGGAGAGGGAGCCATCATTCTCAGGAGATTCCAGAAAGTGCCGTTACTGCATCAGGAATACACTCTTGTACAAACATTTAACTGTGCAACCTGGGACAAATGTCACTTCTAGACATGCCTGTATGGACTTAAGTATGAAAAGGAAATATAAATGGCATTTTGTGGAACTCACTTGGGGATAATCTCTGAGAGACCAAAGATGGAATGATAGGTTTTTAAGACACCTTTTCCCTCCATATATTTTTGTGAACTATGGGACCCATCCATTGTACAAGTGGAAATTAGATTGTGTTCCTCAGTAATGAGAACTCTGTTCAGTGGAAAAACCAATGAATCTTTTTGTGAGGAAGCCCTGTGTCAGCCTGATCTTATGTCTCCCAAGTTCAATAGAAATGATGAAGATACTGTGCCATGGATCAGCCAGGAACAGATAGCAGGGAAGTATGGTTCTGTGGCACGAGGGAAAAGGAAATTCTTTTACTGAATAACAGGTTGGAAGAAAAATCTGCAAGAATCTATAACCTCACCGAGTTCTATTTCCTGCCTGTCTTGTTTCTCCTTTCATCATTTATATGCCCCTTTAAAGCAAGACTTACAGGCTCTGTGTGAGTAACGCTTATTATGGCCTGATGAAGTTGCTTTGTAAAGTGAGATAAAAAAGAGAGAATAGCAGAGGTTACTGAAATGGTTACATAGGCAATTATTTCTGTACATATGACTAATCTTACAGTTTAAGTCATCTTCAAAAAACACCATTTACCTAAATTATCTGAACCAATTAGCAACAAGAATATTTACTTAAGCTAAGATAGCAGAAAGCTTGCTCCGGAAAAAAAAAAATATTCTGCATATATTGGCCTAAGACATACCCAGTCTTTACATTTGGTATCTATTCTCGAGGCAAAATCAAATCTTTAGTAGGCACCTCAACGAAACTAACAATTTTTACTGTTACCCTTTCCCTTGGGTCAGTCCCTGGATCAGCACTGGATACTGCAGCTTCCAAAGCTAAAGAGTAGACAGAATCATCTTTAACATTATCATCCTCTGGGTCTGTATTCATTAAGAAGTTCTATACCTTGCAAATCTCATGTTTTCACCCGTCTGGGATAGTTAGAGGCAGAGAAATAATCTGATAAACTATAATTTTATTTTCTGCTAGTACATAAAATTTTATGGGTAGCCTATAATAACACACCTAATAAAATCTGCCATAATAAATGACAAGATCATACAACATTATCACTGACCAAAGGCAAGAACCAGTAACTTGCCCTTCAGTTATTGGATAAGTCTATTTATCAGCATGGTCATGCTGAGTACTTCAAAAATGCTTTATTTAGATGTGCTCTATGAAATTTTTACCATTTTTTCACAAAGATCTTATAACCCATTAATTTCACATAGATATTTATTTTACTATCTAGAGTAAGTCATGAAGAAAGTAGTTTATCTGATCCCAAAGAAATTTTGCACGTACCGTGTACTCGCTATTCTATACAGCCACCTACAAGGATATAGGAGATGAATGAGGTAATCCAACACAAGGACATATTTTCAGAAATGAAACTTATATGCCTAAGAGAGCTGGGTGGATAGAGAAGATTACGGTAACTTTCTGAGTTCTACCACCTTGCTGGGAGTCCTGCTGCCTCTCAGGACTATCTGGGACACCTTTAACAGCCCCACGGGCCGTTCATGAACTGTACAAAGCTTGAAAATCCCAACCTTACCTCGCTGGCTTTTTAGTTTTCTGGAGCATTTTGTCTGTGAAAATTTCCATTCTAATGCCAATCCCTTGACAAGTAGCATAAATGAGATCTACATTTTTTTCCAGGAGTAAAGCTTATTCAACTCAGCATTCTAGATTTTGTTATTAAAGTTACAAAAACCAATACGATCCTTGAAATACTGAGTTCTATACTGAGAGTAAGTTACAGTGATGTCATTTCCTGTATTTTGTATTATTTGTTCTTATTTCTAACATTAGCATTTATATTTATACATGTTTTCATTTTGTAGAATCTTTTGCAGGAAAAGTACAGAAATCCTTTTTCAAGTCAAGATCTATATTAAGATCTTTTAATACATCTTTTTTGGCCCTTTCAATATCAAAATGTTTAAGATGCTTATTAATGGTCTGATTTCCCATCCCCATATTTAACTGGAAGAATCACAGTTGTTGCATTAACCTAGAATCATGTGAGCAGGCTCATAAAAATGGATGGCATGATGATATCTGGAATTTACACAGGACCCTTTTCAATAAAGCATATTCTGCCCTTACTGTAATATCATCCTCCAGAGCTTTAAAGTCTTTCAAGTGGAATAAAGATGTTGCTATAATGACAGTGAATGTAATGAGATTAAATGTAGTTGGGAGTCAAGGTAAATGGCCTTACATCAGAAAGAATGTAGTAACACAGATTCTTATAATGAAGACAAAGGATATTACCAGTACATTTTTGCTACATTTCTTCGGCAAAGTAAGGCCACAGCAGGACATGCCATGTAATATGGATTCTATGTTCCTTTCAGTATTTTACATTTAATAAAACCTGCATGCTTTTAGACACAAAGGAATAACTAAAAAGAAATATCTTCAATAAGCATTGAGATCCGTATTAGCAATTTGTAACTTCCCTAAAAAGCTGACAAAGTGGTTTTTTTAGGAATTAAAAGAATTTAATGTAAGGAATTTACATTAGAGTTGGGACCATTTTTTTGTGTAATCAAAACAATCACAGTGGACAACTGAAGGCCCAACCTGAGATCTGTCCAACAAAGGGCATGCATACAGGTTTTCCTTAAGCTTGTACATTATAATGCAGACCTTTATTCCAATAGTAAAATCCAACTGATTCTAAAATTTACTTTGATTCTGTTACTTTTAACATTTCTAAAAGAATCTATTAATAATTTTGCCCTATTTAACTTGAGATTCTACCTTTCAATACATGAAATTAAAAGAGATGCTCAGGAGTCTTATTTATCGCAGAGGTCAGCAAGGCCACAGACTGTTGTTATCATGTAACCACAGATCTTTGAAATAATATTACCCCAGCCTTGAGATTAGCTTTAATGTTAGCAATGTCTATCTTAAAGCGTTAACCTATACTGGAAAATAAGCAGTAAAATATGATAATCTGGGTAATATAGAGTTCTGATAGAGAAGATTATTTCTAACTATAGCAAGTCAAATATCAGTGATTTGTCACAGCAATACTGGTCTATTTCTATAGAAAACATAAGTTAGTAGGCATAACTTTCATGAAAATTATTGAGTAGTTGTTTTGCTGCGATTATTTATTTCAGCTATTAAAATCAATAGTTGCTGAAGATAAGCTTTTTCAAAAGAAGCGTATGGATTTAAATGAGAATTTGGCATCAAAATCCTCCATTTAGCTTTAAAAATATAAACCCTAAAATCTGAAATTATTTCTTAAAGGGCGACATTTCTCAAAGCTTCAGATGCAACACATTCCCTACAAATGCGCCAATGACTGTGCATGACAGTTAGTTTCCTCTGCATGTGAATAGCTAGTTACCTCTGTAAGTTTTCATATGTGCAATGACCAGGAAATTCATACAGTAAAATCACTAAGGACTGTAGGTGGATTGCTGCATACCTTAATGTTGGCGATTGATGGGCCTAAATATCCTTGCCCATCTACCCAGTTAGAAAGCAAGGTTTTGGCTAGACTTCTCTTACTCAGCTGAAATAAAAATGGAAACAGCAACATCAACATAAGCAAAGTGCACAGTGGAACATGTGCACTGCATGATAGGCATTTATTTAGTAACTGATTTTTAAATTAGCTATATGCTAATGTTTATGACTTTTGCAAAAGACCTTAATTACTACATAAAACCATTTGATTGTGAAAAGAAAGCAATAAAACAGAGTTTAGCCTTAACAGATTATAGTCTTATAATGCTGCTGCAAGCATGGAGGAGCATGAAAAGAAAACCATCCCATTTAGGTAACGCACAGTGTAACATCACCAACACCAGCTAAAAAATGTGCTTTAAAATCCTGCCTTAACTTAGGCTGATGTCATCTTTGTTTCGCAAAGAAAAGAAACCAATTCAAAAGCCTCCACGTGTCTTGCTTTTTGCTTTCACCTTCTACTTTTCTTTTCTGGCAACACTAGCACTATTGTGCCAGTCATCTGCAAGACTGATGGAAGGTTTACTATTTTTGAGATGATGCAAGATACTACGTGAATTTCTTCTGCATATCCAGATGTAGTGTCCACAGGTCATTAGGGTCCACAGTGGTGACAGAACAAAGGACAATTCATGTCAGCACATCACCCAGCAAATCCTTTCTCTGTATCTCAGTAATTCACACAGCTTTATTTGACCCTGCTATTGAATTTTTGCTAATCCTAACAAAAAGCAAGTCTATTCTGTCTTCTTAGGATTGACATCACTTTCTTAAGATTAACCAACTATCACCCTGTTTACTTTTCAGTAGAGCTGCCTTCTTACAGACTTTGTAGTATCAGACAAAACATGCTTTGTCTACTGATTTTCTTACCTATGAAATGAGACCTGTGATGGGAACTTGGCATAGCTAGTGTGACCAAACCCAAGGTATTTTGAGAGGAAAAGTGTAACACAAGTGTTGAAGCTCAGGAATGTGGACAGAATCATCAGCACCTCCTATGTAGATGAGTAAGAGGCCCCACACAATCCCCTGTTCAGACAATTTGTCCAAATATCTCACAAATATTGCCAACACATGCCAACCTCAGCAAAAACAAGTGAGTTCAACTTGTGTAGCAGCACAGAAGTCCTGAAGTCCCCATGCACAAAGCATTTTATGTAAAATCAACTGGCAAGGCCTAAGTTCTCTGTGTGGTATGCCTCTTCATTAAAACTTGCCTTGCTCCTGCAGACACCCTCCTCTTGTGAAATTCTGTTGTGATCAAGCCAAATCTGAAGAAATAAGATTACAAAAGCCTGACCTACTTCCAGTCCACGTTCAAGTGACATGTGAAGTACTAGAACGTCATGGAGCCTGAAGAGGATTTTTGCAGCAGTGTTTATATATCAGCTTATGTGAAGAACAAAGATTTTATCATCTTCTGTAGAGAGCCCTTACTGTTTGCAGTCTTTCATAACAACTCTTACAGTTTGAAGCTGTAAATTAGTGTAGGTAAGTGTTAATAAAGAAGGAACAGCACAATTTAGGAATTCAATGAGAGTGTCATACAGGAAGCTCTGTACTAAATATTCAGGCAACAACAGCAAGGGAGGGAAATGCTGCATTTCTTCATACACTCGAGCTGAATAAAACAGAGTACAGCTGTAGCAATAAAATGTTCTTTCTTAAGAAGTGAGGATCTAAGGGACACACCTCTCACTTGTTGGAAAAATAAAACTTTGTAGGAGCTCTTTGGAGATGACAACAACACTTAAGCTCAGAACTAAGTACAAGATTTCCTCTACAACTTGCCTTTCTCTCAGTACGGCTCTTGTCACTCCTCCCAGGAAACTCTTCAGAAATTTAATTAAGCAACAGAAACGCTGGTAAGGTCAGAAGAGGGGCACATGCTGGAGTATTCTTATTTTTGATTTTTGGTTGTTTCTCAGATACCATGGCAATAGTGGTGAAATAAAAGTGAAGATTCGATTAGAGAATGAGAGGTTGGAAGTAACTTTATTTGTGTCACTAGCGTTTGCTGCTAAGAAAATTTCAGTAAACAGAGCCTATTATTACTCTGTTTCAACTGATTAAATGCTTTAAAATTCTAGCATGTTTTGCTATTTTCTAAGTAGAAAACATCAGCAATATTTCATTCCATAAAAATTAAGATTCTGAGAGCTAAATTTGAGCATTATTTGGAAACTGGCATGTGGAACAAGAATTGCCCGTAGTCTACAGTTGTGTTTTACACTGTTCCCTGACTTTAAGAAAAAAAAAAAAAAAAGAGGGAGAGAAAGAGAGAGGAATATTCAGTATACCTCCTTGTGTTGCTTGATGTGAGTTTAGAATGAAGTGACTCATTCGTGTATTTTCCTTCTTTTGAGCCTGGTGAGTGTTTGTTCCCTTCTCTGTTTTCACTATCATGACTACTATCTCCACTTTATTGGAAGATGTGGTGGTAATTATCAGAAAATAAGCAAGAAAAGTGCTAAGAAGTCCCTCTTTTTTCATGTATAAAAGAGAAGGTCTTCTACAGAGAGATCCCAGATCGACTCTGACAGGGCTTTGGTAAGCAAATCTCAAGAAGAGACAAGAATTTTTGGAAGTTACCTGCTCAATAGAAGATTGGGATAATTTTTAGAACTCAATAATTTTTAGAAATACATGTTCAAGTTTACCTATATATTTTCTCCTTACCTTTACATAACCCCAAATTATGAACAGACAGGAGAGAAACTGGTAGCATAAACACCTATGGAAAAGGGTAACTGGATATGGTGAGGTGGTGTTCCTTCTGGCAGAAAGGCAAGTGTTTAGTAAGATACAACTACAAAACACCAGTCTAAGACTTATGAAGACTGGTTCTTTTCAGCATGCTCTGTACATCAGAGCAGATGAGACCCATGAAGCATTCTACAGTATAAAATACTCTCAGGAAATACTTCAGTAAGAGTCAAACAAATCTTCATAACACTCATGAAAATGAAATGGGATTTGTAGATCTCATTTTGAACATTTCAATTCCTCCAGCTCTGTTGGATTCCATCTCAGGAACAATTTGACTTTGACATTTGTATGGGCAAGTAAGTCACTGACATGCTCTTGCAATTGTTTGCAAGAATAATTTTAGACTTGCTTATAACTGTATGCCTGATGGGAGCATTTGGGTTTATGATCAGAAGTATTCACTCCAAATAAATGACGAGAACCACAGAAGGAAAAGTCTTGTGTGCTTGGAAGAGCTTGTACTGTAGCTTAAAGTTTGTTGCAGCAATACTACAAAATGAAATGACAAATCCCAATGGAACTGAAATAACCTCTGTGTGCAGATATGTCTGAATTAGTCCATTAAAGATGCAAAGACTCCAAATGGTCCCATAACTTTCTGGTAAGACCCTAGGAGTTTTGTAGCGCTTCTAATGGTGGCAGTATTTTATTCTACTCCCAAAAGACTGATTTTCAAGATGATTTTAATTTTGTTAGGTGTTTGTAGATATGAAAAACAAATAAGAAGTTAACATTTAAAAAACACTGCAGCATATTCCATAACAATGATTTACCTATTTTAAAGCAAAAGACAAAGTTTTATTTTCTGTATTTCTCCCTTTGATTGGAAAGAGAACATTGATATTAAGCCAACTATAACCTTCTGAATAACATCAGGTTCATCTTAGTGAACTCTTAAAACAGACATTATCACAGATTCATGTACAGAAAAGTAAATCTTAGATGTAATTAATCTGGTAGATACCTGTTCCTCGAGTATTTGATCTCATACTGTGTGCTAGAAGGACCAACTGGTAAAATGACTTGTGGCAATGTGTATTTAAGGGTTTTTTTGTTACCTCCGTTTGATGCCAGAAGATCAGGACTGCTGATCTTAGAGTAACAATTTTGCCTCCAACTTTAGGCATTCATTTAGAAATATTTCTAAGTTGTCTTACAAAGTTTTCAGCTTAATTTTCCATGGATTCAGAAATTATTTCTGGTTAGCTATAGAAAGGCATCAAGACTTCCTAAATCTTATTTCAAATGAGATATTCTGAGTACAAGGACAAGAGTTATGTCCAAATTAAAATTTAGGAAATATCAGGTCAATAAAAGTAAGCTTTGATTAAAATATATTATATTGATGCTCTATGCAGGTTTGTGTATCTGACCTTTTCTCTCATTCTAGAAACTTCTGCTGAATTAGAATGAAATTCTGGCAGCATGGAAATTACACTGAGTTTTGCTATGCATTTTAGTGATGCCATATTTCACTCAGCCTTTTTATAGCATAGCTCTCATAACAACAATTTATATGTTTTCCTCCAGAAGGTATCTTTGTGTGTTGTGGGCTCTGTATCTGCCCTGCTGTCTCAGCAGTGCTCCTTGGATATGAGAACACAAGCCTACTGGTCCTCAAGCCAATCAGACTCTGTTAAGCCAGTTGAAGATGACAGAATAATATTCAGCCCCACACTTAGTCATCTCTGTTACTTTGGAACCACAGAATGAAGCATCAACAATTTCCCAGCCACCTAGAGAAATTTCTTATTATTTGATTAAAAAATGAAATATCCCCACCCCCCACCCCAAACGGGAGGAGGTAATGTCCACAAACCCAACATCATGACCAATTAGTTGAGGTTAGTAGAACATTGCCAATTATTCCATGTTTTGTATAGAAAACATATTATGTTTGAATAATGATTTTTCCATAATTGCATTATGTTGAATTTGTTTCCTTAAATATTTCCTTGCTGGTCCCACATTAATTATTCAAGCAAGGTCAAATAAAAAGACAAAATAGGACACAGGCTGAATTGCAAAATGGGAATTCTAGTTTTTCATCATCTGCAGTTTCTTTACAGTTCTGCCTCTGCTGTGTGATTTGTAGACACACAGTCACACACAGTCATTATTGTTCCAGGAGTCATATGCTCCAAAGGGACTGCAGAAGGGAACACTAAATGTTTAGAAGTTACTGTTACTAAATGTTTTATTGTTAGTAGAAGTTACTAAATGAGTTACTGTATTTTGAGTTAGTTTCTTACAGAATACCCACACGTATACATAGAATACACAGAAAAATTCTTTTCCACAGTGAATAAACATCTGCAAGATTGCATAATTCTGCATGAGTTTTGTTACATAAAAAACGATCTAGAGAAATAATATTTTGAAATCTATGAAGCATTTTAAAATAGAAAACTTAATTTGTATTTGCATTAAGATTCCTTTCATAAAGCAGGACACAAGCAAGCTATTCTCCACATTTATGGTCTGTCAGCAATATATTAATTTCTCACCTGAATCTTTTCTGCAAATTCCCCAAATGAGCTAGGATAAAGGTGGAGTTCCTGAACAACGTGAATTGAGAGCCTTGCCTTGAGCAATACACAGGCATCCCCTTGTCTTTGGCACATAAGGGCCAGCACTGTGGCAAACACAGTCCCTAACAAGAAAATGGTCAAACTAATGGAAGGACAGAAAACTGTATGATGGAGAGTTAAGGTGCTGTTCAAAAGGAGTAACACAATATTTCCCTCTGTAATTAAGATGTATATTTAACATGGAGCAGTCTAAGAGTAGAGTCATGTTGGATATATACATATTTAGTATGCACATGAATAAAATTATCCTTAATTATGTGGTGAAATAACTACACAGTATCACTTATGGATTACAGTAAGTATTACAACTTAACCTCATTTTATGTTTGGTGTATAACTGAAACATAGTTAGCACATTATATGATCTACTTCAAATAGGAGATGCATAGAGTTTTAAACTCTTCACTATATTTTCAATTGAAAATGTAATCACAATAAACCGAAGTTTATTCCTTTAGATGACAAAGGAAAACAGAACTATGTAATAGTAAAACATTCCTTTCTCAGGAGTTGATTCCTATGTGTAGTTCACACTAACACTGTAATCATTTTGGTTCAATAAGTACATTTTTCCTTTTCTGGGCTTCAAGGTAGTGCACAGCTGTGCATTCATCATTGCCATTGTTTCACGTGTGTGTTTGTATATTCATGTAGGTACAGTATTTCAGACCTGCAGCAGATAGTTATTTTTGAAGATTTTTCTATTACCTGTTCTTGAGTGAAAAGCAAAGAACATTGCTATTTATTTCATATTCTTTGTGATAGCAAATAAACCAATTCAAGAGACTTTACTTTAAATCAAATAAGTGTATAACCTCTTAGGTCTACAGAAATTATACTCCATATGTCACTAATTTCTTTTATGTCATCGATCAAACAATGGGCTACGATTAATGATGAGAAAAATTGACACCTGTTGCTCTCATGTCTTGAGTTGTTGAGTTACCTAATCTTAATTATCGATTAGTAAACTACTACTGATTTCTTGACCACGTGTAACTCCAGGGTCAAAAGACAGGGAACAGAGAATTCTATTCCTGACAGTCAAATCCAGTAAATATTGTTTTAATGTGTTAATGCAGACTACTAATTATCCTACCTCCTGAATTGTTTGTGTTTTTTTCCCCACACTGAATCAATAAACAATATTACAATACTGTATACAGCACAAGAATTACATTGAATACATCTGGAAGGAAATGGATGACCCTCATTCTTACCAGTGCTAGACTTTGGTTTAGGAATACAACTAAACTTCAGCCAAAATGAAAGGGCTCATTGCTCTACGAGGCCATTTCTCAAGAAATAAAAATCTTGTGCACGGATCCTGCTTTTCTGCAGTCCCCATCCTTGTACAGGGTGTGACTGTGAGGTGGGCAGCAGGCACAGCTGGTTTTGCAGGGAAGCCTGAGAAGCCCCCACCAAATCAGCAATGGTGCAGTTTTGCCAGCGCAGTCCCAATATAGGCAGCAGTTGTGCTGCACTGCTTCACTGTGCCAGGCTCAGCGATTCCACAATATCTACCCCACTTCCAATGAAGCAGTGGGTGGAGAGTGAAAGGTACAAGTGCTGTAATTAGACAACTATTTCAAAGTGCTGCCTTCACCAAATCTTCCACACTGTCTTGGTTTACTCAATTTATTTTATATAAACAGGAATATCCCAAATTCCTTTTGGTTGTTTTTTTTCTTTGTTTGAAAGAAAATGTAGCCCCAGTTCCATGTTCTCACACCCCACAGTGACCCTCCAAGTATGGATGAGACAGCAGGGGGAGAGCTACCCATGAATCTAACTAGGGTGAGCTCATTTCAAATTCCAGGAGTCAGGAGTAGAAGCACTACTACGGGCAGCAGTGGTCACCTAGCAGAAGGTTAAACCATATATATATGTACGTGTGTCATTTTCTTTACAGAACAGACATCTGAGAACACCATGCACAGGACATGATACACTTAGCGAGGGCCGGGAAGAGAAATGAGTGCTATACCTTCATACTTGTGATGCTCTCAAACCTCTGTTTTCTGCTAAGGCACTTAGGTAAAAATAAAATAAATGACAAAAAAAAAAAGCAGAACTCTAATTTTACCTGGGAAGCGCCAAGATTTCCAAAGTGTGTGAAAGATGTGCATGCTTATTTTAGGAGCTATTTTCTTGCAGTCCCTACAACATACAAAAACATTCTTTTAATATTTCTTTTTTCAAACAAAACAAAAGAACTAGTCTTCTCCAAGGAATATTTCAGTATCAAGTTTCATTACTATATTTGCTGCAAACCTTAGAACTTGGTAACCTTTTTCTAATTCATCTGAAGTTATAAGAACTTAACTTCTCCTTTTAGTTAATTACAGAAATCACCTACAGACAGATAAGAAAATCCCAAATCGCAAACATTTGGATAGTTATAATGTCGTATCTATACATCTTTAAGATACAGCACGTATACTAGCTATTAATACGAAGTGCAATATAATACATAATGGTCCTATAAAAAAAAAATTTCTTGTTGCACACACACTATTTAAAGTGATTAAAATGTTACAAGTTCGATAAAGAGAGGAGAAAACATCAGTGTTCTAGGCTGACGAAAGAAAGAAGTTTCATTCATTTTGGTTGCTCTCACCTATGTCGGTGAAAAAGCAGATAAACAGTGAAGTATAGAAAAAAGCACATAAAATATCCCTCAATTTGTTCCTCTATCTCATTTCCCAGGTTTTGCCTGGGAATGATAAGAGAATTATAATCATACAGCTTAAATCCTTAATGATATTTCTGCCAGGAAGCAGAAATATATATCGGTATTTATAGAGATTATAAGAGCACATACATGCTAGAGAGGGTAATCCTTTGTTTAAGAGGAAAAACACCCACTATCTATATAAGTGCTCAGCTATTCTCTGTGACAAAGAATAACTGCTCCAGGTGTACATCTCAGTGTACACTAATTGATTCTTAGGGCCTAAACAAATACAAGGTTAACTTTGAAAACAATGCGTCAGAATTTATGGCAAATGACCAAAATATCTACCCCAGCTAACAAGTATGCTTGTGTTCCTAAATGCAGGTAGCACATCCACTCTTCAGCCACAAATATGAAGTACTGTCAGGAAGGAGACTTTTTCTTCAGCCTGACTCAGTATTGACATTTCAGGTTGCTAGCATTTTAAAAGTTTTTAAAACTGCTTTTTCTGGAGCAAACCAACAGCACAAATGTTCTTTTAAATAAGCTTTATCTTTACAAGCATTTTCTCTATTACATTGTAGAAGTTTTCCCCTTAAACATTGCTATCAGAAGGAAAAAAATAAAGCCCTCTATAGCTTTGACAACAAAGTATCTTAATGCCTTTTCTCCTTGTTATTGTGTCACTGATCAATAGACCTAAATGCCATCCATCCATCAAACTAAAAGGTTTGATTGCAAAAGCTGTCTTAGCTCCTGGAGCTTCTCTCTTGTGTCTTATGCTCCTAGAAATGTCACAGTGGAGGAAATCCTAACCCTACATAAGTCAGCCTTTGTCAGATGAGCAGAGATCCCGTATGAGGGTTGTTTTGGCAGTCTTTGGACTGTCATGCATGACTGGACCAACAGTTCACTTCAAGACAAAGACAAGAAATAAAGACTCCTCATGTCCTTGAATGCTTTTTTCTGTTTATTATGAAATCAGCTATTGACTTTACTATCCTGATCAGCAGCCTCATTCGTCTGCAGTGTCCTAATGCTGACTGATACTCATTGATACTACTACATTTGATACTAATTTATCCTTTTATATTCTACAAATAAGTCTCCCTGGTTCCAGATTGTTGGAGAAGCAGACAGGAAAAAAAGCAGGAGGACACACACACATTTGTTTCTCTCAAACCTTATTTACAGAGAAGTTAAAAAACATAATTGTATGAAACCAAAGAACTGCAAGATGTAGGAGTGCTTCCCCATTGATTTGTCTGTCTATCAGGTGGGAGAAGCTCTCAGAGCTTCTGAAGACTGTCCGTTTTCTCACACGCAGCCTGAGGACATTGAGAAAAATAACAGAGAAAGAAATACAAGTGTAAATTGAGAGGATTCTTGCAGGTTTTCTTCTACTTCATATCATTCTTCAAGTTATCACTAGAGTCCAAATCAAAGAAGATTTAATTTTTAAGGGCACTGGATATGCTTGCAAATGCCTCCTTTTATTGTGATAAAGTTAATCACGAGTGTAAGCATACACAAAGCCACAGTCTAGTTGATGCTATATACTATCTATTCTGATAGACTTCTCCTTAGGAAAGTCATTTAAACTCCCTCTTTCCTTACTGGCAAAATGAGCAAAGCAACATGAATTCATGTGATTCTTAAGAGACAGAAAAAAAAGTCACTTTATTTATCAAAGTCTGCCATTTTGATTCATATTCTTCTCAGTAACATTGCCTATCATAAATAATTAAAAAGCTTATATATATTCCAGAGAAGGATAGAAACTGCCGTAGCAGGACAGAGAAGATGAACATGTTAAGTCATATTCTAAACTATTTTTAAAGAGCTAGGTGAGACTACTATCAAAGGTGGCAAATTTTACATGGTTTAAGCAGAAGAATTAGGGCACAACAAATTGACAACAGCATATTACAGCTGTTTCAGCTGGCAAGAAAACATTTTGCTACTTTCAGAACATGCTTTATGTGATGGAAAAACCCTGTCAAGTGTCCCAAGGGGGTTTACAGTTTTGCTTCAAACTGTTGCCAATGAATAAATAAGGTCAAATGTCCTTTACCATTTGTGCAGCAGTGAGCACCCAGCCAGTGCTGAATTGGCAGCAAACAGGACATTTCTCCCACTGTTCCTTATAGGAAGATGCAAGTTCAGTCAAGCTATTTACAACAAATTAGAATTTTTCCAAACCTGAAAATAACTTAACCTGAATAGTTTGGAGAAGTCACTCATCACATGTCTGCAGTTAAAAGCCTTAATCATCTTCAGTGTGAGATTTTGATTCCTAGACAAAATTAAGAGCTCCTTAAAATAGCTTGTCCTCATATCTACCAGGTGAGCTATAACACATGACAGGCTTCCTTTCATGCTATTTATTTTTCAGGCTTCATTCTTAAACAGCAAAGCTCCTTTTGTTATAAATGGTGGATATGTGAACAAAGCTCAGCAGGTTGACATCTATTAAATTTTGCATTTCATGTTTTTCTGTGATATCATACAGTTGTGAGGATAATATAAAAAGTAGACTTGAGCACCAGGCATCATCTTACACGTGTACTGGGCTAGAGATCTACTTTATACTACGCTTCCCTCACTATACCATTCTACAACTGTTTTGCTGCTCTGCAGCATGTGTACGATTTGCATGTGTTTATTCATAGCATCTTCATTTAAACTGTTGACTGATAAGAACATTGAATCAGAATTTTAGAGAGAATCTCTTATTAATTTGCTTAAAATTAATATTTTATGTAAATGACTCAGAAAAAGGAATATTCTCCAAAATTATATTATACTCTTTGAAAAAGAACTACAATCGATTTTCTTTCAAGAATATTAGTTATTGCAAAGTTGTCTTCTTTGAAGATAGAGGAATTATTTATCTCTCTTGCTTTCTTGTAAAGATGAATTAATTTAGTTGTTTAGAAAAAGCTTTTCACATGTACAGGGAGTGTACTGAATTCTTTGTTGTTTTTCCATTTTGATGATACAAAATAAGCTATTTTTTTCCTGCATCCTGATACCTAATTTTATTTCCAGAACCAACTTATTTGAAAGCAATGAAATCAATAGCACAATTCTTTTCAATGGGATGAATGTATAAGGCTTTTTTCAACATAGTAGATTAATCTTTTTGATAGTCTCAATGTCCTTTAATTCAGCAAGAGATAATGGTAGTTGCATTTTCTTATTAAATTAGTCCTTGAGCTAATACTTTGTCAGTTTTGAATATTTCAAATGTAAAAAGGAATAGGATTTTTTTTGTTTATGCAAGAGTAAAATATCCTTATTTGTAGGAGAAACATCTTAATTAACATAAATACACTTTTCAGCAAAGGTTCTCAAATACTCAAAGGCAAGCAAGCATTATAATTTCTTTTTACAGACGAGGGTAAGGCAGATGAAAGACTAAAGTCACAGCCAAACAACAAAGATTAACAACAAAGATTAATGTTTCCAAAGTATATTGAGAACTTCAGTTGTTGGTGTTGCATAGACACTGTCATTACTAAGAAAAAAACCCTTCCTTCACCCTTGAAAGGGTGAGGGCATCTAAAGATGGTAAAGACCCACAAAAGAGAGGAGAGTCAAGCAGTGGAAGAGGTTGCCCAGAGAGGTTGTTCCGTCCTCTGTCCTTGAAGACCCACCTGGGTAAAGCCCTGAGAAACCTGGTCTGACTTCATCATAGCTAACACTGCTTTGAGCAGGAGGTTGGACTAGAGATCACCCAGGATCTCTTCCAATCTGAAATATCTTGTGATCCTATAAAAACACTTCACTTTTATTATTGGCCCTTATATGTCAACAATATTTCCCATAGAAGACTCATCTGCAAGATAAACAAAATGGTATCTTTAGGGTTGATCTTGCTCTTTTTCATATGGCTGGTTATAGAAAGTTTCATCTCCGTGTACAATACAGCTCTACAGTAGGTGTTTTTGATCTGTGATGCAGACACCTGTGAGCTCAGGCTACTTTTTTTTTTTTTAATTACTGTTGCAGTTCCCTTAATACCAGACTTTTGGTTAACAACCTTACAATCACTATTCTAGAATCAATGTCTTCTCAGGAATTTTTAAGGGGTTTAAAATTGAAAAAGGTTGAAAACTATTGCCCTAGAGAACTCCAGAAAGAAATTAGCTTCTTTAGTGAGCAGATCCCCATAAGGAAACCCTTCCTAAAGCCAAATTCCAGCTGTCTCTGGAGATATGTAGGACAAAGATCTTTTCCCAAGCACGTCATATGGTCTTCTGCAGAAGACCCTTTTCCAGACTGAGTTATCAGTATACTCTCTTCACAAACTTGTCTTCGAGAGACCGGAGCAATTCTGTGGCAATGTGATAACAAATATGTTATTTAACTTTTCAAATTAAGACCCCCATTCTACAAAAAGAGCATCTTAATTTTATTTCCTCCAAGAAGCCTTAACTTACTCTCTTGACAAGTTTGTCTTAAGGAGACCAGGAGCCTTTTCGAATTAAGACTCTCATTCTGCAAACACAGAATCTTACTTTTACTTCCTACAAGAAGCCTTAACTTAAGTGACAGTGCATACAGAGTTAACCTAAAAATGTGTTTATATAGGATTTTGATTGAAGAAACTACATGTTAATGTTAGTTTGGATAATTTTATCTCATCATTACTAGCTATACACTGAGACCGCTTCCAAATTTTTGTCAATGAAAATATCAAAGGTCATTTGTAGCAGATTTTCTGTGCTTGGATAGTTCTTTTCTCCCCTGGGAGCTTAAACATTATTTTATAGATTCATAATAGAGCTGGAAGGGACCTCAAGAGGTCATTTCATCCATCCTCTGTCCCAAGGCAAGATCAAACATATCAGTCTTGACAGATGTTTGTCTAGACTGTCTTTTTAAAAACTTCCAGTTACGGGGATTCCAAAATCTCTCCAGGCAATCTTTTCCAATGCATCACTAACATTACCTTTAAAAGGGTTGGGTTTTTTTCCTAGGAATTAATCTGAATTTTCCTTGTTGCACTATAAATCCAATACTGCTTGTTCAATTGTCATTGATATAGAGAATAGATTGTTTCCTCCTCTTATAGCTCTTTTTTTAAAAAGAAAACAACTGCATATTTAAAGACTTAGTTCAGAGGATAAAAACATAACTATGAGTGGGCTGAGAGAACCAAAGCGAGAAAACTAAAGAGGTTTGAGACAAATCTTCAAGTACATAAAAATTCTTCTAGCGACACATACTTTTTTATTTAACATACAGGAACTAAAACTAGATATAGTACTGTAGGTGAGGTCTTAACAACTACAAACACAGTAAAAAATTCTTTTCTGAGTCCTGGCTATGCATCTGCTGATACATGTCATAGAACACCTGCTGCACTCATGACAATAATGACTCACATTAATTTACAGCCTTCAGATGAAAACTGCTAGCCAGCCACTTATTCCCATCTTGTAATCCTGCCTAAACGTAGTACATTGGATAGATATACGTTGGACAACATTCTGGGTTTTTTCCAAATATTTGCCAAGATAATTTTGAAACCTTTCCTATGTCTTGTTGACTGCAGACCTCTTCCAGACAGCAGGCATCTACCCACTGGCTAAATCCTCTGCATTCATTGAAGAAGGATGAGCAAAGTTGTCTCAAGGCTGCTCAGAACATTCTCCCTAAATTCTCCTAGAAATTTCCTTTCTTAGATTACCCTTTATTTAGTGAGCTGGTAAAATTTGATAACTGTGGTATGTTTGTTACCTGATTAGTTGCACAGCAGCTACCCAGGAAGCTGTTAGTTCCTTGCTGACGTGGGCTTACTCCTTTCAAAGTTAATGGCAGTGAATTCAGGAACTTGACTCTTAAATGTCCTAAGTAACATCCCTGAGGTAACGATATGATGTAAAAATATATTTTCTCTTCCTTTCATGAGTAGACATAACCCAGGACAGAGCAAGATACATATGGTAATCAATCACATTTCAAGCCCTCAATTGTATAAATCAATACAGTGGTTCCAGCAATGTGTGAGAAGAGTTAAACAGTGAAAGAACGCTAGAAAGAATTGTTGTGGGTCTGTTCTTTGTTTTTAGAAGTTTTATAATTAGTGTTGGGGCACATTGGGCACTGAATTCATTTCATAGTATCACACATAAAAGCAAGCTGAATTCCTCTCAGTGCAAAACCAACCTCAAGCTACCTTGAAAACAAGATACCAATAACCCTGTAATTTCAATTGTTCACTCTTTTTTTTATGTGTTCTGTATCTCAGTGAAGTCTCATCTTCCCAGGCCAGTGCCATAGGCTAATAATCTGTAACAAAACTCACCCTCAAAAAATGTCAGATATAATGAAAAACACAACTTCACAGATGAGAAAGTTGGCCTTAGCTAAATCCTAAGGGCCCTAGCTCTCAGCCTCAGTAGGTTCTTCTGTTTCATCCTCTAACCCTGAATTAGAAGGGTCTGTGAAATTGAACTATTCCTGTTTCTTTCTACTGAATCACTCATTACCCATCAAAGAATAACCGACTTCCACAGAATGGAAATTCTACTGCCAGCTGAGAAAAAAATGTCCCTAGCAGTTGAGACCAAAGCCTGACCACCCACCCATATGATCTACTACGTAACATTACATAGCACTAGTAGCAGTAGATGCAGATGAACACATTCAAATCTGCCAGTCCAAATGGTTGGCCGCCTTATATGTCACTCAGTTATTCACAACACCGAAGGGAGTAGAGCATCCTACGGATCTGATTCTATAACATTCTGTGATGGTATAAATTAATTCCAAGGTGGAAGACCTTAATGCAGCAAAGAAAGACAGTATGAGGATCAGGAACCTCATGGACTTAGAAAGAAGGGGAAGAAAGATGGCACAATTATCAAGAGAAATTCAGAAGATAAGGCTTCTTTAATTCTAAACAACATCTATTGTGTGTTTTTTGATAGGTTTTGTCACAAATTAGAAATATTTAAACAAATCTTAGACTAAACATATGTTAAGTTAGGAAAAACAGGGCTAAAATAACATTCCTTTATTATCACTAGTAATAAATGACAGTATTGTTATTCATCTAGTTCCCAGCTTTTCTACCAATAGCCAGTGAATAATGTCCAGGTCAGAAACAATTACACTGATTGTATTTGAGATCTGATGACTTGCCTCATTAAACAGAAAATGAGGTTAATACACCACGTCTAAGCAAATTTCAAATACCGGTGACCGTACCCAACTAAGACTGACCAGATTCAAACAAGTGTCCTGGAAGCAGAGGTCAAAATGCTAGTTCTAATTAGGGGATGTCTGTTTTAAAATAGTGCAGCTTCTGAGAAGAACAAAGGGATTACCAACAGATCTACATAGCAATATGTAGAACTTAATGCAAGGGGTTTTTTCTTTGGTTTTAACAAACAGGTGTAATTCTTTGGAATTTGATCAAACAATGTCACCATACAGATATATTAACTTGGAAATAGTTCTATATGAAATGTTCAACCAACATGTCATTCATTTATGGTATACCATAACACAGTGGACCAACTTTATTGAATAAGTAATATACCACTGCTACCAATCTGATGGTTTTTTATGTTATATTTTAAATTTCAGCAGGTTGCTAAATGTCAAGTGAACTCTTTATGCTGACTTCAGACGTCACCAAAAAAATCTTTCCCAGTATGTCACAGAGCTAACTCCATTCATGATCACTGTGGGGTAGTGACTTTTTCTTTAATATTTTTATACACGCCACAGAGCCCACAGCCAAGATCAGCTTTTTCTACTTGAAATGAAAAACCCAACCATGTATATTTAGGGCATTTAAGAATTTCTTAGAACCTGAAATGAAAGAATATTTTCCCTTCCTACTTTTTCTGTTGATTGAGATTAGAATCAACATTTTTATAAAAAGCAATCAATTTTAAAAAGAAATAAAAATCACAATTCTTAGTCCGTGTATTTAAAAGGATATAGGCAAGCCAATGTATGTGAAACTGGGGGTGAAAGATTCAAAGCTAATTAAAAGGTAGTCCCAGTTGACTTAAGTGAAATCAATCAAATCAATTAAATGGCTGAATACTTCCAATTCCTGCCCCGTGATAACAGCTTTACCTAATGCTGTAAAGTTTGTGCTGCCACAGAGCAAATAAAGAATAATAATACTAGCAACAAATTTTGATTAAAAGAAGAAAATAGATTTGATAAGGTAATTTTGGATTTGTATAGAGGCTGATTCTGAATTAAATATTTTATTAATGAAGATGTAGGTCTTCCATTGCCGCTTATATAATTTGAGAGGTTATCACTCAAAAATGATACATTTGATCCTACTTAGGTGTTTGGAATATTTAGATTTGCTATTAAGCATTGAATCCCAACTCTAATGGCCTTTTATCTACTACAGCTGTAGATAAGTTTAATTTTGATTTATGTTAAATCAATTATTTTCTATCTGCAATCTAAAAAAAAAAAAAAACCCACCCAAAAATGCTAGTTTGCTCTTGGCTTTTCCCCTGTCTAGTCTAAACACTGAAAATGTCAAGTTTGCTCACTAATTAAACATATCTGTCTTAGACTCCACTCGTACCTTTCATCATAATGGTGCAGAGTCCCAGGGAGACATTATACATTCATGTTTTCAAATATAAGATGTAAAAAAATACAAATATAAATTTAATGCAGCAATCTCTTAATGAGCAAAGCAATTATGGCATGGGAGAAATGAAGGAATTAGCCTTCTAAAAACTTCTCAGTATTTACAAGCCCAGGGCTTCAGAGTCTGGTTGAGACATGATTTTGTGCAGATCCTCTATAGAGAAGTAGAATGAAATGTGAGTTATTAGTGGAAGTCAGGGAAAACGTGCTTAAAAAGAGAGCGTTGAACTACATTGAATTTATAACATAAATGATAAAATACTGGATTTTCACGACTGGGATTGAAATCTTGCAGGAAAAGATTTCTTATGGTATTTTGGTTCTTTTGCATCTATTCAGAAACCAAATTTTAAAAAATCCAAACCAAGAAACTAAAACCACTGCAACGGCAACTAACCCTAAAGATATGCATTAGCAATTCAAAACTTTGGCAAAAGAAGGTTTTTTTTTAAACTCCAGTTTTAAAAATGTCTGAAGCTTCCCGGTGCTTGTGTAATAAGATGTCTCCTAGTTTATGGCAGCTGATAGATTCATAGCATAAATTCTGCCTTTTTCTCATTTTCTTTGAGGTCTCTGTGTGGCCACTGATTAATACGATTAGTAAATGGAATTTAAGCTAAGTTCAGATACAACCAGGAACACAATAACAGAGCATAAAAAAATATATTAGCATTTTCATAAAATAAGAAGAAAGAATGTATAAAAGGAATAAAGTGTATTTCAGATGGAAAGAACTGTAATCATGGAATAAATTCAAAAGGTCATCAAAGGTGCAATATGAGCAACTGGGGAAATTAGATGGAAAAGAAACACAAGTAATTTTTAAAATCTACAAAGTAAAAATGATCATACTAAAGCATGCCGAGTTGTCAGTGTTCTTCCCTTAACAGGACACTAGCTCTCTAATGCCAGATGGATGGTTAGACAGATCTATTCTATTAATACAGTTGCTCCGTTTTGCAGAACTGGACTCTCTCCATTTAAATGTGCATCACAGGGGAAAGGCCATCTGTATGTCACAACAAAGTAGGTCCTGCTGAGTACACTCGGTGCAGATACGAACCTACACAAGAAAGTAAAATCTTGTAGCTGCATAGAGCTACTCAGTAGCCAGCTACCACAACACGGTTTGTGCACAAGACCTCCTGAGATCAGTCAGTAACTTTCCTTCCTTCACCAAAGAGGAGCTTGGACATGAGCTCTGTCTGCTTGCTGTCTTGCACAGTCCCACACAGCACAGTGTCACAGGCAGGTTCAGCTGTGGAACATATGTTCAGTTACATTTCACAGCAAAATTGAAAATGCAGGTTTTGGAAAATCTAGTGAAACAAGCATTGCTGGCCAAACATGCTGTGCTAAATGTAAACTCAGCATTTTCATCAGAAACATGGCACAAAACTTCAAAAAACAGATTTTGGGATGGTAACAGACGTGCAAGTAATGTCTGCTGGCATGACTGTAGTCATGGCAGCATCTCAGTACTAGAACTGTGCTCCAAAATTCAGTACAGCACTGGAGAACTGGCATACAACAAGCCATCTTTTGATCTTTTAACCTATTAGAATGTTCTATAAGACAGCCCTTAAAAGAAACTTATCCATGCAGAAGCAGAGCTGCACCACTCAAAAGACTGGCACTCCTACCACTCCCTTTTCTTTGGGACCCATCGTACAGTGGGTGCCAAAGAAGCAGGGAATGGCAGCAGCTTGGGAATGTCAAGTGCTTGATGAAAATAAAATATTGTGGAATTATAAGGTAATACATGGGTGCAAAGAAAGGTATGGGGTTGTGTCTTTGTGGGAAGAGAAGGAGGGAAAAGATGGAGTGAGATTTAGGGCAAGAAATGAGATTAAGAAAGTGTCGTTTGGGCAAGGCTGACAAAGGATTTAAAAGAGGAATGACTGAAGTAGTATTGAGAGAGAAGTAGCTATGCTGGTTTTGAATATCCACAACTAAAGGTTATATTGACAGAAATTTTTATTTTATAGTATTTTATTTTTTTACTGACGAGGGTCTTTCAAGGCTTTTGTGAGAGGAGGGACTGAAAAAGATGAATTCAGTTTTCAGTTTTAAGAGAAGTGTTTCAGAGTGTTTCTGCTTTACAAATATATGCAAAGAGGTTAGTTTTATTCCAATACAGAACAGAAACTAATTTTCAAAACCTTAAAAGCAGAGTTCTACATCTCCTGATAGCGAGGTGAGCTATAGCTGGGTTATTAATGTTAAGGAAAACCAAGTCATTTTGAGAGGAGTGATGAGAGAGACAATGTGGGAGAAAAATAAAGGGCAATAATGTCCTGTGTTCAAATTAACTGTAGGGATTAGGCTTGATTCTGATCTCATTTACACAATCTGTCTCAGTTTCAGAGCAGTTACGTTCAATTTAAATGGAATTTAGTAGGACTTGAATTAAGAGTTTGACCTTCCCAATAGTGTAAACTACCAGAACTGGAGACCATTTCCTTGCATGTTGGCCAAAATAGAGATGGCTGGCATTTTTCCTTTGTTTGCTGTGTTAAAGGGGCGAGGATGTAAATGCTTCATGAGAACTATTTGCAGTGGTAAAGTAATTCTGAAACAATTAGTAGAATATTTAATTCAACCATATAGACAAAAGAATAAATACCTCTTCTGTTATATACCCTGGGGTTTTTTGCGTGTTCATTAATGCAAAAGTACAATCCACAAGGAGACATAATACGTTCTGTTTTGGCGTCCTATCGTATCAACTGCTTCTGTTTTGGTAAACAGAAAATTAACTTTATTTTCTGAACATATATCTAAATGCGGAAGTTGCTAAAGTAAACTCTTTAAACACTATGCAAGCTTACCTTGATCAATTCCATTTAAATTAAAGTAAATTAATAGGGAAGTCTTTCAGAAGCACTGAAATCCCATTTTCAGAAAGAACATGTGCACTTAAATAGTTCTGGTTCAATTCGAGAAGGTTAGTACAGCTCCTAAAGCATTTAGGTAGTTTTGTTCAGGTTTTTTTGCCCCCTCAAAATACTTAGCTATCAGAACAAAATTCAGATTGTGTTCTTAGACTGGGACAGAAGAGAAGTCAGCAGTCCTGAAATATTTTTTTCCTTTTATGGTACCATTGAATGAAATGAACTCCTTCCAAATAAAGCAAGCAATAGAGCAGCCTCTTATCCCTCCATCTACCAACAAAAGATACCTCTGGCATTTTATCCTGAACTGGAATAGAGTCCCTGTATTTCACTGAAACACATGTATTCACGCTTGCTGAAACTGCATTCTACAGGGCCGAATACTGGTCTGTTAGAAATCAATATAGAACTTGTCACTGGTTCCATGGGGTCAGCATTTTACCTACCATATTTCATACACAATTCCTTTGAACACAAAAGACGCAATTTTTTTTCAGAAGCATGCATACTTATATGTCTGTAAGACTATCTATAGGTAGAGATGTATGTAGCTGGAATTTTCAGGTCAAGTACATTCTTAAATCTTTCCTACAATATGCATCTATGGCAATGGTTGCACACCAAACACAAACGCCTATACAGAGCCAAGTTTTTCTTTGATGAGCACGCACTTTAAAAGTGGGAACCAAAGGGTCATGACAAAGAGTGTAAAACACAAAGTGAACAAGATGATGAATATCAGAGCCCACAGTTCTCTCTAAACAGAGATACCTTATTTATACAAGCCAAACTTAAATGCCACACAGCTTGGGGTTTTACCATGAATGTGTTTTTAACAGCAAACAAGATGAATGTATATTTTTCATTCACAGACAGATAAAGCTATTTTTAATTCATTTCTATTCTGTTTAAAGTTTTAGACCATTTTCTATAAATTGCATTTGAAATTATTCTTTTAGTTTCATGCTAAAATAAATTAAAAGAAAAACAAAAGTAGTAGCAGAAATCTTACCAAATTTAATGAGTTTTCAGGGAAAATTGAGTCCACAGTCTCTCTCTTGCATGTGTCAAAAACCTTCCCCCTTGGAAAACATTAACATTCTGACCAGTAATACTGACTATTTGGCATGAAGCATTCCCCACTGTATGCCTGCATACCACAATTGTTATTCCACCAAAGTATCTTCTAAGTTCTTTGCCAATTTCGGAGTAGTTGGATTGTTGCTAAGAATTTATCCATAAACATCATTATCATCCTGATTAATGACTCCTTTTCCCAAAAATGTTTACAATATAACCACAGTATTCAAGTATAGATTTCTACACAAAATATATGTATAGTCTACCTTTGTCTATTTAGTAGTAATATTTTTTTATTTTTATTTCTCTCCAGATTCCAGATTTTATTTCTTGCCAGATTCTTTGCCATTTTCCCCTCTTCCTCATTTCCATACATACTGGCCCTCTCTAGATCACCGTCTCCAGGTCTAGCGAAGGATTGCTTTCCCTAGGCACAGAATTGTAATCTTAAAATATTTTCCAAACCACCACCCATCTATTCATTCGACAAGTCACAACTCCTACAAATTTATTAATGGCTTCTGATTGTGATAATTAAACTGCTCTTTAACCTCTTTTTATGGTGCAGGCCTCATCTTCACAACCTTCTTCAAAAACTCATACTTAATTTTTCCCACTAGAATAAGTATCTCTGAGAACAGCAAGGCAGTTGCCCAAATTCTCACAGTGTTATTAATCATGGTCATATGGTTTGCCCTCCGTTCATTTAAGATCCTTTCATACCTTACCCTGTCTATTCACATCGTTTTCTTTTAAATCATTTCCAGAGGCCTTTTAACGTGCTGACATGCAACACCACAGAAACTGTTTGGTAATCTGTACATTCCTTCCACACACCTTTCCTTCGCACTATGTCAGTCACACCCAATCAGTAGGTTACCTTCCAGTTTCCCTCCCTGCACCCTAATCCATTTTAAATTCTGCTAGCACATCATCCACTTTTGAAAGCTTTATTTTTGACTCCTTTCAGTGGCAGACGTTACTTCAGATTTTCATGGATATAGTTTATTTCACCTGCACAATCAATATTATTTAACAGTATTTTATCTTCTTCAAAGTATTTTTAGTCACATCAATCACATGCTTTTCTTCTCTCAGGATTTCTCTAGTTGCCAATTTAATAACCTTATTTGGCAGTGCAAAATCTCCTATCAATAAGATTCTTACTCAGACATCTCTCCTGAGCTACTACTCTCTTTGTTGCCATCTTCTAACTCTGGCCTGCTCTCTTGATTTCGTATGACCAGTTTCAAATTTGTTTATTTAGTTTCTTCTTTGGACTTCATTTCTGTCCTCAATAATCTTAAACGCTTTGTCTGAGAACCGTTTTCTCTCTTGATCCAATTCTTCACCTCTAACAGCCTCAGCTATGCCCATGAGGGTTACCTTAGTAACTTCCCACTTAACACTAAGCTCTTGTCCCTCCTTTAGCTTCAACAGTGTTCAAAAACAACTATTGACATCAGCTGTATTTGTTCAAATAGTAATTCAGTGAAATTTCAGTAGAGCCAGGACTCTAAGTTCTTGATTTTTAATTTAAAATGTAGATACATACAATCAGCTGTATCTGAATCACAATTTCCTCCAAGATAAGTTCTGTAACTGCAGACGAATACTCTCCACGTTGACACCAACACAGAGTCATCTAATTTCTTGAAGAGTAGTTTGATAATCTCTGGACAGCCTCCTTATGAAGAAGGAATAGTGTTTCTGAATTGACGTGCTACAGCTATAGCATATTTTATTGCTACAATAAACCTGTAACTATTAAACTAATTAAAAAATGAGTGTGATGTGCCTGAGCTTTTAGCAAGTGAATATGGGTTAGTTATTTTATGATACCTGACTCAGCTACTTCTGATGAACTGACCAGAGAGAATACCCACATTGCTAGGAGAGCACTTTCAGTAGACTCAGAAGAGAAAGCAGACACGCACTGAACGTTCCTTTCCTATTCCCAGTGTCACTAACCTAGTTTAAAGTGATGTGACATCACTAAAGAAAAGCCAAATCCTACCTGAACAAGAATTTTCCCTTGTTTATTACATCTCAGTAAGACTCAATCCTGCCGGCATATATGCCTGGGTGTAACTGTGTTTATGTGAGGAATATAAAAAGCATTAGAAATGTGAAAAGCTGTTTCAACGTGTATTTGCACATCTGTGACTACAGCCAGTAAGGTCCTGTGTCCTTTCGGAAGGATAAAGAGAAAAGCCATCCAAAAAACAAAGTGAGGGCAGCTAACTGGTAAAGCATCAAAATCCTTGTCAATTTTCAATTATCACCTATGAATTATATCCACTTATAGTAAGTCAGGACTGTTTTTTAAGAAAGTAAGAACAAATTAAAAGGCATATAAGGAAATGTTATCAAAGACCAGGTGACAGCAAAGGAATAGAGCGGAAAATCAGAAAAACGTGTTACTAGAAATTTAGGAAACACTTCTATCCTAAGAACTTATTTTTAATAGAATTCTTTATGATTATATTTGATTCTAACTGAAACAGTGAGGTTTTAATTGACTTTCTCCATATTTTTCTTCCCTCTTCCTACTAATTTATGATGACTGGGCATAGAGGGACCATAAGTGGTGAATTAAATTTTCCAGTAATCACTTCTGAATTTTTTACTGTCCCCAATCTACAAAAGCCAAGGTCAAAAAAGTTGCCACTTACTGCTGATCATAACAGGTCTACCCTTCTCACATCCTAAAATCTGAATCTAAAAAGAGCAAAAATGGAACAAATGCCAAGTATTCAGAGAATCAAGAGGCCTTGAATTAACTTCTGGATGACAGGCTTTTTGGGGGGAATTTTTTTTTTTTTTTAAATCTGCCTCTAAAGGACCAGGAACAACCTACGAAAACTATCTTCCTTATTTAATCCTGACATTTTTATTAGGACACCTATTCACCTGCTTTGAACTTTAGTGTGCTGACGACCTTACTTAGAGAAGCAGGCTGTAAACTTCTGTGTGATTTCTGCCTGCACTGATAAAGATACAAATTTCTTCACTCAGGATTATATGCTTTGAAGACGGTCAGGTAATTCAGAAAGAAATTTCATATTCCAGTGATGACTTGAACAGGGAAAAAAACCCACTATGGCAATAAAAGAAATAAGGGTAAATCAGCTGAATACATAAAACCACAACCATTTCGAAGAGGTTACATCCACCAACTTGGTTTTATAAACTATTGCCATAAAAATCAGTGAATCTCTATTTACACAGGTTAAAAGGGCAAATTTAATGAACTGGATTGTGCCCATTAATTTGTTTCATTAATTTCATTTTACAGCTTTGTGAAGATTAAATAGAAGATTTAAGATGTGGCATGAGCTTAATATATTTGGTATTTAGGAACTATGCAAAACAGTAGATTCATTTCATAAGGCTTAAAGGAAGAAAAGACTACAACACAATTGGCCTACAGTCCAGATACATACATACACTGGGAAATTCAGAATTTTTAGTCAGCAGAAGAGGAGTTCAGAATTGTTATATTTCTTCTCAAGCAAAACAGTTTTTTCTAAAAGTCCCTATCACACTGACAACTAGAAAGTATTTAACACGTAATTACTGAATATTGTCATTTAAAAAAATCCTTTTCATCAGCTAGTGAGGGTCAAAGCAACTATTAGATGTACTGTTTCCTCTTTGAAATTATAGAAAATGACATAAGAGCCAGATGTGGAAAATTAGGTGTATGAAAATTCCATTAAAAATTGGCTGGATTGACTTATCCTTCAGAAAATTATAAATATGTTTTATTTTTATGTTCCATGCCCATTACGTGATGTGCTTTTTTGTGAGTTTTCTAATGAGATTGTGAAGACCAAGGTTCCTCTTAAATGAAGATCATCACAGAGCTTGTAATCCTTTTCTAACCTTTTGCTTGAATGCAAGAAGCTTTCATTTGACAAGTAGGAAATACCAGTATCAAAACGCAAACCTCACCATCTTGCAAACCACCAAGATTGTCATCCTACAGTTCTCTTTCCTATCCCATTGACAGGCAAGAAAAGTTCAGATATTGTTTCACGTGCTCAGTGATCCATCATGAACAAACAGGAAGGATGTAAGACCATATTTATTTAGACACAGATTTCTTCTGCGTTTTCTCACGTAATTTTCTTTACACAAATATTCTCTCATGAATTTAAGGTCCCAGGGATCATATTGTGGAGTTCAGAATACTAAAAGCTCCTGCAAAGATTTGATTAAGATGAAGTTTTATTTTTGGAACTAAAACCTTTCTTTACACTGATGCTTATACAGTATTAAGATACTGTAAAGTTCCAACTAAAGTGCAAGCATACATGATATATGTACCCCATTTATGGTACGTGCAGACCATTTGTCAGCTACACTAGCAAATCTAATTAAATGTTCTGTTTGTACTTACGTAAAGAAATAATTTTTTGTGGTGCTGCTTCTTTTCCCCAAGGAAGTGTAAGAATAGTACTGTTTGTGTTACCCAGATTAGAAAGAGTTATAAAATAAGTACATAGGATAATTTAAATAAACTGTACCTAAAGATTTATTATTCAGAAGCAAGGGAAAGAAGTTGTTGGATTGGATTATCAAGAAGTTACCTTAAAAAGAAATTACAAACAATTAAACTATCAAGGGAAAGGATACAAATTATTGCATGGGGATTTAGAGGCATAGCCATGTAATGCACTGTAAATTAAAGTCATTTATAAAGTACAAGTGGAAACCACACATAAGAACAACTGCTTAGTCAGCAAAGGTGAGTCAAATTATTTACCACTGCAAGAACAATTCCATGGGATAGTTCACTGCATGCTTATCAAATATTTGCTGTCTTCAAAATAGTCATAAATATTAATATGCCCTGAAGACAGGCATATTCACTGGAACACTCTCAGCTACTTTCTCTGCAAGTGTAAGAGAGGACACAGCCAAAAGTCTCCCTGTGTGGATATACAAAGTTGCCTTAACATTCCCTCTCCGTTCTCTGTCACTATTAAAAAGGTCAATTATATATGGTAATGATGGGAAAGAAGGTGCTTTAGACAGAGCAGCGATCTAACAGAGATGTGAGACGTAAAAATAAGGGAGTTAGTGTACAGTTTCAGAGAGGGAAAATGTAGTTGATCCTCCTTTCGCCTGAAAGATATCACATTAAGATGTCTAGTACGTATCTGGAAGATCTCCATCCACCCTGCAGCTGTAAAAAACTCGGTCTGAAATCAGGTATACTTAAACTTGTGAGTTATTTACGTGCAGTAGGCATGGTTTAGTTCTTCATGTTTTCCAAAAGAGTCTTATATCTCACCAAATAGGAAAAATATATAATTTTCCTTCCTCTGGTATGATTTACATTTACCTGGGAACTGGGTACTTCATCTTCAGGTTTGTCAAAAGGGAAAACTACAGAAAGGTGAGTTCTTCTAGATCACTGAATAAAATGAGTCTACAGGTTCCCTATGGTGCACAGGGAGGTCTATAGTCTCCTTTGGGTTTGCTTTGCCCACTGCCTTTACAATTTGGAGCCGATAGCTCCCCTTCACTCCCCTAGGATGGCTGAGCAGCGAGGTCAGGTGCCGCTTCAAGAGGGTAAGCTGAGCTGAGAACTCACTGTGAAAACAAGGCAGGCAGCCACAGAGGTTTCACAGACTAAAGGGCAGTCCCACCATATCAGAGCAAGGCAAGCAGAGCAAACCAGTGAGGGAAACCAGGTTTAGCCAAGAGTCCAAATCACCAAACAGGTCCAAGTTCAAGGCGGAGAACCAAGTCTCTGGGCCAGGGTCCGGATCAGCCAGACCACTGGCACGGCTGCAGCCTAGATCACACAAGGACCAAGGCCAAAAGCCTCAGCTAAAACACTGCTCCCAGGCGGGAAGGTGGAAGCCCCTCCTCAGACAGTTCTCTTCACAGCCACCCACCTGCACCATTACCTAAAGCTGGCTCCCAAGCCTGGGCAGCTGAGCCCTCAGGGGGAGGGATGTGCTTCAAGCCTTGACACCAAGCCCCACACAAATGTGCCAAACAAGGGTTATTATGCAAGACCACTACACAAATGTTCTCTGACTTTTGGGGCATACACACAGACCAGTAGCTGAAAGATTTAAGGAACAGAAAGGGCGTCTTTCTTGGCTCTCATACACAGAAGGCAAATTTCACAGTGGATCTTTAGGGTGAAATACATAAAATTTTAAAAAAATCCAGGCTTTGTCTCATTTTTGTGGTATCACTCTTAAATGCAAGTGTGTATAATAATACATACCTTGTAATAGTGCCCTAAAATGTTACGTATTTATTTTCATTTGCAATCCCATTTCATATTGCTATATAAGGAAATATACTATAAGGTATCACATAAGAGTGCTCATAATGCAAAGCATAGCTAAAACCCCCAAATCCCAATGTTACTTAATTTTATAGGTTATAGGATTTAATGCAAATGTTAATGTGTTCTTACAATACAGTGGAGAGAAAGAGTAGAAGAAAAAAGAAGCCATTCCCATAAGCTCTAGATTTGCCATGCTATGAGAGTCATTCTCAAATTTTCCCTTGTCATTACAGTCTCTTCGTGTTTTAAAAAGATTCTGAGAAGCTGTAGAACTACTGAGAATATAAAGTGTATTATACATGGATTTTTTTTTCCTGAAAACCTTATACAATATAATCAACACTTTTGAAGCCTCGAGTACATGTTTTTCTTTTAATGGTATTTCTCGGCACTGCTAGGGTAAGACAGGTATACTAAATAGCGAGTGATACAATGGTTACCATGGTTAAGATCTGCAGTCTTTTTATATTGAATGGTAAATACTTAAATATTTGTACATAATCCAACAAGTGGACAGAGCAGGAACAAATCAGCCACAGGCATGTAGGCCTCTCTCTCCTTATTTTAACTTGCTTCTATAACCAACCTCCCCTTTCACGAGCACTGTTATTTTCCTCCCCTTCCTCCCCACTTTTGATGAGGAAAGTGATGTATATTCTTGCCTCTAAAAAGGAAAATTATAAAGTGAAGATTACAGGCTACCTGTAAACTCAGACTTCAGCCAGAGGTAAGAGGTTCTCAGTATTTCTCACACATCTCACTTCATTACCAGAGGAACGTCTATTGCAGACACTCATTATGATTTACAGGTTTTTATTTGACCTCCATAAATAATATGCCAAAGCAATAGACAAAAGTCTTCTGAATTAAATCAAAACAGTCCTGCTTATGGGTGCCACTGCATTAAAATATACATCTTCAGAAGAAGACATAATCTGTGAATTTTATGATCAATCAAGACAACTTGTCAAGCAAAGTGAAGTAATTCAGTTATTTCAATAAATAACTCATACAAAGAAGACATTCTGTATTTGATTGTAAAATACAGTTAGACAATTTCTTATGTTGCTTTTTAGCAGTGCTGACATGCAGGTGATAAACTGGAAATAACATTTACCTCCATGCAAGTTATCAATGCTCAGGAATTACAGTCACTTATTTAGATGCTTATATTTGAATTTAGCTGCCTCATTTCAGACACATGAAAGTTGCTTAGAATCATTCAAAGCAGTATATTGCATCTAAACACTTCAAAATAATTTCACAAGCAAATTAAGTGTAAAGGGAAGTGTCACATTCTCAGAACAGTTTATCCACAAAATATTTTTTAAAAAAACCAAACATTTACTATGGGATACGTGGATTCTAGCACTAGATAATGTTTTCTGAAGAAGATGAATTAGTGATAGGATACATTTCTCAGTCTAAGCATAGGGCCTTCAAATTGCTAGTTAGGCAAAATAAGTTTGGCTCGTGCAGTTGCCAATTCACCAGGTATTTTTTATATGTTTATATCATAGAAAACAAATTATTTTTGCTAAATGACGTATTTCCTTATCTTATTTATCTAACTATATTTATGTTACACATTTTTTTAGAATATCTGCCTTCACTGTAGATCTGGACATGTTTTTGCAACGCCCCGCCTCTGCAGCCTAGACTGATTTGTGGAAAAGGATGGCTTGGCAAGTGAAAGGAGGGGAAGATACTTTTTGAACCTGTCATGGACATTTCTACATATTCTGTGGTATTTGAATTGTATGTCCTTTCTGACAAAAAGGCTATTGCCTGCTGTGAAATAGATCAATGGGTGACATTGTGCAGTGATTGCTATTTGTTTAAGAGAAATCTCCCTGACTGACCCACTTCCTGTAATGCATAAAAAATAAATGACAGCAGTAATATTTTTGTTCTTGTTTCACTTTCATTCATCTTATTTGATCAGCACTGAACAAAACTGACATCTCATCAAACCCGAAAGTGTATTTCTGCACTAGGTTCATCAGAGGGTGGCATTTAAAACACAGACATTGCAGGAACAAATGCATTTGCCAGCTCTGTCCATCGATGTAAACCTGACCTTTATCCTGTAGATTTATTGACACTGTGCTGCTTTGTATCATATTTCATTACTATGTGGAAATCCTGGAAGGTCCTCCCTGTAAAACCACTTTTGATTTTTATCTGCAAATTTTTGCATCTACAGTAGATTCATCTAAAGACTGAGAAAACCTTAATATGTCTCAATCTTACATAAAACAAGATGACTTAATTACATTTTTTTAAATGGCTCCACATTGATCTGTCTTTCAGTTGCATCAGTTCTTAGGAACATCACGCAAGAACAGCATCACTGAGTAGCACTTTTCCTACAGTCTCTTTCACCTCTCCCCATACCCAAATACATTGATAATCCTGTTCAGGAAAGAATCTAATACATATAGTCTTGTAATTAGGATTTACAATTTTTAAATAGTCAAATAAATTCCACGTACAAAACATGATCTAGGCTCCAATACTATGTTACTGAAACAATAGCACTACAATTCGTTATGCAGTATGCTTCCGCTTTGTTCCTACAATCACCTAGGAGACATATAAGCCCTTTAATAAACAGGGTATTCTAAAACTTCTTCAGATTGATATGTAACAATTTTAACTACAGATAACAGCTCTGTGACTAAATATCTTGTTCAGTGTGGGGAAATTTTGATGAGAACAAATAAAAATGAACAAAGCTAATTCCAATCATGCTGAAAAAAACCACATTTTCCCAACTAATTGTCTAAATAACGGTTTGCATTTCTTCAGTATGTTCTTTTCCTAAATCCCCTGGAAGATTTCCAACAAGCCAGAAGACTAAAGCACCATGCTGGTGAGCCCTATGTGAATCACATCTGTGTCGCTGTTTTCAGCCTCCTAGGCTTGAACATATTGAAACAGTCAATGCCTGGCAGTAAAGCAAATAGGCTATTTTCCTTAAAGAAAGAAAAATCTATTACTCTTGTGCTGGATTCTCAAATCCTAATATTTACCCTTGTCTAAATAATGCATAATTGAGCTCTAACATAAACCAACTCCAGATTTCCCTCAAAACCATTGTTTCCTTTCTTAAAATAGAAGTGGAAAGCAAATGAAAATCATCCTTTCATTCCTGCATTAATTGATAAAAGATTAGAGCTCAGTCCTTGAAGTCAAGAGAAAGACATAGGAAGGATAGCAGGAAAGGGGGAGGGGGATTACCACTTGTCTGCTAAGTGTCGGAATTTACACAGACATCTGTATCTGAGAGAGCTGCCTGGGATCCCTTTACAGTCAATGGAAAGAAATGAGCATTTCTAGAGGATAATTTCTCTGATGTATCTTAAACATCTTCCTTTTGGATGGGATAAACCTATGCATCCCAAATGTAATTACAACACGA
Organism: Chroicocephalus ridibundus; assembly: GCF_963924245.1. Taxonomy (NCBI): domain Eukaryota; kingdom Metazoa; phylum Chordata; class Aves; order Charadriiformes; family Laridae; genus Chroicocephalus; species Chroicocephalus ridibundus. The sequence goes on from NC_086287.1 coordinate 80,397,493, forward strand.
GCTTCAGCTAAAGCCCAAGGTCATCCACACTAATTTTAGTGAGGCTCTGAGTCTGCATTTTTTCCCTCTTAAGTGAATTTTTGAGATTTAAAACAGCTTTTTCAAGCAGCAATTTAAAAAATACACACCACAACATCAAAAGCAGGAAGGTGTGGATTTGTGACACACAAAAAAAGTAAATTCCTCATTCACTAAATTCCTCTAAAAATACAAGAGTATATTTCAGTCCATATAATTAAGAAGTCCTGTTTTTATTCCTCTTCATTAATATTGACAGTGCTTTTAGTTTTGCAGGTATCATGGGAAACAGAAGAAAAAAAAATCACTTTCAGAGGTAAGATCAATTAATAATAACATTTAACTGGTTTTATGGAAAGAAAACACAAATGACAGTTCCAGTAGTTCCTGTAGAGCCCCATCTAGCTGGAGTGAAATACGATGTCTCCAGTTTCAAGAAAGCAATATTTATTGGTTAGAGACTGCTACTTTTGAAATGCTCTTGGATTTTCTATGTTTTTTCATGAGATTTTTTTGTATCATACAAGTGAACTTTATTTTGCTGTAAATGCTGCTTTTTGAAATTCAAAATAGATTTTTTAAAACAATCTAGTAGATCTAGTGGAAAATGAAGTGTTTAAAACTAAGACTCCCGTAATACTCCATTAGAATTGAAGTACAGCATCTTACTGCTGGATGATGTTCCCTGTACCTAATTAGTCTGCCTCATTTATAAAGCAGCAACTCCACTGACGAACAAAAGTCAGCATAAAGAAGAAACTAGATGACCTGACTACTTATCTCCAGACTTATTTGAGTCTCTCTTTTGTCCTTTTATAGACTAGCAAGGAAGTGCTAGGAGTACAGGCTACAAAAGGTGCTAACAGACAAAAAGATATAGATGAGGAGGAGATGGAAGGCAGGATGCCGACCATCTTTGCTGATCAATGAAAGAGGAAAACCAGATATATTTTATAGTCCAGAAACCCCATCAGAAAAAAAAAGTTACAGCAGTCATAGTTACAGAAATGGAATATGATCTGGAAAAATAGATGCTTTCTCCATCATCTATATTCTGTATTTTCAAAAATAAGTCTTTAAACCCTTCTCTTTAATTTGCTGACATTACCATTAAAGGTTTACTGTTTGTCACAATTACATTCCAGAAGTAACTTCAAGACGACTTTCATGTGAAAAGCAAATGAGACATGAATATGTCCATGATCTCTTCACATAAAAATTTATTAAATAGCAAAGTTAGTTCAAGTAATAATGATACTGCCAGTTGGGACTTGTTGGGGGATCCCTGAAATTGATGTTTTAATTATGTTATGAATACACTGTCTTGACATTACTGTCATTGTGTCTACTGCAGAAAACTCAGCAAGCCTATACAAGCAGTTCAGATTAGTTTGTCTAAGGAACCAGCAAAATAAGAGCAACTTTTATTCAACATAGTGTTCAAATTATTTGCCTGCACCAATCTTTCCTACATAGTTAAATATACAACTTCTTAGAATATGCTTATTAGTAGAAATGCACGTTGTTTAGGCAAAACTAACTTTCTGACAAATGTTCCATTTTTAGTCTTAGTGTATTCCATGTTGTTGTTTAAAACCATTTTTAAAGTTTCAAATAGGTGAAGGAAAAATACATTATACCATGTATTTTGCCTGCTCAGATCTCTATGGCTTCTTGTAACTATAGAGGAAGGTTTCTAATAGAATCATAGAATTGTCAGGGTTGGAAAGGACCTTAAAGATCATCTATAGTTCCAACCCCCCTGCCATGGGCAGGGACACCTCCCACTAGATCAGGTTGCTCAGAGCCCCGCCCAGCCTGGCCTTAAAAACTTCCAGGGATGGGGCTTCCACCACCTCTCTGGGCAACGTGTTCCAGTGTCTTACCAATACTTGATTGCACGGTCCAGAGAGCTGGCTGGCAAACAGCAAACAGTGACTGGATCCCCATCTGCTTTTGAACAATCGAAGTTCAAGGATTAAAGTTAAAGGATCGTGCTTAGGCTGAGGTGAAGACCATCCAACACGATATTTACTTTTAAAAACTTCCCTATCTTCTTCATGGTACTTTAGGTCTAGTTTATCGTAGTGGCTATGAAAATCATTAACAATGACCATTAATTTTATCAAGACAAAAACCAGTCAGCATTGCAAAGAGAAGCCTTTTGCAGACAGCCTTGGACAGATACTGATTTTTACTGCCAGGATAACAATGTTTTCTGCAACAGTCATATAGATATTTTACTGAGCATAAAGCTGGATTTGACAACGATATGGTTAATATAGACTTTATCAGTCAGCCTTACCCCAAGTATTTAAGTCTGTTGTATTTGATTGTCTGCTGTATTGATTTTCTGGACGTACCACATTCGAGGTGTACTCTGCTAACAGCCTAGCAATGATTCCTTGCTTTGGGAACAAGAATGAAACATTTGCAGATGCTATTTTATGTCCTGGCTCAATTAACAAGGAAGGCTTGTGAGAAGCAGTTTTTATGCAGTCCTGATAAATTGCTTGACTAAGCAGACTTTTGTATGGGCTGCAGATGTTTACCTGACTCATAAATTCATGAAATCTGACAGAGATGACTTTGAGGTCTCCATGTATATACCTGATGTATGCAAATACAATTAATATATTAAATATAAGCCATGCTGGGGCAGTAATTACTAAATTGCTTTATGTTTCCAGAGATAATGCCAGTAACATTTATGTGACTCCCTCAGATTACATTTTTCTAACTACTCTATACTGTTACATTCTTTTCTTTAAAAAGGCAAAGCTTCAGTAGTTTCCTTAACTCCTTCTTGTGATTGCAAGAGTTATGATTGTATAATCAGAGAACAGTAACAGTATCAAAAAGGAAATTCTTTTTTTCTTACTGAGGGACAGTAAACTTCTGTTTACAGTAGTATGTTGACTTATTTAAGGAGTCGAGATGACTCACCAAAACAGTAACCAATTATATTCTCTCAGATAGGAACAGAAGTCTTCACTGAAACAGAACTAAACAAAAAAATAAGCACTACTAGTAGCAAGTTTAGGGTAGTAGTCATCTATAAGAGATCCCTACGTTCACTGCTTGCATCTGTTAAAATCTATAGACCAGTTTTATGTCACAGCTGCTCAATCCTCTATTTCCTTCTCTTCTCTCCCTGTTTTACTATTCACCAGCATTTCACCATGACCACTTGCTTCTGTCAAGACACTGTTTCTTCCAGGACCGACTCTAATGAAAATACCCTCCTGATAAATTCTCGGGCGTACAACTTTGTTACTCCTACCAGCAGTATATGGAAACTGCCTGATGGGCCCTAATATCCAGACTTCCCTTCAACAGTCCATTGCAGTACTTTTCTATATCCCCTTCTGTGTACACTTCAGGAGCTAGCCCCCTAAGCATGCTTCAGCCTCTTCTCCTGCTAATGCCATAGAATTGGCATTAATTGTACTACAGTAACAGCATTGCAACCTCTCTCTAGTTCCTCTAGTCCCCATGCCAGGTTTAGGGAACTAAAAGTAGCCATGCCACTGCACTGGCAACACAACTGGTAGGAACTGAGAGGTTGCAAAGGGCTCCTTGAGGCCCTGGCACCATTTGGCACTTTCCATTGGCACAAGCCAATTTTAGCAAATTCAGGGCAACAAAGCATATTTATGAGCCAGTACTGGCCTGAACCAGAACTGAAGCCACCAGCGCTAATGAATAAATTTCAGATTTAATGGTGAGTATCACATGATCAGTATTAATAACTATACAGATAGAGAATATATGCAAAATAAAGCATCACTAGTGATCAAATAGACATTCAAAACCAAAAACTAATTAGCTAGTCAAAGACAGGATGTTATTTGTTTAGCCCTAATTCGGGTAACTGCAATTCTTTTCTTTATTAATAGTCTGTATTTTGACAGTATGATGACATTCCATTTCACGGCATGAAGAACAGAAGAGAATGCTTCAGGAGTATCCAGAATTAGAACTGAAGGAGCTATGAGAAATGAGTAAGATATATCTTTAACAGAGTTTATACATAAAATCATCAGTGCTCAACTTTTGTGCTAGTTATAATATTATCTAACATTGTTTCAGAAATCTATACAAATTAGATTTATCTGAATGTTTAGTTTGTGAGATCCTTGAGAAATATTTGCTGATAGCTCTGATACGTTTCCTTTATGAAACTAGTTTTATAGGCAACCAGCACTGTTTGCTGTTTGTGCACTCTTCAGCTTAATAATTCCTTGGGTATAGGTGTTCACCATGGAGCAGACACACACACAAGCAAACAACAGCACCACAAAGTGTCAAAGATAAAAGCAACCTTCTTACCACAAGAATTTTTGCAATCTACTATGGATTTGTTCACCTACCTTGACAAAACCAGGCTTTCTTTTATGGAAAATCTGCGATTCCAAGACAAACAGCAACACTGATAACTAGAAGGTAGAACAAGAGAAAAAGAAAAATCACTGATGGTAATAAACAAAGCAACAAAGCAATGTATGTGTGCTGCAAATAACTCCATCACTTCTTGTAGAAAACCATTTCAGTGTCTGCTACTTGGAAAGGAGGTGGACATGGTCCCTTGGTGACACTGGATCAAGCAGAAATAAGTAAGCAGTTAAGAGGGTATTTAACCTCCCAAGCGGGAAAAGTTTTACATTTTGGATGATTTTAAAGTCCGCAGTCTGATCTAACCGTTGTAACACAAGTTAATTGAAAAGATCAAATCAATAAAAAAAAAAAAAAAATCCACTTTAACTCCAGAATTAAGGGGAAAAAATAATGCATATTTTAATTCCTCTTATATTTTGCAAAAAAAACTGCAGTGCAGTTTAAGAAAGCTATATTCAGCAGTGAAAATAAAAGCTGTATCCCCTGCATCTTGTACTACTGAAGCAGTTTTTTCTCTTGTTAACTATTTCTAAGGTGAGGTTTCAATGACAAGCATCCTTAAGTCTCTGAAGGACATACATACCAAGAACAGGAAAAAAAAAAAAAATTAATGTGGCCATGTGGCCCAAGGGGTAGGAATAATAGGATGAAACACAGCAAAGGCTGAACTTGGAAAGAAAATGCTAATAGTTAGATGTATCTGACCATGGAATAATCTTGTAAGGGAGTTTGTGAAACCCTGTCATCTAAGGTACTTTAAAATGGATTAAACACTTGGAAATTTGCTGAAAAGAACTATTCCGTATTGACACAGGGACATACAAGATAACGATGTAAGTAAATCTTGTTTATGTAGAACTTTTTTAATTCTATGAATTCTAGATTTTATTTGCTGGGGAAGTAGAGCTTCTTCTATATTTACTTGTTGCTGCATTGTTTTCCTACCACTTTCCTGCTCTCTTCAATTTCATTCTGACACGTCTCACTTCATTGACGCCATTGAACTCAAGACACCAGAGTTAGTTTTCAGAGTTAAAAAGTTCATGTACAAACTCAAGCTTAGGCTGTTTGAAAATTCATTCAGTGCAACTGAGCATGACGAGTTGCTTGTGTGTAATATTTATTTATTTCACTAAATATCCCATTCACCTTGCTTTAGCTGATTGGTGTTGTCCTGCTAGACTGCATGGATTTAAACTGAAAGAGGCTGTTGCAGGGAAAGGAATCTGTAAATTAAACTTACGACAAAGGTAACATATATTTCTAAGAGGAGACAAGAAGGATGCTGCTTATGTGGAAATATCTGCTTTTGCCTCCAAATATTTCCTCTTCTCGCCATGTCTTGCCCCAGAGACTCGTACATACTGTTACACTAAAATGCTCTAAAGAAAAACTGCTACCAGCACTGCTTGTAAACAGATAGTAATATCTCAACAAATAAAAAGCCTGTCACTATTTTGCACAAATGCCTCTTACACTATGATTACAACCAATACTATTAGTAAAATATTTCATAGCCAGAAAGAGAGAAAATTAATATCAATATTAAATTCTGATAGTAATAACAAAATCAGCTGTAATTTAAAGAAAAGAATGTTTTTCAGAAGAAATCATGAGAAGCATGAACACATTCTTGTGGTCTGAAATTTCTTATCTTCCTTAGCCAAGGAGAAAAGAGGTTTTCCATATTTTAGCCAGACCTTCTGAGTTTTTCACTTTGGGATACGTATCCTTGTTTATATTTACATAAACTACATACTTGGGCATACCCAAGCTGTATTTTACAATTCTGTAAGTTCAATTTACAGTGACCCCTTCTAAAAATACACATAAAATATGCAAATATATGCATATGCAAATTTTTATCCAAGAGAAAAAAAGAAAACCTAATTAAAAAGCAAAGTTCTGCATGACCAGATTTTAAAATAAAGTCTCGCACACAGGTGCATTCATACCATAAACCTAAATTCTTGGCACTAAACAGCACAGCCACATGTGCAAAGTGCATATTTCTATGTGGAAATGGCCGTGCACAAATTTAGAAGTAGTATTCAGGCACAGTTGTAATAGCTCTGTGTCTTTTTTAATTGCCCAATACAGGCCCCTCATGCCCAAATAGTTCTGGAAGAGACAACAGATTCACAGCTAAAGGGGAGCAGCATAAAATCACCAGGCTACTGGTTAAATCTAACAAGGAACTGAAGTTATGTCTACTATTTAGTTAGAAAGATAAAAATCCTCAAGATGAACATGTTTATTGAAATTCAATGGTAAAAAATGGGAAGCTAGAATTCTTGTGCATGTTTTCATGTCTAAATTGACTGATTCTTACCTAAGCAAGTGCAAATCATACAGAATAAAACACATGCTAGAATCTTTTTTTGCAATGTCAATGACAAAAATGGTAAAAAAATATTAGGAAAGATTTGGTTTTTTGACATGAGAGACTGAAATATTAGAGATTGAATATAAAAGGAAGAATAAAGGTATGTAGGAAGAACAAAAGCACAGAAAGATTCAGTCACTTATTTACTCAAGGTCATATAGTAGGTTAGCACCAAAGAAAACATGAAGGTACCTCTACCCTAACCAGGCTGTTGTACATCTATTTCTCTGTATTAGAAACCAGTTTTACATCCAAAAATTCCAATCCAGAAGCTATGGAGGTAAGTAAAGCTAATATGTCACATCTCTCTGGGATACATTAGCTTTGGTTCATACCTTTCTAACACTGCTAGGATGCTTCTGGTCTGGAAAGACCCTCAAGAGAGCCCCACCACTGCTTTGAGATGGCATACTGCCCCATATCTAAGCAAACATATTTATTAAAAACTGGTGTCTCATACAGCGAGAAACCTGGAGGACTGCTGTTTGGATTAGTTGTAATCACATTAAAAAGATAAGGCCCACTCAAGTACAGTGAAGCACCTCCCCTACAAAAGCCAACTGACTGATCACGAGTAGATTCTGTGAAAGGCCGTTGTTGTGCTGCCTTGAAGGGGTTACTGAGCAAGGGCCAGACTCCAGCTCATCAGAAAACCATGCTGACCCAGGACTCTGCTCAGCAAAAATTATTCGTGATTGCTGTCCAGCACAGTGGAGAGTCCAGTATATTAGCAAAGGTGATGAGAAAGGAAAAGCTTACACATAGATACAGAAATCACTAATTAAAGATTGGGATTTTTAAACCACTTAACTATTTCAGAAAAAGATGTAATTTTCTGTAAGAGTGAAATGTAGTCATAATTACGAAGTTACAGCAGGTACCCCGTCTCTTCAAGAGTAAACTGAGCTGTATGAGCATCATTTAATCAGTATTTTGGGGTTGGTGTAGAACACCTGTTTCTCCTTCCAAAGCACATAATTTAATAAAACAGTATAAGAAAAACTCACAGAAAAGAACACAGTGCGTGTTACTTAATTAGAACAGGGGATTATCTGCTGCTATGATATTTGATTAAGCATCAATAAGGAAAAGCAGCTTTTTAGTGCCCAGTGATAAAGATTAATACAAATGTAAGCAACCATAAAGGAGTAAAAGTCCAGCAAAACCCTCATTGACCAATTTCAGTCAGGCAGTTTAACCCAAATGGTGCAAGGGAGCAAACAGTAAGAAAAAAAATTTCTAAGAGCTGGATTACTTCAAGATCTTTTAGGCAAGCCAAATTCCTATGATTTTACATATTTTATTAATATTATACTACAGAAAAGTAGGTGCTGGGCTTTAAAGAACCCAACACAAAAATCAAAGTTACTGATTTCTAGAAAAGATTTCCAGGAGCTCTCTACCATTAGACACAATAAAAATAAATAAATAAAGTGAATGAAATGATCACAACCCAGTCTTTGAAGTCCCTTGACAAACGTACAATCCAGTGAATACAATTCATTAAAACCTAATTAGAAAAAAATCAATAGCGCAATTTAGCCCAAACCAAAACTTATTGTAATGCACTGAACATTTGAAAACTCAGGTCTTTATGAACAGGGCTTAAGTGACGTTGTATATTACACCGTAGAGTGTCTCTGTACAGCAATTAGCACAGGCTGCCTGACTTGACTCAAAAAGGATATTACAATAAGTAGCTCTAGTAATACTGCATCTGTAAACACCCACTCTCAAGGATGCAATGAAAAGGGAAACAATAGTACTAACAATAGTCTATAAACCCAATTTAAAAGAAAAATCAACTACTCATACTCCAAATACATACCCTCCAGAGTTCACTATTTTTATTGCTGTTTGCAGAATTAAATAGCCACATTTTGCTTTCAGTTATATACCAGGAAATCCACTGACATCTCTGACAATAAAAACACCATATAGTCTTGCCTATAGTCACTATTTTTCAGGAAAATCAGACAGAATTGACTCAGAGTGATAGTAATTAGGTTTTCTGGAATTACTTTAAAAATTTAAATATTGTAATATTTCAAAAACATTCTAACTGTCCTAAAACGTAAGCTACCACTACAGCATTTTAAAAAAATTAAATACTATGGAATAGTATACAAAGATTATTTTCTATTACAGATTGCTCTAGAGTGCTCTGAAACCACATACTCTGGGCTCTCAGTCTCTCATAATGTTTGGGTATATAATTTTAATCCATATGTCCTTCTGTCAGACTAAAAGAACTGATGCACCTTTTGAAGCCACACGACTACCTGTAGACACCAGCTTATTTGTCAATATTTTGCTCAGGCTGGTATATTCTCTGGCCAGTCGACCTTACTTCAATTAAATGTGACTGCTCCACCTACCCACAGCATAGCAGGTAACAACTACTACCTAATTTCCATGCTTTGCTTGGACTTTTTTAGTAAAACCTTTTGGAATTGTAACGCCTCAGCGCCCAGTCCATCCTGCAGATCTCCCTTCAGAAAAGAATATATGCCAGCACTCACGCAATTCAGTCCATATCTGTAGTAGTGAGTTGCTCCTGAATACAGAGAGGAAGAACACTGAGGCATTCATGAACTAAATCATTGCAAATACATGGGCAGAAATAACTTGTGGATCACCCTAGTTTGTAAAGGCCAAAAGAGTACCACTGTCTGGGATTAGACCCTGTCATCATGTGGGCCTACGTACAGCAAGTCTTCAATAGACAGTTCTGTGTCTCGGACGCGGTATTATCCTCCACTCAAAAATGTAACATTTGTTTTTGTTTTGGTAGCAGTAGATATAAATGCGAAACAAACTAATCAGAGGCTGATCCTTCAAAGAGCAGGTTTCTGTTCTCCCAATACACTTCAGTGCTGAGTTGGTTTAGGAAGCAGCACAGTGTCCACCCTCTAATTCTGTAGTGGAAGTGTAAATTCCCAAAATATACAGGATAAGAAATCTGTGTAATTGGAGAAAGGAAAGAGTTTGAATAGAAGCCTTAAAAGTTTAGAGATCCTTGACAGATGAAAATCAAACTGAAATAAGCTTACATCTAGAGATGAAAAGAAGAACGGTCTAGGACCTTAATTTAGGACTCAGGAGACATGGATTCAATTTCAAAATCTAGTTTCAATGACTCGGATGCCACAGAACACAAAACGATGCTTTAAGGTAATGCTTCTACATGGTGCAGTACACACCACAGACTGTGCAGGATACAAGGTCTATCCCACAAGCACTCCTCAGGCAATACCAGGCTTGTGTGGTGCTTCATCTGCATTCATAGGCACTCTTGAGTGGCTTAGCAACTCAGGCATAGCATTGTGTCACCACAAATGTGCTGTTCTCAATTCTCAGCATGGTCTTCACTAGGAGTATCACTGTAGTCTGCTGGCTGCGTGCCTCAAACCCCTACAACCAATGAAGATAATAAATAATAACAGTAATACTTCTTTATGTTGTAAGAATATGGTGAAAAGTAATAAATACACTCCAAATTATGACATGTTGCATAATACATGCTGAGGCCATACAACCACCAAACAAAACATAAGCTAAACAATAATTGAAATAAAGGAATCCATTTTCTTTAGCATCATCTCAGGGCCACATCAATAATTTCCATCTGCTTCACTTTGTCTTCCAACGGGTTTTTTTGCTTTTTTAAGAATCCCAAGGTTTTCCTAAGAAAACCAAAGCTACTCATCTCACACATTGTATCCTATTCTATTTGATCTGTGTCAGTGGAAGAAAACAGACCAGAAGAAGGTGGCACCATACCGGAGGTTAGGTGGAGCATGCAGAGATCTTGCATATTCTGGCACGCTCATGAATTCGTTCCAGCAGAGGCTGTGCCAGCTGTCTGACATTTATGTACATTTCTATTACACTTAAGTAACCTAAGAGATGATACACACACCAAAAAAATCCCAAATAAAATACCACCAATGCAACAAAATCTTTACATAAGCTTTTGCTAGTTTATACCATAAGCATGCTTCATTATCCAGTTAGAGATGCAAGCTTAAATAACCTCTAATAAGGAGCAATGAGGATCTAAAAATGATGCATGGTGACAATGTGTTAAAAAGGTAACAAAACATTCCTGTACTAGCCATAATTGCAATGAAAATAGCATATAAACTAATAAGATGTAACATTTGAAAGAAGAGACTTACAAGGGCAGAGACAACAAAAACACTATTAAAAGAGAGCTCAATAATGTTGCTAATACTTCACAGAAGAAGGTCAAGTCCTTCAGTAATTCCAGATAAGTACTTACCAACAGTTTTCATAGCAACATATTGGCTACGGCAGTAGAAACAGTGTTAAGCTTTGAGTCAAAAGATATATTTCAGTGGGACTCCATGACTGCTCAAGGAAGGTGTAATAACAAGCTAAATTTTTGTTTGGTAACAAAGTTAGAAATACTTTGTTAGAAATGCTTTGTATACACCTAGACAAAAGTGAGTTGAGAAAATGCTGCCTCCTGTTCACGTAGTTCCATAGGCACTACGATTTCTGTCTGGATTAAACAAATATTGAGGCTGAAGGACCAATGCTGTCCATGGGCTAACATTCAACTTCATCTATGCTGGCCCAATTTCATTTGAACTATTCTCATAAGATTTTGAGTGCTCTCATCAGCTCTTCACTACCTTGGGTGCCATCTGACCTGCATACAGAAAATAGGCCTGCCTTTTTCTTTCTAATCTCGACCAACAACTTGTATCTTCTAGGCAAATGCTGAGATTCAAGAGCATTTTAGAGAGTCAGATTAGAGCTTCTGCTTAATACTTAGAAATCTTTATTCAGTACATACGAAAGCCCTTTAAATTTCCTGTAATAACAGGGAACATAAAAACAGGTTGAGGCAGCAGCAATACTGATGACAGGCTGCCCTCCATCAGACTCGCACACAAAATAGAGCATGCATTACGCTGGGCAGCAGAATGAGAAAGACACAACCTTCTCAGGTTGTCTTCAGGCACACATAAATATGCCTTTGCCCTCAGTTATGTTTGTGTAGGGCCTAAGAAGTATCAATGACATTTCACTTCCAAACAGAATGCTTATTCATTCAGACAAACTATATTGGACCTCAATACTTACACTGCAAAATTAAGCAGAGAAAACAATGGATTCAAAACTAAATGACTGAAACTAACCAGGCAGTGTTCAAAGAAAAATTAGATTTTTTGAGCCATCATATTCCTGAAATATATAAATACTGTTGTATACACTACATATTTACTATACATTTTTATACAAGTCAAATCTGAGATGTAAGTAGGGTTAAGATATGAGCACTTGAAAAACCAGGGTTTCTCTGAATGCATCCTTTGGTAAAACAATAAACTTCAATCTATCAGAAAGGCTCTACAAGGTCTTTAAAAGAGTTTTCAAATTTCAAGGTTACATTGCAGAGGCTGCAAAATTCTGTTTTAACAGAAACAGAATTTATTATTTTTGAACAAAACATTAATAAAAAGCCTATTTAGAGACTATTCGGTGTTCTTAAATGAGTTACTATAGAATAAAAGTTAATGGTGCAAATAGGATTTCAGCCCAGAGCATATCCTTAAAGGATGATTCAAATGATGAGCCACAAAATATAGCAGAAAAAATTGCTCATGTCACCAACGGGACCTTAATAAGAATATGCTTCTCCTGAGAAGTCTTTTAGAAGATGACACTAGCCACAAGGGACTTCAGCAGTGAACATTTTTTGACTCAGAGAACGTATCCGGATGTGCCTGCACCATTGAAACAGCCAATACCAGCTCCTCCGCATTGCTTCATTGCACTGATTAAGTTATTCAGAATATCCAGCAGCTGGCAATTGTCCAGAAGCTCTTAGGCTATATAAGTACCAGTATATATAAGTCCACAAACTTCTGCGGTACAGTCACTGAAAATTAAGAAATGGAAGTTGATGAATTCAAAGGGCAATATTGGATCCAGATCTTTAATACAAAGGTCAATTTTTTGCCCAAATGTAAATAATTTGCAAGTTTAGGATCTGTAAGCACTTTCCTTCTGCTATGACTCACCCAACTTTTTTCACTCTCCTCCCTCTTGCTTTCTTTTTATTTCTTCTCTCCCTTCATTTTCATGGGCTCACTAGCTCTGCATATTTGTTCATGACTGGAGAACTTGTAAGAAAAGAGAAACTTACACTCCAGAGCACAGCAAAATCACAAAATTGTTCCAAGTTAGACAGCTCCCTGCTCAGCAAGTGGGATATTATGGATCACCTTCTTCAGCCCTGTTTATGCATTGTGTTTGTGCACGCTGCGTATCTAAAGTACTTTCTGTATTGTGCTTTTTACACACAGCCAAAAGTGCGTGCAAAATAGTAGGCACATAATGGTATAGAGCAGCTAAAAGAAGACAGATGGGTGTCCACTCCAAGCAGCTCACTAACCCTTCCAGACACATACAGTTTGAGACAATGATTCAAAAACAAATTAATTAAAGGAGAGACAATCACTAAGGTTTGTTGTTTTTTTTTTTAAAAAGGGGGGGATTCTAAAGAAGGATTTGGGAACAAACAGAAAAGAGCAGTTTAGCAACACAGAAAAGATGGTGGTTTTTTTAAAGCTAAATAAGAATAATACATGTTCTAAAGAGACATAGATTTAGAGGAAGTTGTTTTTGTTACCTTTGTATTAAATTTGTGTTAAATCTGTTTAATATCACATTACAGAGCTATGTGAAAACATTTCATGTTTCCTCCATATTTAAGCAGTGCTTAAAATGTTTTGGTTATGGTTTAAAATACCAATATACTTCGAGAGGAAAAGAAATACTGGAGAACAAAAAATATCAGAAGTAAATCATATGCCACATAGGGGAGCACAAGGAAAGAATACAGCTTATAACACTGCCAGTTAATGCAATAAGATGTAAACCACAGACATTATGATACACCATAAAGGGACTGAAATCCCAAATAGTCTTAATCACAGCTTCACAAACCTTCTCCATAGCAGTGGTGCAATATTTATATATTTCTATTGCTTTAAGATTTATTTTTTTGGTTAAAACATGAAGATGCTTTCCAATTTGACTGCAAATCAACCCAATTGAAACAAAAGAAAGTTTAATTAAACATGATTGCTTCTGTTTCCTAGACAGGTATTTTATGTGTGCTGTGGTAACTGTATGATAATCAAACCTCCTTCATCTGAGGACAAAATGTATTTTCACAAAGGTCACCTTCTGTCATGAACATATTTTAAGTTGCTATCATCTGGAGGACGACAAACATCTCACTTGAAAAAATTTTTAAGAACTGCTGTTAACTGCATTTGTCCCTTTTTCATGCAGAAAATATTTTCTATATTTATTTTAATTTGTATATAAATTTTGTTTAGTTCACTGAATTTGCTTGAATTATTCAGCTCAGTTTAAGGCAAGATCTTACCTCTGACTCTGCTGGGACTATAGTCTCACCTTATTCTGCCTTCTGAATTGGCCATAATTTGATAAATTTATTTAAACTATAAAGGTTAAGGTAAGAGGGAATAGGGCTACAGTTCAGCCAAGCACCCAAGAATTGAAATGTTTAAGTACTTAATATCATTTGGACCCAAAATGTTATTAGTTTCAAAATCTTCATAGATTAAGGGTCATTTTCTCTCTAGTAACCGAGTTACCAATTATTCTTCCGTTGCTCTGGAAATATTCCAGAAATCATTATATAGTTTTCTATTTTCTGATAGGTAGCTAGCTCGTTTCTTTCATACAGCTGTTTATTAAAAAGTTGACCTCAAACTGAAGCGCTGATAGATTCCTAAATACCTATAATTAGCTAAATTAATAATTTTAAATGTAATGATTATTTGACAACAATGCATTTACGCATTAGCTATTCCTCAAAAATTAAAACATGCAAGGAAGATTCCTCTGAAAGTATGACACAGGGAGCAGTCTATTTTTTTTTTTAATCAGCAACCAGCACTCTGTAAGATTATTCTGCATCTAATCATTTTGCTCCCAGCAGCAAAATAAAACAGACTCCCCTGAAGTAAGTTTGTCTTGGTAAGGTTTCAAGATAACAGATTGTGACACAAACCTCCTCAGGTTCATACATTTGCACTGTTATGCCTTTTTAAATAAACACTTCTGTTAAAATGTTTATCCACTAAACATACAAAGAACAGTTTCATCACAGGCACAAACACTGGTTTTATAGAGATGAAGTGGATGACTATACATAAACGAGAATCTCACAGTCAACAATTTCTTGATGTCACAAGCAAGCCTCCAAAAACTTGTGCATAGCTGAAAGACACTGTTTTGCGTTTCTGCAAATATATCATCAAAATATTTCATCAGATACTGGATATCTACCAATATTCCTAGTGAACAGTTTTGCACTTCTGAAAGAAAACAAAACAATGAGCGTGTTTATAATATTGTAGGTTTAGACTCAACTAACAAGCAACTCATTACCCATAATTCTTTATCCATTGAAACATTCTCTCCCTGAAATCAAGAAATAATATCACACGCACATGCAATATTATTTTCACACTTGTGATGACAGAAACCTGTTGTTTTCACACTTTGAAGAACCCGCCAACTGTCCAGACCCTTGAGCCAGCACTTTACTAGTCACAACTGATTCCTACTGGCAGTGATCACTAGAAAAATGAACACTGAAACAGATGTCTCCGAATGAACTGGGACACAAGCCCCGACGTTCAAATTCTCACAAAGGTCTTTAAAAACTGTGACCTGATCTATGGGTTGTTCAAGAACTGTCCAGTTCAGCCAGTCTCTGTTGCTGGGTGACGCTTGAACTGAAATGAATATCCAGGACAATTTTTACAGATTTGACTGTGTTCCTAAGCATTTACCTAACCTTCTAAGATACCAAGTCCATCTAGAATATCAGATTTATATAGCCTTTATTCCAAGATATTCTTTTCTATTTTGTAACAGGCATTCGGTTCTCCAAGTGTTTGTTTAAAGAGTCAGGTGTCAGGAATTACCCTGAGAGAATGTTTAGGGTGAAAATATGTTTCTTATCTGAGGAAAAAAAAATGAAACACTGAGCCAGCAGTGCTGAGTCTAGGTGCAGAGACTACCACCAGATCACCTGAGTATTCAGAATAATGAAAGAATTGCTCAGCATTTTAACAGTGCTTGCTTCCATCACCTGCATCTCAAACGAAGGACATCATCTTTTCCCTGAAACTCCTAAGACATTTCTAGTCTCTCTCCAAGATTTGGGAAGTCCATTTCCCACTACATTCCAAGGATGATGTAGCTCTAAGCGTTCTTCACTGTCCTGGTCTTAATCCTAGTGATGCTGTTTGGGAGAACAGAGGCGCACTGTCTGGGTGTTCATAACTGGGAATCCTATTTGTTTCCTACAGATTATTTGGCTTTTTAAAAGGAAAGGAAGTGAAGTGAGAAGTCAAACCATGGGGCTTGAGCAGAGGAAACATGTGAAAGGCTCTGAAGAACATCAGGACTAGCTCTAGCCCACACTAGCCTATCCTATGAAAAAATCATGCAAGCTGGCAAACTGTTACACCAGAATTTTCACCTTCATCAAACAAAAATCAATCATTTCCTACAGTTAATATATAACCAAAATTCTAAATATACTGAAACAAGTTTCAGAATACAGGGATATACACAAGTTTCTAATTTTCACCTGAAAGGTTTTTTAAATTAATTCATCCATCTATCAGTTTTGATGTTTCTGTGGAAAATGGACCGACACTATCAACCTTGGGGAAAAAATCATTTAAGGACACAATGGCTTCAAAGGTAGGCTAAAAAGAAGGTTATAATAAATCATTGTCACTATTTGCACCACAGAGAAAAGCAAAATTACTAAGCGCTCTTAATTTCTCTCTAAAATACCCATGTTTGCTAAAAAAACATCTGTATGATTCAATTTTATACACATGTTAAGAAAACAGAGCCAGATACCAGAGAACTATTATTTAAACAGCCATTTATTTTCATAGAAAATCTTAAATTCCTGAAGATTTTGGGCGCTCTCTGTTTGTTCCGTTTGTAGAAGAGTACAGAATCTGTCTCTGACATTTAATTAGGAGAATGCGAAAATTAATGAACAATAATTAGTTATTCTTGTTCTTTTAAAAATCTTCTTTCCCCTTTGATGGTCTAAGATAAGCAAAGATATTCCTACAGCTTAAACAAAAGTCGGCCCTTATCTCCCAGTGTTCTGTAAGCACAGGCTCTACTGACCTTCATAAACCTATGCACAGTTGCAGAGGCTCACCCTAGCAGACCACAGAATATGATGATCAAGACTTTTACCATAGCACTAGGATCCAGACGATGATCTATGGCCTTGAATCAAGTACAGCAGTATTTGGCTGACAGGGAATTCATATCATCTATTTTACATAGGGCTCAGGGCATGTGAAGTTAACAGCTTTAATTTACTCTATAGGCAATGATGAGGGATTTCAGATAATAATTCAGAGCAGCTAAATTTGATCTCTAAAATTGGATAAATGCTTCTAATCCTATTTCTAGAATCCAGAACTATGGTTTATATGAGACTCGAAACACCTAAAGCAAAGATAAAGCTGGACAGTTCAGAATGGGATCCTAAGAAACATTTTGACAAAATCAGGAGATGCCCAGTGCTAAGCAATGGGAAATGCTGAGGAAAGGGAAGAAATATCGGTAATCCCAGTCTTTCTCAGCATCTAGCATGTCTATCTGTTAGGAAAAAAACAGAGTCCAGAATTCATTCTGGAAGGCGAATGAGTGTATTAGTACCAATCACCTTTCCCTACACACTGGTTATAGCCCTGCTTCTTTTCCCTAGATAAGAGCTCTCTAGATCTAGGATTGTAAGTGACTGTCATATCTAGGATCATTACTGAGCTAATTGTTGGAGATGATCTTCAGTTTGCTGAAGTTCTTAATTATTGGATGATAGGACTGAAAAGTAGGCACCAAGCAAACCCAGAAAACAAAAGGGCAAAACAAACCAGAAGAGAAAAAGGCCTTGCTATACATATTTAATGAATCAGTGAAAATATCCTGCACAAAGGCTTAGAGAGTTAAATTGAAAATGTGTGTATGATAAATGGATATAATACTGTCTATGTAATGGGTTTCCTATTTAAATTTTGTGAGGATTTAATCAGTTGGGCACAGCTGTGCAGGATGCACCATAAACTACGTTGAAAAATATGTAGACATGTACATTTATCTGCTACAAATTAAGCTCACTTAGAGGTGGTCTTAATGGACCATGTAGCAATCATTACAAGCATAAATTTTAAACTGTCTGTTTCCAGTGAATTTGCTTTGAAAAAAAATTAACGCTTATCCTTAGTGGAGCACGGTAATAAATGGAAGTACCCTTAATCTGTTAAGCACTAATAACCTAGCAATTATTCATTATGAACCCCATGCTGTATAATGTATGCCTGTTACAATTTTATTAGCGATTCTTTACTTAACCTGCAAAGGTATAATTTTTACTCCAACATACACCTTGTAATTATATGATGTTTTAAGCGATGTGCCATTAAACTTACAGAATGTCCTGTCCCCTTGGTTTATTGTAAAACATCTGTACAGTAAAGGTTTGTTAAGGACAGTAATCATTTATGACTTTCAGACTTTCTGCTTCTACAAAAGGCAGCAACACTACCTTAGAGATCAAAAAGCTATGGCTTTATTACAATGCAACACATAAACAACGTATAAATTATTGAACACGGGAAATGAATAACACTGCAATCAAAGTGAATCAGTGACCCATTTGGAGCTGACTAGAAGGTCACAGCAGTTGTATGTTCTCCTACAGAGATTGTCACTTGACATCACTGATACGCTGTTTTGGTGTACCCATCTTGCACAATCACTGTTTTTCACAGATAAAAAGGGAGACCATATCCATGCACTGAAGGGGCCTTTCTCACCCAAATACTGCAGAGTTGACCAGAACACAAATTTTCAAACCACAAAGGAGGAAATCCACGTTTTTCAGCAACTTCTACTGGCTTGCCTCTTTTCTGCCCTCCACCAGTCAGAAAGGACTTATTTGTTCTAGGAAAGCAGACGAACCCATCAAGTTTCTTGAATAAACCACAGAGGAACTTGGAAATGACAAACCATGCGTTCAAGCTAGCAAGTTATTGTTGCGGACAACAGACCTGTCTCAACACCATTCTTAGAAATTTTGACCCCAAAGATTACTTCCTTTCATTATTAGTTTTCAGGAACCTTAGGTGAAGTGCATTTTCACAAAAATTATATAATGTTTTATGACTTATTCTATGGGAAGTCAAAAAAGCCATATAACTAAGGTTGTCTAATACCTTTCTTCATAAAAACTTGTTTGCTAGTTCCTTTGCCAGTTTAACTGTTCAAACCGCAGTTTTCCAACATGCTCTTCTTTGTCTTTAATGCATTTGCCAAATATTCCACCCAGCTTTAATCCAAACTGATGAGGACAGACTTTGACATTTCCTGCTATCGCCCTCTCAGAAGCAAGGAGCTGGTAGCTCTCCTGCTCTTACAACATTCTCTCAGCGGACACTCCCGGCAAGAAAAGCAATCTGACCGAAACACAAGAGGTGGGGAACCAGAAATGGAAACACATGAGGCATATTCCTGCAAGGTGAAAGCAGGGAGCGCGTGTGTGCATGTGAAGTGTGATTATTTAAGTATGCTTCAGTCAAAATAAAAATGAGAGCAAGAAAAGAGACAGCTACGTGTGGAAACGAGACAGAGAAAACTCTTTGATTACATGAGAGGCTACTACATATGTTGTATATATAATGAATACTTTTTTAAGTTCAGTGCTTGATTCAGAGACACTGTCACATCAAATTCCCTATATTGCTCTGAAGGATCCTTGTGCTGAAATGTCAGCTGGTCGTATCACCTAAAGGCAAAAAGAAATTGCCCTAACATTATGCATAGCAATTCCATTGCTCTGTGCTCTATAGTGCTGCATTCTAAGAATATCTGTTTCAAAGGGAAGCTCTTCTTCAATGTGAACCGGAGGCAATTGAATTTTACCCTGAAAGTGGCTATAGGCTTTGTGGAAACATTTAGGAATATTAAATATTCACGTATTTGATTTAGTAAGATTCATGAGAGTAAAGGCATCAACTGGAATAGCTTCAATGTAAATATTTTTAACATTTACTACTACAACTTGAAGGATGGATATTCTGATAAAGAAAAATGCCAAAGAGAACAAATTCTTGGAAAACTCCCTTTTTCTTCCTGTAGTTAGTAGCTGTTTATGATTTTTCATCCGAAAGTGGCAATGTCCAGGAGTTTAACTTGCACACAATGCAATGAACCATTTTAGACCCAAAGTTTTTTTTCAAGTTCAGTTTCCTGTGCTCTGTTCCTTCTTTCTCCACAATCAATTACAGAGGAGCAGCCTGTCATTTTTTCAGACCTAGGTCTACATCCTACTCTCTATCACTGGTGGAAGCAAACATTTAAAAAAATTTCCAGTGAACTATGCTGCTTTGCACACCACAGAATTCCTTGTACCTAAAAGGGAAGCATGAGACCGCATGCCATTTGTGTCACAGAAGAAACAATGGAATCCTATATTATAATTTGGTATAAGACAGAAAATATACAAGAGAAAAAAACAGCTTAAAATATACCCATAGAAGTATTTTTTCTTAACTTCACATAAATTATAGTCAGAAACACTGACCTGCTGTAAAAATACCACGCACAATCTTCTTTTGAACAGTAAAAGCATGTTCTATTAACTGCCTATTTAAAACACTGGATCATATCCCAATATCAAGGGATATCGTCCTTTTATAGCGGCAGGATTTCACACTACCACAAAGCTTATCGTGAATCCATAATGCACTGTCCCTCACTGACTAGGCCTAAACATTGAAATGAGATTAGAAATTACAGATTTGGATCGCCATTTTGCAACGAACAAAAAGAAATATTGCTGTTATCATAATACTTTACAGTATCATTATGTTTACAAATTCCTAAATTTATAGATATAATGATACTCTACTCTAAAGTATCATGAAATTTAGGAATTTGTAGATATACATGAAAACAAAATGTCATTTATTGTAAGTACATAATAACTATATATAACATATATAATAATACTCCAGTGCATGAACAAAATGTACAATGTGAAGAGAGATTAAAATAAATCCACTGCATTTGCTTGGCTAAATTATTTTACAGTTTACAGTCATAATAGAATAATGCATATAAAATTCTGGTAATTAAATATAATAATAGGAGAAAAATATAATTATTTTATTCAGCAACCTTTCATCTGAGAGCTTTTATATATAAAATATATGTGTGTGTATAGGCATATATAGTAAATGAAAATCTGTTCTGAAAGAACAAACTTAATTTTCAAATTGTGTGTCCTTGGTAAAATACTATAACCACATCTTAAAATTAAGAAAATATGGCCTTTTTGAGTTGTTGCATCCAATTTAAACATCTAAATTTTTTATCTTGTCAGAATACAAACTGTCTTAACGTGGCACAGATTGAATTTTACTGGATTGAGAGAACACATGAAACTATACAGTCTGCAATAACATACAGTAAAATTGCAATTTTAGTGGTCAGAGCAGCCCACGTCCATTCCATGGACCTACTACTTTTAAGAGGTCAGATGACTCCCCAAAGAACCAGACATGTAAAGCAGTACTGCCAGCTGGCTATCCAGCAGGAAGCAATACGCACTTCCCCAAAGTGCATGACTGGTGAGCTAAAATTTGTTTTAAATTAATTAAATATTTTTGAGATCTGGGACCAAACCACTATGTTCTCTGTGTGTAGTTAAAACAGTGGCAATGCTATGCTTGGAAGAGGTACACTATCCCTTTGCATTATTTCTCCTAATGTTTCTTTCCTTGTTTTAAGTTTCAAGGCACTCTCTGTGTGGTGTTCACCTTTCATTCATCACTTGTTCTCCAACATATCTGTGGAATATTTCATATGCACATGCAATCCTCTCTTCTCTCCTGTTTCATCTGAGCTCAGCTGATATGACCACTTTAAGACTGTGGGGAAACTATACCCTGCAGCTCTGGAGAAGTTTTTTTTTGGATATGCTGCTATCCTATGCTCCTCCATAGCATCCAGTCAGTTAAGATCATTGGAAGAATGAGTCTTAATTGCCTGCAAAAGACATGCAAACTTACTTTGTGCTCAGACACAGCTACATACCTATTGTTCAATATCTATAAATAAATGTTTCATTTACTATTATGTTTAGCAGAATAACCATAATAAGATACATAATATATATAAAAGATAATAAAATATTTCCCCAGTGCAATGTAGCAGATTAGGCTGCAGAAACTAGTTGTCCCAGAATCAAGAATGACATTAGCCAGCATTTAATGTTTGATTTGAACTATGTTCTAAACTAACTGTTTGCTTTTAACAGACAGACTATCAAATGGAGAACTATAGTCTTCCAAAAATAAAAGCCCTTTCACTATATATAAAAGTTTCCTGTAGAGTATTGTCTACAGTTTTATTGTAGTAGAGGAACAGAAAGAACCACTACAGCGATATCATACAGTGTTAAATAAATAAAATTGAAAATTATTCTGTTTCAGTTTTGTATGATTCCATTCAAAGCCATCACCTAACTAGGTAAAGGTGTCAGGGCTATACTTTGTGAACAAACACATACATTCCTGGGACACCACTGAAGACAATTTGCTTCGGAATACGAAGAAATAAATTAAGACTGGCCTTCTGTAGTGCAGCCAAGGCAGCCTCCCTTCACCAAGGCACTGCAGTTCAGCTGCCAAACTGTCGCTGAACTACTGCTTGCTCCCAGCTAACAACACTGCGTGAATATAAGGATGCCAGCCAGGCCTTTATTCTCTATTTTTCTTTCTTTTTTCCGTTAACGACATTTTTACTAAACTGTGTTTGAACTCAAGATCATTTTGGTATACTTCCAAGCCAAAGTTAACAAATGCTCACAAAAGCATAAATTCACACCTGAAAGTGTGGCTGCTTCCTGACCAGAACAGTCCATGGACTGAAAGTCAGCCCTGTGAAATGAACTCTTCAGTCTAAAACAAAAACTAGAATAAAGAAAACAGCAGGCTGACATCACAATAGCTCTCAGGAAATACATAAGTTAAGGCACATAAGGAAGAGCTTTACCACACACCCACAATTTCTTTTTCCTTTAAAAGGCAATAACAGTAACAGAGCTGATTCAGTTGCTCTCCTGTGGCCCTTCAGGAAGCAGAAATTTTTTTTTAGTTCAGAAGAAAGACATCTTCAGACAGCCTTGATGGTGGCCTTTAAAGCAATAGAGATGGTATATGTCAGTGACTTAATGGTCAGGGCAAGCTGTTGGTGATGGCAAACATCCATGGGGAATGAGATGATAGACAGGGAGAAGGGATGGGAAGATTTAATTCATGGTCAAAGCAGGCTTAGAGAAAAGCTGGAACCGGGAGATACAGCTTCCATACTTTGGACACAAACTGCCTGCAAGAAACAGATCTCTCAGAGGATTTTGCCACCACAGTCCAGGTAACTCTAGAGTGATAAAGTTTCCCCAGGAATGAAATCTTTATCAAAGTGTGTATATCTATTGTCTGCATGTATTTTAAATTCCCAAAGCAAACCGTAATTCACTTCTGCTGCACAGTCCGTACACAAATTACACTCTATTTGGGGAGCCTAAGACAAAATGAAACCCGAGAGACAGAAAAATGAAATGTGAGTGACATATTGCCCCTATCAGATGCCCTTGAAAAGAAAAACTATAAACTCCGAGCATCCACCTAGTCAGGTGTCTGAGAGAAGCTGTTTTTAAGTTAGCAAGGACTCTGAAAGAATGGTTTTGGTTTCCAAAATCCTAAGGTGTCACGTCCACAAAGGGAAGCAGGCAGAGCATTCAGGAAATGTTTCAGAGAAACTAGTATAAAAAGCACTTCTGTAGACTTGTTTCTTACGAGCATTCAGGCCCATGCACACAAAAAGCAGAGCAGTTCTCCGTCTTTCAGAAGGAAATTAGTCCAAATTGTTGCAATAGAATTGTTTGTGTAATTAAAAAGACTAGAAGATTCATTTTGAGTTGCACTCAGGTGAGGTGGTCATTTTTATTTCATTTAAACAAGCTTAATGATTAGCACTATTTGATAGCATCAACACGAATACAGTGAGATATTAATAATAATTCAAGTCAGTAAAGTTTTATAGGAAGTAATGTAAGACAATACACACAGTTATATTTGGAATTGTTCTGTAAACCACCTCTAGCATTTCCTTTGTCTACTTCTTGGTATCCCTAACCACAGTTCAAAATAATTTAAAAACTGTCAGAACAAAAGGCATTTTAGTTTTTATGATGTACAGAAGGCTATTAGGACTACCACATCTGTTCATGCTTCTGTAGTAAATCAAAGGAAAACATTTTTCTTCTCTTTCAAGAATCTTAATGTTTTCTAACCCTGTTTATGTTACACAATTTCTCATGACTTATTTAATTCTTAACAATTTTTCTTGTTTTACTAATAATTTGAGATGAGTTGTATGAAAAATTTTCTACAAATTAGTAAAGGATCAACACCTCCAGCTCCTGGCAAGCTGCTTGCAGCACAAGTCAATAGGCATTATGCCAACGGAGTACTAAACACAACTACTTGTAAGTTTCAAGCTTTTTTCCTACTGCATAGTTACTCAGGTCATTTACGACTTGTCCAGTGATGTATGGATCTTTGATCAGAGAGGCTATTCTAAATCTGGAAATAGCAAAAAACTGTTGAAACTGTGGAGACGAAGGGTAAGAAAGACCCAGCAGAGGTATACAAAGTCAGCAAGGATGAAGTGTGAGTAAAAACAGCCTCAGATTATTTTTTTTTTCCTTGGGTGATCTTAAATAATAGTTTCTGTCACAAGGATTCTGTTCTGCAAGGATTACTTGCACATTTAGATAAAAGACTTATCAGGTTCGTTTCTCAAATGGATTACACAGCCCATACTCATGAAGCTTATTTGGTCTATTATAGTGCAACAAGCAATAACATTTAATGTGAATGTTCAAATGCAGAATTCAAAGACCATATATCACAATTTTTGCCAGGGTTCATCACAGTTTGATTAATATGAAAGGTATTTATAGATACTTTGACTTTTCACCGTTAAAAGTTCGTGTTTTCATACAGAACACTGTTCTAAGGCCAACGGCAAAACAGGCCAGTTAACAATGATCACGTCTGACTGCATTTCTTTAAATGTTGCTGCTGCTACTAGCATCAGTGTTTTAAAAAGCATTGCTGTTTCAGCAGTACAGCAACCAATGGCCCCAGTCACACTAAATCTGATCTATAAAAGCCAAGGTTTGTTTATTAGAAGAACCTCAGATCTAGTTAAAGCCATGGACAATGAAAAGAAGTAGATGTTTCTGACTATTTCTAGACCAGTGAAAATATTTGCAAGTTCCAAGAAACGGAAAACCCTTTGCCATGCTGGGTCAAAAAAAGTACAGGCCTGTACTAATTGGCCTCAGGGTGGAAGCACACAGGGAAAGATGGAAGCTGGTGACTTTGCTCTTAAGGCCATCCAGTTCGATGCTCATGCATCAACCAACCCAACTAGGTATAGGCTACAAGCAATTAGGCCACAGGCTTTTTGAACAAACGAACAAAAAGTATTTGGGCATTTTTACTGCATTAACTATGAAAAAGAGGTAATATTTATAGTCTGTACATGACTATAAATTCAGCACACTTAAAAAAATAGAAGCCAAGTTTAATAGCTTTTTTTATTTCATATTGAAGAATTGATACTATTGTTGTACCACCAGTAAATCAGAAATCCTGCTCCTGAGTATCAATGGAATTCAACATTCAGGATTCTGTTGCTTAGGGGCATAAAAATTCTACAATTTAGGTAGACAGAGACTATTCATTGTAATTTAGCTCTCTTTGAACTGATATAAATGATGAGCTATGGAAGAAAGTAATTTAGAACAGGATAAAATCATCACACAGTAGGGTCTGCGTAAATTTTCATGAATATTGATTATGATTTTATGATTATAAATCCTCATAAAGCTTTACACTCTTATAGCAAAGTGAGGAAATACATTTCAAATTATATTTCAGGGAATGTTTACAAAATTTCTAAAAGTCCATTTTTACTTCACCACTTTGAAGAATTTTAATTAGCTTTAGGAACAGAATACAACTGGACCTTATGCAACCTTGCTTCACTGGCAGACCGATAGGTCTTCTGACATTTTAACTAGAAAGGATTTCATGTGGCCATTAGCACCATGCTCACCAAGGTAAGATTCTCACCTCTCAAAATAGAGATGAAACAATGTGATGCAATATTTTATGTTGATTTTTTCCCCAGGTTTATTATATATATTTTTGACAGAATTAGTCTAATCCTCTCTCACGAACTACAAATGAAAGCCTAAATTATACCTAAATACCAAATTATACCTAATTGACAAATGCACTACTGAATGACCAAAATTACAACAGAAACTCATCAGAAGTGTGTGACCAGCCTCCAAGAGTACACAGGCCCCTCAAACATGAAGTTATAACATACTTCAATTCCATAAAAGGATTTGGACTAGTTCTTCACAGATACAGTTACCCCAGTTATTTTTTAATCAAATTATCATGACACAGAGAAGATGACTCTTAGAAGAATACAACTTTGAAGGCTACACTTCGGGAAGATTTTTTAATTTTGTAAGGAAAAAAATCACTGTGCATCAGAATGTGAAGTTCTGGTACACAGTTTATCACTTATCAAAGAGTAAGCTACAACAATAGCTAAGATATTTGATTGGCCACTTAGACTACTAAAGATTATGAAGTCATACTGATTTATACTGAGATGAGAATCTAGACAGTTATGTACAATTAAACACATGTTTTACCCAGTAGGGTACAAAATACATCTCAATAGTATCACCACACGCGCACTTTGGTCAGCTCCTCCAGTATCTGCTGCAGTAACAAATGACAAATTGTCTGCAAAACAGATAGAGAATAAATAACTCACCTGAGGATAGTAACTCAGCCTGCCTAATCTTTTATTAATATTTTCACCTGGTGATGTGTTATCTGCATCCTTCATATCTCTTGATCTGTTTTTATCTGTAAGGAGGTTTTTATATGTATTTGGCAATGGATTAATGTCAATAGACATTTGGAAGTAGCCAAGGTAATATCCTACTGCCAATGCCTGAGCTCTGGCAGGATTTCAAATCACAACCACAAGAGACGTTTTTTTAGCACCTTGAGCTTAAGATAAAAAGATAAACACCACATAGTAAGCCTAAGTCATACAAATATTAAAATCCCTTGTGTTTGTCACCCTTCTCAAACACATGGTAATATCACTAAACAAATATCAGGAAGCCAATGGAGAATTGCCTTCAAAATATCAGGGTATACTGTGACAGAACTAAGCATTCTGATTTCAATTCACTTCTTGGAACAACACAAACACACATACTAATAACAATCATGTATTTTTTGTATTTTAGAGATTAAAAATATATACTGTTTCTTTATTCAGTTTCAATTAAATTAATTTAATAATCTGGTTTTCTATTTTACCTGCTAAAAAAAAAACCGGAGCAATAATCCAGTCATGTGCAGAACACATAGCTAGAAACCATTTAGCTATGTGGTATGGAAGTTATTTTAATTTTCTCCCAATAAACATCATGTATTAACTTCTGTGCAATAATTCAGCCATTAATACCAAGAGAAGATGCCATTTTATTACTAAAGATCAACCTCTTTTTAATTGAATTGCATTTATTTGTGTTACGATCCTTTCAGATCAAGACTTTGAGCTGAATTCAGGTAAGTCCACAGGGAGATTCTTTGAGATCAAGACAAAAACGCAGTTCGCAGTGCACCTATTTTTGAGCTGTAAGCAAAAATTTTACCAAGGTCGAAAAATGAAGCAACGTCAAAGGGGATTTGTTTCAAATATATTTAGTACAACAATTCTGAAGATTTTACCTTGGCTTTCTTTTAGAAGTGATTTTTAATTTTTATTTTTTTTTAGTAGACAGTGGGTATGATTGGATACATACTCCCCACAGGTACAGGATTTCATGGCCTACTGAACAGGCAAGGACATAAGTAAACACTTAAAGTTTAGAATGTGCTCAAGTTTCTCACAGCACTGAAGACAAAGTCCTTGAAAATTTAATCTTTATTGTATCATAGAATCATTGTGTAGCTTTAGTCAGCTCTCTCCATTCCTTTATTGCCTGTATCCATTGCAGATGAATAATACTTCTCACCT
Organism: Chroicocephalus ridibundus; assembly: GCF_963924245.1. Lineage (NCBI taxonomy): Eukaryota > Metazoa > Chordata > Aves > Charadriiformes > Laridae > Chroicocephalus > Chroicocephalus ridibundus. Next base: position 80,425,613 of record NC_086287.1, read on the forward strand.
CATCTCAAAAACAGTTAATTAATTAGTTGCTATCAGCATAGTGCACTGCAGATATAAACCATGCTTTCCCTTTCCACAAACTCAGCTGATATCCCATTGAAGAAATTCAGAATTTCAGGGTCCTATTGTAGGACAAAATGAGAGGGGAAAACTTCCCTCTTAGAAAGATGGCATCTAGTTTGGAATGGGTAGCAGAAAAATTGAATATGAGATGTACATGAGCTGATATGAAAAATTCCATATTCCCTAGATAATTCTTCTAGTCTATCTATACATCTAACATTTACACATCTAACTGTACATAGATTTGTAGTTCTTAATTAACATGAGATTTGATGCAACATAAGAAAAGCCAAAAAAGTTCCAGTAAAGATTCAAACCATATCCCTAATTCGTATATTTGTGGAGAATCTTTGTTTCCATAACTGCATGACTTCAGGTGAGATCGTGAGTTGTCTTTTTTTCCAATTTCCAGAGTTTTATAATTTGGTAGCATCTAATTTGTATGAGTTTAAAGCAGGTCACACATCTTTCACCTGGCTACAACTACAGGAAAACAACACCCCACAAAATAATGGCAGAGTGCAGATGTGCAAAACTAGCTTTCTATTTAAGAATATGTTTGTTTGTTTTTTTAAGGGACAGAAGAAAATATACGTTAAAAATAAAAGTAATGCATGTATATTGAGTAAAAGAAGATGGGAGGAAAAAATACAAATAGAGAAACCTATATGCACCCCATTTTAAAGTAAGCAAATGAAGGACTTCTCATTTCTCTTCCCTTTCTCAATTCTATCCAGTAAGTTCCAAGTTTGTTCTTCCCACATATTTAAGTTACACTCTTGATGTTTTCACTGTTTTTAATGTATGTAGAGCTGGCAATATGCATTTAGAGCATAAAATGACCCATCCTTTGACCTCATCATCGCTTTTTGTTCCCCTTCATCTCCACACCAGCACATGTTTTTTGCTAGGTTCTGAAACATGAACCGAGACGCGTGTGGAAGACCACTGCATTTATATAGTATTTAAGATATAGCCCATAAACTAAACCTTCCCCCAAATAGATTTCTACACGTCTGTGACGACTCCCACTCATTTTGTGTGCTGAAACACATTCTTCTGAATTTACTAATAAGCTTCTATTACACTCCTGAAGTACAATATGAAAAAATATCATATAATCCACAACAACATAAAACATTGTTTCCATCATGAATAGCTTATATACAGAGGCTGTACTCTGCTCCTTCTAGCATGCACAGTGATATAGCAAAGAGAGAGAGGATATGGCAAGTATTTTCTCCCTGCTGCACAGGTAAAAGAAAAATGCAAGATACAGATCCTGTGCAAGGCTGAGGGCAAGCCAGGATGACCAGCAGCAGTCCATTACTCCAGCAGGGCATGGCCAGCTGGCACTGGGCCTTCTCAGGCACCGCGGCTCCTGCCATGCACATGCTGCCATATGGCTCTGAGGGAGTACTCACGGCTCCTTTTTGCAGCGTACGTAGGGACACCACAGAGCATGCTGTCTCCAGCAACACAGCCAGTCTGTCCCATAAGATATTTTTGTAAAGTAGCATGATGTAATTAGGAACCCCTTAGTCTATAGCTAGTAAAAGCAGAACCTTAGCTATTATTGGTATTTATATTCTGTCACAAAGGTATGCAATCATTTTATTTTGCTACAATATATATTTCAGACTAGATCAGATCAGGGTATTACAGCAAGGCAAAATGTAAAAAGTAGAAGCATAGAAAGCTAAGCATATGACGTACATTTTTGGTTTAATGGTTGAATCAAAATGGAAAATAAATTCTGATTATCAGAAATATTTTCTTTGCCCTGAAGGAAAATGCCTTTTGTTTTCATTTTCCTACACCTACTCTGTAAAATGGATCAATTTTGAATTGAAAGACTAATTTTGAATTTTAAAAGAAAAATGTTTTAGAAATACTGCAAGAAGCTTTCACTATTTCTAAATTTTATTTTCTTTCTCATTGCAGCTGAAATTGCTTGTCAAGCTCAGCCTGTAGTGACAAGCAAATAATTTCATCCCACTGAAATAGCATTCTTTGAAAAATTATTGCTGATAAAAATTATTTTGTACGTTTATACATGGTACACCTCAAAGGCAGTATTTTCAGATTATCTAAAATAGAAATAAGCTTCTTTGGACTACTGCTATCAGAAACAGAATGGGTATCAGTGTCTCCTACACAACGTAAATTTAAAAGAACAATTCAGACAGTTAACTGAGATAATAGGTTATGATTGCATTCCAAACAATGATCTGAACATAGTACCTATCTCTCTCCATCATCTGCACTGGCAGATAGTAAGCAGCCTAAATCAGTCTCAACTCTCTCACACTTAAGCACAAAATTGGCAGATGACTGTTACTTGGAGGAAATCTGAACGCAGTCCTAACACATACATAGAAACAAAAATAACACATCAATGGAAGCTGTGATTGATCAAAATCTCTGTAGAGAAAGCCACCAAGTTTGGAAGAGCAAAGAAATTGAGTGCTGGCAAGAAGCAGTCGTGGACTAGAAAGCAAGTTTCCAAGACAGACCACGGAGAGGCATGTTTGCAGGGTGCGCAGGGACTCAGCCTACTGCTGGGTGCCGCTTCACAAGTTACACCCACCTGTATCATGCAAGAGAGCAGGGAGAGGATGCAAAACGATGCTTCTGGGGAAGTGATCTGTGGCATTAGGAACCGAGATTTAATCTCTCACAGTTAAAATGAAATCTAACCTGGAACAGATTATGGCAACCACCTGAAATGGTTTGGGCTTTATTTCTGAGCATCTTACGACTGAATTTATGAGTGTGTCAGCTTTGAGCAGCCTTTAAAAATGTTTTGGGAAGGTATGCAACTGTGTAGAGAGTTTATGCTATAACTGTACATCTGGCACATTCTCTGGCATTTAAGGCTCATTAAATTCTGAATCTTGTGTCATCTGCCCTTGGCTTAAAATAGTTTTGTGTGAGCCTTTTATCTCTAACTTCCTCTTCAAGAGAAGTTGTTTCTGTCAATCTTTTAGCTCCCTTTATTCTCTTTATAACATCAGATCGTCAACGATAGCATAGGCTCAGATTATAGCCCCAATCCTCCACAATTTGACTCCCTTCATGTTTACTTACAGGAGAGCAAAAAGAACTGAACAGTTTACATAAATCCCCTATGAACAAGTAATAATTAAAGTCATTTTGGGACACCTTTTTTAAAACTGTAATTTTTTCCCAATTAAATTAAATTCAAAGTAAATTTTTCAAACTGATGATTCATCCCAGTTTTCTAACATACAAAACTCTGATTGTAACAGTAATGTTTTCTATACCAATTGTCTAGGAACTACCCCCACATTTAGTTTTTTCTATACAACAGCTCTTCGAGACCTCTTTAAGACACTGACATAACACAAACCGGTATGTCTCAAGTTGCTGTGACGCGAAATGTTTCTTGTCATAAATCAAGAGACTCATCACAATAGCATTGTTACATCCCAAAAGAAATTTCCATTTAATTTAAAGCAACTGTTTGAGATTAATAAAACATGATCAAAATTCAAACATTTTTAGTGAAATCAAGAAATATCACATCACTGCTTCCTGATTTCAATAACTGTTTGAAGTTACTGGGGGAAAAAAAGGAGACTGTCTTATTACAGGTTGGCAGTAGAGATTTTATGACAAATTTCTTCCCTGCTGTAAAGACTTTATGACTGAAAAGGTACCATGCTTCATAAAATGAAGCATCTTTTTCTACGATAATAACTGTTAAGTTTTTCCTCAATGCTCATATGCCTCTAGCTTATTTTGTAATGATATAACACCTGCAATGGATTAAATCTGTACTGTAACTGTAGCAGATAATGTAAGAAATGTCAGTTCTCATTAGCCTGCATATAAATCTGCCTTTTTTGGTAAGCAGAACAAAAGAAAGACCACTGAACCGCTAGAAACTCAAAGCATATGTTGTTCATGCAAAAAAGACATTCAGCGACATGAATCTTTTCCACATCTTTCTCTTTCAGGACTGGAAGATTGTTTTTTAGAAAGAAAAGGAAATATACAGAAATGCATTATCATCAAGTTGTAGTAGGTTTTTATAATTGCTTGCTGACACAGCTGAACAGTCATAAAATATCATAAAGAGTAAATGAGTTGATAATGTAAAGCAGTAATTAGGATTTTGTGCATGCTTATGCTATTTACATATTTTAATGCTTTGATATTAACATGTCAACTTTAATAGTATGTAAATGAATTCCCTTGTGTGAGATTTATCCTCCTCAGCATTAGATATGTATTCATTCACAGCAACTGTAAATTTCCTTCCTTATTTGTCTTTTTAGAGAGACTTTTCAGGATCTTATACAAAATGTTTTCACTGCAATCTCCTGTCTAGATTCATTAAAGAAGTTTATAGCTCTAATGGATAGAACAGCAGTAGCCACCAGCTCCACATATCACTGTGCTATAAAAACACATACACACATAGAATCTCTTTGTGCCTGGATGTTTTACAACCATCTAAATAAAATTATTTAGATTAATCAACCACCTAGTATTTCTGCCTGTTTCTGGATAGTGCTGATGCTTGCTAGCAATCTGATGTAACACACTTAAGCCGAGAAGCACAATAACACACGTCATAACAGTGATGCCTCAAAAGAGCCATGGCGCATCCCAAAGGTATTTCAAAACGATCGAGGAAAAAACATACATATGCCTTTCCATTTTTTCCTCCACTTCATTGCATTGCTGATCAATCTTATTTTTCCGTTGACTATATATCTGGAAAGTTTTCATGCTTCAGATGAACATCACTTAATTAGAAACAAACAGTTGGAAAACAAAGGTACGGTGTGATTAAAAAAAAAACTTAAAGAGCACAGCTTAACATCAGTTATTGCTTTACGGTGCACTGCAATTTAGTTCTGGGTGTACTGCAGAACCCTGCATAATACAGCTATAGTTGCCTGGCAACAAACAGGAACTATATCAGAAAGCAGCAAAGGTGTGAATGAATAAACAGAAGTGACAGAGACAAGTGAAAATGCCCTGTAAAACCACATTCAGTGCTAGAATGTCTGACCAGGCTTTCACAATGTTTCAAGGGGAACGTTAGATCAAATTCTACTCACCATTGAAGTAGGATTAAGGTATGTACATGTAAACTGGATCTGACTAAACAAGTACAATATAAAAACTGGAGAAACGGCAAATTAACATGTGTATTCTCATCAGTTTGGATACTGAGTACAAATACGGATTGAATACCCAACACTACCTTGATTTGATGAGGTAGAATTCATTAAAAACTTCTGACTTCATTCTAGGTGCTCATCAGGCACCCATTTTGGTGCTAATCTCCTGGAAACCAAGCATACACACACTGAATGTGAAAGACCATTGTTCATTCTTCACACTTCTTTGCATTCAGAAAACTCCTATGCTGAGACAACTGAACTGTTTTTCTACTTTCTGCTTTATTTATTTATTTGCCAGATTCTTTTGTTCTAACCAACAGCCACTTTAACATATAAGGTCTACGACACACAACTGCACTTCGCACTGAAAGGTTAATACAGTTCAGAAGTATTTTAGCCATTTAACTGCACTACAATATTTTCTTATAAAAGCAATCCCATTTTAATATGAATACATAATGGGATGAGAAGAGTTAGAATACAAGAAAAGCCTGAAGATCCAAACAATGCTGATACCTCTGAAAAGTGTCCTGAAAAGGAATACTTTTCATGGTGAAAGACTGTATAATTATAGGATCGATGTATTAAATATACATGGCCAAACCATTTATCTGGCACATATTAGACAAACTCCCATGATCCAGCAGAGCCAAGCTACTTCATAACAACTAAGGCTCTTACTGTGTTTCACAAAATGATGCTGAAATAGCCATCTAAATCTAAGTCTACATTTTCCTTTTCTATAGGTAAGGAAAACTCTACGACAACGTGATCAAGCAGAGATTGATTAGTCAGAATTACACTGACGTAATGTTGGGGCAGAAAGTTGCATGAGGTCATCTTCCTGAACAGATGGTCTAGAGATATTGGTTTTAACTAGCACATGGTTGAGTAAATAATGTTTAAGTTTTCTTTGAGAGCCTGGGGAGTGAACCAGATAGAGTTGAGTGAAATACCTGTGCCTCCTGCCCACATCATCTGCTACTCCTAGGGTTTTCATTTCCTGCACTGTTTGTGCTTTATCACACGGCTCACTGGTCAGGCAGTCTGTGCCCTTGGTTGAAAAAGCTTTTATTGGAAGATTGAGAGAGATGTGCACTTAGTTTCAATTTGTAATTTCTTTATATACGTAGTTTGTTCCTTACAGCTAAAATTAGACAACAGAGACAGAAGTGTGTGCCTGAATTGCTTCTTTTCAGTCAGTATAACGAAATTCATATGTAGTAATAAATGACCATGATAGGACAAAAATCTACATGATCAGTTTTATGAACTATTTTGTTTCTATTCAGATTAAATGCTCATTTGAAAACACCCAGATTGTTAATTCTTATGATAGTCCAACATGGACATCTCTAAGCACCTGGTCCTTTTAATATATTATATTGTATATATGTTTATTATATCTTTGTTTAAAATAAATTAAAAGTGGTTGATAATAAAGTTCAGCAGATTTCATTAAGACTTTTAAATTCTTTAAACAGGAAAAGATCTTCACAAGCAGATAACTGACTATTTCAGTAACATCAGACTAGTGTGTGTTCCTTCACACTTGCTTTTCACGGTAACAGTTCCGGGAATGTTGTTGTTATGCCATTTAAATGATCATTCAGTAGTCAAAAATGGTGTATTAAAGATGAAAACGAAGCACAAGATTTAAAATCAGGGTAATCATTTACAGCCAAATAAATGAACACATACAATTAAGATAATCTTGAGGACAAATTATTTTTGCATTATGTAATATTTTAGTGTCTTAACATGACCCCCAAATACTACTTATTCATGACTACAAATTATTATTCTTGGTAAACACCAAAATAAAGTACAGAAGCATAATCAAAATGCTACAGAAAAAAGAAAAAAAATCATAAAAAATACTTGCACAGGCAATGATGCGAACTGGTAACAGTATTTGAAATAAACTGTCTGCGTTACCCGTGTGGAAAGAGCAATCAGATGTGCAGGTCATCTGATTATTCATTTCCTCTTATTAAAAACTTGCTGCTTCCCTCAGCTTCACTCTCTAAAAACTGCTGACTGCTGGCAGAGCTTCCACATTTCCATTTTTATAAATCTGTACATAATTTTCATATTTCAGTCATCACTAATTTCTTACTGATGTTTATAACAAAGGCTAAAAAGAAAAGCATAAAATGAAAAAGAATAAATTCTGATTTGTCTCATTAAAGCCAACCTAAAGAAGAGAGCATTCTAGTAACCTGAGAAAACTACATACAAGCCTGGCAGTAAGGCACGTATAACTTCTTAAATTAAAAATGGCCTGTATCAAAGAAGTCAAACCCCAATTTCTAAATGGCCTTTTGTAAAAGCAGCCAAGGGTGCAAAAAGGGAAGAGGAAGAGAGACGGGTACTGTTTCATATATCAGTTAGGGAGATAAGATTCAACTGAAAAATTCGCTTTCAAATTTGAATTTTCATCCCATCTTCCTCACACCACTTCAGGATACTGTGATCTGGGCTGACTGAAATTTATCACAGAAACATCCAGCTTCTTCTGATTTTTTACGAATGTTTTTTATGACACTGAAAAAAGGATGAACCCTTGTGGTAACTGTGCCTGTGGAAAAGTTGCAATCAAAAACTCCCACTTTACTCCCTCTTATAACTATACCCACCCACCTATCAAACTATGTAGTTTGCAATGACCTAGTTTCACTTGGTGCACCAGAAGCTGTAAGGTCATTACTAATATTATTGCAGACAAGTGTTTTTCTCATTTTTTTATGACTGTAATGTCATTCCTATTTGACTTCACTGACACTACTCATGACAGAATTGCTTATGACATAATTATGGAAATACATAGCTTATTATTGTATAATAGCCTTACAAATCTCACGCATGCATCATTATGCAAATTTGAAGAGTGGAGCAAATGTTGTTGATGTCAATATGTCCATACCAGAATAAGCTAATCAAATGAAATATAGTCCAATTAGCAGCATGGTGAGTATGGTAGATGCTCAAGGGAGGAAGGAATATTTAAAAGTTATGGCAAAAATCTGACTTAACTTCAGGAAAAAGTAAAGATTTCTATTCAGTTGATCCCGAGACACTATAACTCAAGAAATGATGGATGATATACATATCAAATACTAAGTTCTCTGAAGCTACATGTCACCTAATTTAATCTGTCTAAAAGTTAGGAACCTGATCTAAGTTAGTTTTGAAGTTACACCTGAAGTTAACAAGAAGGCTATAGAGGGAAAAGAGAGAAAGAGAAAGACCTCCATTTATGTTAAGGTTGTATTAATTGCCTTCTGAAAGTGCGTATCTTTCTTCAGCAACCACAGAGAGAACTTATAGCCTGGATAAATAATAAACAAACTTCTAAAATGTGTTAAGGTCTAACACCTAATGTGTTAAGACATTAATCCCAGCCTAAATGTTCCATACATATATGAAAAAACCCATATATCCTATCCCAACTCAAATGACCAGGTATATCCTTGCTCAGACAGTGCAAATCTATTCTCTGTACAGAATAAATATATATGGAGGATGTAGCAATCTCATGTAGATTCTAATGGACCATATTAACTCAAGGAGCACACTGGATTGCTAGCTAAATGAAAACCTCTCTGGAAGGAAATTGAGTTTTGAAAGCTTGATATTCAAGTTTCAAGGGAGAAAAGATGAGGATGCTACCTCTGAGCTGTAGGGATGCCTATCGTTATCAGGCTGTTGACTCCTGTCCACTTATAGCCTCTCTCTCTGATGTCAGAGTACCCTGGGAGGCTTGGGGCACACAAAAACATACTAGCATTGGAAACATAGGAAAAAAGGTTTTGTTTGTTTTTGTCTTTGCTACTTGGTATGAATAATAAGTAGTATATAAAGGCTCGAAAAAAATTACATTACTACTCATTTTTAAATAACAAGGGAACCAAAAAACACAACCTAAAACCCGGATAACATTTTAGGGGGGAGGGAAGCAAAGTATTCTTTAAAAGCTACAATGTGTAGCTGTCACCAGCCATGCCATACGCATTTTCACCAAAGGAATTACACAAATGTAAATAGCATCTATGAAGTGTTGACCGAACACTTTCTAAATGAAAATAGTGTCAATTTTTATTTGAAATGAGTCATATGAAATAATTGTGATTGCTATAGTATATAATATATTTTCAAGTCTTTTCCAAATATTTTTAGAAAATTTCCAGACTGCAGAGAAATGGCTCATTTTAAATCTTTAGTACTATGTGTGGTGTGAAACATATTTACAACATCTACTACATTTACTAAAATATATGATGTGAAATAGAACAGTTATGAGTTGGTATTGTTTCTGCTCCCTGACTAACGTGTCTTTCGCAGGAAAATAAACATTGAACTTTCACTACAAATATATTCTGTTTAAGAATCATTTTATATTCAGAAACAATGCTTTAACAAATAAACATCAGTGGCATGAACTCAAATAATTTATTCATAAATGTATTTACTATCAATTTTGTAATTATTTGACTAAGCTTACTAGAAGAAAGTAAACCACAAGTTTATAGCTTCCTTAGCCCTCCTGATACTTGGAAGTGGTAAGGGAAATTAGATGAAACTATAAGCCTATGACTTTTTACAGATCAAGATATCTATTTTCAGTGGGACTGAAGTAAGCAGCTTACTTCTTTAGAATTCATCCAGGCAAGTTTCTCCTATAAAAATATCGAGGAATTCTGCATTAAAGATAACCATATAATCCATTAACTAAACAAAATAAATTTAACAGCATAAAAAATAAATATGGCAAACGTCAACAGACTTCAAAGAAGTATTTACATGCGTATCATGAGAATATGTGGAATCATAGAATTATTTAGGTTGGAAAAGACCTTTAAGATCATTGAGTCCAACCATTAACCTAACACTGCCAAGTCCACCGCAAAACCCATGTCCCTAAGCACCACATCTACACGTCTTTTAAATACCTCCAGGGATGGCGATTCAACCATTTCCCTGGACAGCCTGTTCCAATGCTTGATAACCCTTTCTGTGAAGAAATTTTTCCTAATATCCACTCTGAACCTCCCCTGGCACAACTTGAGGCCGCTTCCTCTTGACCTACCACTTGTTACTTGGGAGAAGAAACCAACTTCCACCTGGCTACAACCTCCTTTCAGGCAGTTGTAGAGAGCAATAAGGCCTCCCCTCAGCCTCCTTTTCAAGAAAGTATCTGATTGCCGCAACCAAGATAAGAAAGTGCCAGATCATCCCAGCCCACTGCACCTGCAACCAAGACAGGAACAGAATGTTGTCCGGTTCTGACATCACAACGTGGCCCAGGGGTGTCTGCACCACCACAGCCATCCAGCCAGTTTTTTTACCTAGCAAAGAGTACCTACAATTTGGTATACATACAGAACAAAGATTTACTTAACTGGTGAAGAGATACAGATGAAGTTGCTTCCATTTTCTAGAGCCTACCCTGCTGTTTCACCATGAATCAAACAGTCAAGATGTATTATTTCCAGGATATACAATATCGAGGTACCATCATTCTGCTCTAGATCCAGTCACGAAGAAATTGCAGCACGGGCTAGATCTCTGGTTTAAAACTTTCATATGGCTAAAAGAAGTTAAAATAAATTAGACTTTTTTGCAACTAAGTGGCACTATACTATACTGGGCACATATAAAAATACTTCCATCTCATTTAATTTAAAATCATGTTTTGAGTCTTTTTTCCTTCAGTCTGCATGGGATAATAAAATTTGTCACCCTTGATCAAGTGCTATCTCCCTGAAACTCCTGTGAGTCAGGAGAGACTACCAGTATAATGTTGCCTCACCAGGTCTTGTGTTTCTACACAGGCCAAAGTGAAAGAAGGTGAGGGAGGCCACAGGAGCAAGAGAAATCAAGGAACATAGAGAGGGTTTTGTTTCTATAGACTAACACCTTTGTTATCTGGCTGTTCTGTTTCCTGCTGTGAGCTGAAGTATAGTTTGTTTGCAATTGGTCTCTCTGGCTGTCCTGGACTCTCTTGGTTGAAGGAGAGAGTGGGACCAGCAGGAACCCACAGTAGATGGCCATGAATACATGTTGGACGGAGATGCTGACAGGCATACGATATGCACTTGGCCTGTTTGCTGATTCAGTGAAAGCATCTAGGAATTATATACAAACAACTGCCAAGCATTCTTTTTTTTAATTATTATTATTAATGCATTGGAAATTATTGGCACTAGGACAAGAAAACAGGCATGAGACAGTAGAGCTTGGGTCTCAGTTTTCTCCTTTTCTTCTGCATTCAGTGCCTTAGTGGTACAACCCCCTAAAGAAAGATGAAGATGCCCACAAACAGGTTCACTAGCATTCAGTTTCTACTTCATGTATAAGGCTACAACACACCATTGGGAAATCTCTCTCCTCAGGCACATGCGGCTACAAGGCCTCAGCACAAGATTTTGACTCTTGAATGTGGACCTTATGAATCAGAAGGAAGGAGCCAAGCTCCTGGAAAACATAATTTTCCATTCTTGCATAAAAAACACAATTGCAAAGGTTCACCTCACAGTTCTGGAGAAACCTCTTTGCTGCTCAAGAAAACTTGATTAAAAAAAATTTACATCTAGTGCCGGTAAGTATATTTCAAGGGACTGAAGAAGTCAGTACTTTTTTCTTCCCTCACTAGAGAGAAATTGCCCACTGCTTCTGAAAAGCAGGTATAATATTTGTCTTGATGCCATAATAGAAGGCCCAAAGGATGCTTTGCCTTGTGTCCTTTGAGTAGGACATGGCACTGGTAATAGTTTACAGAAGTGAAATGAGGCACCTCCGAAATGGCTACAGCCACTGCTATCGCTTACACAAAAGCCAATACATTTCTGGCATCCCAGCAGAAAGGCAACTGTTACTATTTTGGCTGGATACATTAATTTTTCCTCAGTCTGATAAATAGTAGAGGGTTCTCTGGGGCTCTCTAATATCCCTCTGTACATCACCATGATTAATGTAACAGAGCCAAAGTCTCTATGCAGATAAACGGGCATTTTCTAAACCGACCCAGCCAAAAACTAGATTAGTATTTTCACATTCTCCTGTCCACTGATGCATAACTTCAATGTGGACAGCTGTTTGGGATGCCACACTGCCATCCAGGATCCAGCAAACACATTTGGTGCTCAGACATGGTTTCTATGCTGCCCAAACTTAGGCCCATGTGTTCAGGTGGCACTCTGCCTACTCATCAGCTGGTCGGACTCATCAGACTACTTCATTTTGGGGAGGTGGCACGCAAGTATGAGTGTGGATGGTCAGGCTGCTCACTCCTAAAGAAACACCCTCTGCCATACTAGGTCCCACTTTTGGAATTGTGCTCTCATATTCAGTGCTTTGTGCAACTTCACATTTAGCTTTGTTCACTGGCAATTAATTGAGCAGAAAAAAAGGCAGAGGGAAAGAAGATACAAAACTACTGTTTGTGTTCTAGAATAGCAGGTTATAATTCTTCCACGACTTAGCAAGCCACAGACACCAGAGGAAAGGTAAAGATGCTTTCAGGATGTAGAAATATCTGAAGGTACTTTTCATGTAGGTAAGAGCAGGGCTTAAAATGGCACTATGGAAAACAGCACCATGAAAGATGAGGCAATGAAGAGTGCAGCATCTCTACATTATTGCATTTTCATCACAAAGAGGTCATATGTATTTTAAAGTTGAAAGAAGTCCCTTATTTTTACTGATCTTTCATATAAAAAATAGTAATCCAATAGTCTAATCTATGCAGAGATTGTTGTACCAGAAAAATCTGAAAAATATAGTGCTCAGGTGAAAAATAAGAGCAGAGAAGATGGATGATCTAAGGTGGTACCATATTTTTATCACATTTTAAGCAGCTGCTTGTTTACAAGAATGTGTTGAAGTATTTCAAATTTCACCCTTTAGACTTCTTTTTCCTCAAAAAGCCCTTGACAGCAAAAATAATAAAATAAATAAATAAAATCTCATAGGAGGCCAGCAGATTAAATAAGTGGCAGTGACAATAACACTTAAAGTTAAGAGTGCAATGAACTTGCCAAATAAAATTCTACTTTTATCACCCAATTTCAAAATCCAGGGAAGTCTATTCAGCTCTGGAATCAAACTGGAATTCTGCTATTAAATTTGGGTGGTAATCTTGGAACTCGCCAGTAGAAGTCAAGTTGCCCATTTACCTCTTTTGTGCTGTTTATTCTAGTACTACCCGGGCATTGAGGTTACTCTCAGCATAAACTGGATGGGGCTAAACTTTTAACTTACAGTATTTGGAGTACACTACAGCTATTCCTCATCTACCTTAAGTGGGATATACAATTGTTTGCTATGTCATTTTAACAGGATAATTATCTAAAACTTTTAAGAGCTACGTACACAAGAAAAAAAAAATCAAAGCACAAGCTACTGTTGATATTTCCAAGACTTTAGTTATTCTGTATTGAAAAAGAGCCTTGAAAAATTATTTAGAAATTCTTTTGCTGACCATACTCACAACAGCTCACTGGTACCACACATCTCCTATGCACATCCTTTGCTCTTCTGGAAATGAACAAAGTACAATATATCTGCTTAGACCTTGCTTTTTATCCATTGACATGACATACTGCAGAATGTCCATAACACAGGTTTCAATTTTGGTGCTATAGTAACAGAGGTTGAGAAATTTAATCTACTCTTTGTCACAATTTTAACCATAATCTTTCTTTTCAACACCTGCTGCACTTCCTCAGCAGAAAAAATGATTATTATGACCAATATTATGACCAATATTTTTTTTTAAACATCTCTTTCATAAATGGAAAAGCTTTCTTTCAGCATCAAGTGAGATGCTTCTTATTCATCAGGGGAAAAAAAAAAAGCCCAACTCTCTAAGCCCACCTGAAGCCACCTGTGAGTTGAAAATAAATTCTACTGAGAACCCAAAAATCATTATTTTTTGGCTCTCAGCCAGCTGGCATGACTGATGCATTAAACAAACTCCTTACCTAGAAAACACAGTTTTTCTTGTCCAAGATTGCTTTAACACTGAAAACTCACAGCAGACTGTTTTCTACAACCAGTTGTATCTGTTAATACCAACAATAAGAGCAATGCCAATGCTGAAAGCCAGTAAGGTCTTAATCAGTATGTTTCCTATCTCTCCTACAAAGCAATTTAGATGATTCAGACAACACTAGCATTTCACCACTGCTGAAGCTAGTGATATTGCGTTGGCTGTACAAATTTTGGCAGGAAATTTTGGCAGAGAGTTTGCTTTAAACATCCTCTAGAAGGTGGCAAGGTTATTGGGAGTTTATTTCTTGATACTCTTTTTTCATTTCTTTCTTGCAATTATTAGACATTAAGCCACACACCTTCACCTAACTTATCTAGTCCAATTCGTTGTCTGAAATTTCTTAGTAGTGGTTTTCACTAGGCAAAAGTACTTTAACTTGATCTGTTACCCAGATGTATTTTATTTCTAGGAGAAATGGCTCTCAAATGTTAGGTGAGCTTCTCTTCATACAGGGTAGCTTCGCTTCAAAGTTTACTGTTGAAAAAAATAAGTGATGCCTCCCTCTTTGTCCCTTATCTCTTGTTCAAAAATATTTAGGAGTAACCTGTAAGGGACACGATGCTAATGTTTTTCTACCTATGTTTCCTTCTCTCGCTATCTGAAAAATGGAGATGGGGGAAATACATACAGTAATAAAATAAAAAAGAACAAATAGAAGAAATTGCTACCGGATGTCTCCTTTTTCTTACTGGCACAGTATTTTCCCTTCAAGTAGTAAACAAAATACTATTTTCAAGCAAACCTGTATACAGTTGTTTACAGTGTAATAGTGTAATATGCAGCGTCAGCTCTGCAGCTCAGGGCTGACCTTTTTCCACTGCAGTCAGGACATGAAGGGGAAGAGTATCTTTAATATTTCTCCTATTAATGAGCATTAAAGATTCCCAGATGCTGGTCTTTTCAGGGAAAGGATAACTTTAGCACAAAGAAGAGAAGAGTACCTTTCTTGTATTCTGTGGTTTAGGCTTCACTTCAGCGATTACCTAGACTGATTATAAGACTGGCTAGCAAAAAAGGAGGATGCACTTCCAAATGTACCTGAAATCACTTCCCTCTGTCTTTCATAGGACTGGTTGCTACAATGTGAAAATTTTCTTGAAAAAGCATTTTAAAATTTACCCAATTAATTTTGTGGAGCCTAAGTCTTTTCCCAATAAAATTGTTTACCCTCCAGACCCCTCTCTCACAAACACAACATATAATGAAACATGGTATAATGCGGTGAAAGAAGAAAATTTATCTAAAGGCACTACTAGAGGAAAAAAAACCAAGCAAAACCTGTTTCATTCTTACTGTTGTGACTGTAACGAGACAGAATTAAGTATCACTACCCCCCCAGCAGTACATCTCCCAGACTACTAGCATAATCCTTAACCCCTTTTCTACTTATGGATGTTATGAACATTTGAAACACACAAAAAACCTAACGCTTCCTGGTCCTATTCTTCTGTATTCCATGAAGATCAATACAATTTGGAGCAGCCTAGAAGTATCAAGCAGTGCTATTACCCAAAGATTACATGGTAAAGCAGGACTGGATGACCACTGAACCAGTAACATGAACATATCTTTAAAAAGTTAGCTGTTTTCATTTACATAGCAACCTGTCCAAGATATGAAATTAAAATAAAAGGATAAAAACTAAAGTGATTTGACTGTTTACCATCTCCTCCAAAAGCCTCTTGGACTAGGCGTCTATTTTTCATCCAAGAAGCAGCTATGAAAATATGGCAACTTAATCTTGGGGAAAATAATATGTTCTTCATGGTGGTTCTTGCATTTTTGCTTTCAAAATAATATGAAACTTTGTATGGCAAATACAACTAGCAGATAAATACCAACTCTTTATGGGCTTTTGTAACATTGTAAATATTCAGGCAATCATTTGTTAACAGTAGGCTAATTAATATTTCAGTAAATACCATCCTTGAAACAACCTCTCAGGTAAATACTATGATTTCTCTTCCATAACCTAGTAACTCTTCTCAAGCTCCTGCTGACATCAGTGTGAATTGGCCGTGCTTGGTGCTTCATAGCAAGATCTCCAAAAGTACTGACTGTTAGCAAGTCTGGCAAAGAATTCTCCTTGCTTGAAATTCTCTTCTCTGAGGAAGGCGAGTGTAAGTTTTTGCCAAAGTCCTTTCTTCAAGGGTGCAAGTGGTGCAGGGACTTAGTGCTGCTCTGACCTAGGGCCGGCTTCACACAAGCAGACATACTAAAAACATTTCACTGCTGTTGTGAGCAGTTAGCAATTCATTAACAACCCCTCTGGAGGTTTTTTAAATTATTATTATTATTATTGCAGACTTCCTTACTGTGTAAGTAAAAATTAAATTAGTTATTCAGAGAATTGCGATTTTATTTTCCAATTCAGCATTTTTCTATACGCATCCTGGTGGGACTGTCCTCCTTACTACAACGTTCATCTTGTATTTGTATTTCTCTTGTGTAAAGCTTAACTTTTCTTGGTTAGGCATTTAAGTGAGGATAAGGCATTTGTTTTTAATATAGGGTAAATAAATTAAACATGTAGTGGCTTTGCTTTTGACAGCAAGCAGCCATAAGACACAATTATGATGAACTTAAATTGCAAATCTACCTAATCACGTCAGTAGAAAAATCCCATAGATTTCAACAGAGGTTGGGCTTCACTCAGGCAGCTGTATCTTTATAAAATCACAGAATTGCTTGTGATAGGTGTTATTTTTGTTGGACTCACTTCCATATCCACTCTATCACAATGTGACATAAAACGAAACAAAGTGGGAAGCTGCATTTCTTAGTCTTTGCTAGCAAAATCTGACATTTTGAAAGGAATAAAGTATGCCCTTAAAAGCTGTATTCTTCTTAATTCTAGGTACGTAAAACCAGGTAGGTCTTAAAACTAATTTTATTACTAAAATTATTTTACCAAAAATAGATTGTTATGTAAACTTAACACATATCCATGCAGAGAACACTGGACTAAACACTTTTGCAATGTGTGTTTAAAACTTTGAAATTCTTTTTAAAAGTTTCTTTAATAAGTTTCTGTTTACTTGCTTATTTACTGACCATTGGTGGCTACTTAATATACACTTTTATTACAAAAAGAACATTAGCATATGTCTTTTTAATCTTGCATAGCATTTAGGATAAAAGATAGGAAAGAAAGATCCTTCACAAACAAATTAATAAAAGCATATTTCTATTTCGTCTTTTGTTCCTGTAGATGAAAAAAATGGTTCATGCATATTATCAAAAGTAATTGAAATCATGAGACAAAGTGAAAGAGGGAAAAATGTACAGTTCTAATAAGGAGGGAGATTTCTCTCTGACCTGTGCAAAATCATGACATTCTCAGACTACTGTCAGACTATAAAGTGAATGTGAGGGGAAGGAAAATGAAATCTTATCTGGAATATTATCTATAATGCTGATCGTGACCTTTGTTTAAAAAGTTGAACTCAAGCTGGAAAAGCATCAGAAAGGGCATTAGACTGAGAAGGTGCACAGAGAGCTTTAAAGAGGCTAATAAAAGAACTTGGCTTACTCGGTCTAGCAAAATGAAGGGGAATTTGATAGCGTGCTCTAACTATGAGAGGGGAGATAATCATCACTGAGGAAAGTGCATTCTTTAAGCTAATGAACAATGGAGCCATAAGACCAAATGCAAGCAAACAGAATATGAATAAATTCAAGGTAAAAATTAGAAAGCGGCTTTTCAATAATTGAAGCAGTGAGAAAACCCCTTTCCGGTGATGTTCTTATTCATCCTTTCCGTTCTACTCATCATATGTAACCAAGAATTAGCCTGTTACTTAGGCAAGGTCCTGCACAAATATTATAAGCTAAGTCGAAGGGCTCACCTTCAAGACAACCTTATATAGACCAACTCCTATATTTTTGGACAATGCTAGAGTTTCACTAGATCCAACTTTTCATTCCTACCCCATCTTAGAGTTCCTATTCGTTCTTGTCTTCTTTCCTGGGTAGCAGCTATTTACACCCCACTAACAACAGCTCTACTGCCATGTGCAACAGGTATAATAATCTCATCTGACTCCTTCCAGAAGCATTCAAATGTCTTTAAACACATATCCTAGCACTCTCAATTCAGCAACACTGCAGAGAGACAGCAAACCTGCGTCTTTATAAAGTCAAGTAAGAGCAAGCAGAGTTTATTTGCACAGGCTCCACACTGTATCACAGCACCTTGCTAGCTGAGAACCATGGCTTGACAGCCTTGTCTTCACTCTAAAACATTTATCATCATAGCTCTGCTGGAGGAACATTTCCATTTAATTACAATTTTGACATGAAAAATTCTGTCTGAAAGAAGTTGACAATGAGGGGAGTTTTCAGGGGTTTGGACAGTGTAATAGCAAGGCTTTCACAGATAAAGAAATATCACCAAGAAAATCTACTCTTATTTATGGAAAAATGCCTCTCATTTATCCTAACATGTTTCTATATGTTTCTTTCTGGGTAAATCTGTATTATAACTATCTTCCTCCTTTCTGTCTCTGTTGATGGCCATAACTGTTGCTGGCCTGTGATGAAAATCTGCAGACATAGAATTCTGTAAACACATCAAAAGAAAAATGGGCAGAAAGTTGAGTGTGTATAATTAGGAGTCATCAGATAATGTTAAGAGAAGATATAGCTACTGTGTTTATCAGCAAAAACCCAGTAAACACTGAAATCTGTTAGTCTGTCAGAAAGTCTCCCAGAAGATGCTATGGAAATTCCATCACTGCAAATTTGAAACTAAACTTCACTTAATGCAGAGAACATCACTATTTTGGAAGGAAATTAGCAAACAGTACAGTACATCTTTCCTCCTAAATAGACTAAGACTAGTTGTACTCCTGCAAAAAACCACATAATTATAACCAAAAGCACCATTCTGCACCAGGATGAACTCACAATCTTTTGAAGAGAGACACCTATGTAGAGACGGAAGGGTAGGAGACCCCAGTCTCCTATACAGAACGTATTAGTGTTTACATGGCCTTTCCTAAGATACGGGGGACCTTTTTTTAGGTAAATGAATTGAACATATTCCAAATAGTTCAGATGAGTGTCCTAACTACTGCTCTGCTCTTCCCCTCTCAACCCTTGAACCATCAAAGAAAAAGTTTTGTCATTTATTTCAGTGAAATGCTGATTGACTTGTAACTCAATGTGTTTCCTTTTTAACATCAAATTTTGCATTCTCAGCTACACAGGCATTTTCCGTACAGTGTTGTATCAGGACAGTTTAGATTATTAAACACTGTCTTCTTCCCTCATCTTCTGCTACTAAAAAAAGACTTGCATCTTAAATGTTAATTATGCGTTTCCAGGCAGTTTAAATGACTCAGGGGACTGAAATCTGACTCAAGCTTTTCATCAGCAGGTCATCAGTTCAAACCCGACTCAGATCAGCAGTGGCTGGAAGATTCTGCAATTCAACAGCTGTTTAGATGACCCATATGAAAGAATATAATATTATATTATAAGATATTCAGTTTTGTATAGAAAAGAACCCACAGCTTAAAAGTCATGCTCAGAACTGACATTAATTTGGATCCACGCTTCTAGACCCTGAGAGGACAGTAGGTTTGGAAACTGAACTGTCCTGTCTGACTCTGCAAACTCCTCCACACTAAAAATGGAAAACATTGAAGATGGAACAGAAGAGGAAAGTTTTTTTTACTTTTGTGGCTTCTCCTGTTCCTGGGTTTCAACAGAACAAAAGGTGGTCTTGTAGGGCCCTCAGTCAAGTCTGTATGAATATGTTCAGTTTCAAAATTGAAGGTCAGCATAGTAACAGGCCACAGATAATAAGACTCTCCCCCTGCAAATTAGTCTTGTAAGTATAGCCTATTGTACAATACTCAGTCATGGTTTTATAAGACAGAAGTCATGAGTCTATGAACTGTTTCTGGGAAGAAGGAAATGGCAGATCTGATGTGTGTATGCATCCCTGTGATCAATATAAAGACAAGACAACAAGACTTCTATGTAGAATCCCATACTCGGAAGTATAGCCCCAGCGTGAATACAAAATAAACATTATCTGCAGCCTCTCTTTGTCTTATTTGGCATATTGGACTGTGAAGTTTTGTGAAACAATTCCTATAGTACTTTGAGAGACAGTCCAAACTAAAATATCTTTGTTGCTTTGAAGCTGTTGTTGGGTTTTGTATCTTCAAAATATCAAAGGTGCATAGCTGCTATAGGAATTAACTGCCTACAAAAGTGTTACCTTTAATTCTAAATTGATTGAGATGTATTCTTAATTCTCCTGCTGCAAATGATTCACAAGACTGAAACAACGGCTAATAAAATCAGTTTTGCTGAAGACATGCTGAAAGTAGTATTGTACACATCAGTCCTTAAAAACCTGAAGTGGGAAAGACATTAAATGACCTGCAAAATTCATTTTTGTAATAAAAAAAAAAAACCTTCAGTAATTACTGACTAGATACAAATCACCAAGTTTTCTTATACTGTTACCTTGCACATGGACAAGCCAGATGCCAGAAGGCATCCCTAATGAGTTCCCATAGCTCTGATACAAAGCCACTGTAGCTTCATATAACTATTTTTGCACTGTCACCTAGTCTTTGAGCACAAGAACTACCTTTGTTTCTGTAAATCAATACATCTGTACATACTGGAACCTGGTACCCAACTATGATTTTGAAAGACCAGGTTTTTCAGAACCCAGTAGGAAACTAGGTCTTGGACCTCAGCTACCATCTTGGGGAAGGAGGGTGGTGTGGTAATTACCATGAAGAAAGTGGGAGCAAAACACAGTAAACTAAACTGCTCCACCCTTTGCTATCAGATGTAAATGACTAAAGACAGTGTCAGTTAATCATTAGACTTCTTGATCTGTTTAACCTTCTTCCATTCTGAGAGGCTGTCAATGTTAGATTACATATATTTAAACACACACAGATCTTGTCCACCTCTACTTCCAAGCCAGACAGACAGGTAGGGAAAAGGGAATGATAAACAGTCCTTAACCTACAGAAAATAAGAGAAAGTGTGCCACATTAAATAAAAATTCCCGTTTCTCTAGCTGTTTGTGCACTTCACTACTTTGAGTTGTCTCTGGTTACCAAACCCTCTGACCAGGGAAAATTAGAAAATTATGTAGCTTCTAGCAGACATACAGCCAACAGAACTGGCAGAATGGGAAGCCAAAGCTAACCCTGGATGTTCCAATACAGTAGGCTAACAAAAGACTGAAGGCAGGATGCCAGTGCAATGCCACCTTCCCCTTAACGACAGGAAATCCTACTCAAGAAGCTATTCGGTTACACACATATTTCACAGAAGAGGGATTTTGTACCCAGGGGCAGCACAACTGCCTTCAGAGCAGGCCGAGACAGTCAATCTCTACATGCATAAAATGTTAAGGTGCTGATCCTTCAGCACATTGCAGATTCAGAAAAAGGGGGTTTACATTTTCTGTTAGAAGTTGAAAAAGATTTCCTTTAGTTAAATTCACAGTTCTAGTGTAAACATTGAGATAGCACACAAAATATCATTGTAACATCCAAATTATAACAGTGTTTACCAAATTTGTAATTAACTTCAGGGTTGGACATTCTGTTGTTGTTTTTAAATCTAGCAAACATCAGCTGGCAAAGAAATTGCATGCCTTAGAGCTTCTTCAACAAAGCAAAGCTGTTCAAGGCTTGATATTTTTAAACTCTGCAAGGCTCTCGGCTATTAAGAACAAAAATAACAGGAGCCAAAGAGTTTCTTTCTATTACTTTCAGGAGTTAAAAAAGAAAGTATTTCGGTTGGCTAGTCAGAGGATTTACAGCCTAGCAATTAACAAAAACTTTTCAATATGAGATGTGGAACCTAAATAGAATCGGCTTCATGAAAACTACATTTAATACAGAAATGCTCAATGTGAAAGCCTGCTTTAACACTTGTTCTTAGAGTATGGGCTTGGCATAGAGACAGAAAGAGAAACAGCACTAAAAAGGAAGATAGAGTTTGACATGCTATTTTAAACAGAATACGGCCTGATTCTTCAATGTGCTGTTCAAATCAGTGGTATCGACACTATTTGGCACTTGACACAGGATTGGACCCAGCCCTCTTTCTGAACTTCTGTATAATTTGGTTTCATAGACTGCTCTTAGTTTTACTCATTTTTTTCCACCTGCTTTGTAACCCTGTATCTAAGTAATCTTGCATCTCAAATCAATACTCTTGCTTCTAACTTGAATCTCTTTTGATACATTCTTCAAAACTGTTTATTCTACACAAATATCTGTAATACCTTTATATGAAACAAACCCTACTAATTTTTGACAAATTGTCAGAAATAAAATGTGCCTAATGTTTGATTCTTCCCAGCTTTGATATCCCCAGTAGCTGCTTTTATGCTGACATTGTACCTATGCAAAAGAATTAACAACAAAAATACTTAATACTATCCCACTGCTAGCAAAATTTAACATTGCAAAAAAATAAATGAATGGTAACAGATATTAAACAGTAGCTATAATACTAATACTGTAGTGATAGTTTTACAGACCCCTTCTCTGAATAAAATTTAGCTAGGCCGCTAAAAAAAGAATCTCACTTACCTGCACCTGAATCAGGTGCACTGAGATTGGTCAAAGTATCGGACTTAAATGGTTTTTTTGTCTTTTATCTGCTTTCATTTCCTATACTGCAACCGTTTAAGGTAGAAACTGTATATTACTATATCTACAGCACATTTTGCTGTCGCTCAGAATTGTCATCTTGATTTGCATATTTTTGAATATCTATTCAAATTTTAGCAGTGTGTGTAAATTACTGGTGGGAAGAAGAAAAGAAGATGAAGCCAGTGCACAGTGACAGATCAGAGGCAACGAAAACAGACTGAAACACAGGAAATTCCACTTAAGAAAAAACTTTTTGGGTGTTTTGGGGCATTTTTTTTTTATTTTTTTTTTTTTAACTCAGGATTGACAAGAGCTACAAAAAATTGCCCAGATTTGTTGTGGAGTCTCCATTATTGGAACTATTCAAAACTCAACTGGACACATCTGTAAGCAAACTGCTCTACCAGACCCTGCTTTGAGCAGGGGGGTTTGGATCTCCAGAGGCCCCTTCCAACCTCAACTACTCCATGATTCTACTGTTTCCTGATTCTATAATTCTAGGAATAAGTAAATAGTTACAGCAATTGCTGCGTAATAAGAACTTGACATAGATTTAACTAATATAAAAACAGCCTTAAAGAATACAAAAAGAGTATTAGGAGAACTCACTTGGCTTTATGGCATGTGTTAGCTGAAGCTAACATTTCTTTTAAGCGCCACTTTGATAAATTGCTCTTCCTCACAAAATATTGTTCTACTCTAAAAAAGAAGTGCAAGAGAAGTATATATTCTATATTCAGATATCAGATTATTTTATCAGTTACAGAAATCAGTATTTTTATTTTCCTATTATGAAAATATAGCTCAGGACTTGATCAATAGTGTAGTAAGAATTTGCTCCTTCCTCGTTCAAGTGAAACAGTTTTCAATAACTATTGATATCACTTACAGTTTTATTTTTCCTTGAAAAATAAAGGGTGAAAGAAAACTAAAACAAGAGTTCAACTTGTTTTCACTTGTAAGGAAAAGCAACCTCCTGCCTGCTTTATTTGGAAACAACTTGACTTAGGAGAAAACTTTCTTAAAACTGTAGACCCCACTCCTGGAGCACCGTAGTAGGCCTAAGCTACAGACCTGGTGTCTTGGAGATACATAGCCCTTGACGCATTCTACTCCAGGCCTGTCTCACTCACTTCCCAGCAGAAATCCCCATTGCAGTGACAGAATCATTACTCTTCACCCCCCGTAGTCAGAGAGTAGCCCCATATCTGCTCCTGTATATACAATATTGCCAGAATAAAGGGATGAATCCAAAGGCAGGTTAGAATAAAAGAAAGGGTGGCAGGAAGATGCAAGGAAAAAAAATATACATATCAAAGCCAGTATTCATGCAAAAAAAATACACAAAGTAGAGGGAAAAAAAGGAAGGGAATGTCTATTCTAGGAGAGCCTTTTGAGATGGAAGAGCCAAATAGGAGATAGGAAAGAGAGAAATAGTGTGAGATAGTGCTAAATGGATGGTCACCAAAAGTTGAGAAAGAAGGATAGAGCACAAAGGTCTGTTGGAATAGTTTGTTCCACTCCATTCTGCTCTTTACCTCAAATACCAGAATATAAATATAGAAAGCACAGAAGACAGAGTCAAGAAGTCAAGATTATCTCTACCAAACCCAAGAGGCAGGACAAAGACAAAATTGCTCTCTCTATATAAATGTGTGTGTGTGCGCGTGTACATAAAACGTGCACAGTATGAAATGCTACATCTGCTGGCAAGTTTCAATCACAGAAAGTATACTCAAAAGCATACTCAATTCTCAACGTTGCCTGTCAAACTAATGGCTTCCAAGGGTGGAAGGGCTGAGATCAAAGTAGAGAAGAATAGGAACATACAAGAACACTAAACAGCTTACAGATTTTCTCTCTTCCTTTCTCTCTCTGGCTTCCATGCATTTCCAGCAATCATCATATTTTTGCAAGTGGATAATTGTGCTATACAATCTCCCTCAAAGATTAATTTTTAAAAAAAAAAAACCCCAAACCAACATTTACACACAATGACATTACTACTTTTGTACAAAGCCTTTAAGATTAATTATAAATTTATTCTAATCCATATTCATTTTGGAAGATTGATCCTACAGCCCAGTGCACGTAGCTCATCACAGCGTTATGCAACTCAACTCAATAAAGTGAAACACATGAGCTAGGAAAAAGAACTGGCCCAAAACAAACTGATCCTGGAACTTTAGGCATGCTGAAGAACGTTTTTGGCAGAGGGTTTATCCATAGGTAGAAGCTGCCATATAGAGCATTATTTTAACATTAGACAGGTACCCTACTGACAGAATGGCAAAATGACAAGAAATATATTTTGAAGTTAAGAAATAATCAGGACATAAACACTTTGCTTTTTCTGCTCTCTGTTCTGTCTGTTAATTTTATAGGTTTAAACACACCCCGAGGAATCTGCTGCAATGCATTCCGTAAATTACTTAGACTTACAGCAATGGACAGAGCACACACTTAAAGCCTATGGGAAAAAAAAAAAATAATAATCCCAAGACTGACCGTTCCCACATTTTCCCATATGACAGAAACATATAATCATATTATAAAAGTACTGATTACTCCATTTTAGTGAAGTGATCGGAATTTCATTATGATGAATACACATACTAACTGCCACTCTTAGAACAAGAACACTGACAAAGTCTATGAACTTTAAAAATTTTCATGGCAGAGTGAAACTTAATTACTTATTTTTCTTAAGCCATTATTTGTTCATATAGTCATCACATTACAATAGCAGGAACTTGTCATTGTCACTGGATTACCAGGGAGAACCTGTCACTATTTAGCTCTTTCATTATTACATTTGGGTAAAAGTCAGTCTGGCATGCTAGAACCAAAGCTTCCCCTTACAACAGTGAGAATGTGGAGTAGCAACACTGCCTTCACTGGTATCATCTTGGATTTGTATTGGTGGTAACAACAGAGTTAGAACCTGACTTGGTGTCCCATCCTGAGTACTCAAGGGTAATGAGTACTTTAATTATAGCTAATCTCAGCACCTTCTGATTCAGATAGGTCTGGATGTAATAAATCAAATCAGGACAAGAGCAGTTATTAATATACAAGATTTGCCAGTATAATCAACTTATTAACTGCGTCACGTCAAAAAAAATCATTAGCAGCTTCTATGTGTACACAAAATATTTCAATAAATTTCACATCCAGAGGCAGTGAAAACTAAGACATGTGGGAACACCTGTTATGGACTTTACCCAAACCTTCAGTATTTTTAGAAGTTTGCTCAAATAGTTTACATCCTGCCTTTCAAAAGACCTGAGATACCTAATTTACCTCTTCAGTATGCCTATTATACATCCAACCAATACAAATGTGCCAGTATACAGGTATGATGAGTGAATTCAAATAGCAATGCTCAAATTTAACACAGTAGATGTTGAAGAACGTATCAGAGAGATAACTAAGCTAATCTATTTTTTCCCCAGTACCGGTATATAATCATGAAGGATGTGGGGTGTGGGAGCGGGTGGTGTTTTATAACAAGGCCATAGTTTTTCAGCATCACTAGAGAAAATAAAATTGATTTAGAAATACAAATCTTGTTTGAACTATTCCTGAAGTTGAAAAAAATTTTTAGATGCTTAGATAATCCAAATTCCACCACCCAATGATTTTTTTTATTATTATTATTTGACAGAAAACCTACACCAACACTTCCATCTAAATTCCCTTTCCATTGAAGTCCACTAAAAATTAAAAAATTTGGGGCTACTGGTGGATAAAAAGCTGGACACAAGCCAACAATGTGCGCTAGCAGCCCAGAAAGCCAACCGTATCCTGGGCTGCATCAAAAGAAGCGTGGCCAGCAGGTCGAGGGATGTGATTCTGCCCCTCTACTCTGCTCTCAGGAGACCCCACCTGGAGTACTGCGTCCAGCTCTGAGGCCCTCAGCAGGAAGGACATGGACCCGTTGGAGGGGTTCCAGAGGAGGGCCACAAAAATGATCAGAGGGATAGAACCCCTCTCCTACATGAACAAGCTGACAGTTGGGGCTAATTCAGCCTGGAGAAGAGAACACTTCAGAGAGACCTTATTGTGGCCTTCCAGTACTTAAAAGGGTTTTATAAGATGGGAACAAACTTTTTAGTAGGGTCTGTTGTGATAAGACAAGGGGTAACAGCTCTAAACTAAAACAGGGAAGATTTAGATTAGATATAAGGAAGAATATTTTTTGCAGTGAGGGTGGTGAAACACTGTCCCAGGTTGCCCAGAGAGGTAGCAGATGCACCATCCCTGGGAACATTCAAGGTCAGGTTGGATGGGGCTCTGAGCAACCTGATCTAGTTGAAGATGTCCCTGCTCACAGCAGGGAGGTTGGACTAGATGACCTTTAAAGGTCCCTTCCAACTCAAACTATTCCACGATCCTATGAAGTTTCAGTAATACATTAGTCATTCACTTACAAACCTGGGATGAGTTCCTGGCTGGTAACAAAGCTAGCAGATGTTTCTATTTCTACCGCCGCCAACTCTGATAGAATTTCCTAAGCTACAACTAATAGACTGCAGTCTTCTACCTGCGTGTATAGCATAGAGCACACAAATATCACTAAACGTCTGGGTACAACATGGGATCCGGGTGACAATCAGTCCTGCACGTTTGCTGATGATGCTAAATGCTCTTTTGTGTACAGTTCTGTGACCATATTTCTCACCTAAAATCTGACTTCACTTTTGATGTCCTGCCTGGTCTAAACACCACTCTGCACATTAACAGGTCTCTTGCTCTTAAAGAATCCCAGCAGTCAATTTGCCTGGTTCTGATTTGAAGACTCAAAAAGGAAACATGAAGTTAAGGTAGGACACTGTCATGCACATGGCAAGTACAAATACAACTTTTCTTCTGATTTAAGGAAGTAATTTGGAAAAGAATATGAGGAAGAGCAATAGCAGCAGTGAGCAGTATAGATATTTCTCTCTAGACAACACTGTCTATTTTGTGGCAAGAAGATTTACATTCCAGACTGCTGCATGTTTGCTTTTATATATGTTATCATTCGGATGTATTCCTGTGTACCTAAATGGAATTAACCAACCTTCTCCTCAAAGTCTACAGGAAAACAAAATTATAGTGGCAAAAATCTAAAAGAAAATTTCCAACAGTAAAATATCTTGTTCAGCTCTTGTAACTATTTGTGATGTCTGGCTACATACAGCCTGTTTGGTGCTGGAGACTATGCATTTTGTTTCTCTATCAGACTCCTTTCTGACAAACGTTCTCTTTAAACTGCAGAGCATTCTTGCTTTCTCCCCATCTCTTTTCTCCAGATTGACCTAAAATCCATCGAAGGTGACAAGAAAAAGTTTTACACAGAACACAGCGCTAATAGAGCAGGCTGATAAACTTTGATCATCCATTTAAATGGAGCACCAAGGAACAAAGATATGGCTACTTCTCAAGACAAAGCAATTTTTCAAGAGTGAATTCCAAGCAGGTGGTAACTAAGCAACAGCTCACCTATACAGGGACTTTGATCACTTGACAAAGCAGATCAGAGCAACACAAGGGGAAAGAGGACTAGAGATTATAGAAAAAAGGGTCTTGTCTTGGCCTATCAGAGGGAAAGATGGAAAATAGACCAAGAGATACTGCAAAAAGCAGCCTCATGATTTGGGAGAAGAGAGCAGCTGAAGAAAGGAGCTCATGAACATTTTAGTAAGCATGCTTTATACTTTGAACAGCTTCTTTTACTTCAACACCTCTCTTGCTTCACTCAGTGTTGACAGGAATACTTGGGGGAATGGAGAACCACAGTACCTCTTCCTAACTCTGGCTTGACAAGAATCTTCTGCCCTTGGCCTTGCAGTACCCATGTGTAAAGAGACCTTGGCCAGTGAGGAAGGAATAAATGGATGTACAGAACTTCAGAAGATTTGCAGGGACAAACAGCAGCAAAGTTGGGGAGACAGTTGCTGAAGCCTAGGGTGGATTCTGTTTTCAGAATATAGTCACTAGGGGCACATACAGAGTTTACAGGTGCAGAACTGACTCAGGGATGAAGAAAATAATTTATTAAGAGATTAGATGTAGAAAATAATTAATAGGTAGGAGATGAGAGGTATAGGGAGAGAACAATATCTATAGCAGTCACCGTCACAAACACCGGAGACAGGCAATAAAGAAAAAAGACATGGCAGGCCAAAAGAACAACATAATCATTTTCAAATACCTTATGATTCCATGGATTATAACGTTTGACTTTACCTCTTGAGGCTTGCAATACCATAAGTATGTCTCATCATCTTATTACTCCTCTACCTGCATATTGCAGAACGGTTGTGATCTTGCCTGCCATATGAATTAAAACTGCATTTGCCTTCAAAGGGAGTCGAAAATTGGGCAGGAGGACAAATTAGGGCCTACATTTGTAAGTATCTATTTTTTGTGGGGAGAACCTGTACTGGCCTCACAGACAGGAAATGAAAAAGTTATAGGATCATGAGGTCAGTAGTCAGACTGGTTCTTCTTTTTGTGAGGAACCTTACTACCTTTTCTAGCACTTACAGTCATCGTACTCCTGAGGGAAAATAGAGAAGAACATTTTAATTAAAAATGAACATCCACAAAACTTTATAAGCCATTTTTGCAATTTCATTATTCCAGCTAAAGAAGAAAGATACCATAATATTATTAAATCCCTTAAAATATTTATTAAGGGAGATTTAAATTAGCTGTCTCAGTCCAGCACTATTGGAATGATTCCATTTCTTTGTTATATCCAAGGTAAGGACTAAAATAATATTAGAAGAACAGCAAGAGCATTGATGATGCAACTGAGTGTTTAGAGGTTCTGATGAAGCATTTATTTTGCTCAATAAGTGGTAATTATTAAACTACAGGGTTTCTCCTTATTAAGTGCAGAGTCCACTCAATATCCTGGGGACCCTGAACCACTGCATTTTCTCTGTGAGTTAAGAACTGCTGCAAATGACAATGATACAGCATAAAATGTCATATGTGCGGTGAGTACAATTAAAGATTTTCTCTCTGTATTCATCTGAAGACTGACAGCTCAGCCAACAGGGCAGCCAGGTTTGCGTAGCTTTCTGTAAGCTCATTGACAGTTTTCCCTGTGAAACCCTCTTCCTGGCTCTCTTCATTAGGTAAAATCCTTCTGAACCTTTGTCAGACAGCTCTTTCAAGAGCAAACAGGATGGGGAGTCCCACCATGAGCAGCTATGAAGTCTCATTAAAAAAAAGTCTTTCACACTCTGTTGTCCTTGTTCTGTATTATAATGATGGTTCACCATAAAGTGCAAAGAAATGTTATTCTAATGAACAGAGGAGAGCCACTGCTACACTGAGGCATGATTAATGAGCCAAAGTCGTTCATGAAGTCATTTTACATGTCTGGCTGGTGACCTTTGAATTTGAAGAATTTTATTGCATGTAAAGTATAATAGGAGAAATTATTTGGTTAGCATACAGTGTATTCATGCTTTAACAATGGGATATGGAATGGGTTCTGGTCCAGGAGAAAAGGCAATCCTGACACAAAAATGAGATTACTGCTTCTCCCTCTCTCCTTTTTCATCATCCTTTGATTCAAATGCAATTAAGGGCCCAGTTCAGTGCCATGAGCTTACTCACAGCTATTGTGCACTTGCTCATAAGCCAACATCTGACAGAGTTTCCTTCCCTTGGCAAGACCAGGGGAACTAGACAGCTTACAACAGCTGAGGGAGGATCTGACCCTATCTGGGCTGCCATATGACACAGAAAAAAAATTAAGAAAATTAAGGTTTTTCTCTTTAGAGGACTAAATCCAGTTCACTGGATGATTTCAGAGGGCCTATGGCTTTGAGAGCCCCAGCCTGTGCCTCAGTGACCCACACTGTCAGAAGCAGCCAGCAATCCCTTTCCCTCATGTAGGTTGGGGTCAGTAGAGGCTGAGGCTCAGACTGAGAGATCTCTCGTACAGAAAGAGCTGGAATTTCTTACACTTTGTCCAGACACAGTTAGGACTGTCCCAGTTTCACTAGGATGTCCTGGAATCACAACCCTCACAAGTCTACATAAAGCCAATAAAAGCAAAAACCACTAAGCTTCTACTTGGCCACTTTCATATATGCCACATTGGGTTTGCTTTTGTGTGACTGAACAGAGGAGGAAATAGGGTTCAGGAGTCTTTGTTAGCGCTCCAGAAATCTTCCTGCCTGTCGATTCCTTCTTATGGCCCTGATTCTCAGCATGTGGGGTGCACCTGCTGGCTACAGAAAGCATAACGAGGTACAAAATATCTCCCACAGGGAGGCACATAACCTGGTGAGGCTCAAAAGCATTCCTGATTGACTGAGTGAGGTGCCAGCTGGTGACAGGAACACCCCTTCTCTCACAGCAGAATGACAGGCCCACCCACTAGTGCTGCGAAGACCTATGGTACTATTTACTGTACAGTTTTGAATATAAAGAAATGAACAAAGCAGAGAGCAGGCAGTATGTGAAGGACACAATGAGAAGGGATTGATTAGCTACTTTGTTCAGACTGTGTAATGATCAAAATGACAAATGATCAAAGGCAGCAAAGGACACTGCATGTGGCACTGCAAGAATTCATCTATTCCCTTATATGCTGCTGCTTCCAGCGTGAGGTAAAACCAGAAATTCTACCTGCTCTGGCATCTGCAAGAAGAGGACAGAAGCTAAAAATATGGTTAACCTAGTTTAAAAGTAAAATACTGCCCTAATACTGCACATGGAAAGGAACTAAGTGCCTTTGTTAGTGTTTTGTGACCCTACTGTGTTTTCACTCATAAATAAGAAAGAAAAGTTAACTGGACCTGGACCCCAAGTACTCAGCTGAGAGTCATTTCTTTCCCCTGGCATCCTCTGGTTAAGAGATCACTTTGCTTCTAGACTGTGTGACTTGCATGGGACAAAATGGTTTGGGCATGGAAATTAAATCTATTTGGCACTCTTCAGTCTCAAAAACAGGGAGAGCAGTCAAATAACAGGAAAAGAAAGGAATATAGAAAGTTTCTCCATCCTTTTTAGATTTTCACTCAGTACAGACTAAGTAATAATAATAGTAGCTTGTACTTTCTTTCACATCTTTTCTTGTAAGTGGAGAGTCAAGGGGAGATCCCATTTCTTCCCTTTTCCCTGCAAAAATAATGACAAATTCTTGCAATCAAACTCCCTTTAAGGCTTTCCACCTACTTTCATTCAACTTCAGATTACAGAGCTTCATTTGAACTACTGATCACATTATTGCCACAGTACCATGAAGACTTTAAACTGCCATAAGACAATACTACCACTAAAAGAAGCACCTTGTCCCCCCTCTTTCTAGATTCAACCTGTATTTTTTTCCCTTCTTTTGTGCCAGAGTACGTATTTGCAAGGCCAGGTGGTGAACCAGATCAGCAAACCTAACTAATTCGAACTTATTTTGCCAGGTTAATTTTAAGCCAATTTGTCACCCTTCGTTGCCCATTCATGTGCCAGCATAAGCCCATGAAGAAGGACAGGAATGAGCTGTCGGGGCAGGCTGGGAACACTTACTGAAGCAGCGGAGTCAGCTTAAATTGGCTTCAAGTGATGGCTAAACCATGGCCCCTGACACAGATGTAGCCACACCAGATATTCCATCATTAACCCAAGAAATTATTCCATTATAAATTCTAGCAAGAGTGACGTCTTCACACAGAAAACCAATTTTTGATAAACCTGTATTTTCTGACAAAAAGAGTCACAGGGCAACTTCTTGAAGAATCATCACTGGGAAGTATTTTCAACCCCCAACACACAGTTGCACACATGCTTTAAGCCACTTATCCACTTATGGTGCCAGAGAGCCTGGACTGCTCTGTGACAAGTAGCAACAAACATACTTGCTTTCCGAAGAGCCCCCTCTGTGGTTGCCAGGCTGCCTGTCTCTCGGCAGACTGAACAATGATACAGTACAGTGAGGCAGCATGATTAGTCCATGGTGTTAGCACGACAGCTGTAGATTTTGAGAATTCACTCGGGGGACACTACACGAGGGATTTTTTTTTTTTTATATTTTTTTTTTTTTTACTTCCATGGTATGGAATAGTATAGTTTAAATTATCTAATGAGAGCAGCAGAAGAGCTAAGTGGGATTTGATATTTTGCTTAATGAGGTGTGCAGAAAATTGCTAATGGATTTAATCTGCATAAATTTCTTCTAGCATACATATTCCCATGCACCCCCACACACTCACTCTAAAACTAGCTCTAAATTGCTAATGATGAATTTCATTTGTTCCCACATCAGAATTAAGAATATATAATGAATTGTAACGTATAGTTAATTATCACATTCATAACTTAGACCTTGTCTATATCGAGGCTGGGGGGAAGAGGTAGCTCCTTGTTACAGCTATACCAAAGCAGTTACTGTGGCAAACAGTGTAAACGCAGGCACTTGAAGATGAGGCTTGCAACAATAGCACAAACCCTGCTGAGTAACCAAGGTATATATTTTCAAGAGAAGATGAATTTTGTATAGGTGTAAAGCACCTGTAATGGATAATACTTTTTCCTCCAGGAGTACATACAAATATAATCAGAGTGGGGCAAATGTATCACTGACAAACCCTTCGCAAATCTGCAAAAGAATGTGTAAGTGATTAATTAGTTACTAAGAAGGGTTCATTCTATTGCCAATTCACAGAATATTCCACAGAATGTAGAGAAAGCAAGAAGCAAGAAATACTTTCCTCAGCAAAGGAAATTCATGCAACGCCTGGAGTAGCATTACATGATTTTTCCTTCTGGGTGAAAAAAGGAGAGGCAACATACCAGGAGGGCACTTCAGCTGTATAAGCACAAACATACGTTTGGAATGGTGTGAAACTAGACATTTTTCTCTCAAGTCTCCCGAGCCTCTTGCTAGTGGCAATTAATAATGGATTTATTTCTGAAACATAGCAAATCCTCCTGGCATTGTGCAATTGTCCCATCATGCCAGTCAGTGAGCATCTGTCTTATAGAATGTCTCCTTTCATACAGACTGAGTACTTCCAAAACCCAATTCACCTCTTAAGTATTGCATAAAATTAAATATCTTACTGTAGTATTACTTCACCTTGATTATGTTGCCAAGACGGTTTGCCATTAATTAAAATAACACTGAGTTTTGAAACTGCCTGTTTCTATGGGTAAAGGAGTTGTAAACTAAACAGAAGTGGGCAAGTTTAGAGAAGTTACTTTAGGGATGAATTTGGACCACTGTTAATTGGTTAAATCCTAATGTGTCTCTGTAACTTCTTTTCATCTTTGATGAAAACCACTTTTTGGTTTTGATGGTAGTCAGCAAGCACACCTACTACACAATAACTAACAAAGCA
This sequence comes from Chroicocephalus ridibundus, assembly GCF_963924245.1. Lineage (NCBI taxonomy): Eukaryota > Metazoa > Chordata > Aves > Charadriiformes > Laridae > Chroicocephalus > Chroicocephalus ridibundus. The sequence goes on from NC_086287.1 coordinate 80,459,886, forward strand.
TCTCTGGATCATTTGTTGAGCCATATGAACTTTGAAAAGCTGGGGGGAAGAAGAAGAGCAGAGAGAGGAAATTAAAGCAAGCTGGTAGAGTCTTCAGGGAAGTCTGCCATGCTGCTTGCCTTGCTCCTACCTTCTGGATATCCTTGTGGGGCTAAATCATAAAGACACAAGTACAAGAGAGGAAAGATAGGTAAAAAAATGGACAAAAACACAGCTAGAGAATCTTGAAACAGATGAATACAGTTAAAGATTTCAGAATAAGATATTTTTGGGCTTGCTGAATGCAACCATTCAATATAACTTACAAAGATTTGTATTCATTAGCAACATATCATCTCCAAATCTCTTTTGGAGCCTAGTGTTACCTGTGTTCTATCTTTTACCTCTTCTTCCCTAGGAATTTATATGTCAAATTTACTGAAATTTATTGTATACCTTGCTCTTCAAGGAAAATACCCCAGAAATGCATTATGATGACAAATAACTACATTAAATATAATACCTGATTACAACTTTTGTACCTGAGGCTTATTTCCTAAAAATACTAGACAGACTATTACTATTCCCATGATTCAGTACCATTCAATATTTTTATTTACATTTAGCTTGTATAATCTAGCATGCCTAAGAAAGGTATTTTGCATAGCAAGTAAGACAATAAGAACAGATTTAAACAGTGATATTCTGTGTCCAGAAACAATTACATCTCAGCTGACAACAAGCACTTCTTTCCTGAGCTACCTATTACCTATTCAGGTGGCTGAAATAACAAGACCATCTGGCTACTTGCAAAAAAGGTTATAGTCATCACCTCTGTTGTCCCTGGCCTTTGCAAGGAAGAGCACAGAGCCTTGATATTCCAGATACATCAGGCTTGTGGGGCTGAACAGTTGCAGTCTTTCTACTATACAAAGGCAGGGGACAGTTTATTCCTGTCTTTAACCAGTATGTTTCAGGACTCAAGAGTTACTTGAATGCCCTTCATCAATAAAGTTATTCCATAATAAAGGAGGGCATGAATTACAACAGAAATATGTATTCAGAGTGACTCCACAGACATCGTTATTTTGAAGGCATAAGGCACCTTCAAAGTTGGAATCACGTGGAGATAGTAGTTTCTTATTTTTACAAAACTAGGTAATTCACACTGTACTTTGAATATAGACTGGCACCTAAATTCCAGTCAAAATTCACCTCTATGTTTGCGTTGTGGCAAGCTTCAGACAGCTCTAGGGAGATGAGGCAAGAGTACGTCCCCTTACTATAGACTCAACCAGTGTAGATGCCGTGTAGGTGCACAAGCATACTACACCTTGTACTGTCACCATCACCAACCATATTTGATATTCTTTCTGCAACAACACGTTTGACATTGGAGAGGCAGCCCTGGATCATTCCTGCAGCAGCTTTAATATTGCACAGCATTAGGTTAGATAGATATGATCCATGCCAACCTACATATGCCCCACGGGCAGTATATGGAGAAAAGTGGGTCAGGGAATACAGTGGGCTTTAATCCATTCCTATCGTGGCCACAAAGGGAAAGTATATTGAGTCAAGGTACTACCTGTATGAAGAAATAGCTAGGCACTTTCCTGTTTGCGGCTAGAATTAAGATACAGGTAGGGAGCATTCCAAACATGAGCTTAGGCTGTCTTCTGATGCTTCCTGAAACTCTTCACTCCCACAACACCTTCCCTAAATCCATGCAGTAAGCTACAAGCAACAATTAACTCTCTCATTCACTGATTCCCTGGCTCTCCAAGATCCGCCTTAATTTAAATTTAAATATATTTTAAAATAAAACACAAGAAAACGTCTCAAAAATACGTGAAGAAAACTGCTTGATTTGTACCAGTTGAATAAACTGTGGGAAAATTCTGTTGGAAATTAGCTCTATTACATAGTTTTATACTGAAATCTTGTGTAAAGAAGTGAACCTGCAAATGTTATCACTTTTATCCACAAACAAATCTGAATAACAAAATTCCTAGTGTGTTTGTACATGTCTATAACTTCACTCCTTACCCTCAGTGGTGTTTCCATGCACCTCCACAGCAGAATCCTACAAACAGGTCCTAAAGTTCCAAAGAAGAATATATCTGGTACTCTCTTGGATCCTGGAATTGTAAAGAAATATTTTTCCACTTTAGTGTTTCAATAAATTAATTAATAATTAATCTATTAATATTATCCTTCGTCCCCAGACACTGCTGTGAAATTTTTGATACTGTTAATATTAGATACTAAATGCCATTTTAGGAGGTTTGGGAGTTTACCTGTACCACCTGGTTTTCATTGAATTAGAAGAGAACCCTCTCATGGTAGCAGGAATGTTAAAGTAGATGAGGTAATACCTTTTATATAATTCTTTCTGTAAGCCAGCGTCATGATAAGTTATAGGGAAAAAAATACTGCAGCTGTGTTGATGGGTTTTTTTGAGTTTTTTTTTGTTTTGTTTATTTTGTTTTGGGTTTTTTTGTTTGGTTTTTTTTTTTTTTAACCAAAGAACTTCAGGAAGAAGCCAATTAGGTCATAGCTAGCCACAGCACAGTATATCAGTGTTAGGCAATTTATATGTAAGTAGGTTAAGTGATTCTACATGTGCAGTAGCTTCTTTACAAACCGTTTAAAACCAAAATGATTTCCAGGTGCCTACACTTGAACAATTATATAGTTGCAACATTATTCATATCCAGAATATCCAGAAAAGGTACATGGAAAGACCTATTGCACTTCTCATGAATAAGCAAATGGTTATATTTTGTAATGTTTAAGACCAAATACCTGACCCAAAGATTGACATAACACCGGGGCATGGCTGGGGACATGACAGGCCGAGTACAGCAAACTTATTGGAAATGTTTATTAAATTTCTACATTGGCCTATCAGTTATGTCACACTGGGTTATGTCATTCAGATTTCATTGTATCATATCACATCTGTCAAATTATAATGGTGCCTGACTGGCAAGACACAATCTAGTATAAAATTTGATTGTATCTTACCTATTTGGGGGTTTTGAATGCACAGCAGATTATATGTCCTTTAAAGTATCATAACTTTCACCACACACTTGTTGTCAACTTGCTGTTCAGCTGAAAAAGAATATTCACAAGTTAATGTCACATGTCATGTAAATGTGCAATAAATTGAGACAAGTCAAAATTATGAAGTCCGGGTAAGAGATGAGCTAGTTGTGTTTATAAGAGGGACTATCTAATGGTGATTGAAATAAGACACTGAATGTTGCCAGCTTTACAACTCAAGCATTAAAGTGTACAGGATAGGCTGTAACAGGTCCCCTAAGACACACTGCATAGCCACTGAAACCATAGAATATATAGATGTAGCTGTGTGATACTAAAAGTACAGTTTCAAATTTAGGTTACTAATACAAATTAAAAAAATGAGTCCCTGATTAATCATTTTATTTGTATTATTACACATTAAACAGTAACATTGAAGTCCACAGGATAACTGCCACATTGGCTAAACGGGGACCTGAGTCTGCCTTACTTCAGTCTTACTTTCAAGACAGTTAAGCTGCAACTTCCTTTTACGCAGTTACAATAAAAACTTTCAGAATGGCTCTTACTAAACATAGATGGAATAATTATTTAAAAAAAAAAGTGTGATGTACAGGCTGTCATTAAAACTTATTGAAGTCAACTTGTGAGCTATTCTAGTGCTAGCATGTCTCGTATTGCGTTGCCTGGCTCTAGAGCTGGGGAAGCACCAAACCACAAATATGTTCTGCGTCTAAACTTTTTAACAAAGATACAAGAAATTTTGAAATGACAAATCAGTGAGAGCTGAAGGATTCTTGGCAGCTGCTACTGTTTCTCAGCTTGCCAAAAGTATAACTCCTGAGGAATCACCTTTAAAAAAAAAAAATTAAGAAAGAAAAAAGAGCATGCTGCCTGCCTCGGTGTCTTTCTAACAGAGAAAGTCCAGATCCAGTGGAGAGTCACAAACCACCTTCTTGTGCTATAGAACAGGGCCCCCCATGTCAAATCATTTGGTAAACTTTCACCACTTCTATTCATAGTAATTGTTTTGACATCATAAAACTTTTAATACCTGACACAGAATAAGACTCAGATCTCTGACAGCTAGATCACAGGTACAAGGCGGCAAGAGAAACAGAAAAAACAGGTTAGATACAAGTGAACCAAAATGACAAGAGAATTTAATCATGGAAAAGTAGGAAAAGCTGATTAACCAATGTTGAGCTTTTGTGATCATGGAACCATTTTGTTTAGAAAACAAACAAACTTGGGACAATGAGATAGCAGACCAGATTTATCACAGAATAGAGATGGACACATCTAATTTGTCAGGTATACTTTTTGAGTAATCTGAAGAGAGTTTACAAAAATATGAAACTGGAAATTTCACTATCACTTTCTAATTGTCATTTTCTCAAGTGTGGGCCAATCACATACAGTGGTTTGAACCCTGGAAACAAGGACTGAATGCAACACTTCACATTTCTGTTATTATGTTTTGTTTGAAAATAGAAAGGGGCTGCCTGTTCAAATCTCACGCACAGACACGTACACACATTTTGTATGTCACCAAGTCAGCCCCAGGGTTCTCAGTTAAATAAAGTTCATCACTGGAAGCTAATAAAAATGGTTAATGTATTCCAAATAGCATCCACGTCATAGTGGAAAGTGTTGCTGTCTCTTAAGAGCAGCAAATAATTGATGTCTTTAAAAGGGAAAACATCTTAAAAACACTAGAAGAGAAAGCATTTTCATTGTAAGTGAACATCTCTTATGTAACATTTTTAAAACAGTCAGATTAGCTCTTGTCCTTCTATAGGCCCAAAATGTTTAAAACAGAACAGCAATGTAATCTAGTCACATCCTAAATTTGTTCAAGCTATGCAGTTGTTTATTTTTATAAGATTAATTTTCTGTATTTTGCTTCATTTGCAGCTGTTACAACATTATATAAGACCAAACACATGCTTCCAAAATTATCTAATTGTCCCTGAGAAATAAGGTTCTCTTGTTTAGAAATGGCTTTGCCATGATATTGCTACATCTCCATTGGAAAACAGGAAAATATACAACAGATCTACCCATGAGCTAAAAATAAATACTTGAGAAAAAAATTAAATGGGCACCCAAAATATTTTTCACCTTTTCTAGTAGGTTGTTCTTGTCACACCATAACGAAGAAACTTAAAGACAGAAAAAGGGATATCTTTCAATACCGTGCTGTTAGGAATATTTTCCCACTGTTTCTAGCACTGAATAGTATTTTATGTTACAGATAGAGCAAACGAAGAAACCTACCTTAAGAAAAAAATATTACTCAATAGAAGTAAAATGTGAATGATTCTTATATAGAAAAAAATTAATTTTTAAGTATCCAGAGTGAATTATAGGTAATCTTATTTTCAAATTAAGTCTCTTACTACCTAGAAGTACTTATTAAACACTGATGCAAAGCACTTGTTCTTCCTTCTTAAACTCATCCATCCATTTCATTTACATGCAATATTTTAAATGCATTTATTTAATACAACACATACCTCTGTACTACAAATTGCTTTTATTTGTCATGAATTCTAATGCTCATTTTTTATTCTGTTTTGAAATATCCAGCCACTCTTGGCTTTCTTTTCTCTCAGGCTTTGATATATTGGAATCATTTCCCCAGGCAGCAATCAGTGTTGATAAAAGAGCTTGAAACTCAATTCACAAATAGATAGCATATTTATGTGTAAGAGAACTAGTACTTATTTCCACTGTGTATCAAAGCAAACACAGGAATACTGCTTCTGATAGAACTGAATTCACCCAGCAAGACAGACCTGTTGGATTTCAAAAATGATGCCGATTTACAGCATTTGGGCGTTTATTTCACATCTGGAGATAAAGTTCTATATGCACAACATCATCTTCACTCACAGAAGTACACATTGATATTGACGGCTGACCAACCTTCTGCTCTGTGGTGGACAAACCTTAGCAGAGGGCCAAGCTTCACCCAGCTGCTCCCACAGCAGGAGGGATGGGGAATCAAATAACTAAAATTGATCTGTTAAAATTAATGGAAGTTACTAATTAAGCTAAAATAACTGATTAAAATAGATTCAGGTGGCAAGAAGCAAAGACAAACACTTGAACACCACCTTTCCTCCCGGCTCTCCCAAGCTCAATGTCGCTCCCTCACCCCGACTCCGCCCCAGCCCCGGGCAGCGCAGGGCGGGAAGGGGCCGTGGCGGCACACAGCCCTTCTGCCCTCCTCACCCTTCCTTCTCACACTTCTCCCTGCTTCAAATGCGGGCCCTCCCCATGGGCTGGGCTCCCCATCAGGAAATACCCATCCGCTCTGGTGCGGTGTCCTCCACGGGTTTCACTGGTTATCTGCTCCACCATGGAGCGCCTCCACCTTCACGGTGCTCCCTCGGCTTTTTCTCGCTCTTTTTTCCCCCTCCTCCTTTCATCCAGCATTTTCAGCCCTCTCTTAAATATGTTTCCACAGAGGCATCACCAGCTTCGCTGACAGGCTCAGCTGTGCCCTGTGGCAAGTCCCTTGCAGAACCGGCTGGAACCAGCTGGAACGGGCTGTGCCTGGCCCAGGGCAGCCCCAGCCTCTCCTCAGAGACCCCCCTGCAGCCGACACCTGGGCAGGGACAGCCAGGACACGTCCCTGTCATCTAGACATCATTTTGTATCAGGCAATCGCCTCTCAGTTATGCAGCCATCACCGGGCATCAACCAAGATTCCCAAGACATCCCACAGAATCACTATTTCCTTTCAAAAAAAAACAAAAAAACAAAAAAAAAAAAAAAACACAAAAAAAAACACCAAAAAAACCCCACCCAGCAAAATGCAACAAAACCACCAAAACAACCAAAAAGCCCCCACAAACCACAACGAAAAGACCAAACGAACAAAACCACCAAACACATAACACCCGCACCCCACCAAAAATGCAAATCAAAGTTGGATTTATCTTTTTCTCAGTACCATTAATTAATTATGGAAAGAACTATAGTACCCTGGTACATCTGTGTTCTGTATTCCAGCACCATTTCACAGGCGCTGTGAAGTGATTTGTCTTATGCACTTCCTTCCAAATTAACAGATGAAAACAGCAATACATTAAATTACAGAATTTCGCTGTTTTCTTCCAAGAAAGTCCTGGGATGTGCACGATGGAAAGCAGACTACTAGGCATCTCAAAAAGCTAGGTAAAATAAGCAGCTAGGAACATAATCAGCAACAGCGAAGGAGTCTGACCCTCACCGTGATCCCTCCCCATACCTGAACCATTTGGGAGAATAGGTTGCAAATATATAACAGAAAGACTCTCAAAGGTAAAATAAAGTCACCTGAGGCACGAGCAGCAGAACAGAGAGGCTGCCTGACTCTGGAACCCGCTCTCGATGCCCGTTTGGTGGGCGATGCCATCACCATCCTGTCAGGATGTGCTGTGCCACAGGCTGCCGGGGGGACATTTTGAGTAGCAAAGGGACAGCTTACGCAAGGGAGAGATCCGAGACACAGAGATGACTTTGGATTCACACTGAACCTGTCATTCTTTATTGCCAATGCCTTGTCCCTGCCACTTTCATTTGGGTACACTTCCATTTGTATTAATGGTTGTAAACCTAAATGCTACTGGTATTGACAAGTAATAGTAACTGTTCTTTAATTAGAGTCTTGCACTGTAAACACGCCTGTACTGACACGTACACATTTCTGCTGACTTTTTAGACCTGTGAATAGCAGCAAAACAGTCCTGTCAAATAAACCATCCAATTTTCCCATGTTCTTACTGACAGCAAACTTGATAAAGTCTTTCCAGTCACTTCACCAGAGAGACAGAAGTATAAGTCAACATTGCAAGGGGACAGACATCTGTTCTCTGCTCTGCTTTATTTCTTTTTTAATTAAAAATAAAGTTAAAGTATGTGCAAATTATGAAGAACCAGCAAACTTCAAGAAAGTTACCAATGTGATCATAAGCTGAGCCTCAATGCTCCCGAGTATTAGGTTAATTCTGTATATGTGCCTCCCAGCAGAGGCATTTCACGTGCTGGCTGGTTTGGGAGATGAGGTCAACATTCCTGAGAGCCAGGTAAATGCCAGTGGAACCTTTCACAGGCACATCAGACTGGAACACACACCAATAGCAATCACACTTATAAACCTCACTCAATTACAGGCTTTTCAGCTCAGGATGAAAAACATGCCTGCCCTAAAGAAATGCATTTAGGCTTTCTCATTTCTGAGTGGTGAAAGAATGATGTCAGCCATCCATTATTGATCTCCTCAGGAAAGAAAGCGTAAAACAAAGCAGCTCTGAAGATACTAACACAACAGAGTTGTGCTGACTTGCCACCTTCATTTAACAGTATCTTTACTTCACTTTAGAAAAAGTTCATCCTGTAGGAGTACAGAAACACGCATCCAAAAGATGTCTTTAAGTGAATAGCATTTACCGTTACTTTTTAAAGTAAGTTGCATCTTTAGGCCACTGGTCATTGAAAGATAAATACCTTACATGAAATGCTGCACAGTTCATAGGAAATCTCCCCTCCTCCTTCCCCCCCAACTGAATAAAAATGTATAGCATGTCTATTACATATAGGAAGCTAGCACATTCAAGACCAATAAGCTATTTGCAGATCTTCATCATGCTTACAAGAGAGATTGCCTAAATCAAATTTGGGAAATCTCAATTATTAAAAATAAATAAGTATTTTTCTAAACTACTTGTACTTGCATGGCATTCCCATTCTTCACATCGTAAATCTTTTCCACGAATCACAGTAATTTTCAAACTATGCTATAAAAGCATTCAGGACACTTCTGAAAAAAATATATAAGACTTCAACTTTCCATTTCCATGCAGGACTAGTGATGGATGTGAAATGGTATAAAAGCATGCACCCTTTCTGCAGCCTCCTGGGACACAAGAGCTGTACTTCACAAGACGACTGTGCACAGCATGAGACAGTAAAATATTTCTAACAAAACATTAATACAGCTTTCTTGCCCATTTGTAGAAAAAAAAACCTATGTAAATGTTATTACATCACGCTTACCTGGAATCCTGCCCTCCCTGTCCTTCTGGATATTAGTTAATCGTGGCTTCCATTAAATAAAAGGTATTTCTCATCCCAGAAGGCATCCCATATCAGAAAATAAATTAATGTCTTTCTAACAACTACTAACATCTTCTAAATCCCTAGAGAAATTTTATACAGCAATTAGAGACCTTCTGGGTGAACATGCTGCTTAGTGGAAGCTTACTAGTATGCTTCCTTCCAAGCTTCTTCAAATACCTCAATCATCTTTCTGATGGGCTTCACTTGCAAATCGTAAGACCAAATGCACATCACCTGTGACAATACTGGATCTTTCTGGTGTTTTGGGTGTGTTCATCAGGCATTCACTTAAGCTGCAGGTTGGGGCTTGGGGGCAGGGTTGACATAAATGTCTGCCTTAGCTAAACTATGGGATTCAGAATATCAGGCTTTTTTTTTACTCTTTTTGAATAGTTAAACCTTAGTGCTACATATGGGATGTTGGGGTTATGCTTAACAATGATTACTAGCAACAGTGTCTTTTTCAAGGGGAATTGACTACCGATGTGCTTGTAGAATTTAGTAAGTTAAGGGTAAGGTCAACATAGCACATTCTTCCAATAGCGATTTTAGGAATATGTCAGCAAAACAGAACAGAAAATTGAATTATTATTTATGCACATGTAGCAAAATATGTACACTTGCAACCTTTTGACTGAATTCTAAAAGACTGTCCTTTCCAATAAGTACTCCATTTTTTTCATGGAAAATTTTCTACAAAATTCTATATTGTGTTTGTCTCAGAATTAGGTAATTATGTTTTGGGTGGTTTGTTTTTTTTTTTTAACTCGTATCTGGACATTGAAATAAAAATACAGGTTAAGAACTTTCTACTGAGGAAGATACAATCTAGACATATTAGCTGTTAAATAAGTCACATTTTGAATAGAATATTTTTCAGCAGCATGAACGGAATAATATTTAACAAGAGAGTTGGAGAAAGACTAACTATGAGAAAATGTTGCTATATGTTAAAAAAAAAAAGAGGTATTTAAAACATGTAGCTAATATATTAACTGAAAGCTGATGGTGCCTATCAACAAAATCAGACACAAGTACTTCTGCCTGAGGAAAGGGAGATTTTACCTTAAAAATCAGGATGGGGGAGGGTGGGAGAGGGAATCTTATTTCTGAAAGCCTTCCTATCTCTGGTCAGATTAGATACCACCTGAATATTAAAGATGACTATTTTAAAGAATTAGCCTCTGGCACAGGAGGATCACTAGAAGTTCCCATTACTCAGTAACTGAGGACTTGATGCATGTTACTGTAGGGATGAGGTGAGAGGAGTGGCTTTCCTCTTTTATTCAGAGTTAGGAAGGTTTAATTTGACCATCAGTGGCCAAGACAACACTTTAATTTGTACTGAGATGAGAGCAGCTCCTTCGGCTACTTCATGAACCGAGGGTCACCCAAGGAGTGGCCCTGGTAGCTGAAGCAGCTGCCATTGCTCTCTTTGCCAGAGGTACTTTTGAGGCTTGCAGATATTGCTTGGCTCCCTTAAGCCCACTAAGCAGGGCAACACTGAGCTGAGCTCTGATTATGGGCACTAAAATGTAGAATTTGCAGAGAGATGCATTGTCTGGGAAACTCGGCTCATGTCAGAAGCACAAATACTGCTGAAGATAGAAGTCTCTACAAGGGAGACAAGTTATTCCTGCACACAAAAGGCATTTTGGGAGTAATAAGCCTGTGCGTGTGACCAAAAGATTCTTTCCTTTGATCAGCCAATGATGTTGGTCCAAACCTCTTAGATTTTCAAGCAATTGCATTTGTGCATTCTCCCATGCTGCCCACAAGGCTGTAAGTGCTCCCCTTAAACACCTTCTTCCAGTCATTTTTAAAATTCTCCTTTGCTGTCACGTGATTGAGAATCTTGACAATACCAAGACTAGCTTGTATTTGCATTTTAGCTATTGCCTACCTGCAAATGCAAAAAATGACTGCATGCATGATCATATGCAGATGTAAACACCCAGTTTGCATGCGTACCTTTGACATGGTGCTTGTGCAAATCAGGATCAAAACAGAAATACCCTTCTGAAAGCACAGGGGAAAAAATCCAATAAATAAGAAAAATTGAGAGAATTTGGGAATCTGAACACATATTTGTAAGTTAAAAGTATTTTGAGTTATACTGGCAAGTAAAAGAGAATGCAAACACAATAAATCTGAAGAATCAAAATGCAAAACCTTCTACCAAAAAAAAAAAAGTGAATCTACTAAAGTCACCTTAATTGCTAATCTAAATTAATGGTAGTTAGAAACTTATTAGTAAGCCCAGTTAGAGTAGTATTACAGTACTACAGAGGCATTTTTCTTTTGTGAATTAAGGTATTCTGTAGACTAGTAAAATGCTAAGGATATTAAAATCATCACACTGTTGTTATTGATAGTCTGGAACCTTGAACTGAAGGTTGAAATCCAGAACCCACCTGACTCAATGAATTTAAGGTCTATACACAGCCTGTTGTTTCTCTTTTTTCTAAAAATCTCTGCCCTAGAAGACATGAAATGAAGTGTCTTTCTGACATTTTGAATAATACTGAAAATAACATTAAGTAGATTTTTGAAAAACAAAACTTATTTACTAAAGTTTGACTGAATAGGCCAACCACAAGCCCTGGAATGAAATATAGTAAAATGATGCATTTACTAACAACATTGCAATCACATGCTTAAAATTCTCTGGCTGGCAAAATCATCTGCTTCCTAACATCTGGCCTGCATAAAACAACCAAAAGAGCATATTAAAGTCTGATTTACAATTTCAGCCATAAACAAGAGTTTACACACAATAAAGTTTAGTATTCTTATATTTAAGCCTTTCTATAGTCTTGATTTAAAGGATAGGGAGGAGCTGGTCCAGCCAACTATCTGTCATTTGCCATAGAAATGAAGGAATCAAATATGGGTATTGTGGCTAAAATACAAGGAGAAACCAAAAACATGTTTCCATTTAAGCCGCCTCTGACACCAGAACTAGTGCAGCTGAGCTACTCTTGCATTTGTGGAAATTTGCTCTTAAGAGTTTCCCTGGCATGAAAAGGTCTTTGTGGAATAAGAATATTAAAATGTCCAAAAAAATATTTTACTAATGTAAAGGTGACAAAAATTCTCCAAGCCTGAATAATTCCTCCCTGGAAATCTGAGCTCTGATTAAGTGTCAACAAGTCTAAAGGATGAAAGCAATTACTGCCTTCCTTTGCTTTCCACTAAATAACAAAACAGAAGCTGCACAGGAATGTTTGTTGTATGGGGTGTCTGTTACAGTGCTGAATATTTCAAAAGGCTTTCTGGACAAGAAATAGATAATCTTGAAAGCAAAAGGGAAAATCAACAATATTCAGATTTAAAAAAAAAAAAAAAAGACCCCACAAAACAACCCTCATTGAAAACCCTTCTTATTATAATTTACAGTTCTACAGCAGGCCATAAGGAAACACTAAGAGGTTCTCTCCTTAAATTTCCCTTCTGGGAACAAGTCAGTAGTCTCAGCCAAAAGAATTACCAAAGATTACCAAAGAAATCCTCTGGATTAGCAAGAAACAGGACAACATGCTCTTTATAACAGAGATAAGTTAGTTCTGTGCTTGTAAAGTCTCCAGCACAGAAAGGACCAGTTCAGGACCACAGCCCCTAAATGCCACTGCAGTAAAGTGAGAGTCCAGATTTTGGTCAGATCACACCTTTTATCACTTGTATTGACCCAACTGATTTCTTATTTCCAGTCTCTTAGGAACACAGCTTTACAGCTCCTCTTTTCCTCATTTTTTTTATCAGAAATTCTGTCTCTCACAATCAATCTTTCTCTTTCAACTATTTTAGCTCCTTGCACTGAAGAGAGAACTATAAATTCCAGCTCAGAGAAATCTGTTCACAACGGTTATCCTCCAGCACTGTTCTCACATTCTCTTCTCACACACACAAAAATCTTCTCTGACCTCTCCCTCCCCCTCAAAAAATAAACAAACAACCAACCAAGCCTCCAGCTTCCCTAGTGTCCCTTCCTTGGTCACTGGTAACCAGGGAAACCAGATACTATGGTAACTCAAGGATGAAAAAAAAAAAAAAAAAAAAAAAAAAATCACGCACCCGGTGTTCTTTAAACTCCAACTATATGGAAAATCCTCATCCCTTTCTTCTCTAGGCTATGAAGTGGCAACAGAAATAGCGGCACCAAATTCCCATCTTTACTCATTCAGTCTTTTGAACTATGTAAATCTGAATTTTCTGTATGCTTCCCTTCCAGTTTTCTAAGTGTCCTACTATTTTTAGAGCCATTTCATGTTCATTTCAGGTTGTTATAAATTAGACCTGAGTGGTCTCATCAAATTCTAATTGCAATTTTTAAATTTTGGAAGTTTTTTTTAATGTCTGAAGTTATTCCAGTTCAAAGCCTATGGATGCTCTTTTTGATTGGAAGGAAAAAAAACCCTCCCCAAACCTCATATGATTATTTTCTGAGCCTCAAAACTATCAAAATCCAATATCTTAGTTGAGATTTATGTCTCAAGGGTGAGTCTATGTGGAGTCTCTGATGTCTAATAAAGGATTAGTTTTGTTGTGTTCCCTGAGTAAGGATACAAAGACAGTTCTCTCTCTCCAATATCTAACACTCGTGTTCATGAAATGTGAAGGTACCTAAATCCCTGAGACTTCTACCCTGTGCCACTTTTTAGGAAACTGGCTTCAATAAAATCCGAACTAACGATTTCTAGATTATCAGTGTTCCAGAAATTTTTACTTATTCTTGAGGAAAAAAGGACAGTTATATCACCAAGAGCCTTCCATAATTTTACAGTAAATTTTATAGCACAGTTGATCTTGTCCTAAATCCATTTACAAAACTTGAGTTAACATTAGCAAAAAACAAAATTATCCATCAGCCATGTGTTTTACACCTCACAGAAAGTATCCTTTTAAATTCTACTGTCATTCTGTGGAAATACAGACCACAGTGAGCTCAGTGGAAATGGTGTGTGAATAACTTAGAAAGCAGCCAGCAAACACTTAGAAGATATTAATTTCTCCTGCTGTCACCTCTGTGGGATACATGTTTTGTCCAGCTTACAGTTGAGACAAATGATGGAAAGCGCTGTTTTAGAGTCTCATTTACAACATGGGATCCTTTTTTTCTTGGTCATGTACTTAGTATCTCTGCATCCTGGAAGATTTCACCTCGGCTCTAGGTCATTTGCTGGCTGACTGAGATCCTCTGAAAACTCAGGTCACTCTAAAAAAACTAGTATTAACCTGTGTTGTTGTTTAATCCCAGCTGGCAGACAGGGTCACACAGACATTCGCTGACGCTCCCCTGAGTTGTGATGTGGGTAAAAGGAGGAGTAAAAGTGAGGAAAACCTCGTGGGTTGAGACAACGACAGTTTAATAAGTAAAGCAAAAGCCATGCATGTCAGCAAAGCAAAACAAGGAATTCATTCACTACTTCCCATGGGCAGACAGGTGTTCAGCCATCTCCAGGAAAGCCAGGCTCCATCACGCGCAATGGTTACTTGGGAAGACAAACACCATCACTCCAAATGTTTCCCCCTGCCGCCTTCTTCCCCAAGCTTTATATACTGAGCATGACGTCACATGGCATGGAATATCCCTTTGGTCAGTTGGGACCAGCTGTCCCAGCTGTGTCCCCTCCCAACTCCTTGTGCACTCCAGCCTGCTCACTGTCACAGAGATATGAGGAACAGAAAAGGCCGTGATAAACACACCAGTGCACTATCAAAAGTATTTCTCATCCCAAATCCATAACATAGCACTATACCAGCTGCTAATACAAAAGTTAACTCTATCCGAACTGAAACCACGACAGCCTAGATAGTCCAAAGTCACAATACAGTTCAAACAGAAGAGATACCAATTTGATTTTAAAAGATCATGTTTGATTTCAAGTCATTGTCTCCAAAAGTCATCTCTAAGAGGCAGTATATCTGAAATAATGCTAAGTAAAAAAAAACTCTAGTAGCAAAACATACTGCTGAATTTTAGTCACTTTCTGTCTGGCGTCATATATTCACCTAACCCACTGGATGGACAGAGCACAGCCCAGTAAATCGCTATATTTTAACACCCACAGAAATTTGAGGTTTATTCAGCACAGTACTTTTATATCTATACCCATGAAACTTGCTTAATTCCCATAAAGAAATGCTTCCCATGAAGAAACAGGATTGTCGTTAAATTGAGCTATAATTATAAAATAATTTTAGATTTGGACCCATATTACAGGGTTATGTAGGCACTGAGTTTAAGCAATTATCATAAAAAGAACTTGTTAAACAACCTGTTTGTCTGCCTGTGTTTTTCTATGTTGAATGCGTGCCCACATGTTATCTTTAGCATTTCCAAGCTTAACACTTCTCAGGCACTGAAACTAAACCTTAAAAAGAAAAAAAAAGAAAAAAAAAGGCAGCGATCAAGGTAGAAGCTGAAATGTTTGCAAGTTCAGAGGCTACTGGGTAGTTGTAAGAAAAGAAAACAAAACCCACAATATGAAACAAAGAAACTCAAAATGAAACATAACCAAAATAAACACGAGAAAAAAACCCAAACACCACACAACCTTGCCCACTAGACAAAGTTTCCCAACATAGTTCTGGCTTAGGGGCCAAAAATCCTGTTTAAAAAGACATTGATTTCTATTAATAGTTTCATCACCATGGATGGCCATCAAATGTCAGGCTTCAGCCTGGAACCAGTTTTTAATAGTCATTCACTTCTGTTGCATGTGTTGCACATGATCTATGCTATAGGCAAAAGTCTATCCTCTGATCTCCATGATCCTCATTCACTCTGCCCCTATAATGAAGCAGCTGTTCAGGTCCCAGTCAGCCCGGTCTCGGAGAGGAAGACAAAGAAAATTTCGTCCAGAAGTGTGAAGAAAGAGACTGCTTTCCTCTACCTGGCACTTCTTAGCTTCTCATGCCTCTGCTTCACTTGCCATCTTTGCAAAATACGACTAAAATGCTTACCATCTAGGTGAGAAACTTCAGCGCTATTTTATTATTTGATTTGCTGTTCAACATCACCAATAAAAAAGGAGTTCTAATAATTGCCATAAAGGAACAAATAGTAAATTTAACCGCAATACATCCCTCTTGAAATCTACATTGGTTCAGTAGGATAGCTATTGTCTTAGTAACTGCTAAAAAAAGCCCTGATTACTAAGGAAGTAATCAGTTAAGCTAAAAATCATGTCTCCTGCTTTTATTAACTGTAGTGAGATAGTCAATATCCAAGCATTCCAGAATCACTGCATGATACATCTTCCTTACACCTTTTGCCAGACAATACAGCACCCACAGAAGACAGAGTTATGAAGTGAGCTGCTGCTTCGTTGGAGAGACCAAGTATCTAATTCCAGAATTTCTGAGCACCTAAAAAAGTCACTTGAAGCCACTGGCATCGTCTAACAAAACCCCCAAAACACCAAACTTCCTGTGTCACATATTTGATTGCCCAGAACTAAAGGAACTAAAATCAGAAATATCTTTGCGTAACTTGAGCTTGCTCATTTCTAACAAAAAGTACATCACCTTCAGTGAATGCTTCTGTTCTGCAAGTTTTGGAGCAGGTCACATATTTCTTTTTTTCCATACTTATCTTGCTATATATAACATCCTAAACCAAGTATTTCTCTTCCTTTGTAGATCACCATATGTATTCAACAGTCTTGAGAAACTATTCAGAAATTAATAGACTATATCTAGTAACGAGCAGTAGGTTTGAGAACAGGAAAAATATTAGTTCCATATTTTTAACAATTTTTAGGCAAACAGATGTGGCAGATCAAGCAGATAAGGCAATGTGCACTTGTGCTTCCTCTCAATAAATCTAATTTTTATAAGATAATACCAATTCTTAAATAATGACAGCAAACAGATTTTAGACTGCAGAATAAGTAAAATGTCTGACATAGAAGACTAGGTGTTGTCAACTTCATCTGATTCACAAGGAAAAAAATACAAACCCTGAAGCCATGCAAGACATCAGCAACTACTGATAACTTGAAGTTATCAACTCTTGATAACCTAAAGTCATTATGAAAGCATCATCCTTGTTACTGGCTGCTTCCCTAGGCAAGGCAGAAGAAACATGAATAGCCCTAGTACTATTTATCCCCTCTTCCTCCCTCCTCTTCTGTTGGACTTTCTTTGAACTGATTCAGATAAGTGAAACTGGTTCCCTAGACACAGGTAACACTAAAAATGACAGACACGTGAGGAAACAGTGACACACTCACAAACTAGCTTGGGAACCACTAGTTGTGACAATAGTTAGCAATGAATAGGCTGAGGGACACAGATTCACAGTGAGTAAGGATTTGTCCCTTTGAAAAACTCAAGCACTATTTCAGTTCTCAAAATAGGACTTCAGCAGTACAGAAACATCCAGTGATCTCTGTTGCGAAAAGCTATTAAACACAGATTCCCTTTGGAGAATGGGAAATAGTTAAAGCAAAACTGTAAACTTCCACAACTGCAATTCAGTATTAATCCTGTAAGTATACCAGTGGTAGCGAATATACAAACATGCATGTTTTCTAACACATTGTCCTGTTTAGTGAAAGCATCCAATGTTATTTTACCAGTTTCACAAGACTGAATTTATAAAAAAAATAAAAATAAAATCATCTTTCTGTGCCATATATTTGTAAAGACATTTATAAAGACACTACTTTGCATTGTTTTCCCAGCTACACACACGAAATAGATTCTTTCCTGGCGTCCACAAGTAGAGGGGAAACTCCATAATTTTTAACATTAACAGGTGATTCAGAGATACAGGATATTGTACTTTGCACAGTTTATAAATTTCAGCAGTTTCCAATATTTCAGAGCAGCAAGACTTCAAAGAGCTATGTAAGGAATGATGATGTCACCTTTTCATTATTTTTATGATCAAGCTTTAGTGTGTTGTAAGATACATTGCTGAATTTATTTCGTAATCAATTTACAAAGGAGCCCATTATTGCAAAGGCAGCAGTCTATCTTACCCATCATTTATTCGGTGACTGAAAGATTTAGATCACTAATGAAAGCACATGTGCCTGGGAAGACTATTCAAAACCCATGCATATCGCTTGTAAAAATGTGACTTTATTTTCAGATTATATTAACAAAGCTCACTTTTTGAAAAACCTAAATAAGATCAATTAGCCTTTAATTAAGATGGTCCCTTTAGACATACACCAAGTTAAAAAGATCAAAGAGATAGAAAACAAATCCGTGTCTTCTGCATCTAAAATAAAAAAGATTGGCACTACTACAAATAACGGCCTATTATTGTCTGTCCTGCTAGCCAGAAGCCTGGGACAAAAGCTCCAACAAACCCAAGATCCACATTTAGACTCAAAATTCAGGATTAAGTTTACCTTTAAGGACCAGGATTTTGTGTCTGGTCCATTACAGAAACTGGTCTAGATGCAAATTTGGATTCCTCACAAAACAGCAGTACTTATGCAAGGGCTCAGCTCAGTTTGCTTGCCGCACTTCAACAATTTCTGTGCAAGAGGTTAAGCTTCAAGCCACAATTAAAATTTAAATTAATACTACAGAAGAAGCCCTGACACAAGCAGCATTCAGTGCACAAGATGGCAATCATTACATCTGACCCAAAGAAAGAATTCCAAGCTGGTACAAAGTTGTAGGTATGGTTCTCTGTAGCAAGAAAAGAGTAGTGTACTAGGTTTGTGCATTGTGGGGTTTGCAACAGTCAGTAAAAATGATTAACCTGCCCCACCCACCAAAAAATAACAACAAAATATGTGTTTTCATAACCATCTTATGCTAATGAGATTCTTTTAAAAAAAGAGAGCACCAAACTCAACACTGACACATAAGAAGGAGCACATCATAAAATATATACTGTGCATTGTTAAGACGCTAAAGTATTCTGTAGCATATACAGCATTTTAGTTGGAAAAGAGAAGCCTTTTACTTCCAGTGACTTCATCAAAATCTTTATCTACCTTAATGGGAATCACTCTTTGAAGTAGCTGCTACCTGTAGTGAATTGGCACATGATGAATATAGATGGGAAAACTGCATGATCTCATTCAACATCATGCAGACAGTTGAACAAGTTCTCCTACCTGCTTAGAAGAACCGTAGCAGAGCACTGATCCATTGCATATAATTTGCCTCCCCACAGAATATAATTTCTTTACAATTGCTTCCCATAAACGCTAAGAAAAAGCAGGTTTAGTATCCATCCCTCTGGCCTACTTTACACTTAAAATGAATGTGCTTTAAAAACAGTAGGAAGAAGTCTTAAGTTGCATTAGATGTTAGTATTAAAAGGAATACTACCCGTTTCTTACATGTCTCTATCTCCAGTTTGATTCAAGAAATTAATGATACATCTAAAAATAGCCTCTCTACGCAGAACTTAATTGCGTAAATATTCAATTTTGTGCAATTGGCTAACCGGGAAATATGACAAAATCTGTTTTTCACAAACTCACCTTTGGCTGAGGAAAACAATATCTTGACATCCTTTCTGTCTTTCGGTATTATTTGTCTGGGGCCCTAGGTTGGAAATTTCCCACAGATCTGAGCGATATTCCGTGCTGTATTCTTGTGCATATATATACATTAAGGAACAATTTTCACAGAGTTCAGAAAAGAACATTTATGTAAAGTGAAATTTAGGTGAATTAATATTCTGTTCTTATTTTGCCATCGTTGAACTTATTTGTTTTGAATAAAGATTCTCTCCTCTGGAACTCCTTTCTCTTCCTGCAATCAAGCTGCAAATAGGGAAGTAACATTTTTTTGTGTTTTTTTTAAATAATAAAAATAAAATTATTAAGTACTTGACATCATTCACAAAGACCCTGGAATCCAACACAAAAGATGTGCTTCATTTTCATTTGGAGAGAACCACTTTCCACTGCAATTCGGCAATAAGCATTTCTTCCACCGAGACAAATGGCAGCATGAGTAAAAACTGTGATTTCACAGGGTGAGAATTAAGGGTTAAATATAATCACAGGTCCTGTGATTTGGATGTCTATCCATCAAAAACTGACCGGAGAACAGAAATGGATTTTATAAGGACACTGGATTTGCTCATATAATTTCCTGTAGCAGATCAGATGAACTCAAAGAGGGGGAAAACTGTGATTCCAATAGTGCATCAGAGGAACAACACAACCTGCAGTTTATCTTAGGCAAGTACAAGTTTTGTACAGTCCTTGTCCAGGTGATTTTCTAAAGGCAAAGTTTATTCCAAGCTGTGCATTTGATAAGTTTTAGTTTAGAGGATTTGTTTCTGAATTCCAGGTACTGAGGATTGATACTAACTTGTCCTTTGCCATGACTAGGCTTACAAAATGGCAAGGTGTCTCTACTGAAAACATGCGTGTTTCCAGCTCCACAGGTAGAATTCAAAAGCTGTTTGATGCCTGCAAGCTGTCCTTTAGAAATTAAAACTATAAAAACTATAAAATTATTCATAGAAGACAACAAAACAGGAAATATTATCCTAGAGCTCTGTAATTAAAGGAAAAGCAAGAGTCCATCAGACTGTTAAGCAGTCATTTAATGGACTTTTCTTGGAGTTATCTGATTATCTGAGGATAGCAAGAAGATCAGAAGAACACTTCATTATTCACAAATTCTTTTCTAATTTTGGGATAAGATTTAACAATACCCTTTTGCCAATAAGCCGCCTAATATCTTGCAAAACCTCACTGATTAACAAAGGCAAGACTTGCTGGAGATCTGACCTCCCACTTGCTTATTTGATGGACAGTTCTGTGACACCTGAATAAAAGGCAGAGTCTCCTTTTCTTTGGTTCCAAGAACAGTTCTAAATGCGCATAAAAGGACTCAACCGTAGCACTTGGCAGTTTAAGTATACTCTGCTTGTCAGCACCATTGGCAAGGTTTAACAGTGATCAAAAGGTGAGATGCCAATGTCAGTACTCTCTACTAAGTCTAATAGAGAGAAATTTGGAAACTGTTGTGCAAAAGGGCATCTCAGTAAAGGTATGATTGATTTTTTTTTTTTTTTAAATTAACTATTCCACATAAAACTAAGAAGGATTGCAGAAAATTAATATAGAAATAGAGTCTGTTCATGAACTGCTACATGTACAGCTTGGGAAATAAAGGGAAAGACCCATGGCCTCCAGGATCGTTCCTTGCTCAGCCAGTCAAGATGACTTATTACACCTGCACATAGCAAAGGAGCAAAACAGAAAGTAAAATTACTTCATTGATTTTATTCTAGTGTATGTAAATAATCTTATTGTCAGATCTGCCCTTTCCAAGAGGTAAAAAGTAAAGTTTGCTCAATTTGCCAGTCGATTATTTTTTTTGATCCGATCTTCGTATTTTGCTACTTCCCCAGTGAGGACTCAGCAAACAGTAGCAAGATTAACAGAAATTATATTTACTTTGTAATCTATTATATGGATTATTGCAAAAAGCTTTTAAACTTTCTTAATAAGTTTTCTTATTTCACTCCAAAAGAAATTTTGTTGAGAGATGTCCAGCATTTCAAGTATTTATATTTTACACTTCTACTTCTCAGAACTGTTAAAAAAGGCTTAATTTTTCTGAGTATATTTTAAGTAAACAAAGCTCTAACCTCTTATACTTGACATATGTGTCTCAGTTATAAAACAAATATTGTTTCGATAGTAAAATAATGTATACACCACTAATTTGAGGGAGGGAAGCACAATCTATAAAGCTATGGATCAGTCTCAAGGCAGTTCATTTTTAAGCCAAAAGCAGTCAGTGTTTGTGAATGGCTGGGAATATACATGCGGACAGTTACTTGAGGGCAGAAGCAATAACCAGCCTGCCAGTCATCTTAACAAGCTTAAACAAATATTGATTTTGTGTGTAGATGCATACAGTATAATATGCACACATTTAGAAATGATAATAAAAATGTGATCTATTGCACTTTTCTCACTAAATACAAAATGCCAAAAATAATCTAAATAATTCTGAGAAAATTGTTTGCTTGGCAAATCCATCCATAAGAGATCTGGAAATAAATCAAGGGTTCCTTGATGTGACATGGCATATTTGAACTAAGAGATCAAAGAGAAACACCAGCTACAATTCAAATAGTTACAACTCAGTCTTATTAGAGACAAGAAAAGCAAATTAGATAAAAATAAAATCCTACTTAGATCATCTTTCAAAACAAACTGAAAAGTTAAAAAAGGAGTACATTCTCAGTGCTCATGAGTCTAAATGACGGTCTTAATATGTTTGACGGTCTTATATTACTTTGCTATATTCTTCATATCTACAGCTAGTCAAAGTAGATTTTATTCTTTTCTGTAAATTTCAAAATAATCTTCTCAAAGCATTCCAGACTGCCCTAATAATCAGATTATCTTCATATCCTAAAATAAACAGCCTAGAACAAATTCCAAGCAGAATGCTGAGCTTCTGCATACTATATATAACGACAACAATCAAGGACTATGCATCACTAGTTCTGATCTTACAACTTAAATATAGTTTAAGCATTAAACAAGATTTGTATCTCATATCTTGTCATGATCCCAGTTTAACCAATGCGCTACTGTTGTCTTTGCAAATTTTTTTTGGTTTAAAACCAAGTTTGATTTTGTAAATTTTTATTCCCAATAATAAATAATAATCAGCTTTTGCAAATGCTAATATGAATGAACTGATACTAGTACAGTTATACTTCTCATTTAAACAGGTATCTTCAAGACTGCCCTGTAAATATGCTGTAAACTTTACCAAAAATAACATAGAGATTAACCTGAATTACAGACAAGGGGACAACTTCTGTTCCGAATTGAAACCATAATATTCTACAGGCTTCAGAAAAATTAGGTGGGTAAATAACATAGAAATTGAAATATACTACAAAGCAGACCCCACAAAAAATTAACGACTCATACAATTAAGATTATACTGTCATGCTATTGTAAAATAACCCATTAATCTGTTGTGAAAGAAAATGAGCAAGTATGTATCAATACCTCTGACTTTTTCAGACCACTGACTCTTATAGACACATTCATGAATTTTATATTTTACTGCTTGTATTTCAAATGTTTGAGTGCTTTCACAGTGCAAGAGATCGTTTTTTTTAAATGAAAGTACAAGAAAAATATAGAGAGATTTAAAATTATGAGAGATAAATAAAACGTAATGGTATGTTCTGCAACCCAACAAAACTAAAACCAAAGCAAAATCTGACAAAAATGCAAAGCCTTTTCCACAGAGAAGTAGAATTCAGAAAACTGAATTACAAGTAACGTTCAAAATTATTATCTGAAAAAATCCATAACCAAATCTGTCATTATCAAATCTGCGTCTCTTGTCCCTACTGCTATGAAATTAAAGGACTTTTTCATGCAGCACGCTGGACATACTTTTTCCTTAAATAACATTTTCCATATTGCCTCTCTCCAGGTAACAAAGTAGATAATGTAGGCAGATGAATATACTTACAGCAGACAAGCAAGGACTTATGTGGAAGCAGTAGTCTGTCACTCAAAAATGTACTAAATGAGCATCTGAACAATAAGGAAATTCCTAAATATACCTAAATGGTGATGAAATGAATAACTCTCACATGAGAAGTAAATTCTTGAACCAAACTAGTGAGGACAACAAAAGTACAGGTATCTGAAGGGTGTTCTGAGGTCACTGAACAGGACAAGCATGTGCTCTTCACTTACACTTCAAAATAGTGTTGTCATTTTCTTGGAATACCTCATACAAGGTGACAATTTCAAGCACAGTAGTCTGAGAATTAAACCCAGGTCAGAAAAGCCTGACCAGTTAATAACAATCCAAAAGCACTCTGTTCTTTATGGGGCAGCAGTTTCACATAAATGAGATATATAAATATTTAAAGCCAATCCTTAATTTTGCATAGATAAATGTAGCTCTTGGCCATGTACAGAAGCCTGTTCTTCCATTGCTGAGACTAGAGTATTTTTACTGTTGTTTAAAATGGGAATAAAAAGGCAGCTTTTGGAATATACTGGAACCATGATGGTAAACAACTGGCATTACTGCTAAGATTTGTACCACCACCAATCTGAATTTAGTACAAACAACTATGCGCTTCAATGCTTTCTAAAATTTATTTTGCACCCAACAACAAAAAAGTTTGTCACCAATGTTTTAAGGAAAAAAGTTAGACAGCAAATGATACAGAACGATGCTCAAGAAACGGAAAGTCATCACAGGAAAGTCCAAGCCCTTTTTCTACCATTGCCTGGCAAGTACAGTAATAAGGAATATTCTGAGACCTCCAGTCTCACCTCTCTCTTTCTCTCCTACACTAAATTTGCCAACTTTTCGATAGTGCTAACTCAGAGAAGTCTATGTGGCAATCAATTTCTTATTCCCTTTCTCCTTTGTATTTTTTTCCTCTGTCGGAGATTTGCATCACGAAAACAGAAACCTGGAAGAGATGAGGTAAGCTCATTGTGTAAAACAGAGTATGTTACAGTAACATTCAGAGACAGCTATTTCTCCTGAAAGATAGCTCTTGGAAAAAAAGTACTGAGACACGGTGAAAAAATCAGACACTTTTTTTTTTTTTTTTTTTTTTTTTTTTTTTTTACTGTGACAGCCTTCAGTTTCTTTGTTTGTTTGACTACTGGTGCTGTTTTTAAGAGTCCCTAAATCTCAGTTTAACTGCTGGTACTAGTTCTTAAGATCTGAAATACAGGACTAAGTTTTTGCCAGCTCCTTAAGTGTCTTTTATATAAACCATTAAGGACATTGATATATTTGTTTTCTGTTATGGAGAAGTACAGACAACTCTATCATTCTATACATCACCCTCATTGATTGGTTTATTTCTAAAGATACGTGGCAATTTACCTGCAGGACACTTGTTCCTAACTCATTAAGAGCGATCAGTAAACCCTGTGGTGTTCATTAAAAAGAATCTTCTGTACACAGCAGCAAAAAAAGTATTTCCTTCAACAATGGGTCAGCCACTGTAAGGTGGCTGTAAAGGTCAAAGAAATAGATAACAAATACACTGAATGTAATCTCTATTGTATCTTCTTATTCTGAGTGCATCCTGGAGGCATAAAGGTTTGATTCCTGCATGTTGTTTAGATTCACTCTGATCCTCTTGCCTAGTTTTTAATAATATTTATTTTGTGGGAGCTCATAAATTCTGAAATTTAGAAGAGAAGATTTCTGGTGAAGTAATGAGCCAAAATATGACAAAACATCAATCAAAGAAGCTTGTGACTTCTGACCCTTTCTGGGCTTGGTTTTATGACTTTCATATCTTTGAAGTTATGAAAAGGAGACAAGATATGACAGGTGCTGTGCTTGGAGAAACCACTTAGTCAATTTAATTCCAGCCACCTGTGAGTAACACCACAGAACTACTTCAGCAAATTTGAAAATGTTCAGTTCCCTATCTTTCTTTCACAGTAGTAACACGCAAACAACCCAACGGCTTGGGGATGTATTTGGCTAACTTTCTTCCAGTCCATTGATGAAGTAAAGGATTTAAGTAAAAATGCAACAACATTACATTTCAACAGTGCAATCTAGCAAACAAAGACAGAGATAACATCCAGAAAATCAGGAAATCTACAAATGCAACGCAAAATGTGGTTGCGTGAAGTCTTAAAATAGTACTATGGTTAGTTACTATAGTTAGTTACTATGGCAAAATTAGAACTACTCCCTGTTAATTGTTCTAGAAGAGGAATACAGATGGAAAATGATGCTTATTTTCAGTTTTTGAGCTTGTGAGGCTTCGGTGCCAAGGAATTACACCTTCTCAGGGCCTGGATACTTGAGCAGGCTAAAGGAAAGAGCAAATTTCTAGTTTTAATCGTATGACTTCAGTTTTATCACGCAGGATATTTTGGATTTGTCTTTGAACAGGTCATATCTGATCTGAAGTCAGTGAAGATGCTTCAATTTTCAACAGAAACTGAGTGAATGCCTTAGGGAAATAAGGCTGCCATATTATTCTTTTGGGGGAGGCGAGGGGGTAGGAGAGAAGGTTTGGAGAAGAGTTGTTTGTGTGCAGAAACAAAGGTATGAGTTACAAATAAGTGGTAAGAAAAGAGGAAAAGGCAACTGAGGCAGCCTGCTTGAGGGTTAAACTGCTGCTATAGGAATGGCACCCTGCTACAATTTCACGTAAAAATTGATAGACTGAATTA
Organism: Chroicocephalus ridibundus; assembly: GCF_963924245.1. Classification (NCBI taxonomy): domain Eukaryota; kingdom Metazoa; phylum Chordata; class Aves; order Charadriiformes; family Laridae; genus Chroicocephalus; species Chroicocephalus ridibundus. The sequence goes on from NC_086287.1 coordinate 80,486,186, forward strand.
CAGAGAAATACAAGTGTAGACAATGATGTTTTCATACTTTTTTCACATTTAAAATACTCGTACTTAATACAGCAAAGATAACATTAAAAGTCTACATATTTCAGAAACCAGAGTTCTGAAAGTTTGTGGCACATTAGGTGAGGGTAAAGCCAGGAGGCAGGAAAAAGGAGGAGGAAAGTAAGCATGTTTCTTTTTGTGCCAATTTTCTCTCCTGCCTGAGGCTGCCACTTTGGTAATAACCTGAGTTTCTAACACCTTATATTACACAGGAGGCTCAAGACTCTGAAAAGTTATGTACAATAAAAATCTGAGAAATGTGTAGAGTAACAGTATCTGTTAAATCTTTAGGCACAGCTCTGTTAAATCTAGGCTTTCTGGTAGGAATAAGTTAGTTGGGATGCTATCAGAGGCAGACAAATGACATTTAATTTTTAACAGGGGGGGATGTGTTTGTGGAGGAAACAAGTCCTAGCCTGTGAGCAGACCAACATTTGGAATATCGACCCACATTTTAACTCTCTCAACAGATGAGACATTTTCAACGCTTCCTGAAAGATTTGCTCAGTTTTGTTAGAATCACAATAGAATGGAGATAAATAGGCAGCATCTTAGGAATTTGGGCGTTATAAGAATAGCATTTATATTTCTTCTTCTAAATAATTATCGCAGGACCCATAAAAATCAATAAAATATAAAACATTCTCAGGAGCTTTGGTCATGTGTCAGTACTGAATTTTGGGGATTTTTTTTGTGTGTGGTTTGGGGTTTTTTTTGGTTGGTTTTTTTTTTTTTTTTTTTTTTTTTTTTTTTTTTTTTTTTTTAGACACTGTACAAACCCAGAACAAAAGATAGTACCTCTGCACTTACTTAGCTCAGCGACAAATCTGTTAACATGGTGGATGGTTTCCTTGCATCAAACATCAGAGGTCTTTTACGCTTAATGGGTAGAATCTTTTCTCTTTCTGACACTGAGCTTCCTGGAGGAAGCAGAGAGAAGATCAAAGCACAATGAGAATGAGATGGGGAGCAAGACCCAGGAGTTCTAATCCATTTATATCAACCCGGCTTTCAATATAGTGAGCAAATCCCCCTGAAATGAATGCAGCCCATAGTGGAAGTTAATTCTGAACTGTGAGATTATGAAGTTGGAACATGGGAACTTCATACATAGGATAACAAGAGGACTGGTGTCAAGTCTGCTCCTTACTGAACAACAGACCAAAGGAAAAAAAAAATAAAAATACTTGGGACAGGAAACCTCACTCCTTTGTGCTACTGTAAACATATACTCTGGGAAAAGATAATTCTCCTGAAAACTTCACAAAGTATTTCACAGAGTGTTCATTTGGATAATAGAAGAAAAGGAATACAAAACTACAATTAGTCACTTTACAGTAAGATCAGATACATCTATGTAACATATATGGCAAATTATGCAATATTTGTCATTACCACACTGCGTTTCAGCTTGTTTCACTTCCATCTTTAACCCTGTTTAACCCTGGATATTTTATGAGTTTATTTACTTATAGAAGTGAGTAGACAGAATAATACACAGGCTATTTGTTGTTAGTGATTATGCATCTTCTAACACAGAAAATGGTGGTGGTTAACATTATTATTGAATTATGAAAACCAAAATGCAACTGTACAAGAGCCCATGAAGAACACAGTAATATTTCAAATGTTGATTTCTTGAGTCATGATTATATAGTGAATAACTTTCTCTTTCACACTGTAAGCAACTTGTCAATGTATTTTTCTGCAGTGCCTCAAATGTTCATCTCCAATGTGTGGATAGTTCCTCAGTCCACAAACATTGGTATCCACCAGCTCTGAGTGCACTTATCTGCAAAAGTTAACAGGGTTTATAATATACCTAGTTATACACAATCATAATGCTGAAAACTACCAAAAAATTCCAATCCGTTTCCTGTAGTAATTTCATAGTTGTGAAATTCTTGTAAACTTTTCAGCAATACAGAGTAGTTAACTAGAAAATATAGTCCTCTAACCACCCCCACCATTTATTAATGAAAAAAAATACACAAGATACTTGCACTTAAATAAAAATTCCCCTCAAAATTGCTAGCAAAATTAAAATGGATTTATGAAAACTACATAATTCCTTTATTTCCCAACTCAGAATATGCATTCATTTTGTGTCCAGCACAACTTCATTAAGGGCAATAGAAAAATTCTTTTTGACTTTAAAGGCACTTGAACCTCGCCATAAGGACCAGATCACTCTTAGCCTTATTAATAATGTAGAGATTGAAGATTCACAGAAAGGATTTACCTTTCCTTGTTGATAACCGTACAAGCAGCAACAAGGAGAAATATGCACTATGCTCTTATCTAAGTTGTTAGAGAAATCATGTCCCCAAAACGCTAGGATGTGATTAGTCTAGTCAGAGCAATGAAAAGCCTACTGCATTCAAATGCTTAATCTCACTAGAAGAACTGCTGTCAATACCCCATTCAAACCTACCTATTTAAAAACTCTATTTTATTCTATGCTACTTGGAGAATAACAACACTACCAAAGTTAGGAATGCCATAGCACACAGTTAGATTATTCATGCAGAAAGCACTGGAAGAGTTGAACTATATCAAGATGTCTCCTGAAAACCAAGTTAAGAACTAATATGTGATCTCAGCAAACCAGAAACTATTTAGTGGCGTATACTGCAAGTTTACACTTGATTTTGCACCAACATCAACATGCGGGTGGCATAATCATGTGTTATTTATGAGGCATTTTCAGAAACACAGGTTCTAAACCTCCATGTAGAAAACAGCAGGAAAATCCTAGGCAAGAGGCAGTATTATGTGTTTTAATAATTCCAGACACAAGTATAGTGGGCTCTGCAGTACTTTAATACACAACTGTGTGTGAAATATAAAGTTAAGAAGAGACAAAATTTTGGCCCTGTAGGCAGAAGTTCAATGGGGAGCTTTCTATTCAGTGATGCTATGAGACTGAATTGATCTGGCTAAATCACAGAACCTTCACAATGCAGCCTGGTGCGTATGAATCAGCCAGGATAAAAACTGTGATTCCTGTTCTCAGTGCACAGACACAGGTAAAGTTGAAAGCAACTTCCCACACATAATCCAAAAAATAATATGTGGCCATTTTTTCCCCAGCTGAAGTGCAAGAGAAAGGGGAGGTGAACAGAGGCAGGGAGAGAACATGAATACTGTAGAGGTCAAGCACTAGAACAGCAAGGAAGAATTTATAGTGATTATTTTTAAACATTCCAATGCCAACTTATTTCCCCTGCTCAAGGTATTTGAGGTGAGTACCCAAGGATACAGAGCTTGTGCTTAGGCATCTATATTTTCTTCTAGGTCAAATTAAGCTAATTTAATAAAGTAATGGAAAACCACTGATGGATCTTGGCTGAAGACATGGATGTCAAACTTTCTTTAGCTAACAGAAACACTGCTTGACAGAGAAAGGTATTCGTTAGTGACTTTCCAACCACTACAAAGCACCTTGAGTTGTCTTGGCACAGTGACTTGCCATATGGAGTGATGTGTGACCTGTGTTAATTTTGTTCCTATCAAGACATTTTGTTCAATTTCCACAGAGATGTTGTGATGGAAATTATTGGCTACATATGGCAGAATGAATACATGAAAATTTGCAGCCTTTTTAGGACATTTAGAACTGATCATAATTCCACACCAAACTCCCAAGAATTATTTACCATTATTAGTCTCTGATATCAGAAAAAAAAGTAGCCTTGTAGTAAGAACAATAATATTGCTTAATTTCCCAGTAATGAGGCAATTAAGTAAGTTGCCCTTCTATGATTTTTTCTAATTTTTCTACCATTTTTTCTAATGGTAAATATTTGAACATTCAGTTGCAACTGTTATATTAAGCCTTAGCAGCAGTAAATTTCTTTGAAAACAACTCTTCGCCTATACTCGAGGCAGCAACAACTATTCTAAAGGAAAGATTTGATCAGCCCTGTTTGTACGTCTGTAAATGGACAAAGCTGTTTAACTCATTGTTTTGAGTGTTGCCTCTCTTGTCTTCCTGCAGACCATAACCATCTTTCGTCTGAATGCAAATATGCCTGTTTATACTGAATAACAGGTCATTCTTTACAGGCCTTTAACTAGCTTGCTTCTGTTTCCTCCATTTTCGTAGTGTCTTCTCTGCAAAACCGTAATCTTCTGTTTATCCCTGTTATTCTTCTAGCCACTCTTTCATATGATCTGAAGTGGTACAGCCACCACTCTAGTTGCAGCAGACTTCTTGTCTGCAGCTCCTAGATGCCATGAGCTTTTCTACATCATTCTGTCTAATTGTCTGCTTCTGTTGCAGGGATTACCGAAGTGTGAATTGCCTCACTAGCAAATGGTGTGTGAAAAGCAGAAATGCTGCTTTTTCTTTAGAGGAAACAAGCAGTAGCTGGTTGAGCAATGATTGTTGGTGGAAAACATGCACTTCACAGCACGGAACTGGAAGATGCAGTTGGCACCCCCAAGCAAACACCACACAGTCTTCTTTCTGAAATGGCAGTAGTCAAAGAAGCTGCGCTTGGGAAGCTCATAACTATGTAAACCACATTTCATTTAGATTGCTTATCCTTTCACTAAGATAAGTGAAATTTGGTATATTGCTTGCACAAGTGACACTAAACAACAAGATTGTACCATCCTCTGTTTTGCAGATCAAAAAGCATAGGGAGATATCCTATCAAGTTATCAACATAACAGTTGGCAGCTGGTGGATTTCAGATAATCACAGATCATTTCATATAAACAACTGTATCAGTTCCCCATCAGATCAAGAATTTCTAGTTTGATTCAGTACCTATCCATTTTGATGATCAATGTTACTTTAATTACTTTATTTGAAAAATACTGTGCACTTTCACTAGTCTCTGCTTTCCAGTTAGTCCAAAGACCTCTTGTTGTCAAAAATATCCTTACAAAATAAGTTTTTAACAGTACTACTAACATGAGCCTTATTATTCAACAAGTTATTTTTAAAGACTAATATATATATAGCTAAACTGAGTAAGAAAAAAAAATGTGAGGCATATATTACAGCAGTTTCTAAATAAATATTAAGTATTTGGGCTACATCCTGCTCTGTTATTTGCCTCAGTGCAAGTCCAGGGTCAAAATCCAACCAAGCAGAAAAGAAATTCAAGAGAGATGCTTGAATATGACAATAACAATTTTCTATTTGACAGGCTTTGCATTAATTATTTTTCTATTCCACTGGGGTGACTATGGGAATACAAGAGAATTACTTGAAGATGAGTTTCATTGGGTCTGAAGCATCCTCATTAGTACTGATGATGTGCAAATTGTAGAGAACCCATTTTGACTTTAAAAACCCCAGCTAAAATATGCAAGGCTGAGAGGCAGAAAAAGTTGAGATAAAGTTTTTGCTCACATAAATTGTCATAGCAGTGAAGTCAGCAGAACAGTAGGCATCATTGCCATCCATTTTCATATGCTAACTAATCCCATTTATTTTGAAAGTATGTCCTATATGACACTATCTCATCTGTCACTGAGTGGGTACATGTTCATATGTAGCGTGATATAAGGAATACGCCCAATTGCAGAGTAAAGAAGAAGCTGGAGAAGAAGGGAAGTAATATGGCTTGAAGCTCTCCATACACAATAATACCCTGCATCTAGTATGTTTAAGCATCTAGCAGGAAATTTCTGGTAAATCCAGAATATTAAAAAAAAATATTCTGTTTACCTAGGCAACCTGTGAGAAACAATCCCACACATTCAAACTATTTTAAAGTGGTAACTCAAATACCATTCCCTTCCCCCACTCTCCCCCAAGTATTTTCATCTACAGAAATACTCATAAAAACACCAGTATTTTTCTTTTCCCAGAGCAATGTAACTTTATCCAACACCCCAGGTTGCTATCAGAAGTCTACTTTAGCAATACTCCTGTGTACAGTGTTTATTACTTTTAAGAAAAAAACAGAACTAAGGCTACAGAAACAGAAGCATTTTCAACATTTTGATTATATAAACTAATAAAGATTCTCCTCCCAGACCTAGGATCCTTGAAGTCAATAGTTTCTGAAAATAAATTGTTTCTCACTTTCCATATTAAAAAAAAATTAACAATCAATAGAGAGGTCAAAAGTTTTTCTTCACTAAGTGTTTCGAAAGCACTTGATCTTTTTCCTTTTTCCTTTTCTTCTTCTGAAGGACACCTAAGATTAGAAAGCTGTAAAAATCACAGCTTCATGTGTTTTTGCAATTTCACTTCAATTTAAAACATGGATTCATGCACAGAGGTGACATACATGATTACATGTATTTGCTACACAGATAATCGAATTTCCTAAGGTTTATTACTTGCCATTATGGCACCCCATTATAAATAAGGCTCTGATCCAGCAAGGCACTCTTAGCCTTATTCTACAACCAGGATTTGAAGCGCAGTACTGGATATATTTAAAACATATTGCCTTTATCTGATTTATATTTGTGCATGTCACTGAATCGTATTAAGTCGATTAAGTCGAGAGCAGGAATCATCTCTGATCATACATCTGGTAGAAAATGAGGTTTCAGTTCAACTGAAAAAGCAGTATCAATAATCAATAACAACAATTCTTTTCCAGCTTTATATTTATGTAATAAATAACATCTGCAGCAGCTGCTGAATGTAAGTTCATTTTCTGCTATCTTTCAAGTTTTGTACTACCAAAATTAAGAAGAGAAAACCCTGTATGTTATAACAGAGCAGGAACTCTGCTTAGCTCGGTAATTACTACCCTTTAAGGCTTCTTCAATCCTGAAGAAAAAGGAATTGGAAGGAAGAATAGCCTGAATTTATCTTTTCATCTCTTTCTACTTCCATCCAAACTTTTTGTAGAAATCTCATGTTTTCCTATGATAAAAGCATAATGAATTCTATTCTATCCCTTCCCGTCTTCTCTGCAGTTCTGTACAGTTAGATTAATATTGTTATGAATGGAGTAGAACTGTTTTGTAGCTCCCTCTGGAACTTAAAAAGGAAAATTAGATGACTTGGTAAAGCTCATTTGCACTCAGCAGCTTGACTAAAACCTATCTCAGGATAAACAAGAAAACAATGTGAAACAAGTACTAGGAGAACAGACTGTCTTGCACAGTCTCTTGCATTGTGCTCTCCTCAGCATCCACTGCTTGCTTGAACATCAAAAGAATATCATTCACTAACCAGAGTGATGATGATTTCAAATCCTACACACAAAAAAAAACCCACCCCCAAACAACAAAAGACCACAAAAACCCCATAAAAACTGCAAGAAAACCATCAAACACAAAGCTCCACAGATACAGCTATTAAAAATTATACTTTTATCAAAATTTGCCAGACTATTCCTAACTGCATAGTTCATGCCAATACTTCCTGAACAGTGGAGAGAAAGTAATGGTTGCCACAGCTCCCACTACCTAATAACTATTAGGAAATTTTGGCTTCTCAGTGGTAGTGACAGTAGGATACCACTGACTACAGCACAAAGAACTTACAAATAGTGATTTTTGTGTATGATGGGAGGCCATATTAATATTTCATGAGATCACAGATCTTTAATGTATAGTTAACATCCCTTTTGACTACAAAAACAAGAGATAACCAGAGAGGGAATGTAAGAGCATGAGCTATGTGAGATCACCTAAACTGCATTCATATGATGTTGGTTTTCAACTGGACAGGATTAGGCTCACAGCATCTGGCTGCTGTCAGTGCTTTAAGTATCTCACCAATTGCAGCAAAATGATTCATAATAAATCATCTGTTAAAATAAATGATGAAATGGCAACCAAATGACCACTGCAACTGATTCCTAGCACTACTGACAAAGTACAATTTTAGAATGAACCCTGAAATTTTTTTGCTATAAATGTTTTATTCATGCTAGAAAGCTTTTCTTCCTGCAGTATGTTGCCATTCGTAAGCTTTGGTAAGAATCTGTGGGGAACATTTGACAAGGAGACATCCAGTTATCTGTTGGCCACATCAGTGTTATTTTCTATTCCCCAAAAAGTAAGAATATCTTGAAGAAGCACTATATGAAATCGTGAGTGGATATTGAACCTGCTTAAACATGGATTTCAAGGTATGTTGCAAACATAATATCTACATTTCACAGATAACAGAGGAAGTCAGAAGTTATATGGGTTTCCTGAATGCACGCATGAAGCCTGTAGCTGAACAGAAATTGTATTGACTAATTCTCCCCTCTAGGTATAAAAAAAAAGCATATACAGCTTTTTGAAACTTTTGTTACTACAATTCCTAGAAATGAATAATTTTAAAACTAGTCATTCCATCTAAAAAACAAAATATAGCTAGTAAAATATGAGTTTACTATTAGACAGTTTGTCTTCTGGATTTGTTAAGAGAACTTTTGTTAAAGATGCCACTAGCATTTAAAGTGTTTATTTCAATAAATAAATAAATCTAACCAAAACTGAAACATCGCTATTCAGATGGACCAACATAAAACTGATGTTTGGAAAAGGACTTAAAAAAAAATAAATAAAGAAAGAAACAGCTTCAGTTAGTTTTCCAGCTTTATATTATTAATAACAAGGGACATGCTAACTAGCCTTTTATGCTGAGAGTTAAGTAATTTTTATTCTGTTTGTCACACAACTAAGTTACTACTTCAGGATTCAAATTTTACTTCAAAAATTGACTTAAGAATTTGAACTGTATGTTGCAGATATTGGACTAGTCTATTCACTCCATTCTTTTTGGTAATTTGATCAATAGGTCACCAGCTCCTGGGCTTTTTGACTAACTGGCAACAATTATGATAAGCAAACTACAAAACAGCATAGGATCCAAACAGCTTAGGAATATGTGTGTTAATTTCCTTCTTCGTTTCTTTCTTGCATACAATTATGGACAGAGAATACATACTATATTTATATGAATAAGAATCCAGAGGGTTCTTATTTAGTATGTACAAGAACAACAAGTACAAAATAATATACACAGATATAAAATTACTGGTAAACATCCAGTAAGAGAAGAGATAACTGGACTGCTCATCTTCTGCCAACGGACAGTGGCTAACTTAACTGATTACAGTTTTCTCTAAGCCACATTTTTACTGCTTAATATTTGTGTCACAAATTGAGTAACAAAGGCAAGTTAGTTTGTGGCAACATACATGGAAATTAGCTTTGGCACTGATATATGAAAAACACTGGAGGAAAAAAATATAATATGAAAAATCAAATATTTACAGAAATACTCAGAAGGATTAATGATATTATTGCTTCTTCTATGGACTCCAGAACACCAAAGAGAAACACTACGGCTTTCTTCAGTTTTCACCTCATACCTCAGCCTCTTTAACAACTACTTTTTCCAGCTTATGTCCATTCCAACTTGTTACATCCTTCCTGTTTACTCCTTGAGCATTTTTCCCTGTACAAAACAGGGTGCAGGCAAAAGGCAAAATACTATGTCCTTATACTCAATATGACTAAAGTGACGGTTGTTGTACGTTACACTGACAATCACCCTCAGTGAACACGTTGTTACCACTGCATGAGACACAATCACACACTTATCTGCTTTTGATAATATGCATATAATGCTAGATTATATAACAAGGTAGTTCCAGCTGATTTAAGTTCTCACAATATCCCATTTTCTCAGGTAGGAAAAAAGTTAGCACATAAGAAAGCAAAGCAGCAAGCAGGAACTACTTCTTAAATGGCTGTTTTAAAACTGCAGCCCTCTTTCTCTGCCAAATTTCAGTGGCCGCATTCAGAAAGCTATTGTGGAGAAAAATATCCCTACCAAAGCAAAGTCTAAACTTAGCAAGCAATAATAAACCACAAGGGAAGGTACACTAGTGGAGAAGCTGCTTATGTTTACATTAGAGGACTGGTCAGTCAGCTGTGTAACTATTTTTCTTTCCAAGATTTCCAAGAGAAGGGTGCGCTTTGTCACTCCGGTACACTCAATCTCAGTGGTTCAGGGTATGCAGAATTCATTGGCCACGCAGAGCGGTAAGATGTCTGCATGCCTGGGGCAGGATTGTCATGCACATGTGCAGTACAATTTATCCAAAAATTTAACTAAACTGCCAAACAAATAGCCAAAGTCCTGAAACCCTGTTCTGGCAACATTTCTAGTCAGAAAAAGAAGAGGTCCAAATATAAGAAAACCTGTATCATGTGCTAAGGTGGAATGTCATTTACTTAAGTTTTTTCTGATGTGTTCAGATCACCTTGATGTTTTCCAGAAAACATACATGTATGAGACAAGTTTTAAGTAATGTTAATCTTTCACTATTCTTCCATTTCTATGCAATAGACATGATGAAATAAATTGTTTTTAAAATACATCTTTTGACATGGTTAAATCAAGCCATAAGAGCTTATAACCTTGATACCAACTTAAAATATCTCTAATTATTAATATATTACATATAAGATAATTATATGAACATTATCAAACGCAGATTTCAAGATTCTGAAACTGGAATAGAGCTTTATAATACATACTGACATGCTTCTATACAGATGTACCTGCAAACATATATACATAATGAAAGGACTAATACAACTTGCTCATTTGAATTAGACTGTAAGCACTGGAAAGTTCTTTGAAGAAATATACTTAGCAAATTAGAAAATTAAAAAAAAAATTCTCAGGCAATAAGAGGATTACTTGCCATTCTATCTAAAGGTCAATTCAAACAGGAATTAATGAATACTTGCTCCTTCAGATATCTGAAGTATATCAGTTACAACCCTTCCTCTTTCTGCATTGTACTTTTCTTACATTAGTCACCAAATCAGTCAGTAGTAAAGCTGTCAGAGAAGTCCAGAAACTGAATACAACTGAAAATAAAAGCTTGATTAATTTTATTTGTTTGAGCATTTTTGAATAAAGGTAAACTTGTTCAAAAAAACTTGGAAAAAAGTCTTTTATGAAAGTCTGCCCCTAAGGCAAGATACAATAGTCTAGTACTATATTTGTAAATGCTCCCAAACAGCTTGAACAGCCCAGAGACCCTTTCAAATCCTGCAATTTATGGCTCTTCAATGTCATGAAGACTAACCAGTTTCAGCTGTGTTTTTTGTAGTCCTTATATTGACTGAAATTCATGGCAGCTGAACCTGTTTCTTATTTTTCTTTATTCTGACCAGCAATGTTGCTCAACAAATCTTTGGATGAATCACAAGACAAGGTAGAAAAATCAATTCTAAAAACTCAGTTTTCAGGTCTATCTAGCTATTATACTCTGTAAGTATAGGCAGGATCCTACAAGTAATATTTAACACTGTATGATCTTAGAGAGGTCCTTTATTCTGCAAACATAAAAAAAAAGTTTGAATCTGATAATGGTTGCCTTAATCTAAAACATGCGTGCGAATTAAACGGCCACAAGACAAACAAGAAATAAACCTTTTTATGATCCAGTGGACGCACATAGATGTTACAGTCACTTCAATACTCAGGTTTCCAGGTTCCTAAAACTAAAAAATTTTTCTTATTGTCAAACAGCTCAAACTGTCTTCTCTGGGGCAAAATGGAAGATCTGGTAAAACCTCCATATCGCTCCGATATTCCTAGGATATGGCTTATAACTATGGGTGGTGGCAAGCACAGCAATACCAGAATAAGAAGATAACACTTATCAATACATTCTGAAATATTTAAAGAATAGTCTGTTGTGGCTGCAGACACACTGGTATAGAGCTGTATAACTTTGAGTAACTAGTTCTGGTGAATGTCATTCAGTTTTGCTGAAACTGGAAGAATTAATGAATGCTTATATAAAGATATGTGACTGTATTATGTCTATTAAATCTGATTATTGTTGTTAAGAAGCTAGTTTTGAATTATGTCAACTCTTTATTTCTTAATGTCTTAGCAAAAAAAAATATAAGTAAATCAACAGAGTTTGTAAGTTACTAAGTGCAACACAGTAGCTTTATGAGATTTCCCTTCTTTAAAATCACGGAGGCAGATTCTACAATACTTCGCACTATGCAAAATGCTCTGCTGCAAAATGACTGCAATGACCACTTATGACTGGCATCAATTCAATCCCTTTAAACTCTGGAGTAAGTAAATAAAAAGAGGAACAGAAAATTGAGCACAGTGTGGGTTACTGACAAGCCACAATCATTTCCTAGCAAAGCTCAAGCTTCTTAAACAAAAGAAAGAATCTGGTATCTCCTGAGGCCAGTGCAATCTCTCAATTTACACTGTGTTGTACTGGAACAGACTCAAAGTAAGCCGCAGAGATAAGCACTAAATCTACTGCTTTAAAACACTGCATTCTCTCATTCAAAGAGGTTCATTAAGTAAATCTGACATATAGCACTGAAAACATTTTACATGCTGCAAACACTTCCTTACAAATCGACAATAATAAAGAAACCCAAGCCTGATCTTAAAGCTTTTATTTTGAAACTTCAGTGAGGAATTGAGATTTAATCTCATCCAAATCGAATTAAGTGCCTTAAATTAGCAATACAAATTCAGTATTCCTGAGCTCTCATGAATCTAAGTGACAGGTGAAGAAAGACCTCCAGCTCAGACACATAGAGTACTTGATCAAGACAGAAGTGAACACAGCTCACTCATATTTAAAACATTCTTTCATATATTTTTAATAAAACAACTGATACAAATTCAAAACCAACTTCATAAATCAAACATTATTCAATGTATGAGGCTTCAAGGTTTCCCCTGTTATAGCTGTGAGCATGCCTGTCTCCGAGACAAGGGTTTGCACTTGAATGCTTGAGGTTTTATGAAAGGTTTATTGGATTTCATAGTCCCTTAAGGGGAAACCCTTTAAATGTCTTTGCAATTATAAGTCTAATAACAATTTCAGCTCTTGGACAGAGCCTTGACTTGACAAAGATAAGGAACTGGAAGTTGCTCAGTCAATACAAAGCTATTAATCTCTGTCACCCCGCTGTCATTGTGGCTCAGGGAAACAATGTAGTTTCTTGACCTACGTGAAGTCATGTAGTGATTTTATTCAGGATGTCAGCATTCATCAGTACAGATTTTGTCACACCCCGACTCACTTGAAGAGCTCCCAGTTCTTTATCTTGACTGCGTTGACACCCTTCAGATACCAGTAGTTTGTTTCAGTCTCTGCTTATTATTATTATTTAGCACTTACTCATGTGTAAAAGCCTCTAAGAATGAAGTTTTCAGGTGGAATATAGGCAGTTTCGTGACTGCCTCCTGTGTCCTCGGAGAAGGACAGTTTTCAGTTGCCAAACGCTATGCATGCTTGCATATTCAAATGAAGGTTAATTTTGTTCATCTTCAGAAAATTAGATTATTATTTTTCCTTAGTGGTGTGCTTTTAAAGTCATCCTTCTCTGATCTTGAAACAGTGTGAGAAAGTTGATCAAACTCTTAGCAAATTATCCACCCAATGTTATTGTTCACGAGCTAGAAATATACAACTAGCGTGGATTTGTCTTAAATAAGCCAAATTTGTATTTCTTCATTTGTAAGTGTACCGATGCTATACAAGACACTACAATACAAATTAGTTAATGAACCTATTCTGAAGTTTTTGTGAGCAATGGAAAGACGTCTTATTTTCTTCCAAGAGACTTTGGAGTAGGCTACAGTTTCATAGCTTAATGGATGTATGCCAGTAATGTGCTTACAGATATTAACACCTCGTTAAATACCACATACAGACGGCAAACTGATGTAAAGCAAGTAATATAACCAGTTAATACAGAATGATAACTGCACTCAAACCTTTAATAAATATTTGCTAAAGGAATTATTACTGAGTAATGAAAATGTGTACCACAGCAAAAGCTAATTAAATTATGAGTAAAATAATGTATGAATGATGATTAGATGGGTTATATTAACTGCCCAACACTAATTTACAATATTATATTAAACAATGTATATAAATAATAGCAAACCCTAGCAAATATTAGTAATTTCCTTAACAGAATAGTATCCTTGTACTATACTAAAGGTAGAATAACTTCACTGACTTCAGCAAAACTATTCTAAAATTTCTCTGAATAAGTAAGATTTTCAAAGTGAAATGCCATTCTAACAAATTTGCAGTGTTGATCATTTTATAATGAACATGGACAATACTGTAAAATTGCAAGGGTTTGTGGTTTTGTTTTTCTGGGGGGCTTGGGGGGTTTTCTTGGGGTTCTTTGGTGGTTGGGTCTTTTTTAGGTTCGTTTTCTTTTCTCTCCAGTGAGCAATTTGAATGCAAGGAACTAACAGAGAAAACAAACTTGATCTTGAAATAAGCCACTATGTAAGCTAACACTTAAGACAGGTAAGATGTATTGGCAGCAATAAACCCCAACTATTAAAGGCCTATTTACAAATGTTAGGACAAATGTTTCCAAAAATAATGAGTATACATCTGTGCATTCACACCTGAATCTTTGTGTTGTTTAGGAAAATATGAAGTTCCCATTAAAGTCTAAAAAAAAATAAAAATAAATAATTACAGTAATCAATTACATTTCTTTCAGATAGTCTAGGAGTTTTCTATCAGTTTTCCCCGCTGCCCCCCCCTTCTTTTTTAAGTCTCCTCTTCCTCACTCTTCCATTTATGATGTTCCCCTCTTTGTCCTACTACTCCTGCATTCTTACTCCTTTTTGCCCTTGCATCTGTCTCTGCTCTCCATCTGTTTTGCTGAACAGGTTGCAGAGCAAGTTATCATATAACTTTCAAATCCTCCTGCTGAAATAGGCTGCAACCAGCCTGCTAGTCTTATACTTGCTGAGTCAACCTGCTCTTCTAGAGGTAGTCCTTCCAGTGTATGTGACCAACAGAGGCAGTGCTGGTTCAGCAAAGTCAACGTGTCTAAAAGGTGATAGTAGGCAGCTACAAAAATAAGCTAAGAATTAGCTTCAAAGGAAACTTTTGGCCGTTTGTTCTCTATAGGTCTCAAAGTATGAAGGTTTTAAAGTTGTTTTTATAATGTAGGGTCAGCTGGTGGAGGGTAGTTCAATTACTTCCTCTTTTTGTACTGGACAACCCTAAAAATCAGCTCAGAAAACATTCATTAAAGTGTCTTCTGGTAACTACAGAAATTGAAGTGAATGAGGAAACTGAATTGATGTTTTATTTGTTGTCTTCTAGATTTAGTCCTGTCAAGGCAAAAAATCTATGTGTGTTGAAGTCGATAGAGCTGTTCCTAGTAACAGGGTTAACACCTACAGGTATAGTTAGAATTGCTATTTTTCTCCTACTTTGTTTTACACCAATATATTCTATATCAAACAAATTGCCAGTATCTTTCAGTGTATTTTCTTCCTCAACTGTCACTCCCCTCTCCTTTTTTCAATCTTTCTGTTGTCTTTATCTTTTCCTCTTCAGTTCCACTAATCACTTTTTCTGGTATCACAGCCATTACTAAGAAGAAATACCACTCCTTACCTTGTGACACATCTTATAAATTGCATATTTGCTTCAAATTTTCATAACTCCTTAAGCCAAAGACCTTCTCACACTTGTCTGCATGTATATATGTGCATATAAGTATGTGTGCATGCACATGTGCAACATCTGTCATAGCAAGCCCGCAGGTACTCAGAGCTCTTAATACACAATGGCAACAAAAGGAACACCACCACAGAGTCTGTTAGCAATTATAGAACCGATGATTGTATCATTCATTCTGTTCTCTCACACTATTTAATTAATATTTCTTATCAAAACAAGCCAGTACTTTTCATCCTCCTGGACCAGTGCCAGCGCTACATTGCATTTTGACCAAGTGTACTGAAAAGGTACACTCTCTCATGCCCTGATACGCTGTGCACAGCTGCCATCTTCTTTTAACCTCTCTCAATGCAAATTAGATGGGATTGGCAGGAGAGCACAAACTGATTTTAGGCAGTAATATATTAGTATAATAGGTGATCTCATTATGAATTTAGCATTTTCTCTTCCCGCCCCCCACCCCGTTTCAGTTTCCCCGTTCTTGAGTTCCACTTGGTAGTTTCTTTCCAATACTTCACAAAATTAATTCTTGGATATGTTCAAACCTTGTTTCTCATTTTAACAACAAAACACCTAAGGTTTTGGGTTTGGCTTTTATTTCTGTCTTTGTTAATTCTGTTAATTTGTACTTATCTACATTCCATCTCACATGGTCAAAGCAGATTTGCCCACAGTCCTCTAGATTTCCTGAGAAAGTCATGGATGATATCACATACAGTCCGTCAGGAACAACATACACATTTATGGCTACTTATCCTGCTAGAAGAGACTCAAGTTCATGGTAAGGACAGAATTCAGTATGTAATATAGACGTGCCTGTTACCAACTTCATGGCCAATTTTCTAGGCAGCCACAAATACTTCCTCCTGACTTGCTCCTTCTCTTTCCCATCACTATTATAAGAATGAAAGAGTTCATCCCATACCATAAATACATATGCTTTTTACCTCATTTGAGCCAGTCTAAACTTATAGGATCCAAAGATTCTAAAGCAGTTTATTCTTCCCAAGGTTTCACACCTCTTTCCAGTCCCAATTGTTCTTAAAACATCACTCACGCATTTTTCCCTCATTATATAAGAAATTTGAAATAACAATACCTCAAATGTCATACATGGCAATTCTTGAATTCTGATACTTCTTCTTTCAGTGCCTTTATCTTAAAACCAAGGCCTTAATCCTTCTGCTTCAATTTTACCTTGCTAGATGATAACGTGCATAGCGTCCAAGTAATTAGTGATTGTGAAACAGTTTTAGTACCTAGAATCAGTGTTCTGAATATCTAAAATACTACATAAAAGCTATATATTATCAGTACTCTTGTTTAGGTGTGGCAGTTTAAAAAACTCAACAGTATGTGACAATTTAAGTAAAAATAGGCCTATATGACAAGTGACCCAGCTCAGGAGCCATTCAAATATTCATACAATTAAAGATAAAGTTGGGGTTTTTTTTACATTTGGCACAAGGAAATTCTCTTTGTTTAAATGGATGTTTAATCTCTCGTTCTCTCTGACTACATCATATTTAATAATTAAGTGAAAAATGCTTTAAGAGCACAGCGTCTGTAAAACTGCAATATCTGATCATTTAAATTTGAGTGTACGTTAGTGACTCTGGCACTATCATGTTTTACTGTGTAATTTTTTCATTTATAAGTTATGTCATAAACGTGAGATTGCGCTGAAAACCCTTCTCCCTTGCATTGAATAGAACAGAGGCATATCCAGAGATGCTTCCCAAGCTGCAGAAGCTGTAAATCAGCGGAGACGCAGCATGTGGAACAATGTATTTCTTTCAAACTGTTTTCAGAAAAAAAAAAATAAAAATTGCTCCATCTGCTCACTACCTGGTAATAAATAAATAGGATCAGAATAAAATGGATTTTAAAATAATTGAGAATGTATTACCCAGAAAGATTTTGTAAGTCAAAGTATTTCCACATTGTTTTGGCATGATTGTTACAAATCAGCATTTCCAGTAATGTTATCTTTTGTACACACATTCTGATGCAACATTGCTTGCCATTACAATTTAAATTTGCTTTAAGAGAGTTCAATAAGTTATTAGTGATTTATAGTGAAGTAAAGAAGAATCAAGCCAAACATTTCTCATTAAATCTACAGTTTACTTTGGCTGTGCCTCCCTTTGTCATTTTGAATAAGACTTCTCATAAGAACTTCCAAATCAGTACTTGTGCTAATTCTTTTCAAGGTTTGTAGAAAAATGTCTGTCAATGCAACTGAGTAATGAAAGAGGAACTGAAAGATGCAGTGCTTCATCTACAAGATAGCCTAGTAGGACAGTATCACAGCAAACCTTTGGTTGACACAGGGGCTAGAGGAGTTCCAGTGCTCAGAAGCATGGAGAGGACGAAAGTTTTGCTTCATGAAATCAGAATTAAAACCGAAAATTACTGAGTTCCCCATCTCAATATATATCTAGAAAAAGAAAAAAAAAAAAAAAAAAAAAACAAACCACACTGCAAAAACCAAAAGCTTTTTCATTGTAATATAATACAAACCGGTAAAAACATTTTGAAAAGTACATTTAAAACAAAATTGGAAAGTCCTGTGTCAACAATTTCAAAACGTAATTTACTTTTTCTTTGAAATGAAATTCTGGAACAAAAAAGACCTTAGTTTTATGAAGCGTTTCAAATGCAAAGAACCATGTAGCCTACAAAAGTATAATTTTGTGTTTTGGTTGTGTTTTTATTTTAAAACTCAGATAGTAGTTATAGCAGGCACTGCACATATGTATTTACAATATATGTACAAGTCAGCCCACACAGAGGCAGGAAAAAGTGTTTTAAGACTGACTTTTACAGATCAGGCAATAACTTCGTCATGTAAATAGATCAGAGCATACCAGAAACTGATCTCAGATGAGCAGATTCCCACCCCAGTGCTTTAAAGAAGCCTCTTGTTCTCTAGCACAATAATATCACAAATGCAAAATGAAATTGTATTTCTTAATATCTATCAGGATTTGGGGAAATAATATTAATGTTATAAATTCTGAAAAGCATTCTGTCTCACTGAAAGCAAATTTAAACATGTAGATTGGTAGGATTTTCCATTTATTGTGTAGCAGAAGCAAAACAGAAAAGTCAACCTAGGGATATTAATTTTTTCCCAGTATTTCTGGTAGGTTAGAATCTAAAAACTTCAGTTTAAAGGTAATTATGACTATTGTGCTAGGCAGTCTACTAACAAACATACAGCACTTTGTTCCTTTCACCAGTGACACTGTAATTATTGCTCCTTACAAACTGCAGTAGCTAAGGGGAGAGTAATGAAGTAATGTGTGTTTTTGCACAAATCAGGGGCAGAGCTAGAGATTTTTTCCTACCAGAACAGACTGAAGATCAGTTTCTTGTTTCCATCAGGTCAAGATGGAATAATCTTGGTGGGATAAAAGTTTCAACATAAAATCCCCCCTCTCATTTCTGAATATAGCCACTAGTGAGTTCTTTAGAGGAAACTGTCAGCCTCTGTAAAAGACCTAAGTTTACAGTATCAGAACGTTCTTGGCTTTCCACAGCAAGCTGTTTACACTTCTTGTAGTTTACTTCATCCAAGTCTTATAGCCAGTAGAAAATTAATTGTATTTGGATTGGGCCAATAGTAATTTCTAACCAGTATTTAATATTTTGCTGATGAAATTGTATGAGATATTGCTATTACAAAGAGGGATTTACACAGTAGAAAAGAGGCCTTAAGTGAAGCAGTAACTTGGCCAGGTATAGTTGCAGCAAGAGTAAGTAGAATTCAACTATGTTTAAGCTTTGAGCTTCTAGTTTCACGGCTCTCATAAACGGGAGTGTATTTGGGTTTTTTTATTCACAAATCATGGTACGTTACAGCATAGATTTGATCTCCTTCAGGGATAAACCATTCCAGAGTGAAAAATTATTATGCATTAACCACCTTTATATAGCTGCTGAAAGCATTTGCTTTTCATCTCATGTCTCATTATTCACCTTACTGCAGACCTGTGGATGTAAAAATGATAAAGTGATCCTAATGTCCTATTGTATACTATTACTGAAATGTAACATGACTGCTTAGATTCAGTTTACTACTTGACCACTGTGGATCTGGAAGCTGTTGCCATGAACAGCAACGCGTTTTTGCATGGGAAATTCCAATACTCCTGAGTCCTTTATCATAGGAATTAAAAACAAGGTCTGAAAAATTAGTAAGGGTGGCCAGGCATGAAAATAGAATTCCTTCTTTCAAACAGAAGTTATCTACCCAATACCCCTACATCAGGAACACAAAATGTGTAATTAAAGTTCTGAACAGAAAAATAGCATGCCCTGATTATACATGGTCAATGAAAAATGAGAGCAGCTTTTGAAGTCTTTCAAGGAGACAAGGCAGTGATACTCCATAAAAAAGACAGGGGGGAAGGTCGCATTATGTTAACTCAAAAAAATGAGACAGGAGTTCAAAAACTACATTCTAACTTCAGCAGCGGACTACAGAGCTTGGAATTATTTTGCCTATTTTGATAGGGCTAACTCATATTGTTCTCTCAAAGTCTTTTTGATTGTTTTTAGAAGTACGATGGATTAATCTCTTTTCTCCTCTATCCGATTTCTTCACAATTGCCTTTGACCTCTGGGTAAATTGGATTTGATTTTAAGTTGCACATCTACTGCATCTTTTTATGGACTCCTACAGTGCACCTATTGTGAAATCGGATGTTTATACAACAAAGAAGTTTTACTCTTCAAAGAGACAAAGAAAATCTCTCACATTAGATACAAACCCATGACATAAGTCTACATTTTGAAGAATAGTAAAAGGGAGAAGAGAAAGCTGGCAACATTTTAAACACTAAAACCAGTCATTGGTGTCACCCAAAATGTCTTTCTGCCATTAACACAGAATTCAGCAAAAAGATTTGTTTGAATGAAGACTGCAGGTTTCACCACTAAACCCAATGGGAAGCCTATCAGTATGATGTTAGTCTGCATACATTTTACTGTTATTCATAAGTGACAAAGGATATTTGAAATTAGTCTAGAGGCAATTGACTAGAACCATGCAACTACACTTACAGCAGCTCTACATCAGGTCCTGTTTCTATACAGGCACACACACAAAAAAATCATAATGAAGCACTTAGGTTTGCTTTACAAACACTACGCACACAAAAAGCGAGGAAATGACAGCATGAGCCACTACATACTTTATTGCAAGAAGCACACACTTAAACCACACACATTACTACAAATTCTGCTAAAGACTAACTACAACTCTCAACATCACCTGTTCCCCTTAAAGAAACGGGTCTGTTCTACAAGATAACTTAGTTATTGCTTTAATGAATTTGTAGCGTGTGTACAGTTTTTCTTTCCTCCTCCAGTGTATTTTTTTCCTAGGGTTAATCTACAATTATTAACAAGGGTAAAGTATAGATAAGAATAGGAAGAAGAGGTAAAAGTTTACAGGAGAACACCAGTGTAAGTGCTGAACGTAAACGAGAATAAAAGTATCCTAGCTAAGGCAGTCAGGAAAAAAGTAATCTAAGACAGCAGAAAAGAGTTGCTATCAGTGGAAAAGACTTCAACTGAAAACAGTTCTCCCTGGTGGATATAGACAGTTTTATCTATCAATTATTTTATTATTTGTCAATTGTTCGCAGACATGTTTTTAGCTATTAGAGTAATTATGTTACCCAAGTCTACTTGATTTTCAAGAACACTCCCACACGTTGTGCCTAATCTAAAATACCCTCATTTAAGAGATGTAGCATATATATACACAACGCCTTTCAAAAATATTTGTCAATAAAGAAAAGCCAAAGTGCCAATGACAAATTTCAGCCAGAGGCAAAGTTACAGTAACTCCTATGAAGAATACCTAAACAAACAAAACCTCCACAGCCCTATGTAAAGAAATCAAAGAACTAGCACTGTAAACATTTCCTTCTGACAAGCTGAATCTGCTTAGAAAAAAATAAGGCTTTCCCACATGTAGTATTGAATCTATTATGAAAGCTCCAACAATTCCAGTCTCTGGAACCATTACAAACATTAAGAATTATACTGAATTTCTGTAAGGAAAAAAAAAAAATATTCCACACATCTTTCCTCTATGTTAAGTAAATAACTGAATTTAGTCAGTTCACAAAAGATCTTTTGTTATGGTAATTCCCAGGTTTGCTGTTCTGCCAACACAAAGGAGTCTTTCACTGAAGGTTCAAAGATAGTAATGGGAGTAATATAAATAACACGTATGAAAATGACAATCAGGAGGAATGGTACAAGCACTAAAGGGACTGTCAAACTCAAGTCAGGAAAGTAAAAACAGGTTCTAAAAGGAGTAATGTCTGTAACATTAGTGAACATGTTCTAACTAGTTCTAATTCAGACAGCTTAGGTGGGGCCACAGCTGTAAGAGAGGAAGGCAGAGAGCTGGGAGCAGCCCAGACAGAATCTCACATTTGATAGATTCTTTCATTTCAGTGTCATAATTAGCTAGCTTTTGGGTTAGCTTAGTTATGTTTTCAGTCACACACCTCAACTGCCTGAAAGGATGCCTGTAAGTTTTAGTGTAACTATTGCTGACCACAGTGTCATAAGTGAAGGTAGCTGCCACAGGGTGGTAATGACCTCAGAGCACGAACACTGGCTAAGATCTAGATAGGGACCAAGGACCACTTCCTGACTAATAGATAAAAAACCCAAAAAATAACCCTATACTATGGCAATTACATCCTCTAAGATATGAGGATTTCAAACTCAGACTCTGAGATGAACACTCCTTTGCATTTACAAGTAGCTGTAGTCACATCACGCCCGTGTTTGGAGTCAGTACTATTTCAGATATACAGATAGATGTTTTCTAAGTACATGTAGCTACATATATGCATATATTATGTATAAATGTAAACAAGGTGCAACGACTTAGCTTGATAAACAATTGTCTTGAACTTCTGAACTCAACCTTAGATCTAAAAGAAAATTTTCTTCCAGCAAGGAGAATATGTTAGTGTTGATGACCTAAATTCACAAACAGCATAGGCAGGATCAACTTTACTGTTGTCAATATACCCAACTACTCAATATTGCTCATCTTTTTCTTAATTAAAAAAAAAAGGGGGGGGGGGAGTGGTTCTCAAAGATGTGTTAAAAGTTAAGGAGAAAAAACAGTGTTTCTCACTGGAAAAATGCATTAAAGTCACCCAGTTTACCCCCTGCAAAGTCAGTGGAACAAAGTTCTAACTCCATGCCTGGTAAATGCTTCTAAGAAAGCGAGCGATAATTAATAATATTATGGCACCTCCTTGCTTTAATATTTGTTCAAATTACTCACTTTGACTAATCTCTTCAGGGTTTATCTTACAATCACAGAAGTTAGACAGAAAACACTCAGAGAAATATTGAAATATCTCTTCCTTGTTCCTGCAGCTTGCTAAAGATGCACAGCCCTGAATCTTGCAGAAGAGCGTAAAAGACTTTCTCTGACCTCGAACATGGACTATTCAGTTAGGCTGTTATCTACTTAATTTTGGGAGAAATGTGACCTTCCATGGGAATTTTCATGTGAACAGTATACAAGCAGATGCCAGGGGGTAGCCAGAAAACCACCAGTGCTAAGAAGCTCCACTCTTTGTAGCGGTGAACTATAATTTAAAGGGTCAAAAGCCTTCTGTTATTTTCTTATGGGGCTTTTCTCTTTTGATGACTATGCTAACAGACCCTGTTCTATTTATTCATTGAAATTTATGTTTATATTCCATGGGAGATGCTCGTCTATCTGCCAACCTGTGTCAGCAGAAATATAAACCTGTCAGTGACACAGTATTTTAGTAGTAACCTACGCTGGCTGTAAAAAACAAATGCAAATGTTCAGACAATTACTTATATGCAATGAAAATGGCACTTTCTAACAAATAATACTGTCAAATAAAATAGTGACACTACTTATCTTTAAAGCAATGAATTTATATCATCTACTGTGAATCATGTTAAGTTTTTTGAAAGGCTTTCTTTCATCTACTACCTTAAGAAAATTGCAGGCAATTTCAGATATGTCCAGAATGTGGTTAAACATGCAAGTGCCAAACAACCTTCCTGAGGCATTTTGCAAGGCTCTACTGAAATTAAACACAGTTGACTGAATTCAGCCATAGAAAATTTTTCTCCCCTGGCCCATAGGTGTCAACACACTGGAAACTGCCATGTCAATACGTAGTTAGGTGTTTGCATATTCAACTATACAACTTATATTCAAGCAGCGTATTTGCTGTAAAGCATTAGTTCCGTTGCTTTTCATCTTCATGGGTGAGGTTATTTACGTCATAGAATTAATTCAGCTCAGTAACAATGTAATACTAGGCAGGGTGGGGGTAAACCACAGGTTCCTTAGACAGCCACAGTGAATAAAGTTATCCGAGGACCTAACGTCTTTGCTTTAACCTTGTATGTACAGCTGGAGATGTACTAAAATTTATGACCTAATGCAACCAAAAGGTATGCAGCAGACTTATTTGGACAGTACATTTACCAATGCGTTTTACTGTTTGTTAAACCTTTATGATGCCTGTTGCTCATATTATCCCTAAATAACGAGTAAAAGAGACTGCAAGAGGTTATCTGGTGTATTTTCTTGCCCTAAGGTTTTCTGGAAGTGTGTTTTTTGCCAGTCCATTGTCTGTGTGCATGCACAATAACCAATTGGTGTCCAAGTCTTTAAATTAGTTATAAAATTAATCACAGCATATTAAAACTACAAAACAGCACTTGTAATATGTGCTCATTTTATAGATAAGCTAAATTACTGTAGCCATTGCAAATTAGCTCTATTTCAGGAGTTACAACGACAAACAGATCCCATCCTTCAATCTCTGTATGTACGAGGATTATGAAGGATTTGATTCATAATAGCCGGACTAATTATATTTACACACTGAGGGCATTCTTTCATACAAGTTCTAGTTTCCATTCAAGAGCCATATAAAATGTTTAAATGCATAAAGTCATACCTCTTTTGTCTGCTAAATATAATAAAGGAAATATAAAAATCATATTGGGTTTTAAAAAAAAAATTAAGATTATGTTAAATCCATGTACTTATTTTTTAATTAGTATGCCATTGAAAATGAAGATTTAACATCTTTTCTTACACTTAAGATACACCTTAACTAGGAGAATGTGAAGTATTTTATAATTCAAAAAAAATACAGAAAGTTTTTCCCATTGGAAGTTTCTTCTCAACTCCACCCCTTCCCCCCCCCTCCCCGCCCATGCTGAAAAGTAAATAATTTTTGAGTCCTTTTATTTGATATTTCCTATGGGTAAGGAGGACATTATTGATAAGCCGGCTACTTCTGAGTTTCAAATTTTTATTTAAAAACTTAAAGCTGTGGCTTCTATTGCAGTGAAACTTTAGAAGAAAAAATGAAAACACCACCACAAAACCACCAAACAAAACACACACACACACACACAACCCCCCTAACAACTTTCCAATAAATGGCATTTGCATTGTCAACTAGCAGCTTCAGAAATGCACATTTTTAAATTTAACCATTAATAAATTAATATGTTTTTCCAGTAGAACTTCTACTGATGGTATCCTGGTCTCACTAATGACAAAGGAAGAGTATCTGAAAGTAATAGAAGCAACACAAAAACCTGAGTAGAAACTAGAGAAGGAGGTCCATAGTCTCCCTACTTTACCTGAAAATAGATAAATGCATAGTAATTCTTACCTAATCTCCTTGAATCTTATTTATCCCAGTACTCATGGAAGTTTCTCTGTAGTTTCAGGCATCCCCATGTGAGGGAGAGAATACCAGAAGAATGGGAGAATGAATTTCTCTCACTCAAAAAAATCTGAGGAAAGTACTTTAGGAGATTTCCCTCAGTCTTGGGTTTAGATATTTATACTTCAGAAAAAGAAGTTCTGCTACATCTACACAGCTGCAGACAAATTTTCCAAAGAACCAAGCATACTGAGGGGCAAAGTCTTTTAAAACTCCGGTCTTAGGTGTCACAATTGGGAACTGTGCTGATGAGTGTATTTTACTATCTGGTCCTGATATATGTGCCTTAATTGGAGAAAGAATTTTAAAAGATCTTAACTCCAGCTACAAATGTTTGAAAATTAGGCTTTGGTCTCTTCAAGGTTTATTTTTATTTAATAGATCCTTTTCAGAGGTTCTGAGCATCTACAGTTCATGTTCAAGGTCACATGATCACTAGATACTCTGTATGTATGAATTACAGTCTGTCCCATACTCATTTCTAGATATTCTAGCTATTCATTGCTGGAAAATTATGAAGTCCGCTTTTTCTATACCTTTCCCAGTCACATTCTTCGACAACATAGCTTCAAACTAATTTCTGTTCCTTGTGGTCCCTTTAGCTGTTAAACGTTGGTCAAATTAATTCAGCATACTCATTATAAAAGTGTTCTAAATGACATAATATGCTCCAGAAAAGCTTTTGACAAGGCAGACAGCCAAGGGACTGAAAGGTGGTAGTCTTTTGCCATTTCTGAGTGATGTGGCTGCCAGAACTCATGGACTTGAGGAGGTTTGACCTTGCACAGACAGTGATCTGTCTTCATGAAAACAGACTGTCACATGCACATGCCTTAATTTCACAGAGGAAGAACTGGAACAGTAAAACAAGAGAACCTTGGGCATCCCTAAAGAGAAAAAATGTGTAAAGCTTTCAGGGCCTCACCAACAGCTAAAATTAACTCTGAATCACTCATGTGGATATATTCTGATGCAAAAAAATTTGCCACAAGCCATAGTCATTACTATCTTCCATGGCCACCACAACTGCAAATGAAAGTTTCTTTCTCTTACTAGAGATAAAAAGCTACTAAGTCTTCATTAGCACAGAACCATTTTTTGTCTACAAGGACAAAAAAAAAAGTTGCCACGCCAAATGTGGTTTGGAAGGATAAGCAAGCATTCAGCATAACAAAACACGCATTTTTAAAGAAGGTCAGTATCATTTAATGCCACTGTTCTGCGTTGGGCAAATCTGTTCATTTTTCCATCACCCTCAGAGAAAATATAAACAGCCATTAGGAGCCAGAAGGGCTAAGGGAAATGCAATGTTTTAATTGCTTTGCCTTGGGAATGTTGCAGAAGCTGGTCTTGCACAATGCATATGCTGACAGCTCAAACAGAGATTTATCTATGGAATTTGAAACTGCTTTAAAAAGAACACACATGAACCTGACAGAAAGTACTGACTTTAAGACGCAGTATTAGCTTATTAAACAATATAAATGAAGGAAGGATGCATTCATAGCCTATTTGCTATGTCCATCTGGGATCCTTTTAGGTTGACAGGAGTAGCATATTATTAAGCAACAGAATTCAGGAGGAATTTGAAGGAATGCAAGGAGAATCATTATTGCTCTGTACAGAAAATAAAGGTATTTATTGCCAGACTCTTTCATTTTCTAATGTTTTGAGAGCAAACAACAGCCACCATGCTGGAAACTTAGGTATTTTTATTTTGAGAAAATGCAAGTCTGATAATTTATTGTCCTGCTACAAGCAGTAATCTTAATATTGGAGTCAGAGCAGGATGGCAAGGCTTTTAATACTGTATGCACAGTGCCTAACACAATAGAGGATCACTGCTTGGACCTTAAGCAATTAATGCAAATCAATGCTAACTACCTGGTTTCTATTTTACAGGTTTTGAAATAGAGGGGTGATTGCTATTCATACCACAGTGCATAAAACACTAAGTTATACACAGCTATATAAAAATACACATAAGCAAAGAAAAAAAAAATCTTTTCCCACTCTCTAAATAGCTCTGTAATCCTCATAAACATGTAAACAGATAAAATTAAAATAATTATATACAATGAAAACAGCGGGCTTCACAGTCCAAGTTAAAACAACTATTTTAATCACACCTCAGTTTTGCTAAGCTTCAGTATTTTATGGCAACTCACAAGTTATATTAAAAGACCTTCCTATTGAAATAAACTATTTGCATGAAATATTCTGATTTTAGTTTGAATTCAATAAAAGAATAGAAGTGATACAACCCTCAAGACCTCTCAGTGAGAAAGGTAGAAGAATTTTTTTTATAGGTTGTTGGTTTGGGTTTTTTTTAATAGGTTCATTATTTCAAACCAAGCTCATGATATTTACACATCAGAACTGTGCAATACTGCTTTTTTAAGGGCTTCTTTTAGATCATAGCTTAGTAATGGGAGGATATGACCAAGCTACCAATAAAATCAAGGAAAAAGCTTGCATCCTAAATGAAATTTAAAATCTATTGATTTGGGGCAGTGGGGTGGCATGACACAACCAAAAGTTATCTTTCACTGTCTTTCGTCACACATTTGCTACCACTTATCATTCCTTTGATTTTAGTACAATTACGCATCAATACTGTAAACATACAGATTTCTTATATCATTGCAGCTAGGCACATCAGAAAAGTAACAGATTTTAAACTTAGAGAAACCTTCTAAAGTAAGAAGGAACTACTTTTATTTTGTAAAAGGAGAACTAAATAATAGAACCAAAGCTGTAGTGAGAACATGGCTAAAGGAACACTCACTTTTGTGAGGTGGTAGGAGCAGGCACAGGAACCCTGAGTATCACAAGCATTCAGCTCCAAAATATTGCACATGCAAACTGAATTATTTACTTGACATTAGAAACCAAATTGGGCATAGTGCTTGGATTATCCAAGTCCCTGACCATGTCTTAATCACAGATGATTCTCCCTTTTATAAATGCTGATGTCTGTTTAACGGAGGTGGTTACAGGAGATAAGTCATTTTCATAAAAACTAGAAATGTATGAGTATCCAAAGCCCACCTCTACAAATATTTGTGTATACACTACCCACTCTTCACTAAGTACAACTATTACCTTGCTATGTAACAGCACTAGGTATTCAGTTATAGTCCACTCAAAAATACTCCAGTGCTCTGCTGCACTAAATATCTACCTGCCTACTTATTCCACCTCTGCAAATTAGGAAGGGAAATACATGCTGCTACAACCAGTTCCTCAGAGAAAGCAGCCACGTTCCCACCACATTTCCAAAACAAGCAAGTGAAATGTTATTATGATGATTACATAAAATTAACTTTATCAAGCCACAGCAGCAAATTCCATGCTTGCCTTTCAGAGATGCCCGCTATCTTTATTAACCTTTAATTATTTTTATTAGGACTAGAGGGAATGGATTAAAACTGGAGATGGGTCGATTCAGACTAGACGTTAGGAAGTTCTTCACCATGAGGGTGGTGAGACACTGGAACAGGTTGCCCAGAGAGGTGGTGGAAGCCCCATCCCTGGAAGTTTTTAAGGCCAGGCTGGGCGGGGCTCTGAGCAACCTGGTCTAGTGGGAGGTGGCCCTGCCCATGGCAGGGGGGTTGGAACTAGATGATCTTTAAGGTCCCTTCCAACCCTAACAATTCTATGATCCTATAATTTTCTATTTATGGCCACAGACTCTTTTAGAGGATGTCATATGATCTAAGTGAAAGGAAGCAAAAGTGTTTTTGACTGCCTATATTATGTTGACTCTAAAATAACCTTTGTTTTCCACTTGGTTTAAAGAGTTGGAGCTACAATAGATAGAACACAGATAGAATACATTATATTCATAGATAGTCCTAGCTCACCACTATTAGGCTAAGGGAACAACGCAACAAATGCAAGAATTACTCATGCGTGCAAGTAGTCCCTATGGTTAAACTTGAAAATAAGGACAGTACCAAATTCTTACCATATCTGTTAAGCCTTTCATATAGGAAAGAAGCAACTTCACACCTAGTGGAATGAAATATATTTCAGAGATCATTGGTTTAGTCCTTTGGAGTACCTCATTTGCCTTTATCTCTCATTTTGAAATATTTTTTCAAGAGAGACTCAGGATTTATTCTGGCAACTTTGAATATCGGCAATGAAACCATCACCACATCTGTTACTCTTACATCCACCAAAAAGAGCAGAATCACAGAATAATTTAAATCAATCATTTTCTTAAAAGCAAGAAAATAACAGAAAAAGTTATCTTCAAGACAACTGCAATAAAAATGCCTTGATTTTAGTGGGAAAAATCCAGTCCAATAAAAAGTAAGTTCTTATTTGACCAGAGGTCTGAGGCTACGCTGCTTCTTATGTTTGAGAACAGAAAGACAAACAGAATACACACAAATTTTCTTTCTCATTATTTAGTTCTCTTAATCGATGCTATTTTGCCCAAGTTTTGAACTTCTGTGTCCCCACAAAAGGAAGACGCGGTCCTATTGTCTTTAATACCAGGATAGTGCACTAACTGATTGGGCTTGATGACATGATAGTCTTTCTGTCACTCTTCGGAGTACACATTATAGAGATTCTATGCCTGCTATACAGGGATCAAAGGAACTAACAGAGGGAAGTTATGCTGGATCAGGGCCTCATGTCGCTGTAGCACTTTCAGTCACACAGAAGAGTCCATGCAGAACCAGGGTCCGAATTTGCAGAACTGGAAACATTTCCAGACCAAGTTTTAAATCTTCTTTCCAAAAGAATTCAGCAATAGTGTTTGCAGCCCGTGAACGCTTAGATCTGGTATAAGCTGTTGATGTTGCTAAAAGAATTAGTCTAGTCAGCTTACTCGTGATCATTTCTGTTTTGGTACCACTCTCTCTTATGCCACTTTCTTGGTTATTGTGCCACGAACCAGATCAGGAAAAGTATCCAGGGTAACCACCTTTTTGGTTGATTGTTTCTTTGCCAGCTTAGTCACAATCCAAATCAGTTTCCCAATCCACATAGGCATGTTCATGCCACCATGAACTATCAGAGGGCAATAGGTACGTGGGACTGATCAGTAAAGACCAAGGGCACTATTATTCTTAAGCAACAGTAACAGCTTATGCAGGACTACATGATTTGTAGAACCATCATATTAATCATGCCATTGTTTGAAATCAACTTTTGCCAAAAATTCAACTCAAAAGGGGTGCAGGCACTGCTCAGATATAGAAGAACAAAACTACAATTTTATCCAAATCTAATAATTTCTTGCACAGGAATCTTGGCAAAAAAGCTGCCCAGGTTCTTGCAAATTATTTCATGGGACCTTTTAGTGGACTCAAATTTCAAAAATTTTATTCAGTCTCATCTGAAAAACAAAACAAAAAAAACCACTGTCATAATGGAGAACCTCCTTGTAACTGGGTTATTAGCTCAGTGACTCAGGAGGAATAGTGCCATCTACTGAATTAACTATACTTTTTAAAACACAACCTAACAAAATAATTTCTCATCAGCTGGTTATTATACACGGACGAGTTGTTGTCCAGTTAATTTAATAAAAAAATAATTGTAGTACAGACACTTCAAATCACTTGGCGCCTGCTGTTTTTCCTTTGCCACTAGTGCATTTCAAAAGCTTATTCACAAAACAAAAGAAATAAGGTTATTTGCAATGATACTTTCAAGAACCTTACATGCGCACAGAGTACTTGGAACAGTCCAGAGGGCAACTAACTCTTGGCTGCTAAATGTTACAAGAAAATAGAAGCCTGGAACATGCAAGCAATGAGATAAGTCAGGAAAAAATAAATCTATGTTTACTGTTTCTGCAAATACCCAAGGAAATCCAAAATCCAGCAGTGCAAGCATATGGCATTAAAAGAAACATGATGAAAGAGATTACCACGGGTTGACACTACCAACAAAACATATAGCATGCAAAAGGAATATATCTCAAACAATTGAAAAAACGAGTGAGATGGAACGAAGTTTTGGTGATATTAAAAGAACAGATTGAGGTAAACAAGATGACGTTTAGCCATCTGAATCTTTTACGTAATAACTGAAAAAGCTAAGTCCTTCTAGGCCTTCCACTGAAAATGCAGCCAATTACCTCCAGAGAAGTGAGCAGGGGTTAAAAATTCACCATCAAAATAGATGCTGTGCTTTGAGATGATGGGTGGATATGGAGAAAGTGCTGATAAGTTATTATGGACTTTGTAAACCAAAATAATATTGATAGATCAAATGATACTTATGCATATAAATGAAGTATATACAAATGCTTTATCATCAGTCGTGTCAGGAGGGAATTCAAAGAATTGACTGCCATAAAAATTGCCAAGTGACTAACGAGATGTGCACATCACTGAATCTTTCACTTGGTTAAGCAACTAATATGATCAGAGGCTATTGTATGGTTAGTCACTGAATATAAAACAATGAAGCAAATTTTTTTCTAAGTTTATAAACAACTAAGTAAGGCCTAGTAATCATAAAATCAGATTCAGAAATACCCTTTAGGTATTTCTTAGATTTGACAGTACAGAAGCCAAATAAACACATTGTTCTTATAAATCATGAACACAAAAAAAAATAAAACACCAACCATTAAGTATCTCAAGAGATTTTGCTGTAGATACAGTTTTCTGTATATTTTAATCTTCTGGGAAAAAATCAGATATTAAAGGACATAATGCAGAAGTGTATTAACATTTTTGTTGTGTGAATCATACAATGCAAGTTTGCTCTCCTGTAGTTCTTATTCAGCCACATTTCCCAATAGGACTTCTGACTATAAGAAATGAAATCCGGACTTTCTGAACTGCTAGCAATAAAACAGATATTTTCCTAAATATTTGAAACAATGCTACTGTGATAACTGTTTTGAAAGACTTTATTGCTATATATTGCAATTAGTAAACCTATTTCCAGATTAGATTTTTCCTTTTATATGATGCATAAACTCCTTTAAGTATGCTTTAAGCTGACTTTAAATTGGTAAATACTAAAAATATATTTAATGAATTGGAAGAAAGATAAGATATCATGAAGAAATGCATGTCTTTTGAGAGAACAGTCTCATGGTAATCTTTAGGAACTCTCTATGGATTTTCAAGTCACCTTGTCAAGCAGCAGCAATCCTACTGTATGAACTATCAGCCCAGTCACAGAGCTTGAGTAGCCAGCTGAGAACACAGCTTCATCCCATACTCACTGGAGTCAACAGAAAAAATATCTGTAGGATTTTGTAACTGAAATGTTCCAAATACTTCAATGAGCATTGAATCGGTCCCACCACCATCAGCAGAAGCTATAGTCACTGTGAGTAATATATGAGCTATCCTTAGGCTGCAGTGTATTTGCATAAACCTTTTGTTGAATAACTCGAAGAACAAAATAAATCAAAATTGAAATCTATTCGAAGTTAAATGGCAAGCCAGAAAAGAGATTTAGTGAGTTAAATTATTCACCATGCTCCAGTGAAAGCATATTTCACAGATTCACATTCCCAAGTGAACTCATGCTCTGCCACAGCCTAGCTAAATTTAGCATGAATAAGCATCTCTGGACGAATAACAGGCAAATAAAACAGGTGCCTTAATACATGCACGCAGCACCTGTTATTTTGCAGAAAAACACAACCACACATACATGGTTCTCATTTGATTTACCAATATTTCCAGTGTGTACAAAGCTCTTCTGTACTGGCCACCCAAACAGGGCCTTGGGCTGATATGCATTTGTGATACTGCGCTAAGCACAGAATTAATGTCTGACTGATTTATAGTATCAAAAATATCAGTTGGTTATGTCTACTATAATTTCTGTGAACTACTTTTCTTTCCTTTATACTCTTTGTGAGATGGGGTGACCAGAACTGAAAATACGAATTCATATGATGGTATTTTATTATTCTTATATACATACAGCACTATGAGGGCTGCTATGGGGAAGTTAACTCCATCCCAGCCAGACCCAATACACATATATATCCTTGTGGTTCTATAAATGTGGAAGTTGTATTTCACTAGATTATATGGACTCCTCCAGCATAGCGCTAATTTCTCCACTGAATTGTCCTTCCCAAATAATTTATATCTGGATTTTTCTCTAACACATTATTTTGTCATCCTCTTGCCTTTCATTAATGTTTTCTCTGTTAGAAGCACTCAAATTCAAAGGAGATGTTAAACACAACTCTCTCAAAGTTGCTGGTTTCTCTGTGTATGGAATGTAAACACTCCCACGGCACTTTTCAAAAATAGAGAGGAATAACCAGTCTCCTGGAATGACCTGGTCCTGCACAAATGTTCACAGGACTGCACCACAGCAGTCATACCTGTTTGCACAATCACTTTGCTATCAGAGGACACTGTAAACTTATCCAGAGAAACAACATCATACGAAATACAACAGAGAAGCATCATTACACTACCTACAGCTGTTTGGAGACTGTCGGAGAACACAGGTTTCAGGGGACCTCCGACACAGGAATCATGTGGCGAAAGACAAAGTGGGCCAGAGCAAGGCCCTGGGTACTGAAGAGTTCTGAAGCATACAGAAACAAAGTATACTGGCAAGTGAACAGAAAATGATACTGCTTGAAGAACAATAAAAATCAGTAACAAACATTGACACTAATAAGCTGAATGACTGGCAGTTTGATCAAAAACTGTTAGAAGAGCAATGAGCAATTCAGTCACATTTGCCAGGATTAATATTAATTTTATGTTAAAGTATCTCCTATGTTATTGTAGCTTCAGTATAAGACAAATGACTAAAATATAGGCATGTAAATGTGGAAATAAACGTAGATTCTCAAGAATTAAAGCTGCTAATAACAGTGTCAGAAGTCAATTGGGTGTCCGTGCTGAACTCCGATGCTTAAGAAGATTTATAGGTTTCTACGACAGAAAAATGAATAAAGAGTCTGGAAACATACTCATTCCAAACTGAATAAACAGAGATGATCTAAGATAGGACACTTCTACCCAATAGAAAAAGCCATAAAGATAACAAAAATAACTGAAAACCAGAAAGATGGCATGCAGGAGGTAACAAGTAAAAAGATTATTTGAGTAGGCAGCTCAGAGCAAAGACAACTACAGAGAGAGAAAGCGGCAGATAATCGGAGTTAAAAACTCCAAACTTGGTTTATTTAAATTAGCCATACTGAAAGAGAAATAGAAAGATCGTTGAAGTGAAACTAACAATGGATGTGGGCCATAAAACGGAGGAGAGAAGGATCAATCTGCTAATGGTTCTGACCTCCCTACTCACGCTAACATGGTCAGGGCAAAATAAAACATTTATACTCAGACATGGTAAACAGCAAGGGAGCAGATAATTGCACAGGCACACTTTCTCAAGTCAGTGATATGTTTTCCTCATGGTTTATCTATGGTTATATAAAAGCAGAGGTAATGATCTACTTAGCTTATGTATTAATTTACAACCAAGGAAACAAAGCACAGTAAATAATAATTACCATCACTGTTTTGTTTTAAATCTTGCTACAAAATTCTCAGTGGCCAATAAGCACTCATTCATCTAGGACTTTCTTTTTTTTTTCTCTCCCCTTTATAAACATTTCTGCATTTAATCCACTTTGCTTTCAGAAGACAATTTCACCACAGAACAGCTAAACAATAAATAATGTCAAAGGCTTCAACAGCATAAAGATAAAAGTAGTTTAACTCTATATACATAAATTCACTGACTTCAGTGAGACAGATAGAGACAAACAAGTGTCTACGTCTTTGCAAAATACAGGAATTAATTATTAAAATACATTTTTCAAAACAAGACTGTCAAACTCTACTTGTAGGAATGACTTTTAAAATTCTGTAACTGCTGTACTATATCAAACTTGCTTTTGATCTCCTTAAAGAAACACAAGTTCAACTGTCGAAAATAAGCCATTGCTCAAATCTTTTACAGTTCTGATCCAAGCAAGAATCTGCTGACTTCTAGCGTTTCTTTTTCTCCAGAAACATACTTCTGAGTACAGCCATTCACAATATAAACTACAATCATCTGGTTAGATACTTTAAGTGAATTCATATCTTTTGCAAAGGCAACTGCTATCTTTTTCCATTTGTTAACACATTTTTCAGTCTAGCTGACAAGTGTGACTAAAATTATTTATTCCGAGCTCCTCCAAAATTCTTATTAATTGCATTTATTGTGAGCTTGCATTAATGCTAAATGTGCTATCCATTTTTGCTATTCATAATCTGTGCTTATATATATTCCTTTATACTACTTAATTCATTCAACTCACCTACAGAAACACCATATATGAAAGGCAACACATGGAGATAAGCACCATGCCACTCACTACAGACCAGTACCAAAGAAAATGACACAACCTGCTCTTCCCCAACAGCTCCACTCTATTAAAGATGAGGTTTGTTATCACAGGTGATCTGTTGATGACACCTGCAGGAATATCACAAATGATATCAGGTGGCCTAGTCCCAAGGCATCTAGGATTTTACAGGTTAAAACCAACAACCTGGACTTAGCCTGCAGGTTGATTGGAAACTACTGGTAACTGCAGAGTCTCAACAAACTATGCTTATGTGAGGCAATATTTAAAAAGCAGGCAGTCATATTTTGTATTAAGTTAGCTAGCCTTATTTTCCATCTCCTGAAGACATACTGAGGTAAATTTTAATCAGAAATTTAGCTCCTAGACCAAAGCCATACGCATTCAACATGGAACATCTCCTGCTGAAACTGTCAACAAAGAAAGCCTGTATATATAGGTCTAGAAATCACTCTAAGAGACTGCACAAAACATACACCAAGATAATTCCATTCCCTCCACATTCTAGTAATTACAAAATGTTAAACATAACATATTGCCAATTATATTGCTAATTCTCTTGAATTGATAGGCTCTGCCCTCAGCAGGTCCCCCACTTAGCTTGAGGATTACACCCCAGCAGCACAGCTGTTTGCTTCTGGTTCTGGAAATAGGGCAGCCCTGTTCTCTGCTATACTGCGTGAGGTCAGCATGCCTTTAAACGCTTAAATTTGAAACCACAAATCAATATATGTAGGAAGCTATAGTATCAATGTGGAGGAAATTCTCCCCCTTAAAATGTATCATCCTATTCCAGAAACTGTCCTTGACACCAGTAGTCTGAATATTTTTCCCAATTAGCATGATGAAGAAAGTGGAAGAATAAAGGTAAAAGCCTATGACAGGCAAGGGATCCTAGCAAGAATAAATTATTTTCCCCTATACCCCCTCATTTCAAGCTGCAGTATCATAAAAACAGGTTGACAATTTTAAAAAAAATCCTATAAGGCAAATAAAACACAATAGGTACCAGTGCCAACCTGGCACCCACTGGGTCTTCTGCCTTGCCAAAATCTTTCATAGAGCTGCTAGTTGAAAGTGTGAGGAGCATGCTGATGCTGCAGCTGCTGCTGTGTTTGTTGTGTCCTATACTGGTGGAGCTTCTCCAAGGATTTCCTTCAGAACAGCTCATTTTCAGTTCAAATATAATAAACCTCCACTTCAAGTAAGTTCAAAAAAATCCTTCTCAGTAAGAGAGATCCTGATAGCACTAAGATGCAAGTCTAAGACAGGCTTAAGCGGAACATTAAACTACATGCTTGTTTCAAACAAATTAAGAATATGCTATGTGTTATTCGGTCACTTTCCACAACCTGCAGTCATTAACAGCCAAATTGCTGAATGCAAGACGAAAAGCATATTTTTTTTTAAATCTTTGTCAACTGCAGACTTTCTGTCATTAGCTGATATATGCTAAGTGAATGGATGTTACATGATTTTACACATCTGCACTACATCATCACAGGAGCACGCAGCAGTTCAGATTGCCAGGTAAATTCCCAAACTGCTTTTTACAATCTGAGCAAAACAAATACTGTTACAATACCAAACCTGAGAGAAAGAAGAGTGACAGAAGAACTGTGTCTTGGTGGAGGTAGAGAGGAGGAAAGGAACTGGATTTCCTTCCTATTTTTGGCATGCAGAACTGACAAAAAAGGAACTTTGTCCACAGGGATTACTAAGGAAATGCTGCTATGATGGAGTACTGAGGAAGAAGCACGATACCTCATGCATGTGTCGGGCAGGGTGTGAAAGGGTGTTGCCAGGTATTGGAAGAAACCTCGAATAAAGAACAGTGTAATTTCACTGTCCCCAAAGTAAACTGAAAGTCAAGCTGTGACTCTGGGTCACCAGCTTCATAGCAAGTCCAGATTGTTTCCCCCCTGCATGACAATATGTATATTCCATTCAAAAAACTTGTTTTGAGAGAGATGGACTGAAAACCTTGCAAGGCTTGACAAATGTTCGCAAAGTGTAAGCTGTCAAAAGTCAGCTGTTTAACATAGATCGTCCAATTGTACAATCAATGTCTGAAAATGTTTTGGTAGTCTTTTTTAATCTTGATTAACAAAGGGAAGGGAACTTATGTAATGGCTTTACTGTTCAGAGCATTACCAAATATTGTCTTTGGAGAATAGCTTCCAGGGAAGCTTTTAAATGGCATACATGATGATACTGGTAATATTTAAGTAACAGTAAGTAAATTGAAAGTCAAATATATGCTATGCCCACATAGGTTCATACGCTTTCTCAGACTCCTAAGCTGTAGCCTACCCTTTTCAGTCTGCTAACACTATTTTGGTATAAGGACCCATCCAGGGCTACAAAGCTGTGGACTGGAAGGGGACTCCAAGCTTGGTGGTGTGAGGCTGAGCTGTGAGGGCACACATGATATAACACATGCTCCACATGTGTCACTGATACAACAGTGACCAGGATCAGGGAACAATTGAGAGCAAGGAGAATATGTACTTAAATACTGCCTAACAAGGTAAAACAGAGGAATGACACCTTCAACTTGTAAAAAAAGCACAAATGTCTACAAAAAAAGATGCAGGAACAATGGGAATCTGCCCTATTGCTTATAGGGTTTGCTCTGAAAGTACCCTCTTTCATACTGCAGCTCAGATTATTGTGTGAAACCAGTCTCCAGAGATTCATATTTTAAAGTAGGTGTCAGACAATCCTTACTGTACTTGTAACTTTTCAATTTACTATGATAGATCTATTTTAATGCAATATCCTCTAGTTTTGGAGAGGTTGAGCACCTTTACCTCCTACTGACTTCACTTGGAGTTATAAGTGCTCAGCAGCCATGACTAATGGGCCCAATATCTTTCCACAATGGGACCCAATGAAGATTTGCATTGTTTAATAATAGTAACTTGCCAAATGATCTTCATTTCCTCTGTGTAGGTTCCCATAAGAATCTGACAGGATTCAAAAAATAAACTGAAAAGATGGAATAACAGTCAAATTTGAAAAAAATATATTCAAAGACTTTTTCAGTTATAGAAATGATTTTCAGATAATAAGAAGAGAAAAAGAACTTGCAGAAAATGCTAACTAGAATTGGAAAAAAGTTGTGCTTGTCTTCTATAGTGACATCTACGGAAAATCTTAAGAACTAGTGTCGTTCAGTTATCTAAACAAATAGATCAAAATTAATGGATTCTTAAATGGTGTGTGGAATTCATATGTTATTCATATGTTATACAAAATAGCTATCATTACTATCCTTTTGAACTAATCTTGTGGTCCTTCTTTGTCAAAGAAACACACTGAAAGCCTGTAGTACAGTATTGTCTGATAGTACAATAATTTAGGTAAAAAACACCTAATCTAATTAGGATTAGGATCCTTTAAAGGATCCTTGTCAAACTGGAGTTCCATGAAAGGACATTAATTTTTATTAACTACAGATAGTTTTCTGGAGGATATTTCTCTGGCATCCATCTGTTTTACACATATTATATACGTATACATTAGTCAGTGTAAATGAGTTACAGCCCTTTTACCACATGAAACTCCTAACTATGCTGCAGATCAGAGATCAGCTGCATGAATGGATTCAGAAAGAGATGCCCATTTGGCTGATTTGAATTCAAAAGAAAACATTTTTTTGATCTGGGTTTGTTGTAGTATGAAACTGCTGCTTCCATAAAATTCAAAGCAAGTAACCACAGATAAGAATCTTTGTTTATTAAGAATAGTTAAAAAAATAAAAAATGCCATTTTAGGCCACAGTGAAATCAGCAGTTTCAGATAGCAGTACTTATATTTTACAGTGATTTTTTTTTAGAATAATACTCTTCGTAGCTTCTTACAGGCATGAAAATACGTTCCAGTTCATGAACTAACAGAATATCCTGAACAGTAAGTTTTATGTTGTTTCTACTGTTTTGTGAACAAGACAGGAGAAAAGAAAGACCACTTTATACTAGTATGATTCCCTACTGAGTATCAATATATTGTCCTGATATCTAGGGCTCAGAGTCTGTTAAATTTGCTGGTGCTAAATTTGCAGAGGTGAGTACAGTGAAGAGAGAGCATATGCTCCAGCCTTTCAACTCATACTGCAGCTGCTGGTGCAGTGTATCCCGCTGTGTAGCCCTTTAGGAGAAACCAGAAATGTTTCATCTGTGCCCTAATGTTAGAGCTGATGCAGGGATAAACAGTAGACAGTTTGCTCCCCCTCTGTACCTGCTTTGTACATGCTTTAAGAGCAACCCTTATGGGACGTCCATCTCCAAGGTGGCAGAAGTGAATATTGCAGTAATCATACGTTCTTGTGATTTTGCACTCCTGCAATTGAGATATTTCTGTTACAGATCACATCAGAGTTTTAAATTACAACATAAGTCAGAGGCTGTACAACCCTGCTACAAATACTGTACAGGAACAGAGAAAAGAACAGAGACAAGGGAGCAGCAGCAGCACATTGAGGCAGACAGGTCAAAGACCATGTCAAGAACCTGAAAAATCATAGAAAGACTCTAAAAAGACTGTCAGACATATTCTGCAACAGCGGTAAAACCACTGAGACTGTATAAGCAGAGGCTGGTTTGAAGAGCAGCACATTTGAAAGAATGTGAGGCATTGCAGGCCAAAATGACTTGGCATTAAAGGCATGTCTCTGTGTTGGGCGACATCGTTCTAATGCTACAGAAATAGGACAACAGATTCTCTATGGAAAAAGCTCAAATATCCAGGGATGGGCATCTCTCACCTTCCTACTCTGCTCCATGGAAGAAATCAGCCTCTCAACTAATTTTACAGGTGCTCAAATTATATATCTCTGAGATACTGGCTCTGAGGTGGATAATGCAAGCTCTTTATTACTTGTCTTAGCAATAACATCAAAAACCTTCCTTCTCCTTAGGCAACTACTGCTTTAGTCTCAGTCTTCATCTTGTAGAATAGGAATTGGAAAGGTTGGAGGCAGACTTTATGAAGTGAAGTAAATCAATGAATAATTACTATACTACATAGCAGAAGCAGCCAGCAGCACTTCTAAAAGAGTGAGACAGACAGACACTGCTAATTTGCTGTTGTAATCCTGTCACAGCAATCCAACTCCTCAACCTGTTTCTTTAAGCTGAGAATAAGATGCCACATCACTGACTTTGCAGATCAAAAGAAAAAAGCAGGAATATACTAGACAAATAAAAAGTCAAATGCAATCATTCAACGAAAAACACTCACAAGCCAACATTTGACAAAAGTGAATGAAGTTTGACAGTATCATATCTAAAATGGGAAAGTCTGAAGCAAATTAAATAATTAAAGCTTATTCCTTTTTATTCCAAACCGTCTTTGTCCATTACTTAATTATCATAACAAAACGTTTTCATTTTCCCTAAGTGGAAAATGTGTTCAAAGTGCTTCACTGTCTAAAAACTGTGGATCCTCTAGTGCTTCTTCATCCACCAATCACTTCTGAAGTTATGAAAGAACTCAGAAGTCCTTTCCTCCATTGTAGATCACAGACCCCTCACCTGTCTATCAAATACATAATATGGATATACCTTTGCCAAAAAGTTCATGCAGCTCATGTGACATGAGCCACATGAATTTTAGCCTAATACATATAGCAGGACAGGTGTATTTGTAGACCTGTTATTAAATTTTATATTATTTCTGAATTTGGGGAATGAAAAACTCTCATTTTACAATTATAAATTTCTGTGACTACCCCTAACCTGAAAGTCAGTGGAACAAAATACATCATCCAGA
Organism: Chroicocephalus ridibundus; assembly: GCF_963924245.1. Classification (NCBI taxonomy): domain Eukaryota; kingdom Metazoa; phylum Chordata; class Aves; order Charadriiformes; family Laridae; genus Chroicocephalus; species Chroicocephalus ridibundus. The sequence continues at coordinate 80,527,573 of NC_086287.1, forward strand.
GGTATTAGGACATTCTGTTCTTATTGATCTGTGAACTGCTGGTCTCTTCTAATCAGAACGTCTATCTTACCTTGTTACTTCCAAACCATCAGTGCAGCCTAAAAGAAATATGTAAGTACAGGCTTTTTTTAATTGCTTCGTATAAATTTAGAATTAGAAGTTCACAGATGTTTCAATCTGATTTGTACTTTGACCATGCTGCTTTTTTCATTATTGTGCAGCTAGCAACCCAGGAAAGACTAGAACTATTAATAATCATTCGATCCTGTGCATGCACAGCATATTCAGCCCAGTAACAACAGCCCAACTCAGACATGTAATTTACAATGTAGGCCTCTAAAGGGCCAAGGCATGTTAAATGATTTGCTATTAAGAAGAAGAGTTGCAAACAAGAACTGTTCAAAAATAGGTACATTTTAACATTAAGCAATACCTTCTCATGTGTCAAAATTGTCACTATGTACATATAATAGCCATTCAGAACTTCATGGTCACTGCTAATGTTTGGATTTCTCCGTTCCTGTATCTGCTAGTCATTACGCTAAACATCAGTCTCTAACACTTTGAGAATCCAGATGCTATACCGATACACAAATTACATTCCATTTTAATGTAATCATATAGGCTGTAGAAGCTTAGCGTTCAAAGTAGCAGATGAAGACCTCAAACTGACAACAATGATGATAAACTTACTATTTAATTATGCATTATCATGTAAACATTTGTACATCATAAAACTCCTTTAAGTATGTATTTCCTGGTTTTCAGAATTTTAGGCCTAAAATAGTCTGAATATTCTGCAACCTTGTACTCTTTAAAATATGCAAGCAATATAAACAACAATGAGCAATGCAGTGGTTTAAATTTTGTAATTTTGTGTACTAGGCAAATATGTGGATTAGCACTACAGAATTTGTGAAAATATATAAGAAGCATAGGAGCTATAGTATCTAAAAAACTAGCATAACAGTAAATTACCTTGCTTGTGAAGGGTTGCTTCAGCAAGTGGTTGTCTTAAGAAACAGTAATTAATTTTTAGTTATCCTTTTCTTGTGAGTCTGTTATACATTATATACCATAAATCACATTATTTCGTAAATGAGACATACAAGATGGAATAACGTAAAGTATCAAATCTACTTAAGAATGATGTCAAAATACTATGCTTTATCTGCTTTATTAGTTACTATTCCATCTTCTTTTTTGTTTATTCTTAGTATCACCTGCAGAAACTAGAAATTGAAGCCAATTGCATTGAAAGCAGGAGACAAAACTGTAAGTGATTTACCAGGTACAAGACTATGTTCTAAAGCCCATGGGAGGCAAAAATGAGCATGTCAGCTGAAGGCAATCTAGCAGAATTCAGATATACTAGAAACCTAATCTAGAATGTTGATGATATGGAGTCCATTGCTCCTTTCTGTCTTCCCAACAACAATTTTACACCTTTATTCCTTGTAAATATGGTGCAGCATGCAAGAACTTGCATACTCACAAGTTCTTCCCCTTCTTAGCAAAGTCTCTACTATACTTCTTGCCATGTCAAGGGTTTCATTAACAAACAAAATTAATTTCCTGGAAGTAATGATCAATTTAGACATTAAGTAATTCTAGGCTTGTGCTTTTCCTTAGCAAAAAGCTCACATCTCACCAAACAAAAACATGTGGTGTGTTTAAGAAAAATATTGTATTCACAGTAGAAATTCTGAACAGCCAATAATAATATTAAAAATTGAACTCCAATCTTGAGCTAAAATGTTCTTTAAGCTGTTTATCATCTTGATCAATGTTTAGAAATAAATTTAGGAAAAACATTCTCTAGATTAAAAACAATCAATGATAATTTCATTTACATGATTAATTTTTGCAGAAATAGTGGAATTTCTGAGAAGTAAGGCCAAAAATAAATAAAGTAATATAATTAAAATATCACTGTTATGAATCTGGAATCTATACAAATTTGTTTACCAATATTTATAACTCTAACATATTTACTATTATAATAATTCCCCAAGTTGCTATCATTCATTACAAAAACAAGCAAAATCAGAGATGTTTGTCTTTGAGACATTCTCTTTATTTGGGACCATTTCCCTGCATTAAACTTTGAAGGTAGCTAGAGATGCAGAATATGAGTGAAGCGCAACTTCCCCTGCATCCAGCATGTCAGAGATGAGTAATCAGAAGCTCTCATTTGAGACTCAAGTTACATGGAGTTACAAAATATAAAAACCTGAAGTTTGTGTCTAGCTTGTTGTTTGGGTTTTTTTCTCCTCCAGAGTGTAAACCTTTCTGTGAAAGTGAAATCAAGGAACAGACTCCACAGGGAACAGATCATTTTGAGCAAGTCAGGCATGATTCTGTGCAAACGAATGACAAAAAATAACCTATGCATATGGACTCCTTAACCTTCTGGCCCATAAAGAGTTGGTCTAACTGCAGGTTTCCTTCCTCGTGAAAGCTGGGAGCTGGCCAAGGACATCTATGGAGGACATGGTGGAGTCTATCCACCATGCAGTTTCTGCTGGTCCAGGCATTACTGTTTCTAGTTAACCATAGGCAATGTTACCAGGGCTGGAAACTTTACAAAATAGTTGCCCACCAAAAAATACAAGTGAGACAAACACTAGAAGTTTGCTCACAATATGCTTAGTCCAATAAAAATGTCAAAGAAAGTTGTCTATTTCCCTAATTTTTTCCTATCAAGACTTTAAGATGAGCTGCCCATGTTTCCTTAGGTCCCAGACTTTCAGTCCCCAGATCCTTTGAGTTACATGGCCAACTGATCATCTAGGCAGCTCCTAAAGAAATTCTATGTGAAGAATAGGTTGTTTTGGCAGTTTCTTTTCAGCAGAAGACTCTGTAGACTCCCTATCAATTGCTTTGGACCACTCAGTTTCTTAGTCTGCTTATCTCTCCGTGAAATCAGCTGTCTGGGTTGACCTACGCTCAGAAGACCAAGGAAGTAACCTATCTCAGAGAACAAGAATACAACAAGATTTTTTCAAAAACAGAATTTTACCTTTAAGAAAAATTGTGCATGGTTGGCATATCATCTTGATTCAAGACAAAAGTCTTACAGGACATGGGTACTTGGATGGGGCTTTGAGCAACCTGGTCTAGTGGAAGGTGTCCCTGCCCATGGCAGGGGGGTTGGAACAATATGATCTTTAAGGTCCCTTCCAACTCCAACTATTCTATGATTCTATGAGAAAAGATCAACATTTTTTTTCTGAGGAAAAGACTAGCTCTAGCACTGCAACTGTAGCATAGCTTGTTGAAGTTAATGCTTCTGCCTCTCAGATGCTGGCCTCCTCCAGAGAAGCCAGATTGTTCAAAAAAGTATTTCAAGAACTTGTCCCAAATATATAACACATTTTTATCAGACAGACAGTATTAAAAAAATAGAGACTTAATATAGTACTTTATGGAAAACGATGTAACCTGATGCAGTGCATCACATAACTGGCTGAGAAGCAATTGATATGACATAATAACAAGAGAAGTTATGGTCAACTGTGTCAGATCAATAAGTAATAACAACTGAGGCAGAAAGTATTTCCATTGAGATTAATGGCCATTTATAGGAGTGTCCTAGTGCTACATCCAGATCCATTAAATCTGCCATGTCATTAGCATTTAAGCAAACCCCTCTGGTTTAGTCATTAATACAAGCATATGCTTGTTTTCAAAGAGAATATCACTAGGATATTTTGTTTTCACTTCCATTCTTAGTCATGCAAAACGTGGCTTCATGCTGCACTAAAACAACATGTTATAATTTATATCCAATTATTTTCTTATCAAGATATTTCAATAATAGCGTCAAACTGTGCATAACTCTTTAGAAAGTAATTTTGGTATGACTGAGTGCCAACCAAATCCAATTTTGACATTTTAAAGTGAATTTAGTGCTAAGGGTAAATTTATGGAAGTAGTTGATCAAGTTCTCCATTTATTCTCCAGACAGATACTGTACTGATAAGGGCTTGTAAGCTGTTTAAATCAGGACAGCCTCTAGACTTCTTATTTCCCAATATGAGTCCTAAGATGGACTAAAATGGCATCAACTTCCTTGACAAGTGTACACACAGCCTAAGATAGCAATTTTTTCCATTTCTTAATTTGGCCACATTGGAATTAGGACAAATTGGGATCAACAGTGAAGCACTATTTAAATGGAAGTAAACCTTTTTTTTTTTTCCATCACAGGTATTATATGTCCTTTTACTCTCCTGTAATAAACTCCGAAATATCTTTATTTTAGATGGAGGGAACAACAAATCAACATCCTATTTCATTCTACAGACAGCACTCCTGCTCTTCCCTTGTGGCTCCTTTAATTAAAATTAAAACTAAAAACTAACTTAGGAACTCATGAAAATAATGGAAAGTCTTAGTGGATGCTGGACCAGCCTCTTAATTTATATATTCTTCTGTTACAGGGTAGTGGTCTCTTCTATATTACAGCCACTGAGTTTTCTTGTTGAGATTCGTAAGATGAGTAGAGAAGAGGTAAAGCTCTGGGACAGGCAGACCTAAGCAGAGGAAGAGCAGTAGTAACAGATATGAAATAGCAGGAAGGAGAACAGAGCATTATGGAAAACAAGGTAGGGTAAGCTGTCAAAAAAAGAGCAGGATAGGAAGGCTGACAGGAAGGGGATCATAGGTAGAGAAAGGTGTTAGGTAGTATGACAGAACAGCTTGCTCAGCAACGCTGGAGACAGAGACACAAGTCAACCAGGAACAGACACACACAAAGAGAGAAATGGTTAAAGGAGTTCCACTGCCTGTGGGACAGAATGAGTTCTACCAGTGAGGCTGGAGGGTTGCTGAACAAGAGTGCTACATCTCTCATATTGATCCTCACCTGCTATTAGCTTGCAATATTCAAAGGATTATGGGGCTCCACTAACTTTCTTCGAACTACCTATTTATTACCAAAAAAAATGATGTTTCATTACCTATTCAGCAGACAGCGGTACTGATGTATATCAAACTAGAAGGTAAAATTTTAAGGTAGTTACTGTGGGCGTTCACTTTTGAATTTTCTATTAACTATTCATAAAAATATGACAGGATATTCAACTCCCCTAAGCACACACAACTTTCCTAGTGATTACACAAGCAGAATCTCACAGAGGGCAGGACTGGATATAAATAGAGGCAAACACACAGGTCCTCTGAAAATAGATAATCCTCAAAATTAACTGAAGAGGCAATATTACACCTAGTTGTGTTATGACACTACGAACAGACTTCACATAGATCACTACACAGCTATAAAATGGAAATAGCACAACTGATTTAGGCCATATTTGAACCAGAACACAAGCAGCACAAGCTCTTAATGCTGTCCAGTACACTGTTGGCCTTGTTTCTTATGGTACCAGCAGGCCATTGTAAAAACTAAAATTTCTCTATAATAATCAGAATCAGCTGTGTATTGGCAAGTTGAAAATACCCTCAGGCATGTAACATTTTCTTTAATAAGCTTAAATTAATCAACAAATACACTGTGCATACGTAAACAAGACAGCTAAAGGAAAGTATCATTGTAACAGTAGTATCATCACTATAATCTCTACAGTACTAAAAATGATGTAGAAGTGCTTTGTATATTTCAAACCCATAGTGCCCAGTGGCAAAATCATTCTGATTTTTAAAACAGAAATGTATTAAAAATGATACACTGTCTTTGAAACAATTAAACTCAATCCTCTGAAGCATTAAGGCCTACTATCATTCACTTTTTTCTCAAGCTAGATTGATAACATTTGCCAGCTGCTCAAATTCTAAACAATACTGCCATTGCAGGTACACTGTGAAGTTATCATATCTTTATCCAATTGGTGTATTCCTTTTTTACTACTAATGTAGAAACTAATGAAGGACAAAAAGAAAGAATTATAACAGACAAAACGAGAAAAAGTACATTCAAATGGCGTTTTTTTGATTTTTTAGTATACTCATTAGACTTAGGATGCATGGTCAGACTAGCGATACCAGCAAACCTTTTTTAATTGCACATTCTATTTGCCCCTATTCCATGCATTCAACCTGCAGAGAAGAAAGACATTTAAAGATTACCAAGGCGAGTTTGTAATGAAGCGGATACCTCTTTGTCTGTCCTTGCGCCAACAGCAGCAGAAGGGATACTAATTAGAGGGTGAATTATTAGCTTCCCATGGTGCACTGCAGGGGCATTAAAAATGAGTGTAGTTTGTTGCTTTCCTTTTAGATGGTTAGTACTGGCTTAATATATTCTTGTTTCTAGGTGAGCAGCAGGGGACAGTTTTTATGATTATAATTGTTGCATAATTACTGGCCTAAGGTTGCCTATTGTTAAATAAAAATGCTGAGATACTAATGTTTTATTGAACAGTACAAGTAGATAAAATTGTAATATATTTTCCTGAACAATATAAGCTTGTTATCTGGCAGTTTGGTGACAACTCTAAGCAGTCTTGTGGATAAGGACTCTGATTTTTTGCAAAGACTAAAAATAAAATGTGATTTTTTAAAAACTTGAAATACGTTTAACCTAAAAAAAAAGAAGTTTTATTTTAATTTATTCCAAAGAGAGGACCAACATCTGCATACATGACCTAACCTCCTGTCAGATTTTGCTTCATGAGGAATGTGAACTGCCCTCAGAATTGACTTGTAGATCTCCCTTTTCTGCAATCAGAAATACACAAATACATTCGAAATTGTCTGCCCGTATTTTGCCTTTGCAATAATCCGAAACTGATTAACAATGTAAGAAATAAAAGACAAGAATAACTAAAATAAAAATAAAGAAAATTAAGAAACATTCACTATAAAGAAATTTACAATATCTTCTTTGGCTCCACCTTAGGTAGCAAAAGGGCTGCCTGAATTTGTAGCAAAAAGGTTTTCTTACTTCATCTCAATTTCCTGTCATGATTCCTGTATGTCAGTAGGTAACAGGCTACTTTGATGTCCTATGGTTTATCCAGGTGGAGCTCTATCTGCCAAGCCACCTGCTCTGCATCAAATCTCCCTTTACAGAAGCATTCTGAACATGAAGGATCAGCTCCTGTTACTTGTGCCTATGTCACATTTACAGAGTTCTTTACGAATTGTGCAAAATCTAAATGTACGTCTTCAAACAACTATCCTAAGTAAACAAAATGCTATTTTAACCTCATCTGGTTCTTTCTACAAAGGAGGAGCAAGAGTACATAGGATAAAAGCAATTGTTTGAAATATTTTTTGAGAAAGAAACTATTTTCATCAAATTCTGACAAAAGCCAGTTAGAAATTTTCTCAGCATTGCACTAAAGCATTACATTGCACTAAAGATTACTCTTATTAATTGTTTAATGGCAGGATCTCTTCATTTTTCTTACTTTCAGAAAAGTAAAACAACTAAGAAATAGTTAAAACTGAAGTATAATTAGAGGACAGAAACTAATTAGACGTCTTTAAAAAGTGCTTAAATGGTCTTTCAATGTTCTTTTTCTTGTTGAGCCTGTTCTTCCTAATGACTTTTTCTTCAGACAACATAGGCCTTACTCATAAACTTCTAAACTGAAGAATAGAGTCAGAGCTTTAAAGATCTGGACAGACCATCCTGTTGCCTTAGAAGTCATTCTTCCTCTTGATGCCTTCAGTGTCTTAAGTAGCATCCCTGAAAACCTCCCGTTCCACCAGCTCATTTGAGATATGCTATGGTTATGAGCAACATTCTGTAAATCAAGCAAATGCTTTAAAGCTTTTACTATACTACGTTTTTTCTCTAAATCATGACAGACATCTGAAATTCTTTAAAAGAAGTGACTACTTGTAGTTGGGCTCCTCTTGTGTATCCAGACACACAATATGTTTCAGGGGAAGAAAAGAAATGAAAAAAGAAAATCTCCAAGTAACGTCACCACTGTCTGGAGGTTTTCCTTCAAGCTGATTCCACCAGAGAGGAAGATGATGTCAACTCTGTCCACACTGATGCCTACTATTTCAGTATTATTGTATCTAAGAGACAAATAAGTGGAGAAAAGCATAGTACTACTTGCAATTTGCTAAAATCAGGGTTAGCATTATAGTGCTTGGGTCTTTAAATATTGTTATAGAGTGAAAGAAAAGAAGACTACACTGTCCATTTGCAGCTGGTGGAATACTACACCCAATAACCACCTTTCCCTACTCAATTCATCAGTGTCCTTATTTGACTTCTTCCACCTTGACCTAGAAAATACATCAGTCATTTTCTATTTTTGTAATGAAATGCTGATCTATGCAAGCTTGTGCTGGCAGCTCTATATAGTACTTTCACTGCAACATTCTGCTGGCTGCCAATCTCAGAAAACCCCTTGGTCTTGTTGAACAATAAGAGATCACTGACCTTTTCTTCCTCTCCAATGAATGAACTATTTAAAAGCTAAGGCCACTGTAGAGATAACACAAACTAAGGAACTGATGGCAGGTGTCATCAGTGGAATGTTATGCTATTGTGATTAGAAGTATATGCCCATTTATATCACGCAAGCATTTCAAAGCAAAGACAAAGAAATAGCTGTGCAGGTTTGTAAACTTCATCTAAGACAGAAACTTGGTATTTCTATCAAATCTAGCTTTGCATTTCTGATGTGGAAACTTCGCTATCAGAAAATCTCAGTTTCCCACAAAAACCTTTGTGCAACTTATTGTTGCTTCATTATATTTTTTTAAAGATTTTTCAGTAAGTGTGGGAGGAAATCTACACAGTTTCTTCCATTGTAGGAATTCAGCATTCATGTTAACAGATTATTTACTTTTTTCTTCCTACTTGTACGGATCTCATGTATTTCTTCAGGCTTCAAATTTCTTTTTTTCTTCTTTTTTTGGTGTCAATAACCCCATGGCAAAACCTAAAAATCTTCAGTGATTATGTTTATGTAGCCCTATGGAACCTTCCCTAAACAAAACCAACAGAAAAAAATCCATTGACTTAGGTCCATAAGCTCTGGTATCAAAGCATAAAAATTCACTAATCACTTAAAAGAATGTGCTAATTTCAATCACCTCTTCAGACTCCATTCCAATAAACAGATTTTAAGCACATAACTAAACCGAGTCAGACAGAGATACATTTCTGAAATACGATTATTTCTTTTAATTTCAAGCTTTCTGCTTTAGAAGTGCAAAAAGAATATTAAAGCTCTATGACCATTTTAAGTTCAGAAACTGATTACACAAGAGCTAGATTATGAGTAGGATCATACAGTTGCACAAAGAGACAAAGGAGTCAAGCATCCTCTCTCAAATACCTCTGGAAAGAACTTAGCATCTTTGATTTACTTGCACGAATGGGCAACACTCACCCTCCCCCTGCAACCGAGGTATAGCTCATCATGAGCGTCTCTGCTGGCCAGGTGGGCACATCACAGGAGTGCTTTGATGTGAAGCAGTTGAAGATTTTGCAACCCCCAACCCAAAACCAAAGGAGATGCCAGAAGGAACTGTGGCTCTTTGTCCCAACTTGTGTCAAAAGTCAATCTGTTCCTGTTCATTACTTATAAAGGCATATAACAGAATATCAAAACAATTCACAATCTGTAATGCACATTTCAGAGGTATTTAGGTTTTTTAATCAAAGGCCCCAGAGAGGCACACAACCACTATTGGCTTTTCTTGTGAGCTAGGTGTCAAAACGGTGGGTTTTTTCCCCCTGTTTCCACCACTAGTTAGTTATAAATCTAGCCTGAAGACCCCAGTACTGTAACAGGGTTCATACACATAGATTCAGCTGAGGTACATGAACCAACCTGCCAAAGTGAATACTGAAAATACCGGGGTTTATCAATTTAAGTAAAATCCACTTAAAATTTTAATTCTTTTTTGCTTGTGTCTTAATTTCTGTTAAAATTGATCAAAAGAATTTTTAAGAGCCAATACAGTGTCTTGTCCAGAAAGGCTGCAGTAATCCTCCCAATTGAAATACTTTTATTCCCTGGAACTGACAAACATTTCTCCTAATAGTAAATCAATCAGCATCAGAAAGAATGATTCCAGTGCCTTGCATTGATACAGTGAATAATTATTTTCATGCATAGGCTGCTTTCTATAAGAATAATAACTGTATTTGTGATCATGAATTCTATGAAAGGAAAGACCAATCTTTGTCTCAGCAAGACCAAACAGGATTGAACGGCACCTTAAAGGTCTCATTGTGTAAACCTGACTGGATTTGCTTTCATCATATTATTTAAAAGAGAAGGGATTGCCCAAAGCAAGGGTAATCAAGACCTAAAGAGTGACTGCTTAAGCAAAATGACAGATGAATACAGTCACTGTAAAAAAGAGAACGCAGCACTAAGGAAAAGCCCATTTAAAACAGGAAAGCAGAGAAAATACCCTCAAATGCTTTCTTTTTACAATGCTATGATTACTAGAGAGATTTCTTGGCTGAAATATGAGTGTGCCTTCACCTGAAGTTTGAGATACTGAGGAAGTAGAATCAAATCTTAGTATCAGGAGAATAGACTCCATTCCCTGAGCTGGATTTATCTTGTTCTCACCCTCTCCGCAAAAAGCTACGTAATGGTTAGATGCACAGCATATTAGATAAATAGCTTGAACCTCTTTCCCAAATGTGCATATGGTGGAAATTTTTCCAACAAAAATATAGAAACTACATAATGATTTATAGGTGCTTTGAGTGATAGCAATGATATTTTTCAAAAAGTAGAATGTAAGATAAGTTGGGACAAGTTCCAAGCAGATAAATAGGTTTACCATAATGTAGGTTGTTGTTTTGCACCAGGTGAGAGAGAGAAAGATGGTGCAGGGTTCTTTATCTCAATAAGAAAGAACCAATAAAAAAATGGCTTAATAAAATCATTGTTTTAATATGACAGAATAAAAAGAGGAATATAGATAGCAAGTCTTACAAGATGGCACCCCCATGTTTGTACAGTGTCAGGCAGAGCCCAGATGGATTTTCCCACAGCATGCTGCACAGAACTCATCCACAAAGAGAAGCTCCTCTCTTTGGGTCATCCAAGATATTGTTTACAAGAAAACAATTCTATTCATCATTTCTACTGCCAAATAAAAGAGAAGTTCACCTAAGAACTCCTTGCCGCACTTCTAGATAAAGATGAGGCACGCAGGTAGCGTAATTTCCAGTACAAAGTGGAGTTGCCTGCAGGCTCCTGTTACAATGAGGTGATCCTGGGACCAAGGACGTTGTGCAGCCCAACGCAGGCCTGAAGGCGAAGCTGTTTCCACAGCACAGAGCAGCACAGGTTTGGGCCTGCTCAGGTTAACTGTTTTGTGAATCACTAACTTATGTACAATGGTCTCCCAGTCAGGGTCACTACAGTGTTGTAGGAAAAATTAAGAGTATTGCTCTGCTGAAATGATATTTTTCACAGAAAATGCTAATGGAAAGAATCAATCAAATTTAATGGTGAATTTTGAGAAGGTTATTAGAAGGAAAGGACCAGCCCTCATTCTGTTATAAGAAATGTTCGGTAAAGGATAAACAAAAAAAGTGTTTATCTAACCACAGGTTTTCTGAATCACTGTTGTGGCAGACTACTAAACAACTAAGTATTTTCAGTGAAGAAATAACAGTAATTTCTGAAATATTCTTGCTTTTACAAAAAAAATAATCAAATTATACTTATTTCAGGTGAGAGAACAAAACCATAATCTTTAAAAAATGCTTTGATTATTTATTCTACATAAAAGAAAATAAGGTTATTTAGTATCTCTAAATTTATTTCCCAAGTATATCCTTCTGATAAGGAAAAGTGCTGAAAAAAAAAATCTGCTGATATTCTTTCACATTTTACTTCTTCGTGATCAGTTTTAAGAACACCTGAAGCAAACAATTCCTAAATGCAAAATATTAATATATCGATTCTGCTGTGCTCTATGGCAGCAAACTCAAATCTCAACAGGACTAGTCAGGATATTGTGTAAAATAAAGGCAACGTCTCATCAGCTCCAATGGCGTATCTAAGATCCTCTATTGAACTGACAATGCAGGTCAGTTTCAACAAAGCTACTCTCATCCTAAACTGTTTTGAAGGATATGAGTCTGTACCAGAAAAATACCACATAGGAAAAATAATGCATTTAGGTCAAAACACATGTTATTACTATGACCCCAGTACTAGGCTACCATCATGTTAGTGGTGCCAAATCTGCCTGTTACAATGCAGAGAACCTAGTGATAAATCATCACAGATGAAGATGTAATAGACTTCACCACAGATCAATAGAATTTTAAAGGGAAAAAAGGAATTCACCCTTCCAAAACAAATAATGCAACAGGTGGTTTGTTGGCTTTTTTAAGCTTTACTTGTAATTTACACTTACTAGAATCTCTAAAATAGTGAATAGAAACATTCTCCAATGTAGCCACCTGCCCTCATTTTCATATAGAATAATTCATGTCAGAATAAACCCCATGTCATTTCACAACTCCGTGAAACACAGCTATAGGCCCTGCTGCCATTTAAACTATAAGAGTGGATGTTGCTGCAGTAGTATTGAGGGCTTGTAAAGTGGATGAAGAGTAACTCTGAAAGTGCTCTTTGGAAGTTTTAGTCCGTCTCTTGTATAGGAGTTGGAACTCAACACCATCTAGCAGCTACCATATACCTAAATGAGACCAATCATACAAGCTGGGTACATCACATGTAGTAGAATATAGGGGTATAAAGACAGCCTAAATCCCTCAGCATGGGAACAACGTATCCTCCTGTCTGCAGTCTCTGTAGCACTTCACTGACTACTATGGTCTATGTAGCATGAAAGCTAGTTTTTTTATGACTCCATTCTGATCCTAATTTTAAGTCCCATTAGACTGCCAGAACTGTAAAGTGGTCTTAGTATAATTAACAAGAGAGTTTTAAAGTTAATTTTGTGCTAGATTAGAAAAAAATGGTTATTACACCACCACACACCTAGCTACTGGCTGAACATTGCAACATGTCAAAACAGGTGCCAAAAGGTGAACTTCATTTACACTCAGAACTAAAGCATACATATCAAAGAGGTAAGCAAGAAGGAAGCCGTGGCAGGTTGGCCCCTGCTAGCAGCCAAGCACCCCCACAGCTGACAGCTCACTCCCCTCCCAGCAGTGGGATGGGGAGAAAACAGGAAAAACGGGAGCAAGAAAACTCGTGGGTCAAAATAAAGACAGGGAAATCACTCACCAGTAAGCGTTGCAGGCAAAACAGACTCATCTTGGGGAATTTAACTTAATTTACTGACAGTTAACATAAATATTTAATTATTGATTTGGGTGTTGGAAATACAAAGATGCTAAACATTTACTTAGGTAAAGTACCAGGCTCAACTTGGATACTTCACTCCAGATATCTCTCCTCCCTCCCTTGTTATTGCAGCAGGTTACACTCAGACCCTACAGTGAGGCAACGAGTAGTGCAGGTGGTTGAGGCCAATGTACAGTGGTTTCGCTCTGCCATTCCTTCTTTCTCACTCATCCATGAGCCACAGTCCCTTTAGGGGCATGCATGATCCACCATTGAGCAACTACTCCTCTGATCGTCTTGTTCACTCTCTTCCCTCCTTCCATGCATTCTTCTGTCCTTTCTTAAATATGTTTCCACAGGGGCACCACAAACTCCTTTGAATGGCTTGGCTTTGGCAAGTGGTGGGTCTATTACCAAGCTGTCTGGAAACAGCTGTGGCTGGCACAGGGCAATCCCTGAACTGTTTCCACAGAGGCCACCCCTGCAGCCACCTCTACTACTAGAACTTTGTCATTTACAGCCAATACAGAAGTTAGTAATTACTGGCCTGCTACTGATCTGTAAAGATCTAGAGAAAATGAAGACTTATCAGGAGGATTTTCTCTTAACAGAAAGAAAGAACATGTTTGAAAAATCAAAAGGGGATTTCTTAGCCCATTGGTTATGAATAGCAAATCAAAAATAAAAGGAAAGACAACAAAACTTTTAAGTCTCTTTCTCCACTTCATGCCACTAATATCCATCTAGGTGGGGTTTTTTTCAGAACTTAGAATAGTACAAAAAGGGGGGAGAAGAAAAAGAACAGCAGGTACTCCTGAGGTTAATTTCATTAATATGAAAAGGCTAACACTATCTCATTCACAATCTCCTTTTGTTCTTTCCTGTTTATTAAATCAGTGCAGTTGTAATTCCATTTGAAGACAATACATAAATGTATTTAACTATCAAGGAAAGAAAGGTGGCTTTGGAGGGTTCCCTTCAAAACCCCTTTGATAAAAACGGACTTCTTAAAATCATTTGGGGTGTTTATAAGACTGCAACTCATGGATCACTAATGATGGCATTTTCACCAAGCAGCAATGACATGCTAAATTAGTCTATATCCTTTTGGCAATTTAACAATGAGCATTAACTATTAAACTTTAAAACCAAACAATATCATTGATACAAAACTAGGAGTTTTTCAAAGGAAGATAATTAGAAAAAGAACAAAGAAGCTTTCATGCTGAATTTTTTAATAAAATGGATGCAAAACTAAACATGTAAAACATGACAGATGAAGAAGCCAAAAAGACATACAATTTAGTAAAGTATAAAATGCAAACTGTTCATTCCTATTTATCACTACAACAGGGAAATGTCAAGGAGTTTTAATGCTTAATGAGCCTATCAAGCTTAGAATGCACCAATTGTAACATTTTAGCTAATTGGCGACAACATTTTTGTCTTCAAAGTCCATCCTCTGTGGCCCCTTCCTCCTTTTCTCCCCCTCTAAAATGGCAGTGCAAAAACTTTGAGCATCTTGCCTGGACTAAATTACACCTTTTACACTGCATGGAGTAGTTTGTGAGTTATTTCTGAAGAAGGCAGTTCAGACAATATTTCAGAAAGGATTTTTTGCTTTTGGCATGGTTGACATTTGTTTTGATAAATAACAACATAGTTAATATAACCAATGGTGGAACAACAATCAGTTCAGCTTCGTGAGGATGTTGCTTCACCTTTTATACAACCTCACATTAAACAAAAAAAGCCTTGCTAAGCTACCTATATCAGACATATAGTATTGATATCAGATTTATAGTACAGACAAATAAATTATTGCCATTATATTAACCAATATTCTTAGAGATCTTTAATCTCAAAGCAACGTCTACTCTTGGGAGCATGGTGGCGAATTAAGCGTTCCTGACTTGCTTAAGCCAGAAGTTATTTTAGTCACCTATGTCTGTAGCTTTGGTACACATACCTCACATGACCTTGTGCTAGAAGCAAGAACATAGGGGTACAGCGACACAAACTTTTTTTCACTGTGGCTCCAGAATGAGTGTTTGCCATAGAATACGTAGTCTAGAATATATGCTAACTGATGAAGAACATGAATTACCACACAGACTTTCTGCTTTCCTTTCTATGTAGTTGTAATTTAAATGCAATGTAAATGTACCGTCATCTTTCCAAGTTTTACATCATTCATTTAAGCAGATTTTATGTAACATTTTAAAAACATATCAACAGGTGGCTGTGATTCTTCTTTGGAGGTATCTGAAATCAGTATGTTTCTTTTGGAAGCTACCGAAGTAGCTCATGTAGAAGACCACCTAGCCTGGGCAATAGCTAATACAGGCTGATAAATTGTGATATCCAGAAAAGTCAAATAAGTCAGACATAGGTAAATGTCAAAGCTGTACAGAATGATTTTGATGATATTTGATCCACAGGAGACTTCATCCAGAAAAACAATTGCTAGTAAAAGAAACCATAGGCACATCTTTCTAGATCCTTATGTTTTTAAGATCAGGAAATCAGACAGCAATCTGCGCTCAGATCTTGAACCTGCAAGATTTAGATGAAACCACGGCTAGTTACTGCTTTTCTGGCTCTATTTTTTTCTCACAGATATCAAATAACTACTCTAGAACTTCACATTAAGATTATCTAGTTAATTTAACATCTCTCTTCTAAACAAAATCTTCCCTAAACAAAACAGAGGTAGTCTTCACATCTGAAGACTTCCTCTTCACATCTTCCATCTGACAATGGAAAGTGTCAGAACATTCCATTTGTGTTTGGTTGTGTTTTTTCTATTCAGTTATGGAATAATTACTGTTAGAAAACAAATGGTTTGCATACAGTAGTCAGATGAATAAACAGTTCTTTTAGAAATGCACATAAGCATGTGCATAAACCCCATGAAAGTCAATGGATTCGTACTACGCTTGAACACTTTCTTGTATATTCATATATTTAAGCATATATGCATGGGATTCTCTGGATCAAGAAATGTAAATTGGATTTGTAGCTTGAGTTTCTCTAGAACAAATGTAATGAATTAAATAGTTATTATTCAAAAACAAGATCAGAGAAAAATCTGATTAACTGATAATTCTGAGACAATGTTTTGGGCTTTTTTTAAATCAATTTTCTTACCTAAAGTTACATTGCTTAAATAAAATAAAAACAAAAAATTAAGAAAGCTCTTGTCCTTGTATAAACCATGCATTGGGTTCTCTGCAGAGATAAAGTTCTTGCACCAAACAAGAATCTCTTTTTCGTTCCATCAGTTTTCTTTGCATTATCTTCCTGACAGTAGTTGTATCAGATGGCAATGCTTATTTTGACTTTAGACTATCCATTCAGCACAAGCTTAATTTCAGACAGTAGGGAACATTTCGTCTCCTCCCTCTAAATAATGCTGCCCCTTTAAATCCCAGTAAACATGTTTTATTGATATTAGACCTCAAAGATTAAAAAATCTCCCAAAAAAACCCACCATGCTGAGTGATTGATATATATTACCATTGTTAAGAGGCAGCTGACACCAGCTGGCCTCATGCTTCATCCAACTTGCCCATTAAACCTGCCTCACTGCTCTGAATGAGTTCGTATAGCAGTCTCTGGCAAAACCTTGGAATGCTGTCAAGCCACACAATCCTAACTATTCAATACAGTGTGCATAATTGTACCAGCAGGGAGACAAAAGATTATTATTATCACTGAACAACTAAAAGGTGCAGAGCTTTACTGAGTAACATTAGCACTTGAATGTTATATAGTAACAGTGTCTTGCAGATCATCCTCATTGGGAAATGCTGATCCTTTCATCTCCACAGCTGTTAAGCTTTACTAGGTTGCAGAATGACAAGTGTTAAAAAGAAAAAAAATTAAAAATAAATAAATAGAAGTTGGAGGGGAAAACGAGGCAGGAGGGGAACAAAACTGCAAAACATGTGCAGTTGATTAAGTGGCTGAAATCACCACTTTTGTGTTATGTATTGATTCTCACACTTTTTTTTATTTATTTGATTGATGACAATGGTGTTTCATGTCAGCTCAAGCCACAATAATATTTTACAACCATGTTTGTGAGAGCTGAACTAAATGAGAACAATTGGATCAGAAGGCCCTCAGTCACATTTCTTTGATTTAGTGAAGCAGGAGCCTATCTTTATTGTGCTGTTGCTAAAACCATCAGTAATTAAAGCTGAGTGCTTAAATCTTTGAAGTTCATCAAACAACATGCCCAACATGCTTGTTTATTGCTAGGGATGTGCTAAACCTTGAAGTCAACCTACCCAGCAAAAGCAGTCCTCCAAAGATTTGAAGAACCACAGGAAGTATTTGTTATCTAGAATAATTTTAGAGGCAAAATATGCCCATTTTCTTTAAAATACTATTCAGCAAATAGTTCACAAATTGTTTAAGAAATGCAGAAACAATATGGATTTTGGTGACGCCTCCCATGCTAATCTTCTGCAAAAATGGAAAAGTATTACATTCAGAAAGTAACACCAATTAAAAGAACAATGAGGTTCTGATTAGAAAAAAAAAACAAAAACAAAACCACAAAAATATTAGCCTACTTGTAGGTTCATTCCCATTCAGCAACACTTTTGAGAAATTTACTTAAGTTTGAAAAGGACCTTAAGAATATACTTAAAATAAAGCATGTGCTCAAAAGATTCATTGAACTAGAGTTCAAAATACTGCTTTTAAAAGAGAGTCCAGCACATTTCAAACTTTCTAATAATATCGTTTTCCCTTAGAAAGCCATGGCTGATGTTCCTTTCAAACTGTATCAAAAAATACTAACTCCTTGAGTTCTCTCCCTCTGCCTGAAACAATCTTCAGGAAGTAGCATCTCTTTAATATTGACTTGAATTATAAAAAATTTCACCTATGTCTGAAAAATATGCTACTTTTGAAGGTGTCTGTAACTCACCAGTACCTGTCACTATAAGGGACTTTGTGTTTTAATATTTTTATATATGTAAATTAGATGATTTTTTAAATAACAAACTGTGACACACCATCACACATCTTTTAGCAGGGAAGAGAAGTCCATGCTTGGAGAAAAAAATATACCTATGAACTCATAAGAAACTTGTCTTACGGAGAAGTTCCTATTAACAACTTACTTCCAAGAGGTAAGACTAAATTTCAACTGGGTTTTTTTTTCCTTGCTCCAACAAGAACAGCTTGTAGCTCAAAACCTAAAGCTCAGAAAAAAAGCAAGGTTTCTTGTGGCTTTTGCACCTTTCCTGTGCTACAAAGAACTTCTAGTTGACTGTGTTTTGGTCAGCATTACAGGTTTTCAAAAGACACCAACCAGAGAAACTAGTCTGTTCAGCTGTAACCTTGTCATTTACATCATATGTCTCAGTGGTGTAGGACACTCCCTTCTCTTGGTGGTCATGATCTACATGAGAATCAAGTCTTAAGATCTACTATAGGAATAGCTCAGATCACATTAAGAAGGATATGAACAGCAATTACCTCCAACTGTTTGGTCATACTTTTTCAAATGCATCTATGATCCAGTTGAATCTCAGAATTCTGATTTCTTACCAAATTTTAACATTTCACCTTTTTCCCTACCAATTTTTTCTTGCTTCTGGTGAAGTTACATTTTTAATGTTTTCAAAAAGTGTCAGTTTCGCAACTTTGCATATATTTACATATTACCTTTTTTTCAAAAAATGTCAGTAATATAATGTCTGAATAATGAGTAATATAAACATTTTATTTTCTTGTGTTTACAAGTATTAAAATTATTTCAGTTATTTTATTTTTAATCAGCTATTATATTGTCTTCTTATGATGTGGCAGTAAGGACATACATTATCTATTATAAATCACACATAAAATTATGAAAGTATAAAGCAGAAAAAAGAAAATACTAATAGAAGAATAAATTTTCTTAAAATAAATATTGAATTTTCTGAAACTACTAAAGTATTTTCTTTTCTTCAGGAATTCCAACGAATCAGTACACTTTCACAAAAATAGTTTGTCAAAATAGCTTTTTTCCACCAAAAAAAAAGCAATGAGAATTTTCTGACCAACTCCAAGTTTTGCAGTTGATGATTTTAATGGCAGAATATCATTGGGATCAACAAATATGATGTCTCTGTAAGGAGGCAGTTTTAGCAGAGAAACAGTTCAAGGAGGGCCCAAACCCTCTTCTACTTAGAAGAAGCATCTGTTGCTTTTAGCAGCTGTATTTCAGTGGGACTCTGGGGTCTAAAGGTTTGACGTTTCCTTAGAGCTTGTTGAGGGACTCCAGTTCAATATTTTAAACAAAAAACACCACCAAAACACAACAATAGCAGAAAGGTATCCTGTTTATGCTAACTAATCATTTAAAAGCAGACTATGGGATGCATTAGAAAATACACAACACAGTGTTGTCACAGTGTGCCTGTGAGCACACGACAATAGTCACAGGTCTTTTTTTCCACCAAGTACAATGACTACATAACAGTCCAAGAATTACTGTTCTTTCAAACAAACAGAATTCTTCTTTTATATTTATGGCAATGTACTATACACTACAAAAAAAGTCAGCACTGCAGGCTCACTTGTAATATTTCCTTCCACCTTTCATGACGGGACAACACTCAGACCAAAGAGAAGTCAGAAAGGCAGCCCTAGTGCACTGTTGTAGCAGTGGAGCTGCACTCTATACAAGCAAAGTACTTCGTGCAGCAAAATTATTTTGTCAAACTCAGGGGCAGTTGTGCTTGAAGAAAAATTTTATTTTAATAAACTCACTGCTTAAAATATTTAATTGGATTAACATGAATTCAACTGTCCTAAATAGCTAAGATATAAGTAACTATATATCTAACAGCTTGAAACAATAAAAACAACCTTTATTGACCACGTTCGTTAACCACTGTTTTTTCACCATACCCAAGTTACTAAAAAGGCAATTTAATAGCAGCTGGTATCCACAAGAGATAGAATGAGGTAGTCAGATAATGAGAACACTGAGTTGTAGTTAACATTCATTAATTCATATGAAGAAACAAAAAGGAGTGCTTTTTTTGCCAGCAGTAGATTCTTTTGATGAGTAACAGACTGTGGAATTTTAATTTTCAGGACACCGCACACATATCTTTCAGTACAAGGACTCTCCAGCAGAGCATCCTAATCTGTTAGAAGTGATTTTTTTTAATCCTGATGGCCAAAAGCCTTCTCCCTACATATGTTCATTCTACAATATATCATGGTCAGTTCTGTAATGTGAAGCATCTTTCTTAGTACAAACTGAAAACATTCAAGGTTTCTCTATCCCTTTCAGGGTAGTTGTGATGCTAATTCCCATTCCGTTCTCTTTACACAATAACTGTAAGAAATATATATTTCTATACATGTGTTGTCAGGCTTATTACTGTAAAACAACAGAAGGTAGAATTCGACCACCTGTCAGAGACTAAATCCCTAAGTTTTCCAAATATTAGCTGGGGATGAGCACGGAAGATGTAATGGAAAGCTGATCTTCTCACATCAAGTATTTAGTTAGTGGATCTGCAGGGCCGAGTGTTGGTTATGCAGAATATCTAGACACCACAATAAATATGCTATAGACTTTCAGATATTTCTAAAAAGAGAAATGACTGATACAGGCACCAATTTAGATGATGCAGATGCAAATTTTGTTTTGAGTTACAGAGGACTATGTACAAGTTAGAAGTCACTGTGGACATGTAGTAATTATGAAATGAAGTGCGGTCCCTGTGCTGCTGCCCTACACAAGAAGAAAGAGAGGCTTAAACAGTAGTCACTAATGCCAGTAAACCCTGCCTTTTAGCTCTCGTGTTTATACTGCCCTGGGTTCTGGCACAAGCTTAGCTGGTGTAAAGCCAGGACTCTACTCTGTGATGCATTTCTCTGCAGAGAGATGCCCTTAGTGTGCTTCCATTTCTCCTCTCTATCTGTAAAATAGTTTTCATTGTGATACAGCAAAGACTCATTCATATTATAAGGATGACTGTTGTCTTGATAGATAAATAACAACGTAGGTATCCCAGAGATCTATAAAAATCATTCTTCATAATTTCAGTGCAATAGCTCATACTGACATAATGTAGCAACTACATGGTCTTTTAGATGTGCGCTACAATAAAAAAAATAATTAGAAAACCCATTGTTAAAAGAAAGATGGAGCTTAGTAGGAGAGACTTAGAAATCTGGTAGAAATGTGATGGGGAATTCAATTATGGGTTTAATCCAATCAAGTATTAATAAGCTATGACTCACTGAAGTGCTGTGGAACACCATGAGATCATACTGTTATGATTGTTATATTTCTTTTTTAACAATTAGGTGTAATCTTAATGTTTACCTTGCAGGTTCCCCAAATAAGACAGAAGTCATACCAAACACATATTTAGGGGGTTCTGTATAGTAGATAATCTTTTAAAAGACACCATTCAATTTTACTTGTTAGACAGAAGTTATTAGTTTAAAAACATATTTTTGGTGTTTAAAATTAAAGTTCAGTAGTTGCAATAGCTAGCAAGACATACCACTTTGGTTGTTTTATCATACTAATGCCCTATGTGCTGAGTTACATAAATTTAATATCCTGGGAAAAATTAGTATATTATAAAATACTCTGCTTTATCTGGCAAAAAGGAGGAAAATGGATTGGAGAAAGAGGCTTAGCATGACCAAGAACCACTTGCAGTTCCCAGTCAATGTTAGGCTTTGCTGTTATCTCTACGAAGTGTCTTGACCAGTTGCTTAAAGAACCTCATTTTTTCACAGGCAGCATGGTAGCCTTGCTCAGCAGCAAGAGCAACAATTTTTCTTTCAGACATTGTCAGCGCGCTGCATCAGCATGATGTGGGTATGGAACCTGCCCTTCTGCACGATACAAACATTTCTTGCTCCTATTTTGCTGTGTGGGTGGAATTCTTCAGTTAACCTGATTTTAGATAAAGACCTGTATACCCTATGATCATCCCGATGTACTTGGGTCCTTATTCAAAACTGAATTCAAATCTACAGAATCGTTCTCATTGGCTCTGGCAGACTTCGGCTTAGGCCTTTGCTAAGCATTTATAGGAGCTATCCCCTTCCCTCACTTGGGTTACAAAACAGATCACATTTTGTTATGATGCTAGATAGTCCGCAAATAAGATACAGAGCAAATACTTAGTATTTTAAGCTAACCATAGGGCTCGATAATCCTGTTCATGCTTCTCAGGTATTTTACCAGCTATGCTGATATAGCATAATTAAAATTCAGGATCACAAAATCCTAATTCAGTCACTAAAATTTCAACATCCTATTTTTAAGTTGGATAGTTGCTTTGAATTCCAAAAGTATCTAACTTAAATCTATTCTGGCAAATGGTAGTGTTACAAACCTGAAATGCAGACGTGATTAACAGACAAATCACCAGCTAGTGATCCGAGCACCTTTATCTACTTCATCTACACACCTGATGCGTACTTGCCTACTTTTAATTGTGCGGGTTTTCCTCTCTTTTTAAGAGGGTTTATAATGAAACTGTGATATCAGTATACGGGTTATATGAAATCTACTTATCACACACTACAGTAAGTAATCTGCCATAGTGCAGGATGGAAAAAACCTGGCTGAATTCTGATCCGTTCTTTTCCAGTTTTACATAAAAAGAATGGATATTTTGGCAACCGATGATGATTCATTTCAGAACTAAGCAATTGGTGGAATAATTTTTGTAAGTCAAGTTTGAGGTTCAGTTGTGCTTTTATTAACTGTGATTCAGAGCCAAATAAGTGCATAAGACCATACATGTTTAATTTAGCAGTAGGTGATGATAAGAACAATAGAGAAGCCAGCGTAGAACAGTACATGGCATAATCATTACTTCGGTTATATCAGGAATGGAATCATCCACCACTTCAAAATAACAAAAATATTTCCACACACTTTTGAACAAACAACATTAAGCATATTTTAACTAATATCTACTTCTGGGAAAATTCATAAGCTTCAGTTGTTAATACACTGCTAAGAGATGAAAACACTGTATTATACCAAATCATATACAATTATTCTAAAGGATATTTTATCATGTCACTTCATTTTAAAAAAATAGATACAAAAAAAAATATTCTATAGGATATTTTCACACAATATTCCATTTTTTTACATTGAAAAAGCACAATTTAAAAAATAAAAGCAACTTAAATATTCTATAGGCCTATTTTAAGAATTCAAAAACTTTGAACACATTTAACTTTATTCTATTTAATTAAATTTAAGTTCATCAATGTAATCCAAGCTATTAAGGAATCAAAGCTGCTTAGAGTTAAAAAGAGGAAAGTAGGAGAGTTTATTAAGTCCCATATGGCATAAAAAGGTAAGACATTTCCAAGCAAGTGTAAATTTGTACTCAGCAAGATTTTTTTTCTTGAAATTGCACAAAGTTTAATTTCAGGTGCTGTGTATTCCATATTCATCTGTTTATTTTGTGGTTATCTATGGGAGTGAGACTCATTCACCTTCCAAAAATGTAAATGAAAACTCCAATGGAATAAATGTTAAATGAAAATTCATACATAAAATAGGTTTTTTCTGAAGTGTTAATAAAATAAAACTATTCCACTGGAATTTTCCTATCAACATTTTAAAATAAACATTACTCTACAGAAGGGAAAATAAATGACGTATTGATATCAAAGCAAACAGATTTTCCACCTGAAACATAAGCATACAGTATACACTGAGATTACTGAATTAATTTTACCATTGCATCCCAAAACAGCAAAAAATACAACCTCTTTCTACAAAATGTGGAAAACACTGTAAGCATGCAACAAAATCTACAAACATTATTCTCTTCAAGTTAGGAATGTGGATGGCTTGGCTGAAGACACTGACAATACTGATATATGTAAATGTTTGTAACACTGGAGACAAAATGACTCGACTGCTAGCTAGCACACGTCTTGCAAGTTCTTGTTAGATTTCGGTGGTTGGTAGATTTCTACTAATTTTTAGCAGTGTCGCTAAATTACATCATCAAGCTCAAATCTTTGTTTTGCTAGGTACAATAAAAATACATCGTAAAACATGCCCCTGCTCCAACAACTTTACATTAGTAATACATTATAGAGCTATGGGATTGATTTCCTGAAATACACAGGAAACCTTTTAAATGAAACAATCTTTTTAGAGACACTCATCTGGATCTAAATCCCATATAGCTGTCAAAAGCTGCTGAATAGAAACCCTGAAGTAGTGTTCTTGGAAGGCTGGTAAAAGAAGGGTTGTGAATGTCATGTGAAAGTGACCCTAGATTTAGTCAACGTAACTATCAGAGAGCTCTAACAATTGAGCAGCAGTAATGTTTGTCTGAAACGCTCCTGGCTGAGCCTCTTGACTACCTTATTTTTGCCCAACTTGATATAAGCAAAAATAGCTTTAAGGGAGAAAGGACACAGAGCCAAATATTTTTGAGCTAGAATCCTCATAAACAGCCATCCCTGTGAGGAACTAAGATGAACTCTGTCTACTTTATTGTTACAAATAAAACGAAACACCAAACAGGAGAGAGACTTTACATAGCATGTGGACTGGATTGGTGGAGCAGGTTGGGAAGGGTTTTGCTTATCATATCTCATAAAATAATGCAGGGGGAGATGGAAACTTTACCTATTTGATTCTTTAACGTAAATTAATTCTTTTACTTGTCAAAATGATATCAAAACCCCAGTGGAAAGAACAGGCTATTCTTTAAAAAAGTAAACAAACAAACAAGACAGCTTTGATTTGAAATGAAAACAAACCGCTACGAAAGGATAGGCTTTCATTATTTTGGAGACCTTGGCATTCTTGCAGATATATTCATGAATTAATCATTGAAAAACTTAAACTCAAATAAATCATACATTTTACAATGCCAATATTCTCTAAAGACTCCTGCAAATGGTTATTAAAGCATAGTCCTTTAAAATCCCTGCATCACGAATCTCTTTCACACACAGCTAACTGAAAGAAATGTGTGACATTGAAGTCCCTGTAATCTTGCAAAACCAGAGAAAATTGTGAGTAGGCACTAGCAGTATGTCACCATGTATTAACAGTACTAAAATCTGTTAACAAAACTACTGTACATATAGTAAACAGCAGGAGTTTTGGAATGCCATGCAGCTTTTAAATTATTAGCACTAATTAGCCAAATCAAGAAAAGATCAGGAAACACATTAGAAGTGAAGACAAGTCTACCTGTATTGCTGTGTCAAAATTACATTTCCAAACAACCAATTAGTAAAGATGACCTTTCAGCCCAATAAGCCATATGTAAAGTGGGACGGCTTCATTACAGTGGCTCCCTAATTAAAACGTAAAGGCTGCTGATCATTGCATAATTAAACAACATGTCATGTGGTTTCATCTGGCAATTGCAAGCAGCTAGGCCTAAAATCATTAACGACTAAGACGTCGTCTAAATGAGTCCAGAGACTGTAGAACTACGTTCTGTCAGAGCGGAGAGCATCCTATGGTCATTATGGAGATAATATCCTCCAAAGGGACTGTTATGTACAAAATGTTGAAGTTCTTTCTCTCAAAATGACTTTGACTTTTTTATATCCAGTTTTCTTACTAATTAGCCTAAAAGAAAAAGGCTAGCAGGGCTAATTAACTTCCAGCTACTGTAATCTAAATATGAAGCTGCAGAACCAAAGATTTTCCCTGTGGATATTCTTAAAGTTTTTCATAAGTTAAATCTCTGCTATTGAGAAATTATTTGTTAGGTAACCTTATGTCTTGATTGAGAATCCCTTACGTGGCTTCTCACTTTACAGAATGCCTGAGGAGCAAAACCATTTGCAGCAATAGTTCTCTGTGTTCCCTGTACCACAGGCAGTCCATTCAGCCTTCACTGATGATGCACAGAAACACTAAGAACCAAACAGTGAATTTTTAGTACTGTGAATTTACTGCTGAATTTTGGGAGTGGTAATTGTTTTGCAAAATAATAATGTCACTCACAAGAAGAGCACATATTGTGAAAATATACACAGGTCTCCATTTATACTTTCAGAGTTTAAAAGTGTAATGGACAAAAGTAACATTAGTTCAAGTTCCTTTGAAAAGCAGAGTAGACAGGATCTTTTATAAGCAGCCAGAAACAGCATCTGTTCCACATCCCAATCAGTACTTTACAGTTCATCTTCTGCTCTCCTTGCATCTCCCATGTGTATCCTTCACACACACCTTTACTGCAATAGGGAATTCAGATGCCTTCTTTTGATCACTTTGATGCTAAAACACATTCAAGGGTTTTGCCATTTGGAAGTAAGTAACACTGGATCTAATTGAACTTGAAAGAAAACAACTCGGCAGAAAAATTAAGAAGTTTTTTATATTTGCCAGATTTGCAGATAATAACCAACTAAATGAATTTAGGGGAGAAAGAATAAAAAAAAAATAGCAACAATAAATAGCTGAAAATAGTAAGTGGATAATGATCTGAACTAAGGGTGAACGTGATAAACGCAGTGCATTTTATTTTTCAGCACACAATACCTATTTCAAGTCGTCAGCCTCTCACCAAGGCTCCGTGAATGGAAAAAGAATTCAGTTCAAGACTTCCACTGGAACTTCACTTTTGCTTCTTTCTGTTATATATACTATATGTATGTTTTTCTTGTTCCAAAACACCACAGAGACTAGTCACAAAGTAAACCACCAAGATGAACACTACAAGTGAGAGGACAACTCTGAAAAAAAACATATCTTCACAAACTTTGTAGTGGAAAACCACTTTAAGTGTTATTTCCAGCATTTTTCCTGCTCGCTCTCTCTCTCTAGCAATTCTGCAGACTTACACAGATGTGAAACTGATTCAGCTAAAATAATTCAACCAGTGTAAAGTATGTGAGAAAGACAAGAAATTGGCCAAATGTTTCTTACTGACTACCAGGCTTGTAATTCATACAAGCAATTTGACTCAAAAATGCAAACAAGAGTTATTTTCATTGTGATTAGAATCACAGATCCATAGAATCATAGAATTGGTTGGAATAGTTTGTGTTAGAAGGGACCTTTAAAGGTCATCTAATCCAACACCCCTGCAATGGGCAGGGACATCTTCAACTAGATCAGGTTGCTCAGAGCCCTGTCCACCCTGACCTTGAATGTTTTGAGGGACACAGCATATACCACCTCTCTGGGCAACCTGGGACAGTGACTCACCACCCTCTTTGTAAAAATTTTCTTCCTTATATCTAGTCTGAATCTACCCTCTTTTAGTTTAAAACCACTCCTCCTTGTCCTATCACAACAAGCCCTGCTAAAAAGTTTGTCCCCATCTTTCCTTTAGGCTCCCTTTAAGTACTGGAAGGCCGCAATAAGGTCTCCCTGGAGCCTTCTCTTCTCCAGGCTGAACAACCCCAACTCTCTCAGCCTGTCCTCACAGGAGAGGTGTTCCATCCCTCTGATCGTTTTTGTGGCCCCCTTCTGGACTCCCTCCAACAGGTCCACATCCTTCCCGGTCTGAGGGCCCCAGAGCTGGATGTAGTGCTCCAGGTGGGGTCTCGCAAGAGTAAAGTAGAGGGGGAGAATCACCTCTTGATCTGCTGGCCACTGTTCTTTTGATGCAGCCCAGGATACAGTTAGCTTTCTGGGCTGCAAGTGCACATTGTCGGCTCATGTCCAGCTTTTCATCCACCAGTACCCCCAAGTCCCTTTCCGCGGGGCTTCTCTCAATCCCTTCATCCCCCAGCCTGTATTGATACCAGGGGTTGCCCCGACCCCAGTGCAGGACCCTGCACTTGGCCTTGTTGAACCTCATGAGGTTCACACAGGCCCACTTCTCAAGCCTGTCCAGGTCCCTCTGGACGGCATCCCATCCCTCAGGCATGCCTCCCAAACTGCAACCCTCAGCTTGGTGTTGTCCACCAACTTGCTACTTAAATGATGCATTTCCTCTCTGAGGTTTCTGTATGTCTTGCAGTTTCAGTTTTGTTTTGCTTCTATGGCACACTGTTATGATTGTTTTGATTATTCCTCTTCATTTCCAATCTAATAATTGCAATAAACACAATGCCAAGAAATCACCCTCAGTATTTCTTCTGTTGTGTCTAACATAAGCTAAGTTTTGCTCTAGATAGATACAGAACTCTCCTCTTTGAGCTTGCTAGTGAATAGTTATCAGCTGTGTGTTATTACTCTGCAGATCTTCTCTCTCATAGAAACACAATTCAGAAAATTATTATAGTAGAAAATCCTACTGTTTCCTCATTCAACCTCTTGTTAGCATTAACTTTTGGCCTTTTGTGTCTAACGGCTTTACTCCTTACAAAGACTAGAGGACACTTTACAATAACCCAGTTAAACAATGCTGCCAACTGAAAAATTTGCCACAAGACTTTTAAATATTCTGCTATTCCCAATGAAGTTTACATACAGTCAAATTTGCCTCTTCTGAAAGAGGAAGTTCATGAAGAAAGGTCTTACTGGATTTCTCTCCACTGAGAAACAATTACTTTCCCATGGATAAAATATAAAAGGATGACACATCTTTTTTATTTACATAAAAGACCGCACTCAATAAAAGCATATATTCATACTTGATTCAAAGAGAATATGCTTACAGTGAAATTGCCTAATTATTAATGTACTTCTACAAAATAGCTAGTGAATGCTCATAAATTCTCGTTTGCATTCATGATCCATCATCAGGTCTGGACTTTCATTTTCTATTTTAAAATAAAGTAAAAAATAATGCCCTTTTCTGAGGAGTTAAGAGTATATAGTTCAAGTAGACTATGCACCTGAGAACTCTAAACAGCAAAGTTTTTTAAAGAGCAGACCACTGCTGACTTGTTTACTAAAAAAGACAACAGTTGCTGAATAGGGTTAACCTCACCATGGGGTTTACAAAGTATTCAGAATGACAGTTACTCTTTTTCCTCTAAAAAGACATTTTATGTTTTATATTCAAATTACTGTTTTACACACACTATAAATGTGAAGTGTCAAATGAGATTTTTATAGCTGTATTGAGATCTTAATTTTAGAAATATGAAATCATAAAATAAGGTTGATGTTCTCTATAGAACACAAACACACATCTTTCACACATCCATCTTTGCACAATGAGGAATAAGCAGAAAGTTATTCTTAGCCAAATTATTTTCCCTTGTTTTGACAAGGGTGATGACTTTGCCCCTTTCTGTGCCCTATCATAAAATAGACCATAAAGATGGTCCACAAACGTGAGTAATCTGACAGGCCATCCTCCTCGCTGCTCCCGAGTTTCTCTGCTGAAATTTTTTTTCCTATGTTTTCTAATTAACAAGTAATGAAGACAATAGAGTTTCAGCAACTCCTGGAATTCCAACAGAGAGTATCAGATCTGTGCACACATTCTTTGTACAAACACTCTTCTATACCATACAGATTTTCAGAGAAGGCTCCGAAGTAGAGAAGGGGCAGGGCATGTCACATAGCCAATCAAATGTTTTATCTCCCCTCTGTATTGTATAAAAGAACAGAAATCTGCATGCACATGATCAAGGGATGGAAAATACACATCTTTTAAGTCTTACAGTTGAATGAAGGAAGTGTGAGGTAGGAGCATAAACTTCCTCAGTCTGAGGATGGAAAGCGATGTCAGAAAATCTCCAAATCTTTAAAATAGAAGGGAAGAAGTTCAGTAAAGGCCAGGAGCGTTCATGGTTCTGAGAGAGATTTTTAAGTAAGTAGTCAATGGACAGCAGTTACAGAAAATAGCAGAGCTGCCAAATAATACCAGTATATTTATTTATTACCATATCACTGTTACCATCCCAATACTATGTCCATTACTAACCATAATACTTTTCAGATACATCTGTTACTATTTTCACTTCATGATGCTGATACGTTCATGTTGTTCCTCTTGTGAAAGATTCAAATGTTATTATCCATCATTCTTCATAAACAAATAAAATAATTCAAAGCTTCTCAAAGCAAAAGTTAAAAGGGGAAGAAAACAATAGCACTAAAGAAGAAAGAGAAGATATATCTATTGCAACAAGTACTGGGTACCATTTCTGATGAATAAATTTTCACAGGATAGCAACAGAATAGGAGTGAAGGAAGGAAGAGAAAGGGGGAGAGAGAGAGAGAGAGAAGAATGACAGAATATATGGGGAGGAAGAGAGGAAGACAAACTGTGAGAAGTCACACGGCAATTGCCGTGGTTCCAGATAACAAATAACTGGTCTGTGAGTTCAACAAACCATCAGATGTGCTTAGTTTGTAACAGACATATCCTATTATCACTCTCAGTCTCAGAGCACAGCTAAAGTCTGACTCTTAAAAACTCTGACTCAGTTTTGGAATTCTTTAGGTCATTCCTAGAATCAACCAAGATAGCAGCTGTTATTTAACATGGAGTTAAATTCCAGACCAATAAAATAAATTTGCATTTAATTTTAAACATTAGAGTATGATCAGACATGCTTTTCTTCTTTATATTCACTTTTTTCCACCACGATTTACACTGAATTCTTCCTCTGCTAGGAACAATCTGAATGCTGGCAACATTTCAATGAAACCCTGGCAGACAAGCCTGTCCTTTCCTTGTTCCATGCAACTACTCTCAGTTTTGAATCCACCAATCATGCCACAGCTAATTAATGTTATCCTACAAATAGATTAAAATTTTTTAATATAGACCTATTGTGAACAGAGATATCTTTTCTATATAATGTATTATTTGCTATAAACCATATGATTTCTCATGCTTATTAAATGTACTTGAATAAAGTTTTCCTTCATTCATCTGCAGCAACTAGATATGCTTGTATGTACTGTGCATACCTGACTTTGAAAGCAAATGTGTGCGATGTGTCACTGAGTATATTTCATTAAACAAATACATGCCTTTTCTCATTCTCATTAAAACTATAGCAGTTCCATTAATGAACTTTTATAAGGAAAGGTAGCAGCCCTTCTTTTCCTAACTATGATGACAGTAGTGAACCACACCACTAACAGGGCGGCGAGACTTCACCTGATACGTGAAATCACTAAGCTGACTCGGAAGGGATTGTTTCAGATGGATTTCACTCAAAGCAGGAACCAACTACTTTGTGTTCCAAAAAAAGCTCAGAACGGCAGATGTGTTTCCATATTTTTCTTCTGAATGTCAAATGTTTGTTTTCTTGCTGTTTATTCTTTTTCCCATAGTACACTTGGTTCCCATGGTACACTAGAAAACTGAAATTCTGGTATCCAAATAAGAATCTAAATTTTGTCTCTAATACATAGCTTTCTGGAGAGCTAAGGAAGTTAGCAGTAAAAGCTGCAAATAGTCTGTTATGTCCATTTCTTCTTCACTATCACTCTTGTACAAGCTAAGTCCACAGAACTGCTAAAACCCTAAACCAGGAAAGAACCAATGCAAAATACATACATATAATTAAAAGCAACTGCAATAGAATTTCACGTGCCCCTCAAGGGTGGAGCAACCATAAAGGTTCTGCATTTATATCTCCCCTATTTATATCTTTTCAGTTGGATTCCTAATAGCAGTCTGCATTTGTTGACTTTTCAGAAGGATTAGTAAACAAAGTGTACCAACATGATGGCTCCAGGCAGTACCACTTTATGGGACTTTACATTAGCAGGGTAGAGTCATGAGGGATAAGAAGAAAAACTCTGAACTTTCAAAGAATGGCCAAATCATTATCTCTTATGGTGAAGGTTCAGACTCCCATAAGAAACTACCTGTTTCAGAATCTAAACCTTCACAAAGGCAGAGAAATCTACATGAAATCTTTCCATTACCGGGAAACTGTTAGCACTGGCAACGTTGCAAAATGTAAACAATAAATTACAGTACATAATTTCTCTATAAAACTAAGAATTCTTAAAGCATATTGAATATAAAAAACAGAGCCAGAAGGTAAACTTTCAAGAAATTTAGCAATAGCAATTCAAGCTTGTTCTGAAAAAGCTATATGTGCTGCAGGGCTGATAGCATATTTTCTTCTATCTACAGTCATTCTTTCTAAAAGGTCAGAGTTATTGGTCCAGAATCTGTTCTCAGTTAGACAAACTCATTGCTGTCCAAGCACAAGATACAGCAACCAAAGAAGATTTCCTTTATACCTAGATTCCAGACAACGTATTTAGGGTAAATATCCTAAGTACTCTGCATCTTTCCATCAACCTTTCTCAAACATTATCACAAAAAACAAATCTTATTATATGCAGTACATAAGAAAATAATTGACTGTTAGATGGTTAAGTAAATGGGCACTTCACAACATTGCAATATATTCATAAGAATTATTTTTCTGAAATCAGTCAAAAAGAATGCACAGCTACCAACTCTTGTGACATCACAGATGATATAGAGATGCTGATTCTGTGGATTTTGGTTAAGGAATAACAAGAATGAAAAATTAAAATTCTTTCTGCAGCATACCTAGCAGCCAATATCACAAAGTTGAAAGTTTTTAAGTAGATGGCAGCAGAAGATTTTGGCATAAAATATCTGCAACAAAAGGAATGTGAGTGGAGATAGTTGTTCATCCTGACATGTAATTCTTTGCCACCTCAATCATATATTGAATACTGGCTGAAAATATAAAAGATATGCACTTAATTGCAACCCATTAAAATATGAAACATTATGTTCACACAAAACTTCCAGCATTTCAACACATTAAAATATCAAGCTAATTCTAATGAACATGCAGATTTTATACTACTGTAATCCCATTGGTTTTATGGGTTTGTAATTTTTTGCACAGCAAAAGTTGTAGTAAAAACATTTACTGACAACACTAGGGAGAGAGGACAAAGAAAATCCTGAAATTTACTATGTACAATGAATACCCTTTGCCCCTGAAAAGTACTCTTCATCATAGCATTTTCTGACCACTCCTACTAATGTAATGTCCTATTATTTCCTTTTGGTATTCAGATTAGCTATTCAGAAGAGTGTTGTACTGACACTGTCAGATGCCTAAATGATGATTTCAGATCACTTTGGCAACAGTATTTACTAAAAAAAATAATTGCACCATTTCAGGGAATCAAATAAAACAGAATTTGGTTCTGTGTCATACCCCTTTATGGACAGAGTGTCCCAAAGCACTTTGTAACACGGTATCTTACTGACATCACAGCAAGTACAGGGAAGTGTGGCAGACAGAATGCTCTCAGCAAAACTCAGATGTATTCACAGGCAACAGAAATTCTTCTATTGAAAAGACTTGTTGGCCAGGAACCCGGGGTTTATTTCTGTTCTTTTTCACAAGAAAGACCCGAGACAAATTTTGCTTCAACAAGATAAGGATCCTCTTAAATTCTTCACATCAGATGCGTTAACTGGTTTCAGTTAGAAGACACATTATTTCACACCACCAAACAGAACATTGCAAATGGAAGGCTGAACAAAATTGTAATGAAAATAGTACTAAAATACAGGGATTCTGAAGAAAAAGTGTAACCTACACTGTTTTGCTGATACCATTATGTCTTCTGGAGTCTGAAAAAAACCACATAACCCTGCTGATGTTATTATAGGTGATAAAATTCCCAGTGCAGACTCAATTTAATTTACATCAGTCAGTAAAATAAGAAATGTGTGCTGACCAATATATTTATGTATATATACATATAGATACATTGCTAACATATGATACATCACAGTTATTATATGGGAAACACTGGAATGTACCTGGCAGAAGTGAAATAACAGAATTGCCCCTTACTGTCACACTGGAATCATTCATTCACACTCTTGCACAGTTCTTGGGGAGACAAATATAGCCATAGATTTTTGGAAGGGGGAATGTTTTAGCTATGGTCACATATTTATCTTCCCTGTAAATATCAAGATCCACAAAGTTTTAGCCTCAGAGATGTGTACATAGCTGCCACTTCCTGTGGAATTAGGATCACGTGCCTGTTTTACCTAGCCCACAGAAGCAATTATTTCCAAGGCCAGTTTCACTCCTCCAGCTCACATTCCCCCTGTCTTCCACTCCCACTCCATTCACAGATCACTCAAATCGCTGTTTTTATTTCATCTGAAGTACTGCTCTTTATTGTCTGATCTTGCAGCAAGTTGGTTTTATTTGCGATTGGAGATGTTTTCATTGCCAGCTCCAGCCAGGTGCTTGAACATGGAGACATTACTTTTGTAGCACAGGATGGACAACTTAGAGAATGACCATGGTTTAACATTGTAATCTCTATGTAAAACATCCAACTCTAGCATATAATGAAACTAACATCACTTACTGCAGTGCATTCACTAAGGGTCACAAACAGTACTCTGAGATCTAACGGGAGCCTTCTGTTATGCCAGTACTGTCCAAATCATTATTTGGTTTTTTTGCTAGTACCATGTATCTTCACTTCTGTCCTGCATCTAACTTAATTACTTGGCTTCCCCCAGGGCTGCAAACTGAGGCAGCCTCAAAATGAGGGTGGTTTATATTAAATATATTTTAATTACTGTCTTCTGCATCCACGAGAGTAAAGGTGGTTCTGTTAATCAAGGGGAATGAATTTTCCTTCATTCAGATCAGTAATACCTGTTCATATATTTTTAAACAAAATATATAACTGCTTTCTTTAAAATGGTGAACATCCATGGAAACTAGGAATCACAGTTCTGTAAACACAAGTTGCACCCAGATTTTCAACTCCCTCCTGGCTGGCTGCATTATTATTACAAAATAAGAGCTATTAATTCAATCTGATCTGCAGAAATTCAAGCTTCTGTGCATAAAAATATAGTTAAAAGCTGACAAAGGGCACTGTACATATTCTGTCAAGTTTTACTTTCAAACTTATTTTCACATTTATTTAAATTCTTCAGTGTACCTAAAGACATACCTATGACTTATTTGATTCCGAATGAAGAACGAGAACAATATCCCATCCTTTAGCTGAAGGAAACCTGTCAAGCTTGAGTTCAAATTCATCCCAGCTATCTCAACAAGTAAAATAATTCCTAAATACCAAGTTTTTGCAGCTAAAAACCAAATCAAATGGACCTTCATAATGTCATGAAGGTACAGAAGAATGAGTACAAGAATCTGTGAAGTCCAGAACCCTTTAAATAGTGCTGTTTGCTATAATGCATGACAACACCAGAGATTATTGAGAGTGTGATTCAACTGGTCACTCTTCAAACATGCCGGACTAGAGAAGACCAAAGCAGATTTTGCTGTGCTCAATTTAGTATTCAGTGTAAAGCAATTAGTAGTTTAACTGAACTTTCAAACCCTTTTTTTAGAAATGGAAAAATATTGTTTCGAAGGAAGACAATTGCTTAATTATTTGTGGGATTTTTTTAAACAAATACCTGCACTCATTGCACCTCTCAATACTGCTATGCAGCATTAGCACTATGTTTCTACCCCTATGTTTATGTTGGACTTAGGCCTGACCTTGAGGGAATTACAGGTCACACAGCACTGTCACTCAGAAATTGCTACCCCTAA
This sequence comes from Chroicocephalus ridibundus, assembly GCF_963924245.1. Lineage (NCBI taxonomy): Eukaryota > Metazoa > Chordata > Aves > Charadriiformes > Laridae > Chroicocephalus > Chroicocephalus ridibundus. The sequence goes on from NC_086287.1 coordinate 80,563,275, forward strand.
GTAATACATTTTTTAAAAAAATAAAAGAGAGAAAACTGACTAATCCAAGGTTAAAAGTGTCAACCAAAAGGGAAAGAAGGTAGAGGAAGGACCAGTGGAGATGATTACTTAAAAATTAAAAGTAGTGTCTCCCCAGAGATGTTGAAAGTAGGAAGGACAGCATCATTTCACTTCTGTACATTTTAAAATAAAACAATCATCCTGTAGGCATATTTTGGGAACACTCCAACCCTCCATTGGCTAAAAAAGCTACTGTGCAGCTAATGGGTAAAATACTTAGGAAGTCTAAAACAATTCTGAAAATGATCACATACAGAGCTTAAATCACCTGGACTTTTTTTTATATACTTTAGCCAAATCTAAACTTCATTTTCTCCAACCCTGTATGACAACTACCTGGGGCATTTGAGGCTTGTATATTAACTATCTAAATAGTTTTGTTATTTCGGGATTAGATTAACTCATTTTTCCACAGTCAGTTGGGTGATTTTGATTTTCTTTTTTTTAAATAAGGCCTCAGCATTAAAATAAATACATTAAAAGCAGTAGGGAAAGACAGAAAATTCTTCTCAAACTATTCAGGTCATGGTCACTTTATGGAGCTTTCTGATTATATAACTCCATCTCTTTTGGTATACTAGAATTACTGTGGAAAAAAAGTATCAGGCCCAAAATATCCTACACCTTCTGACAATCAGCATTAGGACACAGAATATGATTCAAAGCCCGCTGAAATCAATGGCAGTCTTCAAGTTGTAACGGTTGTCTTGATGCTTGCTACTCAGTTACTCATCCAATACAAACAAATTGAAGCGCAAAAGACAAACTTTGCAATCTTTATTTAGGAAGGTGCTGCCTGTACACTTATGCTATTTTCCAAGCCACCTTCCACCATGTTCACCAAACATTTAATTTGAAGGATCATATATACAGCTGATTCTTTCAGTTTTGAGCAAGCTGACTGTGACAAAAAGTCTTGCAGAAGTGTACGTATGCAGACTGGAAACTCTTCAGACAGCACTGAGACAAGATTAAACTTTGACATTTCAAATATTGGTACTAAAAATGTGTACTGAATTCAGTGGCTAATTGGATTACATGTTTACTGACCACATTTAAACTACAATCCTAACTATGCAGTTACCCTAGATATCAGAAAGTTACCTAAAGTAAATACACAAACTACAGTGCTCCTGTTCTAATAATATGGTTAGAGGTCTCTGCACAGCACTTAGTAATAAAGAACTTTCTCTTACAGAAAATAGCTGCTGAACAATGACATCTGCTGATACTGCAGCCTGTTATACATCTTATTAAAACCCCACTATTTCTCCCACTTTCATATACCCATAGTATCCTGCAAAGTAACTTCAGTGCATCTAAGAAAGGGTAAAACCTTCGGGTTAATAATTCATTCTGAATAGTCTACATTTTCATGCAGTGTGTATCTGGGCAATACTATGCTTAGTATAAATTCAAAATGTCAGCTTAAAAAAAAAAAAAAAGGAAGCATTTCTGCCTTTGTTTTAAGTATGAACCCTGGAATAATTTATTCATGGTACCACAATAAACTGTCAGCTATCTTGACAACTAAAAATGAAGTGTACTGCACTCCTTGGAAATTCCCAGAAATATTTTTTTGTGTTATAAAAAGAACAGAGACAAAAGACAATGCATTGAAACCCACAGCCAGACTCCACATGCACAGAAACTTCATTCAGATGCCACTGCATTAGGATCTGTAGAGCCCTTAAGTCATAACAACCTATCAGAAAAAATCACCTGAAGTGATCTTAGCATATCTAAAAATGTTCAACTGTCCTTTTGAAGCAGTAATTCAAGTATTTAAACTCCGAAAAAAATCTTGATGGAAAATACAATGAAAAAAGCATGTTAGTGGAAGAGAAACTGCCTTAATTGGGTAGTTAAGAGTATTTGATAGGACTATAAAAAGGCAAAACTGTCAGAATGCAATTCTTCTGCTGGCCACTGGCCAAAGCAGTGCAGATTTTATAGGAGAGAATAAACCAGCACGATTAGCACAGTGTCTCCCACACAAGATAATTTCAAAACAGTTTTCAGCATTTCACTTCTATTTGCATGAGAGGCAACTTTCACTCACTTTATAGTTTCCCACTGAATTTCTTCATCATTTCAGTCTTTCCCTATATAAGGGAATAGGCCCCAATGAAAAGCCACTGATAGCCAGCAGCACCAACACATTTTTCTAGTGTGGACAAGCAAATATAATTGCACCAGAAGAATTTATTCTTGTTTGAACCATTCCAGTCATGCAAAGTATCTGTACCAGAAGTTGCATCAGTTCAGGTGCACCAATGACTCGGCTGCAGTTGGAGCAAACGTCCACCACAGAAAAGCTTTGGAATGATCAGAGGTAATGGGTCAGCCGCAGCTCCCTGCTGTAAGACTTTTATTCATCTTCAGCTACCAAAGCGCTTCTCTTCTCCACATGAGCCACAACTTTCTTTTTCTCCAAACTTTAACCAGCAATTTTTAAAGGCTAACCATTCTTCTGACCTAAAAAAGCCTGCTGTAGGTAAGGAGAAACTCATCAGGAAGGGAAGATAGAATGAAAATCCCAATACCTGCCCAGCACTGCCAAGACTGGTTTTATTTTCAAAAAGAAAAAACTTACATTACTTGATATAAACCATTCAAAGCTGTCAGAATTACTATTCACCCAGTGGAAAAAGGATGTTTCCACTTAGTAAAATGAAGAGTCTCATTAAATACCTTTATGTCTGCTGCCTCTGACAAGTAAGGAAGCTTCTCCCCCCACCCCTGGCCCCCAGAGGTGACAAACTTATTTCTAAGTATTCTGTGATTACAACTTCTATATCAAAAGGGCACAAAGGAACACATGAGAAAAATTAGGTTGTATATTCACATATCAGGGCTCACAGCTATATTTCACTTGACCTTAGCCCTTAAATGGCTATGAATAGTTTGTTAATTTGTTGGTTTATATTTATATACTTAAATTTTATTTATATTATGTATGCATGTATTGTACATGTATATGTCTTATCCACAGCAGACATCACATATCATGCAGACAGTTTGCTCATTGTTCTCTCAACTTTTTTCATTTGATTAAAGAAAAAAATATTTTAATTAAGAAAGAGACTTCAGAGCTATATTTTTAATAGTACCTGCCATTTGTTACAATCCAACACATTCTGAGAAAGGACGTGAGGGATGAAAGCCCAGGAAACCAGCAATGGATATGTATGATTAACATCTTCAGATCAGTATTCCTCTTCCCGTTCCCTTCCCTCTTACTACCAATTTCTCAATCAACATGGGAAAGATACATTGACAGCAAAAGAAGTAGCAACTATGTTATAGCAGTATTTCTGTTGGGTCCACAGGGACAACTTCTTTCAAGCAGATGAAATACATGGCATTCCCGTATTTCTCTTGATCCTTGTAGTCAAGGCAGCACTTCTTTAGTAGAAGGAGGTATCCAAGACAGATGTTTCAGAAGAAATATTATCTGTCTTGTGAAGAGTCCCAGGACTTTGTCATGTATTTTTTTATCATAACCACACATTAAATATTAATACCTGCAAATACGACAGACAAAAAAAGCCTCTTCACTTATCCTGAGGATGGTTGCAAAGTAGGAACCAGGGCATTTTGCAGTATATACCTCTCATCTGAACGACTTCCCATGGTAGACTAATGCTTTTAAGCAACATATAGTATCCTTGGATTTTGTGTACTTTATTGGAGAATTTCAGTTTCCAGATTGCGATTTCCAAACACAACAGTTCTGATAACATTATCAGATATCCAGAATCCTGGGGAAAATAGCTGCTGCACAAAACCAGATCATCTCTTTATTGTATGTTCATGAGTCAAATACACATGCTCATGGCACACAGAAACATTTCTATCTTTTCAAATTTCAGATTTTCATAGCTATTCTAACAACTGATCAATATGCAAAGTAACAGTTTATTATCATTGGCCGAAGAATTTGCCTTTGGTCCAAGTGGAAGTTACCATACTTTGACGCTCCAACACTGTGAGGACGATTACCATTCTTAGGATTTGGTATCTATTACAAACATTTAATTTGATATGGCGTATTACAGTATGAATAATAGCTTAGTACAATATATTTTCTTGGTTCACCAACAACCAGCACACCCTTCAATCTTCACACAGCTCTTCTGTTCTGAAATACAGCAACCCAGCCTATTAAAAAATAAATTAATCTTTTTAAATGTCACATGTGTGACATTAAAAAAAAAGAGTACTTCCTTTCTTTCCTTTTTCCATAAGTATGAGTAGAATAATTTCTTCCTCCTTAACTCACATTTAAGCACATTCTACTCAGCATAGCTGTAGTGTATGAAACTAGCATAAATGATGGTATCTTCAATTCTTATATCTTCATTATCTAAAATAATTCAAACAAAGGAAATTACAAAGTATATCTATGCAGCACAGGCTGCAGAAAGATTTTCAAAATTATCCTTCTAAGACTGTAAGGAATTTAATTATTCTGATAGTCCTTCATTGTCTATTGTGAGTCATGACAGACAGCTAGTACTGTTGGATTCATAATATTCTACCCATCTCTTGCTATAACTAGCCAGTAAGGGCTACACTAATCCACTAACTGCTTTTTTGTTGTGAACAATCTCAGCCAAAAGACAACTTCTACTAAAGGAACTAGTGGAGATTCAAATACCAGCACAAATTACAGATACTGGCAACCTCTTTAGTTGTTAAACAATTACTCTAAAATTAGAAGCAGGACTGAAACTACCATCAAGTATCCCTTAGTGTTATGAAGACCAAATATAGTGATCATGGGCGGCCATGCAAATTATGTAATTACACATATATTTTCTACATAAGCTTTCTCATGAAGGGCCTATAAATGGTTTGAGTTCCTACAGCTGCGTGACTTCACTTTTTTTTTTTCCTCCCAAAACATTACATCTAGACTGAAAAATGCATTTTAGAATCTTACCAAATGTTAGTACTCTTCCAAAATAGCATTACATAATTTTTACTTCTATTCAAGTTTTTCTGACTTTTAACTTGCTCATACTTCATAAATATTGACAAAAAAATTTATGTGATTATTGCTATAATAAAAATAGGTCCCAATATCAAAACATAACAATGCCTGAGATGGGGGAGAGAGAGATTCAATGTTCTAGTCTTACTGAGGGTCATGAGCCTGAATCATTCTACCTGAATAATCCTACCCTGAAACCAAAATGTACTTTCTGAAATCAGCATATACCTCAGAGCCCACACCCCACCCAAACATATTTGATTAATCAGCACTTCCTCGCCACAGAGAAAAAGACGAAGTACTCATAGTATACACAATTACAGTATATTCTTTTTCTTGCTCAGAGAGCATGGAGAGTAATAAAATTGCTATAAAATTGTTCTTCAATTACAAATCAAAAAGCAACATAAACATTTAATGCAAATTAAAAAACAGTGCTGTAAAGTAACAAACTTAAAATAAAACTGTTTCACTTACTAAAAATAATGAGGTTTTTATAAATAATATACATATATGTTCTACGTTTATATAGTTATAAGTAAACATGTAAGTATATATAAGCTATAAGTGAATGTCAGTGGCTACAAAAACAATTTATTTACATGCTGCTAGTTGTTTAATCACCTTTACATTGTCTTTAAAATTTAATTTTAAAATGCTTTCCCAATCACAGTTACTTAGCAAATAAATACTACGAATATGAATACCTTGCTTACTTTGTTTCCAGGTTTTATAAAGTTTCTATGTATTTAGACATTCCAGGATTTATATTTACTGGTTTGAATTCTATGTGAAAGACCGAGCATTCTACGAATTGTAAAAATTGACTAAAATATCAAACAAACAAAAAATGTTTGTACTGTTTAAAAGACATAATCAGAGGGTAAAGTACTACGCGCACACAATAAGTAAATTACATTTATGTTTTGCATGTAAAGATCACTGATATCAAGTGCTCACTTGTCTCAATTTATCTTAAGCAGAAGTGAGGGTAATGGCACTTACAGGAGTCTAGAAATGATAAATTAGATCTTATTGTATGAAGTCAAAGGTTAAACTTATTATTGCTCACCATAGGCCAACCTCAACCCCAGGATTAATGCCATAAACAAAAAAGAAAATTCAGTTTGCACACATAATGCACTGGGATAACGTCTCTGAAGAATTACAAAAGTGAAACGATGCCCCCTACTGCTTCCAGAAAATGCTTCTATATAAATAGGGTCTTTTGGTTCAAAGGGAAATTATCATGTAAAACCAATGAACATGTATTTTCAAACTAACCGGTGCTCATTAGCACGACATATGCCAAGGACAATTTATTTCTTCTCTGGCTTTTAATTAAAATATATGAGGGGCATTGCCTTGTAGAGGAAACTCTCAAGAACATAAACAGCTAGAGTGAAAATATAATCTAAGTTTCTCAGAAGTTATGTATTTGGGTAAAGAAAGTACAAAGATTTAATTCAATATTTTTCTTGATGTATTTATGAATACATCAAATTTCAAATAATAACTGTTATATAGTAATGATATTTTTCAAATAGCAAAGTTGATAGGATTGATTTTGCTGTCAGCTAGCAGGTTGACACAATTCATTAACAGCTAACAGAGATCATACAATGCCTTTGAGTTGTTGGAGACCACAGTTCAATTCCCAACTCAGTTGTTTAGGTTTTGGTATCACAGCTACTGTTGTAATGAATTTCTTGCTGGGCAGGTAAAGCAACAGGGTTATAGTTTGAAATAGTTTTCAGGGAAAGAGAGCGCTCAAATACAGAAGAGCCATTACCAAAGTCTCTTTTATTTGTTCTGCTTTTAAGCCACATAGACTAAACGATACCAGTACTGTTAACTCCTGATTTCCACCAGTGTAAGTGAAAAATAACCCCCAAATCCTTAAAGGTATTTGGACAGATTGAACTTCTCTAGTTCAAAGTAAAGTAGTTACATAAATATATATTTGGTACATTATTCCCTTTGATAATCGTCAGCACCCTTGAGACAATTGTTAAAAATATCAATCTTAAAATTGTTATCACCTAACTTTGTTCAAGGTTTGCAGAGTGAAATGGATACAGTTTACAAGTGTTTATGGCACAAAAATAAACAAAATTAAATCAGTAAGCAAAGTTAATGAGCTGACATCAATAGGCATAATTTTTTGTTACAACGTCTTATTTTATCACAAATCCTACCACTGATTTGTGTTCTGATGTTATTTAGACAATACTACTATGACCTTACACTGGTCATTTTCAACTCAAAGCACAATGAAGCGCTGATACAAGAGGACCAGATTTTATCTGATTCTTACGCAGATGTTCCTGCAGTGAGAAACCAAAAAACTTTTTCATTCATTGTCAAAGCAAAAGGAATTGAAATTGCAGCACCTGTATTTTGGAAAACACTTGGATAGAACAATTTCTTGTAATTTACAGGAAATTTACAAGTCATCAGAAAAAAAAATCATGATGGTTTACCCTTTGAAAATTAATCAGACTGAAGACTGGCTAGACTGAAGGTTTAGCAAAATACAAATTCCATTCAAACTTGAAAGATTGTATGTTTTACACATACATGTTTCTTCAAGTGCATATTTTCTTATCAAGATCAGAAATCAGAATTTGTCCCAGCTTAATTATTTTTTCTGTTGATGGTTTCCAGCAAACAGTTTCTGGCAAACAGTTTGGCCCTCATAGTGCTAGCCGAATAACACTAGTTTAAGAGATTGCAATGTAACTATCCTCTTCCAATCCTCACCTAATATATATCGCTATGGGTTAAGTGGACTTAGAAGTATATACAGATTTAAATAAATATAAAATGGTTTAAGTCATAGGAGACTATTTTAAACCACTCAAGAGTAGATATTGACCAGGCAGGGAATTCTAATAATTATATTTTATTTCCTTGGCAAAATTGCATTTAACTGTGCTCAATTACAGCTCAAATGCAACTGAAGATAGCCCTGACTTGTATGTATTTCTACATGTATGATAAAAGTGTGTTGCTTTAGGATTTAATAGTCTGGAGACAACTGGAGACTGACAGGACATCAGTATGAAAAAGTGGATAACATGACTGACAGAAGTTTCAAAAATTTCATCTGTCATATAAAGCAAATTACCTCCAAGTTATTTTTCCTAGATTTTGATGTAGGTGTCTTCATCATAAAACAGAACTTAGAACTGATTTCTATTACTTCTAGTGGAATAGGTTGAAATGGGATGGTATCGTCCTGAAAATCTTTTATTGTTTTTCTACCACTGTGAAAGCAAGCATGTAAAAGAAGGCATCCCATTTGTCTAAATATGCTTTCTAAATGTTAAAGGGTTAAAGCAATTTCCCGAGGTCTCTGTCTAGAAAAAGCCCTCCATTGATATTTAACTGAACTGCCTTTGCTCTGAGGCATGCAGTAAAATACACGGGAATCAAATGTAAATGCATCATTGTCCTTTATGTAAAGAAAGTCAGCTTAATTTGGTTTTTTTCACCACGATTACAAAAGCCTAGCATGCCTAGTTGCTGTAAGTAAAATTTAATGGAAATTGGTGGAAATATTCTGATTTGTAACACCTGATGATTAACCCCACTGACTTTAGTACGATTATGTTAGACCCTATTCTCACAGAAAGTCTGTGAGCCTGATTTTTGACTGCAGTGTTTTCATATAGATCACTCAAGAGAGCATCAGTTACAATGTAAATATAGCAGAAATATTTTCACACACTTCAACCCAGCAGAAGTCATTGCACGGAGTGAAATGTACTGAAAATCTGGCACAGCCTACTGTCCATACACAGAAGTTTAAAAAGCATGGTATATTCAGAGGGAAAAAAATACTCTTATTTAACTGGAGAAAAAAAATTGTTCCATACAAGAAAATGTAAGCCAAACATCACAATTCTTTTTTAGACATTAAAATAAAATTAACATTTAGGACCAGATTCTAGAAAACCTTACTAAAGTAAATCAGCACCCGTGCAAAAGCCCAGCCAGTAGGAATAACTTTATTCACTTGAAGACTATATTGTATAGCCAGACAGGTACTTCTTTTTACACCTGTAATGTTAACTTAAGATCTAATATTCTTCTATGACAATTCATTCAATTAATTTTCCTCTCTTGTTCGTTGTTACAACTTGGCTTTTGGTATTCAATTTAACTAGGACTATTACAATTTTATCTGTTCCTGTACATCTGATTGTCCATATCGATTACTTATGTACCCAAAACACTATCCCATTTCACTGCTCTTCACTCATTCAGATGAAAAGCATTTAGTCAGTTTAGCGGTCTCACTGAAGTCAAGGGCATCATACATGAAGATGAATAATGCTAATTTCTATTGGTCTTAACCTTATAACAGTTGGATTTTGTGTAAGCTATCTGCAAACTGGTATCATTCAGACATGAAAGATTTTACACCTGTTCTCATCCTGCTTTGCACAGATATAAATAGGAAAACAAAAAGCAAATCACCTACAGTTAGGCTTACTACATGCTGTATCTCTTAAAAGGATTAAAAAGCCGTTTTAAACACATCTTTCAAGCTTATCGCACCCCTTGTACCTTTCAACTATTGCTGCCACTTTCCACCAACGCTTTTACACTGTACTAAACCTCCCAGAACAAACAGAAATTAGTTGTAAGGTTCTATTCTATCAGCAGTCAGCAACCAAACAGGTACAGTACATACAAGAACATTGTAACTAGAGCTAGTGCTTTACAAAAAGGATTTAAATTCCCATAGTCAGACTAGGAGCAAAATATTTGTTTATGAAAATTCAAAAAAAAAAAAAAAGGACGGTCGACTGCAAAAGTCATAAAAACTTAATGGCGCTCAAGAACCTAAGTTTACCTTTTGATAAACTATAAAAAAATTACTTGAAAGAGCTTTATAAAATCCCTAGTTACAAGATTAGCAAGACTACTACTTTAATTTTTGCAGTTGCAGAAAATTTGATGAAGTACACCAACTTTAAACTAACTTACAGAGTGGTAATTGAGCATGGTACACTTTTTCCAGCATTTCAGCTGAAGCTGGGCTATGTATTCCTCAGAGACAGCTGCCTGATGGTGACACCCCCTCAAATACCACTTGTCATTTCTGCAAGTAATTCAGTAATATTCAATCCCCTCTCACAATAAAGATTACACTCTTATGTTATCATTTGTTTTGTCAGTCATTCAAGTGAAGCTACAATGTTTAAATACACAGCAGGCACACAGTGTGGAACCTTTGAAGTGACTGGTAATAATACAGCTAAATATTTACATTTTAAAAAACCACAAAACTGTCTTCTGGAATGTTTCCCAGGCTAAATAACAGTCTTTGCCAATACACCTGCAGCTTTTTGTAACTAATTAAGAAATTTGAGCAAACACACTCAAAAAGCCTCAAAAACCAAATGCAGACTCCATTACATAAAGAGAAAAATATTACCCACTCTCAACAACTGATGCATGTATAATTGCGATGCTTTTGTCTTTTCTTCCTTTTATAATGATTCAATTATTTACAACAGGTTCTTTTGAAAGGAATTTGGAATAAAGAAAAGTAATTAATTCTAAAATTAAGGGACAGAATAAGTTTCACTAATAGCAACTACTAGTTATAGAATCCATACCTTGGATTATTTTCAAAAAGTTTGCCTCTTGATACTAAAGAAATAAAACCAAAGCTTTGATCTATAAATTCATTAAGATGTCACCATTGCAATAAGGTCTCCAAATGGGAACCCTTCTTAATCACAAGTGTTACCAGGGCTTCAAGCATATATAAATGTCTGTCACTGCATACCTCGAGACTTGAATAAGATCTAGAAGTTTTCTTTATAAAGCATCGTGAAGTCATTTTATTTCAAACCATTTGGGGCTTTTTTGCTCTGTAGTTCTGTAAACAAAAGAATTTTAATTAAAACGTATACCAAAATCTCCTAATGAGAGCTTGACGCAATCAGAGCCAGTCTTAAGTTTTAGGATTATATTACACACAAAAATTTGAGAGCTGTAGCCAAGGCTTCTTTTCCCTTCTGAAATATACAGAAATTGAGGTATCACTTTCAGAAAAAATATGCTACTAGTTGTGTTATGACTACAAATTAAAGTTTCTTCTATTCAAATTCATGCAGGATACTTCCTATACTCTAGCATTTTAGGTCCCCATCCTGCAAACAATCGAACATATATTTAAATTTATGCATGTGAATAACCCCACTGAAGACCATAATACTAATAATGAGGATCAGAGCACTATCTGTAAAGTGCATCATCATAGACTGCATAGTTCATTTAACCAATGCAGATCTGAAAGACAATTTTAAAATTCAGTTTCCATGTTGTTTCAACTAGCACAGCTCCTATTTCAAGTATGCAACTCAAGTCCAAACATTTCAGGAAGGTCCAGTTTCATAAAATCATTTATGCAACCAATTTCCAATTGCAGAAATTTTAATAAAAAGAAGTTGCACGCGTCAGCTGAAGCAAGCTATTTTAAAACATCAAAGAAAAGGAAAAAAAACTATTTACACATTCCAGTATTTCTCCAACAATAAAACAAATAATGAACTTGGCAACAACTCACTTACATTCATATCCCACTGTAAAATATCCCACCAATGTTCCAAGTAGAAATGCATGACCAGGCATTGGGTGTAATCAATTTCTTTGACTGTTACCAGCTAAACTTTGCACTTTCCCTTCCCTAAAATAAGCCTACAAAATGCAACCAAAGATTCGGGAAACTGAAATTTCCCTCCAACTAAACAGGGCCTATCACTATGGATATTTTACTGTGAAAAGCCTGTCTTTCTTCCTTGACAAATCCTCTTTGTAAGCAGCCTATTATAAAAAGTAAGAGAATTTCTAGTGTCCTCAATCTAGCTTACACTTGGTTTTCATACACCTGAACGTGTACTTGTGACAAGAGGCTTGCAATTTCTCCCAAGCATGGGGAAGATTAAGTTTGGGCTGCAGTTTCAAATCACCACTAAAAAAAAAAAAAATTAAAAAAATTACTATAATCTAAATACATTTTCTAGTCTGAGTCACATCAATGCAGAGAGAAAGTTCCAACTTGTTTTAATAATTAACCCATGTTGCTAAACTTAAGTAAACCTTTTCAATAGCATTTGTCTTTACCACTTCAAAATGGGTTTAAGTTCGTCTTGAATGTTACTACCTAACCGGAGCAGACTGGGCCGCAGCCTTACAGAACCACTCACATTCACAGGACCTCCCTGAGACCATTATAATGCTGGAAATGACCTCTGAATGGAGACTTATAGAGAATGCATACAGAATTATACAGATTACAATAAATTCAGCACTGAGACCAAGTTTTATAACATACAGTATGTCAAAACAGACCAGAAGAAAATATACACAGTACCAAGCATTATCCACTTTATTTAGAAACCAGTAAGCTTTCAGTTATCCTGAGATATTCCAAAAGGCTGTGTTGACATAGTAGATAGAAATAAAAGCATTTTCTTTCAGCTTTCTTATGATACTTTGTACCCCATAATGCCAGTAATTTCATTTTTAATATAAAGTTTCTTGCTTACAATTTCAGTTGTAATTAATAATTACCATAATGCAACAATGACTGCAGTGACTACATTTTAACAGTTGATGGCACCAATCACCTCAAGAAATTGCCTAGCTAAATGTTAGATTACAATCTAATATGTGAATGTTATAGAAGAATTTGATGGGAAAGCAAAACACAAATGTCTAAACCACAAAACCAGAAAAATTTTTTCTTCAGGGAAGTACAGCATCTTTCTCAAATATAACACATCATCAAAACCCTATCCTGTTTAGAATGTGTGTATGTGTGTAAACGCAGTGTGTGTGTGTACACAGATGTAAATTTTTCCATTTTACCATGCCACAGACAAAAATTATATTGGAATCAAAGACATAACACTTCAAATTCAGACAGGAAAACATATATAGCTATACCTGGCATTTAGGGTGATTTTCCAACGTGCTAAGAACTGCAACCTCGTTTGGTTAAAAAGTTTCTATCAGGGATACAAATGCCTTTATCAAAATGATATTTTATCTTTTTATACTAATCCTTTCCTGGTGTAACATATAAGTAGATTAAAACAAAATATGTACACTTAGATAACACAACCATAAAATGTTCATCCTCCCTTAGGAGGCTATATTTAATGAACAGCTACTAAAAACTACCTTCACAGTGATGCTAAAGAGATGGACAAAACAAGTGGGAATCAAATAGTCTAGGGGGAACTTGGCAGATACTGACTTGCGTCTGGGATGGGAGGAGATGAAAGAAACTAAGATATTTACTCCTTTGTGCAACAATTGGCAAGTACTGTCAAATCCAGGCATTCAAAAGTCTAGTGAAGCCCCAGAGCTACTTTTTAAGATCTAATCTTATGCTTCACATCTCATCTTAAGACTTGTAAAAGTGTGTCCTGTGTTTTCTGAGCTATCAGAGCTAAGGATTTGGGGATGGGGGCTACACTTCTGTCCCCTGCGACCACAAGGGATAAAACTTACATTTCTTTTCAAATGAAATCCAAGACGACGATACCAGGACATGGCTGTGCCAACAGTGTCTTAAAACCAAACTTCTGGGCTGTGAAATCGTTAAAGAGGAAGGTTTCTTTCCTAGGCAGCTGGGCGTGAGCCTCTTTCCCAACCCGTCAGGCGGGGAGAGGCCGCTGTGTGCGGACCGCGCCTGGCGCCACCGGCTGTAGGGAACCGCCCGCCTCTTCTCCGGGCACGCCTGCAGGCACCCGAGCAAAAGAAGGAGGCGGGCGGCTCAGCCTCTGGCACAGCTCCAAGCTTCGCCACACACCGCCCGGCCGCCGGGGAGGCGGGACGGGGCCCGCCCGAGGGAGGAGCGCTTCCCCCGCCCTCGCCAAAGATGGCGCCGCGGCTGAGGCGAGGCGCTCTCCACCTCCCAGCGCGGGGCGGCACCGTCGCGGGCCGATGACGCGCGCGGGCGGCGCGGAGGGTGCCCGGGGATTCCCCGTGTTGTTGTCCTGGGGCCCGGCGGGATGGGCGGCTGCAGCGCGGGGCGGCGCGGCCGGCCCTGATGGCGGCTCGCTGGGCGGCCCACGGCTCCGAGCCGGGGCTGGATGAGTTCACCGTCCCGGCGGAGAAGAGCCGCCTTCTGGAGGGGAGCCTGGGCCGCATCGAGGGCTTGTTCGAGGTGCGGCTGGCCGTGTTGGGGGCACAGGGGGACTGGCGGCCCGCCATCCTGCCGCCGGGCCCGCCGTCCGCCGCCGCCCGCATCTGGGTGCAGCTGACGGGCGGTGGGAAGGCCGTACGCAGCGCCAAGGTACGGGGCGAGGGGAACTGGGGGCAGGGCGGGAAGTGGCGCCCAGGGGTGTCGTGGGGGCTGGGCCGGCCGGAGGGAGGCCGGGGGCCGCGTCTGCCGGCGGGACGGGCCCCTCCGTCCCGGGGCAGGGCTGGAGGCTGCTTGGCGCGGGTGGGAGGCAGAAAGGGTGGGGGAAGGAGTCAGTGGTGCACGGGGAAACAGGAACGGTCCTGCCTTGGCAAATAGGTGTGTTCCTGGTGCCAGGGTGTCTCCGGTGGTGTTGACATGAGTGCAGGGAACAAAGAGAAACCATTCAGCTGAGAAGTGCAAAGTTCGTCGGCGTGGCGGAGCGCCCGGCCGCCGCCGCCTGGTGGGACGCAGCTGCCGGCTGCCCCGGGGGCTCCGGCACCCTCCGAGCCGGCCGAGTCGTGCGCTCAGACGCGGTTACAGTGTGTCGCTCGCCTTTTGCTTCCCCCGGTCAAGAAACTCTTCAGGGTTGGCTGGGTGTCATCGTGTTTCACAGTCGCTTCACAGACTTCACTTGTTCTGTGGCATTTAGTAGCTTATTAGCAGAGCTGACAGCTTAACAGAGCTAACGTTTCCTTCGTGTAAAAGTTGGCAGTCCAGACCGCTTCACCAGCAGATAACTTTTTTAGCTTTCTTTTTAGCCAAACACCAAACGAGAGAGCCATCTGTGTGTGGCTCTGACTGTGACGCTAGTTGCTACGAAGTGTCTTTACAGAATTATTTTGTTAAATCTCTTGTACAGCTAACCTTTTGGGGGGGTTCAGCAGTAGTGACAAAATTAATATTATTCATAGTGGGCTTGGCACCTAAAGCTGTTTGAATCATGTGGTGAGAACGATAGTGTGAGCACTACCCAGGCTGGAGGTACCTTTCAAAAGCAAAATCTCAATATGCGAGCATTTGTGTCTGTCTATTTGTTTAAATACACATATATATCCTCTAAACCAATTTGCTAGTATATTTGGGCTCAGAAACTCCAGAAGCCATTACAGGTAGCATAAACAGCTATTCTTCGCTGGGCAGCTGCAGTACAACTTTCTCTTTTCCAGAAAATTAAAGTCTGAAACAAACAGCACAATATTTCCATTTTCTAATTGCTGCTTTTCCTAATAATATACAAGATGTTTTCTACTCCAAATATTTAAAGGGTATGAGAGACATGACTTCCCTTATCTGTAGAGTACTTTTCAGACCCTATGTGGAGGGATTATTGACTAGAAAGTATGAACAATTGCATGGCTTTATTGCCTCCCTTTAAAAGGTTTTTTGATAGTAATTTGTATTTTAATTCATCAGTCACATGCAATATATTTTTCAGTGCTGTTTAGTAAATATAAAAAAATAAAAGTTCACAGATTTTTAGTATCCTTTTTTCTAATTATGTTATTGTCCTGTTGCTCTGAAAAAGCAGTCATATCACGACTAAGGCATGAAAAGTAATCCTGTGGATTTTATTGCAGAAGCAGTTTGTGCTAATATGGTCTTGGAGCAGCCTGTGGCGATGTAACTCAAGAGACGATAGGAAGTGGTGTTATGTTATCCATTACCTTGTATTGGTTTTCAGTTCCACTTAAAAGAGAAGTTTAATTTCTGAAAGTAAAGATAATAAAATGTGGTATACTTGAGAGTCTGTGACTGCAGCTTAGAAACTGGTTTCACTACATTGCATAATTTTAAGCACAGAAAGAGACAGTTTGGGGAAAAATAATGCTACCTGAAAGAAGAAATAACGTACTGTGTTGACAGAGTTCTGAACTCTGACACATTTAAAACAAGGTAGTATAGTGAATTTGCCTATAGCAACTTCTAGGTGGCAGAAATAGCAATGGGAGGTGTTTTTTTTTTTAAAAAAAAACAAAACAAAAAAAAAACAACACACACAAGAGGCAACCACCACAGCATATTTAAAACCTGAACTTCTAGAACACAGAACTAGCTGGAGCCTGGAGTTTTCTCAGTTACTTGTCAGTATCATCTGCTTTTTCAAAATACTGCGTTTCAAAGCCTCATGTGGAAAGCTGGCTTGCTGTTGAGCTTTTTGGGTGTGATTTTCTTTGGTGTTACATATCTGTTGTAAGTAGGTGCTCTGGCAGTTGTAGTTTTAAAATACAAATGTTTTATTTGGTTACTAAGGGAATCTGTGAGAGTCCTGATAGTGGTTTTGTCATTTGTTTGGTTTTAGCTCTTTTAATGGATACTACTCTGGCTACTAGTTATGTTATGCCATGCTACATGATCAGTGTCCTTGATTCACTAGTAGTAAGTATAGAATAAGTAACATGTAATAACTACTTAAAAATACAGGAGAGAGCTACTGCTGTGATGAGCCTTTGGAAATTTTCTTTAGAAACTGTTTTTAGAAGTTCAGTTTTATGGACTAGGTAGAATTCTCTAGTGCAAGGCATTTGTTCGTGAAGTGTATGTTCTCTTTGACCAAAGAATGAGAATGGGAGAATAAATTTCTTTAAACTTGTCTTTTAAACTGTTTGGGCTACAACTTAAATACTCTGTTACTATCCTTTTCATTTAAACAGCAGGTTATAAAAGAGAGTTAGCCTTCTGAGATCTATTTAAAAATAATTTCAGATATCTGTATTTTATCTCTATTATCTGGTTTACTGGCAGTATTTACTTTGTCGCATTTGTTATGCTAAGTTGGCTTTATTTTCTAGTGTACTTGTCCATTACAGACCTAATCAAAACTAATTTTATATATTAGCTGTTTACGAATATTCATTCTCGTGTCTCTTTCTCCTTCTAGGAGTATATTAAGGGACTTTGTGAACCTGAACTAGAAGAAAAGGAGTACTACCCAAAGGACATGCACTGCATCTTTGTTGGTGCACAGAGTCTGTTCCTCAACAGTCTTATTCAGGATACCTGTGCTGATATAACAGTGCTGGAAATAGGATTGCTCAGTATTAAAGGGGGTGCAGAAGCTGTTGTTATGGCTCAAAGTCACATTCAGCAGTTTGTGAAGCTTTTTAAGAGTAATGAAAGCTTATTAAGCGACAATGAGTCAGGGATTAAAAAGCAATTCAGACAATTTGTGGAAGCACATGCAGATAAATATACAATGGATTTACTGATTTTGCCTAGCTCACTAAAAAGAGAACTCCTAGCTCTCACACGAACTGAATGTTGTGAAGTGGAGAGCGATATCATAGATCTTACGGGTTCTGAAAGCCCAACAGAGTTTTTACAGAACAAAGCCTTCAAAGTAATTGCTACAAACAGAGATGGAAGAGCAGATGGTGAGGAAGCAAGAAACAATGCCGGGACACCTGTAACTGAGCTTACAAAGCAAATGGACACTGTGTTTTCTGATGCTCCTGAAACAAGTTTTGTTCCCATAAATGTTGTGCCTCTGTTAGAAGTAGAGGTGTCTAAAGAAAGACAGTCATGTAAACGAAGATCCTCTGATGATGAGGAAAGGCTCCCTAAAAAGCATTTCTCTTTGGAAAATGATCAGGAAGTAAAATCCGCTTCAGACAGCAACGCAGTTATTGATCTGCTTTCGGATGGCTGCAGTGAATCAGATGATCCCAGTTACTGCCTTAAAGAAGGTGATGATATCAGTGAGGAAATGGAATATAAGATTCTTGTGAACTTTTTCAGAACAATGGGGTATTCCCAAAATATTGTAGAAAAAGTTATTGGTATCCTAGGACAATCTGTGGAACCGTTAACATTGCTAGAAGAAATTGAAAAGGAAAACTTAAAATTTCAAAAAGAAAGTGAACAGTCATCTCAAAAGCCCAGAACTATCAATCCTCCTTTAGGAAGTAATGCAGAAAATTCACAAAAGCTAGAAGACAAAGGCATTTCTAGGAATAAAAGTCCACTTAAATCCAATCATACTACAAAGGAGACAAAAAAGGAGTATCACAAAGTAAGAGATTCACCAGGCATGCAAGTTGATGCAGAAGACAAAATGCATATGTTGGTATGCAAACCTCCTTCTCCTTCCAGAAAAAATTCAGCTATATGCTGTAAACAGAGAGACATTTATTGCCCTGGTAAGAATCACAGTTCAAGGTCAAGTGATATAGAAATCGATGGTGGTGTAACTTTCAGCACTATACAAGCTGGAGCTCTAAAAGAAGTTGATTTTGTAGCCAGAGGGAGCTCAGATGTGCAGCGTATTTCAAGTAAGACTAAAACTGCAGTTCAGCAAAAATCTGCAAGGCCCTCAACTGTACAGAATAGTCATCATGGTTTTGAGGACCAATTAGGACACTGCAGCTCTTCTTCTCAAGTGAGATCTCTCAACCAATGCCAAACCTCAAATTCTGAAAATCCTATCCCAGACCAGGTGTTGTCTTCACAAATACATCTTTCAAATACTGATAGAGAGACAGTGGGACCACACAGACGTCATCCTGATCCTTCAGTTACTGGAGTTCAAAGATTTTTGGAATCTCTGAAAAAGCCATACAAACTGGAGTTGAAAAATGAACCTGGGAAACCCTATTTAAAACATATCATTATAGATGGAAGCAATGTTGCAATTTCGTAAGTATTGTTCTTTTCAGATATCTCTTCAGTAAAAGTTCAATGAGCTTTCAAATGAAATAGGGACTAAGAGGTTGCTGTGGCATGTGTAAAGTTTTTGCTAGCTAGCTTTTTGGTGCCCAACAGTCCATGTACACACAAGGTTTTTCAGCTACTGGTAATGGCTGCATGGGTAACTTATGGTGAGGCTTGATAATGAAAAATTACATGAGATTGACAGTAGCCATTTTAATTTCCAATGCGTAGCAATTTTGATAGTTTTTATTCTCTGTTTAGTGACAGCATTCATTTTATAACTGACTTCTTTTGGAGTTGTTGTTATTCTCACAGCATGAGATACCGTGCATGGAAGGAAATTCAGAAGTTTTTAGCAGGTGCACTATATGACACTGCAGTACACAAATCCAGCTAGAACAGTGTAGTTGTGGGATATTCTATCATGAAACAACTCTTGTAGTATTTACTTTTGGTTTAAAAAAATTACTTAGCCTGAAGTTGAACAGGTGCAATAAATGGTTAAAATAGAATAAGGAAAATCCTTGATTTTGACTTAAAAATTGTTTGGTAATTGCAATATACTGGAAAATATTTTCTGTAAAGCCTTTTAAGACTTAGCTTTCTTGTTCTGGTAGAAACTTGCAAATTTGTAAAAACAGGTAGCTCAGATTTATGAAGCCCAAATACAAAAACAATCCAAAATGAACTTAAACTGAATAGGCAATGGAAACTAAAACTAGGTATACGTTAGAGGCAGATAACATCATTTTCGATAACAAGATGTTTCAAAATGAAAAGTGAACTAATTCTACAGCATTTCTTACTAGGCAGTGGTCAAATTTGAAGCCCGATTTGTGCCATTTCAGAGCAACGTACTTTGAACTATCAGTGCTCCAGCTCAATGTAACACTTCAGTCAGAAGTAATTTCAGTGAGCTCAGCTCTGTTGCAAGCAATTTTATGCATGAAACTTAATTTGCACTGCACGCTCCTAACACAGGAGTTGAGTTACCATCAACTTAAGTATTTTGGTTTTATTACTTTTGGTCTTAGTGTCTTGTGGTTTTTAAAGTGGTGGTTCTTATATGGTAGTAAGGTATTTGTCCTTTAACAACATTACACATTAGTGCTTGAGTCCTGCTAATTTTTGCAGGTGTAGGCATGCAACAAAAATATTCCATCCCCCTCCATAAAACGTGCAGAATAGAACAGGGAACTGTGTCTATGTGTGCCCACACTTCTTTTATTCCTCCTGATACCTGAAAGAATGTACGCAGACAATAGTAAACCATTACAGGGCTGTTGGATAACTGTAGGTTGTTGGCTGATAAGGCACTATGCAAACAAACCCTATGAAATGGGCACAGTTAATACTGAAAAGATCAAGAAATCCCTTTCACTGACTATAATGCAGGGATTTTGCATTATTGTAAATATCTTCTCATTCCTCTCTTTTTTTTTTTCCTTCATCCCCCCAACTGTTTCTGTTGTAGACAACTTTGGAAGGCATTGCCAATTACAATTTTCTTTTTTTATTTTCTCTTTTTTAAAGTTTGTTATAAATAACTGGAATAGCAAAAATCACTTAGAACCTATATCTCTCTAAAATTTTGTGCTTTGCTTTATTAATTTTAACATTTGTCTCGTCAAAAACTATCCTTGAATTGGTTGCTGTGCTCTATTCAGGAGGAGGCTTGGATTTCTTCTTTTTATATTAAGTCACTTTGGCCAGCACGCATGTCAAAAGGTTTTGTCAGCATTTGTGTTGTGGTTTCAGTTGGGATAGAGTTAACTTTATTAGCAACTGGTATAGTGCTGTGTTTTGGATTTGGAATGAGAAATACTTTTGATAGCACACTGGTGTTTTCGGTTGTTGCTAAGCGCTCAAGGCCTTTTCTGCTCCTTACGCCGCCCCAGCAGTGAGCGGGCTGGGGGGCACAAGAAGTTGGGAGGGGACACAGCTGGGACAGCTGACCCCAGCTGACCAAAGGGATATTCCATACCATGTGATGTCATGCTCGGTATATAAAGGTGGGGGAAGAAGAAGGAAGGGGGGGACATTTGGAGTTATGGTATTTATCTTCCTGAATAACTGTTATGTGTGATGGAGCCTGGCTTTCCTGGAGATGGCTGAACACCTGTCTGCCCATGGGAAGTAGTGAATGAATTCCTTGCTTTGCTTGCGTGCGTGGCTTTTGCTTTACTTATTAAAATGTCTTTATCTCAACCCACAGGTATTTTTTGTCACTTTTGCTCTTCCGATTCTCTCCCCCATCCACACTGTGGGTAGTGAGTGAGCGACTGCATGGTTCTATCAGCCAGCTGGGGTTAAACCACAACAGTTTGCTGTGGGTCTTCTTGTTTTTTTGGTTCTTTTTTAGTTTTGGAATACAAAAGTGAGCAATGACAAATGCAATATTTCTTCTTAATGAGGAAGTGGTAGTTTTTAAGAATAAACTGACTCGCTGTTCTCCTGCTCCACTCACCAATGTAACAATAAGTAAGAGTAAACTTACTATGAGAATTAGCGATTTAAGATTTTTTTTGGTGCATTCAAAGTTCCTCTGCTGAACTTGCCTAAGCCCTTCCAAGTGCAGAAATTAGTTTTCGTTCTGGAACCATGCTGCCAGAACTAAAATGGAGTACTTCAAGCAAAACAGTAGTAATTCTGAGAAAGATCATCTGTATCCCCAGACAAGTGGGAAAAGTTCAGGCTATTTCTTAAAATAGGCTATATTTTAAAATATGGATTTCAATCTTGGAAGCTGGAAATCCTGAAGAGCCTCATATTAGCTCTATTATCTTGTATTTAGTTGTAACTAATTCTTGAATAGGATATTTTCAAAGAATAGGCCAGAGTACTACCAGTAATCCCATGAATTCTGGAGGATGCTCTTAGACTGAGAAAAACACATCTGACTGGCTAAGATACATGTATCATAGGTCATCTACTTCCAGCTATTAGATGAAAGAGGCTTCCCAAAAGAATAGGCTTAAGTGCTCTGGGGAAGAAAATAAGCTTTTTTTTTTTTTTGGGGGGTGGGGTATGTTCTTTACTTACGTAGAGTACCAGATGATACCTGGAAATTCCTAGACATATAGTTCATTCAGAAAAAAATTCTGCTGATCTTTTAAACTTAATTCATGTAAAAATGTATCTCACTTAGCCTGTTTTTTTGACAGGCTGCTTATGTGTTTGCACATGTTTCTGCTAGATCACTATTTTTCCCCATTCAAAACAAAACATACATTTTTCAAGATGATTAGCTTCAAATGCAGTTTAAGGACCAAGGACCTAGTAATATAGAAATGCTTGCAGTTAGTCCAGAAAGTCTCCATAGCACAGATGAGGTGTCAAAAGTAAATCTAAGTAACTTCCTCTGTTTATGAGAAGGAATGTCTGAAGATTTCTTAACATGTAACCTTTCCTACCAAGTGATCATTAATTGAAGAAGATGATGATCATCCTTATAAATTGATTTCCCCAGGTTAAAGAGCCCAGAGCTAGACCTTCATGACTGGCAACTGTTAAACCTTTCGGGTCAATCACTGCAGAATTAATTGAATTAATACATTAAGATTTTCTGTCATTTTATAGTCTTGCTAACTTCAAAGGGGAGGTCTGACATGATCCAGAACTCTTGACACTGCTTTAATTAAAGTACAATGTTTTGTTACAGTAAATTGTTTTGAAAGTAACCTTATTTCCTCATGTTCCAACTCTGTTATTTAGAACACGGTGATGTAAAAAAGCAAGTCACAACTGAGTCAGGCTACCTTGAACTTTTTAAAATGATTTCCCAAACATGTATTAGTGGAAGAGAAATGCAAATTGTTGGGATCATGTAGAAAATAACAAACACACCACATCCTGTTTGTCTAATTATTTATTTATTTAATACGGAGAGATTTTTTTCATCTGTGGGGTTTTCTGTTGGGTTTTGGTGGTGGTGTTTTTCTTAAGAACAGCCAAATACATCTGAAACCAATGAATTAAAAGATGGTGAATAAACATCTACCGATCTCCCTGATGGCTGTGAGATTACTGTAGGCAGTGCTCTCCTAACTTTGATTTAGCAGCCCTATCAGTAAAAAAATCTTCGAGCATGCACCCCCAATATATGTGTATTTATCAACTATATATGTGCATTACTGAAGTTCCAATACCTCCTTCATGCACCCCAATGGATTGTCTTACACAACAAGGGTGCCCCCACATTAGAACGGGGCATAGTAGCTGAGTACCATTGGCATGCAGTCCCCACATACTGTCATAGAACATCTGCTGCCTGCCGCTCAACCAAATAAAAAATCTGCTTATGAAAAGCAAAGGACAGAGAACTGCCTCAAAATAGCAGAACCACCAAGATATTTAAATGTGCTACTAAATAATCAATGCATGGGGCCTGGGGGTTTTTTAATGTAGGTATTCTGCAGCTTCCTTCTGGCTAAACAATGCCTCATTATTTTCTTACATCTTAGAAACTGAAGAATTGATTTCAATTTTGATTTGAATTGTTTTCAGTTTTACTTCTCAGTACCTTGAGGTTATGGACATCTGCTTCCATGCCTGTGTTGGTTTGGGGTTTTTTGACGCCCGAGTGTCATGTGTTTGGGGGATGGGGTGGAATGAATGCATTGCCTGCCTGCTTGGACTAAAGCTGAATGGGCTTCCACATCACTACTTGTGTCTTAACTCTTGAAGACTTCAGGAAGCTGAAGAATTTTCCCTCTTGACATGTGCAGCCTAGTAAAAATTGCACATTGATCTCTAAATGCTAGCTGTTCTTTCAATGTGCTTGTTGAATAAGAGAAGGTCCAGGTATTACTCTAACCACTAACAAGTATTTTAAAAAATTGCCTTTCTTTATGTGCCGAAAACAGGCCTTTCAGGACAGACCAAAACATCCAGATAGTTGTCAGGAAATTTTAAATTAAATTTTATTAAAATGTGGAAGAAACTCAGAATGAAAGAATAATTGAATGGAATTATTTCTTGCTCAAATTGTTTGTAAATAATATGTGCTTTCCTTAATTAGTTACAAAACCAAAAGGAAGATGTTACATGTCCCAGAAAGCAACCTGCTGTTTGGTGCTTTGTGCTGCTTATGATCATCTCTCGTTTAACTTCAGAAATACCTTTGTAGGGTCTTTATGGGTTTTTTTTAAAGAACTTGGACAGCCAAACCTGGTATTTACAATGGCAGTAGGGGAACAGATGTAGTCTTTGAGATGGGTGTCTTGAAAAGACCACCTTGCTGTGGTAATTTGCTGTCCTTCAGATGTTTACCTAGCTCAAATAAAGCATTTCATATCTCTGTTCATCTAGCAGTGACATATTTATAGCTCACCTTAATTCTACATGTTATTTGATAAATATATCACTTATATTTACAAGCTCTTTTCTTTTTTCTTGAAGTTGCTACAGAGCAGGAGTGTTTGATCATACAGGACGAATCAAGAGCTGCTGTTCTAGGCTTTAAAATGTTTGAAAACTAGAGAGTACTCTGTGTAGTTGAGCAGGTGTAAAGCTCTAAAACAGGAGAATGGACAAGTAGAGAAGATGTAATTTTCAACATGAACGTGGAGACCTCTGCATCTCTTGAAGTCCAGTTGAGAGCCATTAATACAGTGAAAGTGTTTAACGGAAGTTTTCCAGTTTATTGAATAGGACATCTAACTTAAAGTGGGGTGTGATGACTGTGTTTTAAGTTTATAACCTCGAAGGCTTACAAGGGGTAACTCTTCTGTGACAATTGCATTCCTTTATTTGACTGCTCTTGAAATCAAGAACACCTGATTTTATTAGGGCAAGTGTGGTGAAGGATCTATTTTTTATCTCCAGAAACTCTGTTAATAACTCAGATTCTTGCCTCTTGTAGTTCAGATGTAGCTTACTCATTTTTCTGCTCTTCTACATAAAAACATTCCTCTCCAAATTCAGAGAGCCTTAATAGATTTATATTTTGATAAATTTATTTTAAAATGAGTCTACAAAATTGGAAAAGGATACATGAATGCTAATAAAGGCTGAGTTTCACAGTAAAATATTTCCATGGTGATGTTTTAAAGAACTCTGTTTAGAAGACTTCCTGCTACGTTTAAGTAGGGGTTTAAAGGTAAAATTCTATTCAAAACTAGTAAGGCTTACTATTAGGCTTATAATGTACGATTGCGTGTTAATTAGGAAACCAGTTTAAAATACAAATATCTCTTGATCACTTATTGTTATGAGAAGCACTTCGTAGTGTTTTAACATCTAACTTGAAACATAGAGTATGTACTACTTTGTAAGAAGTCTTTTGCTGGTTCATGCCATCAGATTCATTCTGAATCAGTGTGTCTTTTCTAACTAAATATGTCTTTGTTTTGTCTAAGTGTGGCCTCTAATCTATGAAAGTATGAGGGGAAAAGTTTCTGAATGAAAACTGGATTTAGCCCGTGTAAGGTGCTAGTAGGTGTTCTGTAGGAATTTATTCTAGAGGTATTTTTGATTCTGTCTTCTGTACTTTGAGATTCTTCTTCCATTGTTCTCCTGAAGTTCAGTTTCCAGAATCTGGTTAGACAGTTAATTGCTAAAGGAGGACTTCCTGCCACGTGTTAAATGGGCACATAGGATCATTGGGATAATTCAGATTGAGAGGGACCTCACAAGGTCCTCAACTCCGATCTCTGTATTACTCATATTGGGCAGTTGCCACTTTTTCTGGCAAGTCACTTAACTGCGTTGCAAAAACAGGTAATGAACATCTTACATTTTTAAATGGGGGAGAGGGGAAGATTGCCACTAAAATACAGTGTTTTGAAGATCTTTCTTCCAAGATATTTCATTATTTTGCATGAAAATGGTAGCTCAGATTGTTGAAATGACGGTAGAGGAGGCCCAAATATCTTAGATTATCAGAAAACTTCAGATGTAATCCTTGGGAACTAGCTGAACCGAAAGTGTTATATTTTGCAGTGGGACTGTATTTAGAACTACTACATTATTGGATTATGATAATTTTAATCTATAATCAATAGATTTTGGAAACCATCACTATTGGCCTCTCTTTAAAGCTAAACCCAGTTCTAATTACCCAAATATTGTTGTGCCCACAAAACTGAAAGGAGACCGAGCTTTAAAGTTGCAAAGTGATGTTTCCATTCTCTTCTTTTGATGAAGATCTCTTTCCATTTATGAGATTCCTCATCTATAACATCCATGTACCTCTTATTTTGGTGACGCAATATGTGTAAGTTAAAGCTTCATTTCGCAAGGTATTGTTCTGTTTTCTTTGTATTCATGGTAGTAAAACTCTAGTGAATTTAATCTTTTTCTTTCTTTCACTCCTAGTCATGGTCTAAGGAAATTCTTCTCCTGTCGAGGAATTGCAATATCTGTTGATTACTTTTGGAAACGTGGCCACAGAAATATTACCGTATTCGTTCCACAGTGGAGAACAAGACGTGATCCTTACATTACAGGTGAGGGAAATAGTTTCCTAATGTTTTCTTTAACTGAATTGTAACTATTTTTTTGGATACTTCTGTGAAGGATGAAGGGAGGAGGAATACTTCATAAAACATTAAACATGAGTAACTGGGTTTCCGTGTACAACCTGAGACACTCTAAAGTGCTGTTTAGGCTAACTGATGTGCCATAAGTGGAGGCCTTCTTGTTTTGTTTGGGTTTTCTTTGCTCCTTAACTTCTAGTTTCAGCCTCTTCCTCACCATTTATTAGCAATTCTTCAGCTATCAATATGTCATTTCTGAAGATTAATACGTACAAAAATACCAAGCTTCTCTGCTAATTATATCTCAGACTAATTGTCAAATCTAAATAGCTTAGAAGAAAGCTTTTGTTTTTAAGAACAGTTGTTTCATGTTTTAACAGAGCAGGATTTCTTAACACAGCTCCAGGATGTTGGAATATTGTCTTTAACCCCTGCAAGGATGGTTTTAGGAGCAAGAATTGCTGCTCATGATGACAGGTATGGAATATATGTAGTTTTAAAGTCTTTTTGAACATCTGACTAATGGTTGTAAAAGCTTAATAATTCATAAATGGTAGTATTAGCTAGTTCTTCAACCTGTCCAGACAGAGCGCTGTGCATCTAATTTAAGACTGAGCTCTAAATCTGTTACGTTATTTTACTGTCCTAAGAAACATTTTTATACATAATTCTCTAATAATATTGTACATACTATTTCCAGAAATTCATGGAAAATATCAAATTTTCATGGCAATTAAAAAAAAAAAAAGTTAATCCATTTCAAATGTTATCACTTGCATTGAGGAAGAAATTAGTCTTTTAGTAATGTCTTTATGCTTTCCTGATCATCATTCTACCCCTGAGTTGTCTTTTATGGTTGGGGAGCACTATCATAAATCTGATCAGGTGCTATTTTGGTTTGGGTTTGTTTTTTGGGTTGTTTTTTTTTCTGTATGCCATTGTGGCATACTGACATAGATGTGTATTTGGAGCAGTGTATTTGTAACAGCATGTAGGCTAGTAAATTTCAAAGTTAATTTAACCACCAAGTTCAACTTCAAAATGTGGAGGATCATCTTTCAGTGAACAACACTAAGCTTTAGGGTTTTTTGTTGAGTGTTGGGGGGTTTCCTTACACTTTTATTGCCAGATTTTCTCAGTCTTAACATGCTTAAAAGCAGTTTGCAGCTTCGAAATTGTGTTCTGCAGCTAGCTACAGTTCGCTGGACTTTGGTTTCTTCCTTCCTACTAATAATCATCCAGACTATATTTTTCTGACCACAAAATTGTCAGGTTTTTGCATCGTGGGCATGCCTGTTTTTTGTTAGGTTGCGCAGTCACGTACCTGATTGCAGAACTTGATACGCAAAAGATATGTAGAGTGCACTTAATTTATCTTCCTTGTTAAGATGTAGCAACTCTGATCTCTTAAATCATAATGTTGTAGCAAAAAAAAATGTAGAAGGCAGCGAAGTTGGAGTTGCTCACACACTAATATCTTATATACACCCAGCATTTCATATAAAATGCTATGTAGGTGCGGTATTTACAGTTGATATTACTGTGGAAATGAGTGTTGTGATAATATATTGGCACTTTCATCAAAAGTGTACTGTAAAAGAACACAATCTGTTACCTCTTTGCTAAAATAGTTTCAAATGGCAAAAAGTTTTTTTTTCTGACAGGTTAAAAAAAAAAAAAAAGAAATTCATGATATTTTCTTAATAGATGAAGTAGATACTTTTTGTCCTGGTTTGAGATAGAACAGAAACAATTTTCTTTTCCGTAATTTTACTTTTCAGTTAAGTCTCTTCTAATTGACTGCACCGTCTGAAATTAATAACTTATTTTTCAGACAGTGTCTGCTTCTAGCAGTGATAAGGTCTGATGTTTACAGTTAACACTAAGGAATGGTATGCAGAGAGCCTCTTGCTTGTACTTGTTGCTGTAACAAGCAAGGTCAGCTAACTTTATGTGCCAAGTTGGAGGGTCAGAAGTGGAAGTGTAAAGGGTTTGCACGTGTGGGTAGGAGTGGACAGGACAGGTGACCCCCAAAAGTGGCCAACCGGATATTTCATCCCATCTGCGTCATGCTCAGTATAAAAGCTGAGGGATCAAAGGGTCAGCGGTTGGCATCCAAGGAGGACTCTCTCTGTTCTTTTGCTTTTGATCCCAATCCGTATGTTCCTGAATCCAATTCTTAAATCCAGCTCCCGTCTGCTGCTGAGTCTAGTGCCAGGGCTTGCCAGTGACGTGATTGTCATCCTGGGAGCTCG
Organism: Chroicocephalus ridibundus; assembly: GCF_963924245.1. Lineage (NCBI taxonomy): Eukaryota > Metazoa > Chordata > Aves > Charadriiformes > Laridae > Chroicocephalus > Chroicocephalus ridibundus. The sequence continues at coordinate 80,591,931 of NC_086287.1, forward strand.
ATATTGGTTTTGTATATATTTGTAGATATTTCATTATTTTCTGAATAATATTTTTATCTTATCTTTTTATGGTTGATATTTCATTAAAGCTATTTTAAGGTTTTTCTCAATCTATAAGTGTCTCTCCCTTATCCTCTCTCCCTTCCCCTTCTGGGAAGGCATCTGTCATTCATTTAGTGGCCAGCCCAGCCTAAACCATCACACCTTTTGTCATAATTTATTTAGCAACAAAATGGTTACAGCACTCTTTGTCAACAAGTGTTGACGGGCTAACATGCATAACAATATCTTGCAGAAGACAGATGTTAATGCTGAGCAAAAAAGTATATGTGTTGGAATGTGTAATAAATACTATACTCTTTTGTAAAGGAAACCATTTATCTCTACAAATATTTCAGAATCTGATAATCATGTGGGTTTGGGGGGCTTTTACGGAAAAAAAGCCTCCCACGAAGACTCTTCTGCGCTAAATAAATGCATGCTACCTAAAACGTTGTTTAAAGTTACATGGTGGGTCAAAACAGTAATTTCCTGGTAATCGAAGTGCTTGTTTTCATGCAAATAGATTACTCTTGTGTTGTTTAACATTTAGTCTGCTTTACTGAAAATTGTCTAAAGATCTAGAAAACTATCTTAATGGTCTTTGAAATGAATTTTACAGGTTTTTATTACACCTTGCTGATAAAACTGGAGGTGTTATTGTGACTAATGATAACTTCAGAGAATTTGTGACAGAATCACGTGCCTGGAGAGAAATTATTCAAAAAAGGTAATTACTCAATTTCTGTGAAAGCTTAAAAGGATGTCTGTCCTTACAGTTGTTCATGTGGGACTTTTTATTTTTAGTTAATCTATCATACAGTTCTGGTAGAGCCCAACAAAGTACTGTGTTTGTTTCACCACTTTGATTCAAGGCATTAGAATCATGTGTTGAGTAGTCTAATGTCCCTATTATTTATATATTCTCTGATGTAAACCTGTTAATCATTCACATAAGTAGGATCTTGGTGTAACAGCAAAGCTATATCACTTCTGAAGCTCAGTGTTAGACCCTGTTAGAGTATACACTTTGTTGTCCATTCTCATAGGCCTTCTTGTTCTACATTTCACTCCTTCAAGGAGGCGTGATAGCTGATGCAGACATACAGTATCACTTTCAAGGTTTCAGTATTGTCGCAGATGGAAATGTTTGACACTGTTATGATTTAGCAGTGATTCAAAACTTACTGACGATGTGAGGTAGATTAAGAGGTTGAATTTTAGTAGCACTTAATCATTAACCGATTTAAAGATTTACAAAGTGATTTAATAAAATAATTAAACACAACTTATGTACAGATTTGAAGATGACAAGATTCACACTAATTTACCATAAGGTATCCCAAATTAATACATACACATATGAGCAAAAGCATATATCCCAAATTATATGCTTTTGCTTAGATGTATATATATTAAGCACACACATGGGTCTCTAACTGTTGGCATCAAAGATGCCTTAGTAGTGGGCGACTCCAACGAGCTGACAGGTACCCCTTTTGACTCCTATGTGTGCACAGACAAACAGAAGAACAACCACATCTGTAAAAGCTAATGGGTATATCAGAAACACATAGACTGAGAGGTGGATGAAAGGGAGCCTAGCCTACAGATAAAAATTTCCCTTTTCCCAAGTTTAGAGTAAATACTCACAATACTGCTGATACTTATTTCGGCATTCCTCAATGGGTGAAAATTGAGACTCGGGGGGTATTGACTTGCCCTGGCCTTCTAATCCTCAGGGTGTCAGCCTGAGTGACATCCCAACTCAGGGGAGGTGCTGGCCACAGCCCACTGCGATCCATAAGAGTTCAAAGGGTCTTACTAGAATCACTACTTGTAGGATCCAAGATAACTGTCTTCTGTCAGGTACTTTTCCACTCTGGCCCAGGTAGGACAATGGGATGTTTTGGTACTTTCCACCAGTTATACCAGCCCAGAACCTGCTAGATCTTGGGGTCCCGGTATCCTCCCCTCTGTGGCCATGATCCATATATTGTCAGGAGTGATCGATTATAGTTATTATTTTCAAACAGTAGGAGTTATGGGAGTCAGGCGCACTAAGGGGTTGCGATAGTGTCCTGGTCCATTGCTCTCCACCTTTTCTTTCTTTCATGTTAGACTATTATGTATCTTTCTGGTTTGTTGTATTATTCTGTGGCTCAAGGGGGGAGGAAATTGTGCCAAGTACCAAGAGGCCTAAAGGAGGGGGAGTTGCACCACCGCAATCCGCCCTGTGACTAAAGTCAATATAACTTATAGACTGGCAGTGTGGTTGCTTCTTGCCTCTATGCCTATAAACAGGGAATGCTGCAATCCAATTATAATTTGAGGGAAACTTTGTGTTTGGCTGATCTCTGAGTTTCATTAAATGTGGTTAAGTGACATTATATATGCAGGGAAATTTTTGCAAAAATGTAACTTGTTTAGCCATCCTCCAAACTCTAATGTATAAAGCAATTTTTAACAACAAGCATAACATAACAGCAATCAGTAAGATCACAATAGGGTGCAACACCAGGTTTAGTATTCCAGTTGCTGTAGGAGACCATCCAAACAGGACTTCCCACCATCGATATTCTCCATCTCCTTTGACTCTTTTTAACACTTGATGTATTTCTTCAGCATTTCAGTTGACTGTGATAAGGGTCTTTTTGTCTGGTTTCTCGTGCTTGTTGTAGGAGGCTGATTAAATCAGGGTGGTGAAGGAGTTGTTTGATTATAGTGGTATTCATTCTGATAGGTGTGAGTTGTAGCTGGTAATATAACATGTAATGTAACCAATCATTCTTTACTGTGGTACAACAAATTGGCATAGTTAAACAAAATAATAAACACTTGCAATATATCCCTGTAGCCATTTCCCTGTGATTGTTGAGTGTCCTTTGGGTTTAGAGGAGTTCACTTAGCTATAAAGTATCCGTGCTTCAGCTTGTAGACTCTTTGTGAAGTAGGGTTTCTCCTGTGCAACTGGTTTCTTTTTTTAGTTCACTTAGGTTTTTGTTTTGGTTTGGCTTTTCCCTCTCCAGTTGAATCCAGCAGTGTCATTTTACTATTAAAGTATGATCTTCTGTTGCCCAAATTTCCCACTAATCCCTCAGAGTCTCCCTGACATCTTCCGAGGCTACATCTCCTGCAGTGACTGGGGTCTGTATAAGTCTAAACAAGTAAATGAAAACTGCCTTGGATTCTGACAATGTAGCTGGGAGGACATGGAACTGATGTTGGCTAATCATGTAGGTATTTATGCTATTTCTTGAGTGAGTTCTACCCAAGTCAGGTTATGTTTTCCTACAGAACTTCGTCAAGAATACTTAGCACGTCATTCAGAGTCTGTGGTTTTTTAAGAGCCTGTGTTAACATCTGCTATTAGTTTTACTTCTGGGGAAATTCCACTGTACCAAATTCTCTTCTCACAAACAAATTTTAGTTGAACTGATTTCCTTTAATGCAGATTTCCATCTGTCCCAGAATGATTCCAGAAAAAAAGCTTATCATCTTAACTGTAAACAGCTAATGCTATGTTTGCTAGTTATGTGGCTTTCTGATAAGATAAGCATTTTAGCTGTGTGGTTGAAGATCCTTACAAGGAAGGGGAGTTTGAACAATCAGAAAATCTTCTCTAATCACCAAGAAAATTCCACCCTGGACTCGTTGCAAAAGATTTGCAGTCATCCAACACTTGCTGTCAAAAAAAAAAAAAATAAAAAAAAAAAAATCTGTGTTCTGCAGTGCAGTGGGAACAGGTCACGTAAGCTCCCATTAAATTATTTTGGCAGTGAATGCTTGTTGTATCTAAAATGGGTTGCTAGTGAAGTTTCAGTGACCCCTCATGTGGGGTGAAGTGTCTGCTCAGCAACTTGTCCTATGCTACAGAGGTGAAGGGCAGCAAGGGCGTAAATTGTAGTAAATAATTGTTAGTAAATAATATTGAAATAACTGTCTTGCAGGTTGCTCCAGTACACTTTTGCTGGTGACATATTTATGGTTCCTGATGACCCTTTGGGAAGAAATGGACCCAGGCTAGATGACTTCCTTCGAAGTGAAGGCTGTTCTAGGTACAAGCACTGTTTTCACTTCTGTTTGAGACAGTTACAATTTCAAATGCAAGATAAACCATTTTCCATGTTCGCTTGAACAATTCTTTAGATCTATACAGTAAAGGTACAGTGAAATTAAGCAAGAACACTGTAGGATGTAGTAGCTTAACAAAAACATGTTTTTCCTATTACTTCAGTCTGTTCAGAGACTGCTGATGACATTTGCACCTAATCAAGATCTCTCTCAGAACTCAGATAAGACAATAACTTCCTCTGAAATTTGGTTGTGGTGGCTTTCGTACAAGGGTGGTCCAAACTGTGTTAACATGGCACAAATCTGCCAGTGGTTTGGGTATCTATTCATCTGGTATCCTGTTAATTACAGTGATGTTATTTAAAACATCACTTAGTCATAGTGGGTCAACAGGTGCTACAAAAGGAATACGTGTTCTTTGTCATGGGAGAGGCATTTCACTTCACACTTGAGGGTATTGTACTGTTAAAAAGATATTTTTTTTGAGGCATTGTTATTAAATGCATTTGTATTTGAGTCATAATTTTAAATATTAATAAACATCTATTGTTCTGTTAAGATCATTGTACTTTTTAAATATGCATATATTCAAAGTATGAACTTGGCTTTGCATTAACTGCCAAGACTTGAGAATGGGTTTGCTCTTCAGCACAAGAAAATAAGCTGCTCTTCTTTCACCAGCTTAGGAATTATAAATGCTAATTTATACTCCTAATGAGAAGTATTGAGAGAGCTTTTGGTCTTACAAGCAAGATGAATAAAATTAGCAATACAAATGAGAAGCTATACTTAAGGATTAATACTAAGAATAAGGAAGAATCTCAGCTATTTGAAACAATTGAGGAAAGTGAGACGTATATACCAACAGGTCACAAGTTGTTTTAAAAGTAGGCATGTAATATCAGTTCTAGAACTCCAATAAGAAATGCTAAGAAAGTGTCCAAGCTCTAATATAAAACCCTTACAAGATGTCAGTTGGAACACTGTGTTTCAGCCTCCTGTGCCTGAGAAAAATAAAGTGAAAACAGTGTGTTCTGAGAGATGGTTGTAGAAATGGAAAGAGGCTCTTATGAGAAGATTCTAGAAGAGCTTGATTTCCTGTCTGTAAACTTGGAACTGGAACTAGGCTTTGGTTTTTGGGGTGTGTGTTGGGGTTTTTTAAGATTGAGGAAAGGTAAAGACTTAATTTTGTTAGAGACTTTTCTACTGAATTAAATGATTCAGAAAGCATAAATGGCACTAGGCATAAGATCAGAAACTAGAAGGTTCTCGAGCAGTTAGAGAGCCTTTTCATGTTGAGTAGTAGGAGATGTTGTAACCTAAATGCTTTTAAAATGGAGCTCTGTAATTGAGCTACTCTTTCCCTTGGTGGTAGGAGAATGTAACGTGAGTTCCAGTTCACACTTCTATGTTATCTGGTGGCATCTGAAGTAGACTTGACCCTAAATTTTGTAGTGCTAGCAGCTTAGAGTAGCAACAGCTTTGCAAAGTCTGAAATGAAATCTTGGCAATTGAGGAAGAACATTCAGATCCTGAAATTACTGAAAAACTTCATTGCCCCAGTAAGGATATCATATGAGGGAAGCAAGACCTTGATCTAAATGTGAGCATAGCTCACAGTCATGAGTAAGTGTATGTGAGGAATAGCCTTGTGGAGCATTTGGAAGCCTCTTTGGCCTGTCAGTATTTTCACATGTTCTGAGTCAGTGTACATCTGTTACATGTGTCTTTTTATCCCTTTATCTCAATAATACTGATGTTGATACTTCCATGAAATAAGCTTTGACTGTTGCTGTATTCTGCCAAGTAAAGTACTCACAGCATATTGGAACTAGTCGTAGATAATGTTAGTTAATGCTGCAACTCATGCCAGATTCAAATTGAAAACTGTTACACCTACGGTTTCGTTTCACTTTGAAAAAATGCTTATCATTTGGTTCCAATCAGTAACTAGCCAAGCAGCAGTGAAGTATAGGAGTTATACACATTTTTCTTTTCTGCCTTTGTACAGACACTAGCATGTCCTTTACCTTAATCAAAATTTTTATTTTGTTCCATAGAGATTTTCGGTCAGCACAAAAGGCTTTACAGAGCAGTGGACAATATTCTTCTGAGACGCCTTTCTTCATGCCAGTCTCCAGACCAACCAGTAGCAGTCAACAGCCTAAAAACAGAGTACATGGTGATCGTTCATCAACGTGGCTTCCTCTGGAAACAGACATACAGGCTTGTCTAGCAACTCCACCACAGAGATCTGCCTCAGAAACAGTACAGCTAAGAGAAGCCCTGATAAAAATTTTTCCTGATTATGAGCAAAGACAGAAGATTGATCAAATACTAGCTGATCATCCATTCATGAGAGATCTTAATGCACTGTCTGCCATGTTGCTTGACTGAATATTTTACAGTGTTTTTATATCACAACTGATAGTGACTAACTTTGAATATCAGCGTGAAGAAAAATGTTGCTCTATTATGTTACTCTGTGAATATTCAGAACCTAATTTTACTTGTATAAACAAAGATATTTTTTGTGTATGTTCTGTTGCTAATAGATGCCAGTTTTTGGTAAATTAAAAACTGCTGCTACTACAGATTTGTAATAATACTTTCTATGAAAAAAAAAAACAACAAATCCTCTGCTTCACTTGAATTGCTTGTTAGAGCAGTAGCAGTTCTAAAGAACTGTTACCACTTTAAACAGCATGTTAGCACTTTTTAAAAACCCCTTTCCTCAAAAGGTAAAAATCACGTCAGAGGCTTAAAATTTACTCTTACAGCTTCAGATATATTTTTCCAGATGCATGCATAACATACTATAACATAAGCCATGCACCTGTCAGATATCATTGTTGGTGTTTGTATCTAGAGTATAGATGTTCTTAGAAAACCTATACTCTACTAGTACCACCTTCACTTACGAACTTTGAAATATTTCTCCGTGGAAATAAAACAGACCCGTTTAATATTTTCAGATATGAAGATTTCTACATAGTGTATATATGAACCTACTTTCCTTAAGCCTGCATTGTGGATTTTGGAAATAGGCTATAGTTTTCCAACTGGACATCAGTTTGAAGATCGGTGTATAGGAGCAGTGGATGTTCGATGTATCATTGAAGTACAGTCACAAGGTGGCGTTATGCAACTGTTGGTTGGTAGTGATCAGCAGGAAGGCTTCTGGCATTCTGAAGTGCTTGTTCTTATATAAAGAAAGATTAAATGCAAGATGGATAAAAGTAATTGTAAGAGTGTTGTGGATAAAATTGTGTATTATATGAATAACTTACGGATACTAAGCAGCCTTCTGATATTACAGGCAGCTGAGAAGCTTTGTATATATGGGTGGAAGTGCCCATGGAATGAAAATAAACCAAGAAAATCCATTTGCCTGTTCATTCAGGTTGAGAGATACTATGCTAGAGTAGTTGAGAGGGAAGGTTTCAGTTAGAAAGTGTAAATTCACAACTTTCCTTAATAGAAGATATTTATAATGCTTTAAAAGATCCGTGATACCTACCTTGCTTTTTAAATTGGAAATTCTTCTGACCATCCAGAATAATTTTAGTATTTTTAACAACCTGTGCTGTTACCCGTTTGTCTTTGCCCTACCTGTTCTAAATCTCAGTGCTGTGATAAGCTATGAACAGAATGTGATGCTGTTTATATAGAAATGGCATACTGTCTCGTGCAGAGCTAATACACTGCAGTTAACTGCCAGCTCCACCCCTTTAAATCTGTTCTGGGATCTATCCCAAAAGTAAGGTGCAAAAAAACCCATAATTTATGAAAGCTGACCAATAGGAACACTTTCAAGAGCAGGAGCAAAGTGAAGATTACTGTGGGTGTATGTCTCTGTACACGCTTAAGTCTGTTATACCTTCCTTTTAACAGGTTTTTGGTGCCAAGTGTTCACATCAGTAAAATCAAATCAGACTGTAAAGAAAATGTGGGCTACAGAGCCCATGTTAAACTTCTGACGTATTGAGCCTTGCCCTGAAGCGTAAGTATAGTGGCTTTCTCTCCAGTTCCCTGCATTCTGAAATCAGTCTTTGCTTAAATGCAAAAGAGCTGAAATATGCTGAGGAAATAAGAGTGTTGAAAGTCTGTCATCTTGCATGACCCTTTCACATGTATTGTGAAGTCAGAAACAGAAGGCAAAGTCTTGATCTTCCCTCAACAGGAGAAAACTGAAAGATGATTACAGCAAGAGCAAAAGAAAAGCATTAGGAACAGTTATTACAGCATTTCAAAAACATGAGGATAAAGAAAGGTTTTAAATATGTTTCTACATCCAAATAGACAAATCTTAATTATTTTTTTCTATAAAAATGAGTGGGAAATTAGATAGGCAGAGTCATTCTGACCACCGTGTGTTTGCCAAGAAGCAGTGCTTGCCTACTAAGTGCTACGTGAGCACCAGGTTCTGTCCCCATAAAAACTTTGTTACGTTCCTAAAGCCTGTTGTCACTGATTGGAGTTGGTATCACTTTAATAAGTAGTAAGAGAATAAATTACCGCCAGTGAAGGGCTTTTCCTTAACAGGGATAGGATCCCACAGAGGACAGTGGTGGTGAATTGGATAATTGTGCTTAGTTGTACATTGGAGTGAGACATAGGAACTTTGGGTCTGTTTTTTAATTCCTAATAAGCTCCTCTAGAGGCAATCAGGAGAATCAAGGAAATGGAAAATGTCTCCTTTGCACATTAGTATACTCAAACTGAAACCAGCTGTGCAGTACAGAAGTGCAGATAAATAAATGTGGTTTTGTTCTCATTTGTTTGTCACAAGGAAGGAAGATGATAAAAATTGGAGTATGACACTGCAGGAGCTGCAAAAGATAAGTACCATGTTGATTACTATCTAGTGTGGGAGACATGGTGAAGTATGTAAACATTACTAGCTAGCAGTGGATGGGGGAACTGTATTAATGCTAGTAGATTTCACTTCTGTGCTAAACATCCGATTTGGAAGGAATTAAAGAGGAATGTAGCATCAAATGTTCAGCAGAGTAGTAGCTGATCATGTTTTCATGACACAAGAAGCCTAGCTGGGAATAGTAGCTAGCTAAAACCTGTAAATTTACCAAGTTTTCCCAGATAGAGGACAGACTTGACAAATCAACTGATTTTGGTGGCAGAAGCTTATTGCGGGATGTTAAAGCAAGCTGTCAACAGCTGAAGTTCCTGTAAAATGATACCAATTGAGGCCAAAGGTTCTTTATTTTCTGTTTCTCTTTTTTTAGGTTCTATTGTCCCTTCAGCTTTGAGTTTTAAACACTGCATCTCTGTTAACGAGGAAGATGAAAAACATAACCAGTATGGTCTGAATTTTCCTTGAGGGAAGTGGGTGGAGCTGTTGGCAATGCTATGGTAGAGGAACACCCAGGGTGGCATCTCAACTGCACTTAGAACAAAACCATCAGTGTCTTTCAGTTTTGTTTTCACTTGTTCTTAGTTCCCTGTTAGCCTACTTACTGCAAGTATGGCTGTTCATAAAATCTGTAAACAGCCTCTCTCAGTGCACAAGAGAACTAGCACTACATGAAACACAGCAACCAAGAAAGCTTTCATGGGCCCAACAGAACAAGTTTTTTGTTTTGATTTTTTTTTTAATCACAAAATATGCTTTTTTATACAAGAAAGTTGGTCTGTGATTCTCCTTTATCAACTGTACAAAGTGCTGAGTGGAATGAGTAGAGGGAAAGGTCAAGTTGAAGTCCAAATGTAGCTAGAATGTTCCTGATCCCTAGAAAAAACTAATTTTCTGTGATATGGTATGTATCACTAATACAGCTTTCAATTTCTTGGTATTTCCACTGAAATGGGAAGATAAAGGAATATATTTTTGATCTTGCTCAGAACTTCCCTGTTGTCTAGGGAAGATGTTCATAATTCCAAGTAGATACAACTACTTTTACCTGAACAGCCCTGAGTTTACTCATGATAGTAAAAAAGTGCCAAGACCCAGTAATAAGCAACAAAAAACCCCAATTCCTGGATATATGTATAATCTCCTAGCTCCATACAAAAGCAATAAAATGTCATTATCACCTGAGTGCATTCAAGTAGTTGTCTGTGTGATAACAAATGCGTAACTGTGGTTTAGTTCTGCTGTGATCCTTGTGTAGCAAACGGTGTAGTTAAGTACCCAAGGCACTCTGCATTTGTCAGTTTGGGACCAGCGGGATTGAGCTCTAAGTGATGATCTTAGAGCTCTCTACGCTGCTTCCTGCATTGCTGCCAATCCCAGGCAGCTCATGCTTCAGATATATTGTTGGGTTCTGTGCTGGCAAAAGAAGCATACAGTGAGTGACGTGGTTTTGCAAGCAAGTCCTGCACTGATGATGAGCCTGAACTTGTCATTCCTGCTTGACCTGAGCTAACACCATAAAGCGTCTTCATGCTGTGTTTCCCAGTGTCCCATGATGTGGTATTTGGGCTTTTTTTTTTCCTACCAGCGTTAATGTCTTGTGTGTTCCAGGCACCTTCATCTGGGAAGACAGAGTTGACTGAACCTAAGAGAAAAAGCATATCGGTTTAAAAGTATGAAATGTATTGTTGAATTTCTTGCAAAATGGTATTTCCTAATGCTAACTTGTGTGAAGAAAGAAAAATATGAGAAACTGTCAAAATACTGTGATATGTGGGAAAGCTGTTCCTCACCAAAAAAAGTTAAGATGAAAACCTTAACATGAATAGGTAAAAATCTCTAGGAAGAGACTGTTACAAAACTGAAAAAGTTTTTTTCCACGCACACAGGAGCATTATGTAGGTCCATTCACAAGTTTGCTAAGGACAATAGAGTGCCTGTGGGCAACAGGTAACCCACTGGGTATACGGCCAGTGCCCACATGTTCTTTTTGCCTACAAAAAAAACCTAGTCTATTAATGATAAGCTATCAACATAATTGTAAATTGCCTTTTGTTTAACACAGAGAGTGAGCACGCAGAGGGTCAATTTGTAGTGCAAATACTACTACATAATTCCCATTCTTTTTATAGACAGATCTGAGACAGCGCTTAGATATTAACGGCTGGAAAACATGAAAGAAAAGGGCTTTGACATGAGGAACTACAGAATTGCCAAAGAGAGGATTTGACAATTATCTTTTTTCTTATCAAACAAAATATTCCACACAGATGGCCAGCATAATCATTCCCATTTTTCGAACAGAGACACTGAGGCACAAGAAAGAACCAACTTGCCTAAAACTGCTCAGGATGGCGGATGGAAGTGGTGACCAAACTCCCAAGCCTCCCCACAGCAATGAGGTCCTTGGTAAATGCTTCCTCATCCCAGCCCTGCTACTGTGGAAAATGAGGCCTCTGAGGGCGTCCATCTTGTTTCACCTCAGGTGAGCTCTGGCAGGGAGGGAAATGGGGCATGAGGAAGCAGGAAGGCCGTGACAGTGGCTGGTGACTGACACAGTGCTTAAGTGAAGGCTTTGCGAGCTTGTATGGCAGCCTGGGTAGCAGCTGGGCCAGTTTTCTGTGCCTTGGCCCAATTTTGTAGTTGAAGCAGGCAGGTTGAGAGTGAACGCTATGCGAGATGCTGAGGGGAGAGAGGCTGGTGGGAAAGCAACGGTGGATGAGGGAGCACAAGCCAAGCCCAGTGGTGGACCGTGTGGTAACAGCAAAGGCCTCAGCTGCGTACAGGGCAGCTCCCCAGTAGGTATGTGTTTTAGGTGAGCTTAAATCTCACTGCTCTATCTGCACTAGTGGGGTTGAAAAAATGTAGTAATGTCAGTATTAAAATGAGGTGGCAAACTGCAGGTAGCTCACTGTGCTGAACATATGAAGTGAGGGGTGTCAGAGAGGTCAAGACTGTACTTCTGTTTTTAAATAACTGCTAAAAGATACAATCAATTGTGTTCCCTGTTGGGGCTATGATTTAATGGTGTAAATGCTGTGTAAACTCTGTAGCTATCAGTAGTAAAGAAGATGGGCTTCAGTCTTTTTACCTCAGTATATAGCAGGGCTTCTGTTCACATGAATTGGTTTGCTGCAACTGAGGCAGAGATTTTGGGGGTTTGTTTTTCTTGTCCCGAGTGATTGAGCTATGCCTGAAAAATATTAAGTATCATGGTCTTATGCCAAAATAAATATTCATGCTTGGACTTAATCAGGACTAGATGAATCACTTTGAAGTCACACAATTACTTAATCGAGCGAAGACAGAAGCCCAGTGTGATTTTTTGGGCCTTGTTTGTTAATTTTAATGGGAAATGGCCTTCTCTCTTTGCACTTGGTCTGATATTAGCTATAGGCTCCCTTAAACTGCCTGGAGCCCGCCTGCATGTGCAAACATGCCTCTTGAAGAACTTGTCTTCTTTCACTTACGTGTATCCTGGTTGTGTACGTGTTAATTTTTTAAGGTGTTGATGTGAGAATATACGTATGTTGTAATCTTTATTTCTTTCTCTAAAGTCTGTTCCTAAAGTATGTTTTGTGCTATTCAACCTTTGGTTGCTGGGAAAAAAAGCACAACTAGAAGCAGTATTTTGAGTGGAAAATTACAGGGATCAACCCTTATGAGCTGTGTTTGATATGAATGCCTTTCTTGCTGGAATTTTTTGTAGCTACATCCAACGCTATTTTTAGATCTGGGCCTGATTTTTGTTCTGGATGGCTCTGTTTTATTGGGAAGCTTGTAGCTCTGCTATAATTCATGTATAGGACCTGTTATTCTCATAAATATGGTTTAAAATAATAATTACTCTGCAGATGCAAAGACTACCTAATCTGCTGCGTGAAGCACTATAAACTATGTTAGTGTATTCTGGTATTTGGAGGTTACAAAATTAGGTGTCTCTGATACATTCAGTTCCTCTCCTCTATCACAGAATGTAAACCCAAGGGCCTTACAGCAGCACAACTAATCACAAAGTATTTTTAGTGCACCTGACTGCTACTGTGTGTGGTCAATTTTATACCTATATGTTGGTATGTAATTCCATATATACAGTGGAAATACTGCAATGCTCAAGTAAAAGGGATGAAAAAAATTGATGAATTTTAAAAAACAGATGGATTGTAGGTATATACACTTTCCACCTGTGTGTATATGCATTCCATTGTACCGTTTAAACTATGCAGCTGTGTATGAAAAAGCAAGTTTTGCTGTCTGCCTTATGTCTAGCTAAATTCTGTAAGATTGCATTATATCCTTTTAAACGGCAGATTCAAAGGAAGCATTTTTTAAGAGGAAACTGGTTTTGAATAAGTTGGTTCCCCTTTTGAGTCTCCACTTCAGTATGTTTTTAACTGTTTCAGGAATTATACTTTCAATGTACATAAAAGAACTAAAATATTATGTATTTTTAATAAAAAAATAGAAACTATGCTCCAAAGATGTCATAGTTCTGTTGAAATATGCCAATTAAGTTTTATTTTCTTATCATTTGTTGCTAAGTATAGGAATCATTGTGATTCAAATCCAAAGTAATGTATAAATTTTCCACTTGGCTTTTGAATGAGCATACAACATTCGAAGTATTGAGTCTTAATATTATTAATTTTAAGAGAAAATTTTTGAGCAAAATATTGTTCAGAGGCTATTAGTATAAAATACAAGGAAAAAATAAAAGGCTGGCTTGCATGTATGTTGGTATAGACACACACACACCCTTTTAAAAACAAATGTTAAAGATTAATCCAGCCTGTGAGCGTTTCAGTTCTTTAATTTTATATAATGGTTTTGATGGTCACGAAACAATTTAAAAGTTTCTCGGAGGAAATACCAGTACTGACATTCTTGTTACAGTAGAGGGAGCCACTTGTTAACTCTTCAGTATAAAGGTAAACAGTTTCAAGCTTGGCCTCCGAAGGAAAGGTAGAATGTAATGGGATGATGTATGAACATAACAAATATTGGCACAGTTACTCAGACTTAGTGCAGAAGTTCACTGGTATGGGTTATTGTACCGTTTTAGACCTTTACTGGTATCCTTACTGCTATATGCTAGGTTTCATTTGCTTCTTGGCTCAGGGACTGTACTTTTCTTCTGTTTGCTATTAGTTTAGGTTTGAGATGTGAATAAAATTGGTAGCAATATATTTACCTTTGATACAAGTTCTTTGAACTCAAAATTGCCACCAGGAATCTGCTTGTCGGACACTTCTTGATTGCAAAAAGTTGATATCAGTGCATGAGAAATTATATTTTAAAATAAAAAATAAATAAAAAAAATAAATTCAGAGGGATTACATTAAAAATCAGAGAAGATATCACAGCCAGTGATGATGCTGAAGCCAGTCTGAGTCTGACTTCTTTATGCGAGAAGCATTACTGCACCTTGAATCCAACTGAACCCGGGTAAATTGTGTGTCTTGCAAAGACAGAAGAAATTTGGAAATATCTAAAAGGCAGAGCATGAAGGTCTGGCAATATTTTCCAAGAGGAGGAGGAGATACATTGTGGTTTATAAATACTTTTCTGTGGGAGATCTTTGCAGCAGAGGGCCTTGAATTAAAAAGAGCACATCGGAGTCCTTTGCCAGATCTCCTACTGGCAGAACACCAAGAATATAGACAAGGACATTCTTGACATTCTGAAGTGAAGGGGCATTAAAATAGTAATATTTGATGTCCACTGGAAACAAATTAATGTTTTCTGTTGCATTTGTAGCTACCCAAGGATTCTTTATGCTAGGGAAACAGAATTTGCTATATTTTAGCTTTTAACGAAATTTTTATTCTCTTGGCGTGCATGTCTATCAGCTGCTAGTACCTAACCTAAAGAGAAATTTCCAAGGGTGATTGTAACTTAATGTGAAACACATAACATCAACACTCAGCTTCCCAACGTTCAAACTTGTTTCCTTTACAGAGCTGAGCCAGAACTCACTTTTGAGTAAATGAGTAAGGAAATAGCACTAAAAATTCAAGGCGATGTTAGTGTGATCATGAAATTAATTTGCAGAGTCTCTACTGATTCAGTGTGTGCATACAATTATTTTTATTTTAAACAATTCATTATATTAATTTTGACTAAAAATTATTTTGGGCTCTGATTCATAAGCAGTATATGTTGTAGCGGCCTAAAATGTTACTGATGTTACTTGCAGGACATTCACTTCAGCTGCCCTTGCTACTGCAAAGGCTGCTGTGTGTTGGTTTCTCAGTTGTCACAGCTGGCATATTGGTTTAAACTGCTGTAGGTCGTGAGTCAGGGCACTCAGTTCTCTGCTGTCAACAAAAATGCAGAGAAGATAAAGATATAGTAGCTAGATGGTTATCCTTTGTTTTACAGCATCCATCAAAGCCCTACTTTATAAATGGAAATCAAATTAAGCTTTCCAGTATTACAGCAGTTATGAGTCTTCCAAATTATGATGGATTGAAATAATTCATGCAAAAGCCCAGAACATCTCATCTATCCCATCTGGTGGGTTTAGTCTCAGAGCCTTTCAGGGACATTATTCAAATGTTTCTGGTAGGAGGTGAATGTAATTGCTGCTTGAGGAGCTATTTGGGAGGGGAGGTTATGATTTCTTTTAATATGATATTTAATTATATACAAATAATAAAGCAGCTTAAATGAGTTTGTAATGTTCCTGTAAAAATGTTATGGCTTTTTATTTCTTTCCTCACTGATAGGCTCTTGCTTGTCTTTTGTTTGTATCATAATGCACTAATGGTGAAAGATACATAGTAAGAAGGGTGTAATGGGAGTCTGTCTTAAATTGTGTGTATCTGTTCATAAGCCCTTAGCTGT
This sequence comes from Chroicocephalus ridibundus, assembly GCF_963924245.1. NCBI lineage: Eukaryota > Metazoa > Chordata > Aves > Charadriiformes > Laridae > Chroicocephalus > Chroicocephalus ridibundus. Next base: position 80,607,763 of record NC_086287.1, read on the forward strand.
GAGGAGAAGTGGTGGGGAGTTAGCAGAGTTACCAATGATTAGCCAGTGCTGTAGTGGCAGAGACAGAAGTAGAATCTAGATCTTTTTTTTCCCACTAAAAGTATATGTGACACCTTCTCATTACTAGGACTGCTATTTAGTTGTGGTGGTTATGGATTAAATACTAGGGCTGCGTGCACCTATTCTCTCCCTCCTATAAAATACAGGGGAGGTGTACTTTGAAAAAGTTTCATTACGATAATATCTCCTGATGCTGTAAACATACAGAAATACGCATACATAAGATGAATTCAGCTAAATTAAAGGCAAGCTGTTGGGCAATGAGGTACTTTGTTTGGTATCCAAACAAACAGTAAAGGTTGTATGCTGTTCTATCTAGAAAGGTCTTTCCGGTCCAAAGGATGACATCCTTACACAATAAAGTGAATAGTTCTACATTCTGCTACAAAACTATTTAAAAAAAAAAAAAGGCATAAAAATTTGAAGTAGTGAAGGTTTCTTTCCAGTTTCTTGCTGGGTGAAACAAGAACAAAGTGTGTCCGTTAGAATCTTGTTTAAGGCTATCTTGTGGTAAGTGAATGCAGCCATGGAGCAGAAGGTCTGATCAGATATCACTGTGTAGAAGGGTGGGAAATACCATAAGCAGTGTTCATCAGAAGTCTCTGAAACACACTGAGTGGGTATATGGAGCAAGTTCTATTCCAGAAGTGAAAATATGACAGTATATTTGCAAACCGTGTTTCTATTTCAGAATAGATTATGTTTGTGTGTTTTAACAACTTAATAAACTGCCATAGTCAATGCTATTATCTCACTCTGTCTCTGTACAGACTGTAATTGTGGAAGGAGCTGGATGTTAAATCATATCCTACTGTACAAATTTAACAGGCTTAAAATTTTACACTTTCTAACATTTGATCTGCCTTTCTGAGAATTGTCTGTTCTACTAATTGATTTGACGCTCTATGCTACTGAACAATGTAGGAAATAGGTGCATATTTTCTGTTGTGCACAGGTTGCCCAGAAAGGTGGTGGAGGCCCCATCCCTGGAGACATTCAAGGCTAGGCTTGATGAGGCTCTGAGCAACCTGATCTAGTTGCAGGGGGGTTGGACTAGATGACCTTTAAAGGTCCCTTCCAACCCAACACATTCTATGATACATTCTGTGTGTTTCTTATGTTATGCAGGTATTGGCTTTAGAGGGTGTGCAGGTTTGTATCAGGACGTATCATTATGCAGCTCATCAGGGCAACACTTGCAATCCCTGCACTTGCAAAAAGGCAAAGCTGCTTCCAAGACTTGCCTGCTAAGGCAGAAAAAAGAACAGGAAGGATTTCACCATCTCTTAACAGAGTTGAGGGGGAGAAAACATAGCACCTGTTGTGATAGGCTGCAGCCTTAGCTGTGTTCTCTCTTCAACCACGTTGTTCCCTGAAGCTTTCTACAAGCATTATATTGAAGACACCTGTGATACTCCACTCCCCTATGACTCTTAAAGCAAGGTTACGCACTGACAAGGTAATTTAGCTCACAGGTGAACAGAATATATATACTGGAATGATTGGTAACTGGTGTTGTGGAAGTACCTGAGAGACCCAGCTGAATTAAGGTTCTGCTGGGCCATGTGACCTGCAAATTCAGAGTAAAAGATAGGCCGTATCATAAAGACTGAATTCTGAATCGAAAACTTTGAGAAGGTGATGCAGGTGTATGAAGAGTTTGATAGCTGTTTTCTCATGTAAGGTTTGGGGTTTTTTCCTCTGAATTTTCTAGTTATTTTATAATTTTGATTGTTGTTTTAGCAGTCTGCATAAGTTATTGCTTTGGTATAAACCTATGATGTTTTATATTTGATTCTAATGCGTTGATGGGTGACTGAGGTGGAAGAAACTGAACCAGCAACAGAGAGCCAGAATTTTGAACTTGAAAAAACATATGACCAACTTTTAATTTATAAGGACAATTTTTAATGTGATGTTTTTGTATGTCTGTGCAAGTCCATTTGTATGTTGGCTTTAGTCATCTTGCCGCATCTTAAATAGTAGGGTATATCATAAAGTTTTAGTGGAAAAAAAATGTAGATATTTATGGTTTATTTGTAAATAAGCTAGCAGGTGGTTGGGTAGACCTGTTTTTATATTGTGTTGGTTTTATTCCCCATGAGAACTCTGTTTCAGAGTAGAATTTGAAAGTAAAAATAAGTACTGAAAGTCTTGCTATGATTCTCGTTGATGTTTTCATGTGCCTAAATACCATATGAGCTAGTTACATGTAATATTTCTCTCCGAGCTAGTTAAACCTATCAGCCGTGATATAATTTAGCACGCTTACTTGAATGAACTTTCGTCTGTGTATGTTTTTCCCAAAGAAATCCATTTAAAGGTGCTGCAGAACAAAGTATTTACAGACTAATGATAATTCTTGGGATATACAGAGGACCTTCCACCTGTAATTTCTGGAGAATTATTACTAAGAAGTACATATTGTTACTTCTGTTGATGGAGAGAGAAATTAAAGTGAAAAAAAGTCAAGGTTTTTGCAAAAAGAGGCAATTTGGAAAACCTGTAGTTTGAAACGATAATAAAATAATAGGAAAAAAAATCTAGTAGAGAAAATAGAGTTTATACTGTTTGGGCTGTTGTCTTCATAATATTTCCAAAGTTTTGCAAAAAGGAAAAAAAAAAGTAAATGTAATATTTGCATCACTAAATGTAGCATATATATTTCTATATACAGTTTTTGCTTCTTAATATGTATATAGGCACTTTTAAAGTGATAGTAATACACTATAAATTTTCTTTCCCTGTTGTGATTTGGTGTTTAATGTAATAAACCTGTTTAATAATTTTAAGAAAGAACACTATGTGCATTTGAGGAAATCAAACCAGCTGACCTCATTTTTCTTATCCTTCTATTTTCTACTTTTCAGTAGGGATGATGCTTATCTAGCTATCAGTCAGGGGTTTTGTGGTTTTTCCAGTTGCTTTTTTTTTTTTAATTCTAGAATAATTCTGTGGACAACATGAATGTATACACAAATATTTCCTTACGTCCAACTCATCCATTTGTAATGGATAGTGCTCCAGGAGTTTCAGCTTCTCTCTCTCTCTTTTGTTGTGGTGTTTTTTGGGGTTTGTTTTTTTTTTTTTTTTTTAACTGGGCAGGTTTTGTTCCAGAAGGTACTCGAGAGCTTTACAGGGCACTTAAGGATCTAAAGATACAGATAGGAGCTCTACAGAATTTTCAGAAGTTTATAGGTACATAAATACCTCTGAAAGATCACAGTGATTCCGGTACTTGAGGAAGTGTGGCTTTAGCACCTAAGCACTTACAATTTTGAAAACCCATCTTTTGCATACATATAGTATCACCAAAATGTGACTACCTTAGGAAAGGAAGATCAGATGTGGATTTACAGTGGGAGGTAAATGTACTTTAGGTCCCACGCCGTTGGTACCATCTGGAGCAGCATGTCATATGCCACAGGAATGCACAACTGCAGCCATGTGGCTGTGCGGCGTTTCCATGTAAACTGCCCCAAATGTGGCTACAGGTTGTTGCAAGATCAACTGTACCCTTGGGAGTCTTGAGACTGATTTCACACTAATGAAACTGTGGACTCGTTAAACTTACTGGATGTAGCTCCAGTTCTGATCATTATTAAACTTGCTGTCATAAAAATAGAAGGGATCTAAGAAAACAGACTCAAAGCAGGAGGCATAAATGTGAAGCAGGTTGTACTATAGTGGCTGCACAGGAACAAGCAGTCTGAACTTTGAGGTATGTTGGGAATGCTGCGCTGGTTTCATTGCAATTGTTGGTGGAGGCCAAGATTGTTTTTAGAGGGTTCATCATTTGTTTGGTGCTTAAATAAATGAGCCCGTAAGAAAGTTATGAGCGCTAAGATACTGAGCGTCAGGCTCAGTTGTTGCTTGCTGGCATTAAAGGTAGCGAGTTCAGTATCTTGTTGCAGAGGCCAAAGTTGAAATGCTTTCACAGAAGCTTCAGTGTACTTCAGAGTGTCTGGTTTTGTCTAAACCTGGCACAGGATAATACTTTTCCAAAGCAGAATGAGCATTTCCAATGTGTGAAGTATACCATAGAGCCATTCTGAATGCATTTGGCACATTAAATGTACCAATTCTTTGACCTTAGGTTGATATGAAATCAGAGCCCTCTTGGCGTGAAAGAGCTTCTTGACAGACTCCCCATCTCCTTCATGAGCTTTTGTTCTGCTAGTGGTTTCCAGGCCCTTAGTTCGTCCTCTACCATAACTCCTTTTGTGACTGCTGTTGAATACAAAAGTAAGCATAAAAGTTTACTTGAAACTTTGATACACACTTTTTTTTGTTTTAAAATACAAAACTAGCAAGTAACAGAATGCTGGCATAAAAGTGAAGTAACAGTCATGGTGATTTGGTGTGACTGACAATGCTGTTAATCTGCCTAGCCTGGCAGTTGGGAGGTAAGCTTCTTACAAGTGTTTGTCTCCTTAGGAATTCCCCACTGCTTAACCAGTGATAAAGCGATGATGTCCTGTTTAACCATAAAGGCTTCTCTGCCAGCTGCCTCTCTATTTATTAGCACAGTTTCTATTACACAAAAATAATACATAGTACAATGGCATATCTGATTACTGAAGTGTTTTGTGGTAATTTCTGTTTCTTGTGACTTGTTCAATATGAAGCAACCATGCAGAAATGCTTGGATGTGTGAAGTTAGTGAGGCATTTAATTAAGCTGCAAGAGCCAATGCACTTGCAAATGGAATTTTGAATGTACCAATTATTTCATTTGTGAAACAAAACTGGTTGTGTGTTTAAAGAAGAGACTTGCAGACAAGCATGTTCTTCTAAATTCTAGAGATGTCATAACTGGTCTGCAGTTTAGGTTTAATTTGGAAGAGCCCTAATTTGGGGGTTTATGTTTTAACTAGTTTAATAAAGCAAATCCTTTTAGTATTACCACCCTTGGTTGTGCTTCACCTGGACCAGGAAAAAAAAAACACAAAACCCCAACCAAAAACCTTTTCCTTTCTCTATGTAATGGAAGTCTATAATGCTTTAAAGAAAAAAAAAAAATGTTTTCTATGATTGTTTGTTTTTAGGAGGGGTGTCTTGTTTTGTGGGGGCGGTGCATTTCAGGGGGTGAGTAGGTTTGGGTTTTTTGGAGGGGTTGTTTTTTGGTTAGGGGCTTTTGAGAGAGAAAGGGGCTCTGAGTTATTCCTGTGGCCTATAAAAAGTGCCATGTGCGGGTTTTGAGTTCACACAAACTGGGTTAATCTGGGACTGTCACAAAGGGCATATGGTCTTGGAAGGAGCATATGGTCTGGAAGAGGTCATTCATTGTAGTGCTGCAGAACCTTTCCCTGGTTTATCTATAGGGTAAAGTTAAGAGTTTGCTGGGGAAGACTCCATGTGTACCTGGGCACTCGGTATAGGGTTTCATTATTTGAGCCAGGATGCTTAGATCCCATTGTAATCTATTTACTGGAACTGTTTTCTCTCAAAAAAAATAGTTTAGAGATTAAAGAAAAACCTTGCCCACAAAGGCAACCTTTGGAAATAATCCACATGATGGTGAAATTGCGATTTGTTAATGAAACTCACAAGGCTATATGCTTCCCAATATCTATTAAATACTCTAAAATTTGACTTTAATATCATAGATCGGCTGCCCAGTCCTACGTGCTTGTTTGGCTGTTTTCAATTTTGGAAAAAATTGTCTCCATGACTGAATTTTTTCCAATAACTGTGTTATTGGAGAGGCTGATGATGGTTTGTGATGATTCTGTACATTAGTTCTATTTGGCCCACTGATTGTGTACTCAATGGCAAACATAAGATCTTGAATTAGAAAATAAAAAAGAATAGAATGTCACTTATAGAATCAAGGCATCCATCTAAAGATGTATGGTTGTTCACTGCTTATAAAGTACTAAGCATAAAAAAAGTCCCATTACTCTTAGACAATATTTTTTTTCAGCCTCTAGAAACTTCTGCTTAACTTCAAATACTTATGTAGAGTCCTTGAATATTCGTATATCTAAGTAAATAAAACACAGTGGAGCTTTAGGGATCCTTCTGCATTGGTAGATTTTATAGCTGTATATATGCAAATTGGCATTCAAGATTTCCCATAAACACAGTAACTGCAAAATCTTACTGTTATTGAAGGAAAAATAAAGAGAACTCCTCATTTTCAGAATAGCAAAGCCAGCATCTAGTATGCTTATTCCTCCATTTAAAACAAAAAAAAAAAAAAGAAAAAATAATGCCTTTTTTCATTTTTTGGCTTTATCAGAACTTATGTTCCTTATGTTCTCTGTAGTGAATGCTTTTGTGAAGTCTAAGCATCTTTGGTGAAAGATCTTAACTGTCTTTTATTCTCCCTGCTGTTGACTTTGGTTAACAATTAGTGCAAGATAGGGCCCAATTTTGCTTACTATAAGTCTTGTATATTGCTTACTAATTGTATATTAATTCAGGTTGGAAAGGACCTCAGGACACCACCTAGTCCAACCTTTTACTGAAAGCAGGGTCAGCTACAAGATCAGGCTGCTCAGTGCCTTATGCTGTTGGGTCTTGAAAACCTCTAAGAACTGAGAGTAGGCAACTTGTTCCACTGCTTGGCTGTCCTCGTGCTCAAAAGATATTTTTGTTTGTTTGTTTTTCCTTGTATCCATCTGACCCTCTCGATTAAATTTTTCTTTTATCTTGCATCCTTCCACTATATATTACTGTGAGGAGCCTGCTTCTGTCTCCTTGATAACCTCCTTGTAGGTACTGGGGGACTGCTATCAGGTCCCCCCAAAGCCTTCCCTTCTCCAGGCTGTATCAGCACCCTCTCCTCTGCCTCTCCTCACAGGAGGAGTGCACCAGGCCCTGGTTGTCTTGGTGGTCCTCTGCTGAACTCTCTCTCTCTCTCCAGTTTGTCAATGTCTTGCTTGATTGGAGAACCCAAAATGCATCACAGTATTTTGGATGCAGCCTAACAAGTGCCAAATACAGGGGGGACAGTCACTTCCTTCAATCTATGGGCCTGTTCCTGTTAATACAGCCAAGGATGCTATTGGCCATCTTGGCTGCTAGTGCACCCTGTAGGGTTATGTTCAGCCATTAACCAGGATCTCCAGCTCCTTTTCAGCACAACTGCTCACAGACAGTCCTCAGCTTGCAGTCTTGCACAGGGTTATCCCATCCCAAATGTAGGGTGCTGCACTTGTTGAATTTTATAAGGTTCCTGCTGACCCAAGCCCCCAGCCTGAATCCCTCTGGATGGGAGTATTACACTTAAGCCTGTTGACTGGTTTCCCACAACTTAAAGACACCAACCAAGCTGCAGGTTTGCTAGGGGTTCAAGTTGAAATTTTTTAAGCTAAGCTTACAGTAAAGTTAAAAATATTGAAGAGCTTTCTCATTATTATTTTAGTCTATGCAGCTGCATCTTTGGATGTGATTGTGGAAATATTCTCTAAAACTCTGAGGAAGTTTCTTGTGGAGTAAAATTTAGGTTGAGAAGCATGACATTGATCTGTCCAGAAACAACTAAAACATAGCTTTTTTTTATTAGTAGAATCTTGTTGGCATGTTGGTTTTATGTATGTACGCTAGTCAGTAGACACTGTTGCGACACAACAAAACTATCATATATTTTACGGAAAGGAAATAATCTTCATCTGCAGCATTTCCATTTGATTTGGCATTTTCAGAATGGCCAGGGCATGTAAACAGGGAGATCACACACGCAGAAAACCTGCATGTCAATGTAAAAGCTTCAACATTCCAGTCCTTTGGCAACAGAAAATCCTGCCAATGAAAACTAGCTAGATACCTAAGTAGAAAAAATCAACAGGAAATAACCCATGAAAAAGTTTCCAACAGAAAGCCACTGGGGCTTTTTTAGCACAGTGAGTATAAATTTCACAGATTATATGCCTGTTTAGTCACCAAGGTAAATTTGGGAAAGACAAGATCTGCTTAATGGTGACAGAATTAGCAAATGGTATGGAATTGATCAATGTTCCATGTATTACTGTTTTGCTTTTAACTCTGATTTTTTGAGACATTCTTTGCCTGCTTGGTGTGCTACATTTGTTAATTAACTCCATCTGTTGAAAGTCTGGTCTGGCAGTTTAATAATATAACAAGTTCCTTTATTAAAAAATTGTGCCTGAAAGTGCTACTGTTGATCATAACAAAGGGAACTTAAGGCAAATACATCTTGGAAATATCCTTATTTTGCTGGGGATGTCACTAAATCTTAACCTATTGTGGGTATAGTTCTCCACATTTGAGGTTTATAGGAAATGGTATACCATGCATTTCACTATGCAAAATAATACATTTTAACAGAATAATCTTAATCACACTAGCATTGTTCTGTAGATCATGTTACAAAATGTAAAGAAATACACCGAAAGCATGAAAGGGCTTGAATTTTGCAGCTTTGAAACTACAAGTGGAAGAGAAAAGTACTAATAATGAACTTCACAACTTCTTGGTGAATTCTGTTTGAATATGATAATAGAGACATTGGTGTTCTATTTATTAGGCCTTATTCAATATGCATATTCTTTATCACTAAATGTAGAAGATTTGCCTGGTGGAGTCATGGCCATACTGTTACACTCTTAATGAATATGGGGAAGAAAAGGATGTAATGTTCCTGTTCATTGGATCCATATGTTGTAAGTTGGTTTAGGGTATATATTTCTATTGTATGTATGAATACGTACTATTACTTGGCATGCATCCTGAGGCAAAATGATACCTTGATGTAACAGCTTAATTATTGAATATCAAGCAAACTTCTGACTTGCTTTTTAACTCTGGCTTCTTCGTTATGTGCAGTTAATTGTAATCAAGTAATATATTTTTAAATACTTAATGTTTACTATTCAAGGAATCATTGTGTCTGGTTCTCCAGAAGCCACTAGCATTTTGCTGTGTTTATAATTAGTCTGAATGCTGTTATGTAGTTTGTAAAGGTAGTTATATTGTACTTTCATAGAGTTCATAGCCAAACATACAGTAGATTATATAGCCTGACATGTAGATGACAGACAATTGTAGTTCACTTAATAATTTGTGTGGTTGTCCTTGGGTCCAACTTCTTGCATTCTGGGAGATTAAATGCTGCAAGCAGAGAATTAGGAGAGACCATGCCTTTCAGACCCATCTATTAATAAGTAAATGGCTAGGTGAGAGATCCTTCTTTACCTATGTTCATAAAAATGTTTATCAAAAATAGTGGAACCTCATTGGTAGGAAAGAGTAACGTAGACTTTGTCTTGCATCCATTTCTTTTTATCTGCAAAACTGAAAAGTTTTTTTAATGCGTAAATACCCATGCTTAGTGACTGTCACCTGTCAATATTTTCCTTGACAAACTTGAGCTTTGTTAACCTCCTGTCTCCTGTGTTACTGTTAAGGCTTTAAGCATTCCAAAATATTTTCATTCTTTAAGTATGGATATCATGATTAAAGAGAAGCTGTCTTTCCAAAAATGTGCAGAGTATTATGTTTCTACTTGATACTTTTGTTTACAAATATGCAAAAAATCCATCGTAAAGAACTACTGCAGTAATAAAATAATTAATGTAGGTATTGCTGACCCTTTTTATCACAAGGTTGCGCAAAGAGCTGAATCATGTTAGTTACGATGATCCTCAGGTCTTCTGTGAATAGTTGCTTTTCAGGATGGCTTCTATATCAAACATACATTTGTGTGTCCTGCCTTCTTCCTTCCTAGATATATTGTAGTACACTCAATTATATTAATATTCAATATGACCATAGAACCATGTGTTTAACATTATTAACGTAACTTGCCATCCTATAAAGATTTTGCCAGTAAAGACTTTGCAACTGTCTAGATCACATATAAAAATATAAATGGCACCATCCAAGAATGGATCATATGGTAACCTGCAAGTGTTGATAATCATGTTTAAAGATCTATTGTCAGCCTGCTTTTAGTCCTTTTAGTATTCTCCCTGTTCCAAATCGAATTATTATATATATATATAAAAATAATATACACATATATTTATATATGATAATAAATGAAATGCTCTGGTACATGCAGGGTAAAATACAGTTGCCTTACCTGCTGATCTTTTACCCCATAAATTACACAGAATTATTTGTCAAGGTCTACTCTGTAGGTGACTGGATGGATAACTGACACTTTGTCAGGGTTTTGTGAAGACTAGCAACCCTTGCAAAAAAGTAGTCGTTGATGAGATGCATCCTGGATGCCCTCCCCCACAGATTCTTCCTCTTACTTACTCTTAGGTTATAGATTACTCGTAGTTATAAGCTCCTAATTCAAACTGCTCCTTAATTGCTGCCAGAAAACACTTTGTTACCAACATGCTTAAGCTTAAAAAATATATTTGCACTCATTTAATAATATATATTTAATAATAAAATAACTACATCTTAGGAAGTTGACCTGGAGTAGAATCATTAAGCAAATCCTGCCTGTAAGTAGATGCAGCTGTAACTTCTTTTGTTTCACTGAAAGTGCTTTAGGTGGAAACTAAACTTGGCCTATGTAATTGAGTTTGTGGAGACAATTAGGTTGAGAATTATATTGCAGATTAAAAATAAAGGTTCACAGGTTGCTTATTTATGACATAGCCCAAATGTATTGTATCTTTGGATACCTGCCCTAATGTCTTTTTTTTTTTTCTGGTAATGTAATATTTTGTCTCAAAATCATAATTTATATGTTACAGTATGATATAATCTCTATTGACTTCTTTAAAATTATACCAAGGATACATTTGGATATCCTTTGCTTCAGAATATACGTCTCAAAATATAATGCATGTCGTTAGCAACAATGGATTGTAAATAAGCAATTTATCCAGAGCACTATAGTTCATTGAAAATTCTGGCTTTAATGATATTTTTTTAAACTGAATATTCAGATATACAACTAATGGAATTTTCAGAACTGCCTATTTGACTCCATTCCATATATTTCAAGGGAAAATAAGTGCTTTTGAAACACTACCCTTCTGCCAAAGGTTGTTTTTGTTTTTGTTTTTTTTTTAATTGAAAACAGTTCAGGTTTATATATTATGAACACGTTTTACTTTGGTTACTCAAAGTGTCTCAATAATGTCAAGGCAATATTTATTTGAAAGAGTTAAAAGGGATTGCACAACTTGACTAATTTACTGACTAAAGTTTTAACAGATGCTTAGCTAAGGGTGTGTTGTTTGGCATAGATTCAAACACAGTAACTAATTAGAAAACAATGTGAAGGCGCAGGTGATAGCTGAAAAAGCCTTCATTTGCTAAACTCTGTTCAATCGATCATGCATTACTTAATTTCACCAGTGTTTAAAGTGACTTTTAGGATGCTACAGGAACATGTATGGCCAAAATGATCTTTCAGGGAGATTTTAACATCTCAAAGCAAAGCAGCTGGATATTTAAGCAATCGGGAAGAAATGAAAGTGAAGTAGTCATCTTAATAAAGCAGCAAAGGGAATCCTCTGTATGCTCACAGTAGGAGCATCAGGCTCTGATTAATGATTATTAATATAATAGGAAAATTAATTGTGAGGGGGGAAAAGTTACCTACTCAGCTGGTTTGCGTGTAGATGCTCGGTAATGATATTTGGTAGTTCTTGTAGCTAGCTCGTGCATTGTGTATCATGGAATAATGCTCCTGTTAATGTATCTCATGTTATAATTTTTATCTTTTCATTTGGTTATCTATTTATTATAAAGTTCACATTAAGCCATGGCCAGGATAATTGACTGTATCTTAAAGGTAGCTAGGATATGTTGCTCAATCACTTGTGTTGTGCAACCCGATTCAAGGGAAAGGGGGGGATTTGTGCTCTCTGTGAACTTCATCAGTTTAATCTTTTGAATCATATCTAAGGAATCCTAGAAACTGAAATCTCAAAAGGCCATTCTTCGAGTGTTTCCTGTTAGTGCGCAGGTCTTTAATTGCTGGGTTCTATATTACAAACCATAACATTACTTTGCTTTTTACAGTTAATTGCTTATAGATCCTTAGAAATATTGGGCTAGATTTTTAGCATGGTGGCTAATTTTTTCAAGTCAAATGTGACACATAATGTTGTAAGAATGGTGGGTAAATTTTTCTTTTAGGTGACTCTGCAGCTGCTTTCTTCAAACATGGGCATTATTTCAGTCTTTTTTCAGGTCTTTCAGTTCTGCTGAATGCTTTACAAGAAAATGATTGACTGACAAAACAATATATTTTATGAAGAACAAAATTTTATTTTTCCAAGAGTTATTGTTTGAAAAGCTGCCGCTGTAGGGAAATTGATGTAAATTTACATGCTGTTCTACAAAAATTCTTTACCCTAAACAGTAATTAACAAAAGTGGTATTTATAAAAATGTAACACCAGCCATAAGAATTCTGTTTTTAAAATCAAGGGTGAAACAAGATTACATGCAAAACTAAATCTAAACAAACTTTACCTGTCTGTTCCAACATTCAGCCTGGTGTCTGAGTGAAACCTCTAGTTATCCTTTCCAAGCTGAATGAGATTGGAAGGACAAGGGAAGACGAAATAAGGAGGAGGGGGGAAGTGCTTATAAACTACCATATTCATATGAGTCCTGCATGTGGTTTGGTTATGGAAAATGTTATCTGTTGACCAGACTTGCCCAATGGGCTATCAAGACTCAGATAGACTTTGTATCTTTCTTTTCTCCTTTTGCCTGTAACTGTAATGGAAAAGTAACAATGCAGCATCCTGCATGTTAAATCATTTCATAGACCAGTAAAGATGAGGAAAATATGCATGCAAAGGCTTTAGTAATGCAGTACTAACAATAGAGGAAGAATAATATTAATATGGATCAAGACTCAGTGCAGATGTACATGGGGAACAAAAGTTGTGCTGTTATTTTCACCTATATTTTTACCTGTACAAACCTGGCAAAACAGTTTGTCATGCCCTGTAACAGGACTGAGCACTACAGTCTAAAAAGAATAGTATAGCAAAAACATAGTAACTGAACAGTTAAGGTGTCTCTTGTCCATAGTGAAGCATGCCATTTTTTTAAATGTCTATGTAAAGCAGCCTTATGGTTTTTGTAGTGTTTTCAGTTGTTAAGGATGAGATCAGTAGGTCTTGTTGTCCCACACTTGAGGAATTTAAATATTGGTTGAACTATTTGGTTTTCTTTAGTGCATTCCATTGCGGAGCATCTTGTTTTGCTTTTGCCTCTTCCACTTCCTTTCAGAATTGTACCAGCAGCCTACAGGCTTGTTCAGCGTTTCAAAGGGGCAATATGATTCCCAGATCAGAATAGTGTCAACAGGAGACAGTCTGCCTAGTGTTATTTTTTTGAAAGTTGTTTCTTTGTTTACACTGTGAAATGAGAAGCAGGGGGGTGGGGGGGATCAAATTGTGCACAATTGGCTCCAGTAAATGCCAAGTGACAGTAAATGCCTTGTTTATTGCTGGGGGAAGGCTGGTAACTTGCTGAATTTCCATCAAGGCTCCTTCGTTAAGGAGCAGGGCTCAGATCTCCCTTGGAGCTAGTTATGCAATTGATGGGGCAGGGTTTTGGCTTCTGGAGCAGCAGGCTTGCATAACATGGTTTATAATCCAGCACTCCCTTTCCAGCCTGAAAGGACTTTTTTCATAAGACATTTTCTATAACAAAAACTGCTTCCAAATTTCTACACAATTACTGAAATAATGGTACCCTAACTCTTAAAAAAAAAAAATCTTGTACAAGAGATTCTTGACCTTATCTTCCTGTATGTGGGGCATCTCTTTTTTTTATCAAATAATGAATCATTTATAAGCTTAATTTTTTTTTCATACCACAAAGGCAATTTTGTCTTTTATTAGCAGAATTCTTGTTGATACAATGCTGAAGAAATTTAATTACACCAACTAAGCATTTCTTGGAAGCCTTAACACAGATAAGCTCATTTCTGAGAGTTTGATTTTTCTTATATGGCCTATATATATGAAAGCATAGGTGACCAAACCTGCAACTAGAAGGTTTAGTCTGTGTACTTGGGAGAGGAAGGCCTGAATAATAGCATGATATTAATGCCACAAAGATGTTGTCTGTGGAGATGGCTGCAGTGGTTACTTAAGGACAATGGAAATTGGGATGTCTTGTTCTTTATTGCAGCCTAGAGGCATGCATTCTTCTTGCTTTAACAAGAAACTTCCATCTATTATTCTTCAACTCCCTTCATAACATATGCTACCCATCTCCAGATGCTTGATTACTCTCTGCATGTTTCTGTCCTTACAGAAATGTACGCTTCTCCCTGTTAGCTTGGTTGAAAATTCTAGAGCAGCTGATGGGGGTGGTATTTTTATGTTGCAATCCAGGTCCTACATTGCTTTGTGGCCTGTTTGTGCAAGTTTATATTTAGGGTCCTTAGGGTCAATATGAGGACTCATGTAGCATAAGGTGGCATAAATGTTTATATTATTATTTTATGTTTCAGTTGATAGAACAAAAGACAGGACTGTAGCAAAAAGTGTAGATTAAGTCTCCTTGGGAGTTGGAAGTAGGCAATCTAACATTCTTTCCCCTCTGGTCCCTGAACTGCCCCACTGATTCTTCACACCCAGCAAGAAAAGTGTTCCCAGCTTGTTACAAATGTGGGGTCTCTCTGGGTACTCATCAGTTAGGAGCTGGTGACTTGGAAAGAGCTGAAGTTGCATGTGCATCTCCCATCATTGTCAGCTGTAACCACAGAGAGTAACTTTGGTGGTGAAGAGGTGACGCTCTACTATTTCAGAAGGCAGCAATCAGAATGGCTTAGGTGAGATCACTTAAGCCTGCTATTATGATGTCTGTAGCAGTCATTAGTTGCTTTCCTTTCATGAAAGCAGATACGAAAGGTGAAACAAAGAAATGTATGTATTTAAATATTACTTCCTTAAATTGTTGGAGAAAATTATTAATTCTAAATGTGATTGTGAAAGTCCTCATTCACAAAAGAAGCAGTATGGACAGCAGGTCCGAAAGCTTCATAACTGTTGCACAAATATGAGTTGTCATATGTTTATGCATTGTTAGCCCACTAGCTTCAGGAATGGGACCCTGTGCCAGCAATATTAACAAGAAAAGGATTCTACTGGAAAGTGCTCATTACAGGAAAATTCTCAAGTTTTACTCTTTCCATTGTTTCTCTGCTGACACTAGCATTTTCACCATCATCTCTGCTGTTTCCTTACACAAAGTATAGATTGCTTTTTGACTCCTTTCCCAATATCTAGATTGTGGCCAAATCTTGAGGTGGTAATCAGAAGGACTGTTGTTGTTTTTATCTAGTGGATTCTCTGACACCCAAGGAGATGATTATCAGATTAAGCACAGTATCGTAATAATTTAATTTATGTCTCTCAGATTCACTAAGTGATGATGTTCGGTTTGGATTTGAATGACCAGAAAATGACTGTCTTTCTGAAGGAACTTCCTTCAATTCCCGAAGGGGTTGACAAAAATAGCATTAAACCTCTGGCAGGAATTGTTCAGATTCATATCTTGAAAAGTCAATAGTTTTGTTGTAGCAAACAAAATCTGAGATGTGGGATCAGTAATTGCAGTGAATGCTCAGATTCTTCTTGATTTTATTATTGAAATGCAAATGCATTCTTAATATCAGCTGAATATCATCTGAAATTGGGAGGTATGTTTAGAGGTTATTAACAACAGTTAAATCTTTTATGAGAAATTGCACATCTTTGATTTGTGGCTACCTAAAAGGCAAAATATGTATCATTGCACACATTCTGGCTAATCTCCACTAAGCAGCCCTAGTGTTTCATCTATGAGAAACTGGAACCCAACCAAACATTCTGTTTATGCAGTCTATGTTATTTAATGAGCTACTAACTCTAGGGTTATTTGATCTTTGACGGCTTGGGGGCAGGGATGGGAGGTAAAATTGCACCCTTACTAGCAAAATCCCCATTAATCGCAGAGCTTTTAATTGAAAGAAGTGTAGGGTCAAGTCTGTTGTATAGCAGTGCCTTCACTAAATTGTGTATGATTGCTAGTCCAGCTCTTACAGTAAAAACCACTGTAAGTAAAGGTATGTGAATTCAATTTTAAATTCAGTCTTTCTTGTTTTTAAAGAGTTTGCCATTATTAATAATGAAACCAAAACCTAAATCTGAAATTTTGAATTGCCAAATAAGTTTCCATGTACTCACTGGACAAGAGAATTCTCATTTTTTTTACCCCTATAAAAGCCCTCAGCTCTGTTTGACTGTCTCTTTAAGCATAAAATGAAAAAAGTTTCCCCCTATCTCTCCTTGAAACTGTTCCATGGAGCTCAGAAGCAAGTCCAGGATGGGACAGAATGTGTACAGCTATAGTGTTATCTTAAAGTTGTGACTTAAGCTGGAAGCACATTATTGATATAAGAATATTTACATGCTGTGCTAGCATGCAATGTTTTTATGGACATTATAATATTGATGACTGCGAAGTCTGTATTTTTTTCTTCCTTAGATGTGGGGGAAAAGTCTTCATGTAGACCAAGTAAATATATCTAAAGAGTGATGTTAATATAGAACAACTACACCCGCCCAAGCTTGCATCAGTGTCCCTGAGCGTTCAGCTGCCCAGCTACCAATGTGCCATTTCTGTGCTATAGATTTGTGTTAGTACAGCCCCCTGAGCATACACACCTCCTCTTTTGATAACTAAAATACATTACTGTCATATAAATCAGTAAAAAATATAAGGTATGTTTATTAAAAAATCATTATGTCCTCACTTTTCATTCATCATTGTATGTAGTGGATGCTTTGAATGAAGGTTATTTGAAACAAACAAAATTTGTCTTATCAGATTATCTAGTTATGTAGCAATCTGGGATAATTCATTGCGAGCAGAAAAGCCACATAATGGTATATATAATGGGGAAAGTTTTCTGTTTATTGGAAAAAAATCAAATTAGCAGCTTCAGAAATAGCCCTGAGTCAGACAGCTAGCTCTATTATTATGTTACTTAGAAGCTAATGTATTATGAACAAGTGCCAAATATTTCTGTGTAATGCAGAGGAGATTAAATGGAAGCTTCTATTTTTGAGATCCGCTTTGTAGCGTGCATGCAATCAACAGAAAGTCCTAGATAACAACTAGAACACAGATAGCTCTGCTAATTATGAATAATTATGTAAATGGCTATAATCTGAGCATTGTAGTTATTTGAGGGATTAAGAACACATACAAATCAACAGAAAAGTTTTGAAAATAAATTTACAAAAAGTCAATTGTAAGTTTATTTTTAAATGATGATGTGGGAACATAGCTCAGCTATGTAGTTTTGTTTAAAGTCACATTCCTAGCATGAGGAAAGGGAAAATTCACTGACAGGGCGAGACTGCCCTATAAGGATATCAGGCTTTGAATCTGGTCAAGTAACTTGCACAGCATTTGCTTGTCAGAGATGACAAAAAATGTGAGTTTCTGAATACGTTTCTGTGCAATTCTTGGCTAGTTCAGTATGGTTTTATACTTTCTGTATTATTTCTTTACTGGAAAGGTCAGTGTGTAGGGTTGCAGAGCTGGACATGATCAGAGTAGTTTTTCCAGTCAATACATTGCAGTGGCAGCTCCAAAACTATTGTTCATGTAAATATTCTCATTTCTGAGACAAATGACAAAATTGATGTCAAAGATCTGTGTTCTATGAAAGTTCAGATCTAGTTAGCATTATCCATAGCATTGTTGCTGCAGGTATTTAAACTCATTTGCTTTATTTTGAAATAGGATTTAGCATGTGCTTCTTACTGTTCAGAAATGTTTAGGGCTTAACAGAAGTATCTAGGATAAATTTCACAGGAATGGGTTTATTTAAAATATTCTCATCCAGAGCAAGTAGATGGCCTAGTTCTGACTGAGAGAAAGATGCAGCAAGAGTTGATTCACCCAAAATTATCTACTGTCTTTCTAATTCTGTGCTTGTAGACCAGGGCATAGAAGACATAAGTGAATTTACATTTCTGGCATGGACTTACAGGCTCTGAATATATTTATATTTTCTGAATAGTTATTAATTTTTTAGTTTGGGGTATGTGAAAATGTTGCTAAATTTACAGGTGATTGTTTAAGCTTTTGTGGGTAGCAGTAGTTATTATCTTGCATGTTTTAAAGTGCCCATTGAAGGCTCCAAAGAACTCACTTAACTTAGAGTTAACATTTTAGTTCCATATGGCACTGTCTGTAGAAGAGGCTCCCACTCCACAACAATGTCTAGTGAAAATTAGAATGGATCGTTGTGTCCACTGGAGGAAGTAATAATTAAGACCCTGGGAGGGAAGGAAGGGTGTACTTCACAGCTACGTGGCAGAGCAGCAAGTGGGTTAAGGACATTGCTGATTGGAAGAGAACCCTAAAGGCTATTACTGCTACCTCATTAAAGGGATTAAAAACATTGTCTCTAATACTTAGAACTTTTCTGTGTTGGCTCTGCAGAATTTCTGAAAGTGGCTGAACAAGAAACCAAGTTTTGTTTTGGTTTTTCTTTTATAAGAGTACCATTTAAAAGAACCCTTACTTCTAAATCAGAAACAAACTGCCTTTTCAACAGGTATTTGTTGCTTATTCTTAGTAAGTAAAACTTATAGACACCTTGTTCCTCTTGCTCTCAAATATTTACATGCTATTTAAAAAAATACTTGTAAGCCTAAGCAAGCTCAGTGAGGGAGCCTTTGAAAGATGTATTTAATTATTGGGAAATTCTTTTCCCTTATGCTACCAAATAAGTTGCTCTTTACAGAGCATTTTTCATACATAAAGACAGTTCTTTATGGATTAAATCTTAAAACTTTCACTTGGGCAAATTCAGTTTTGGTTTTAATGATGAAGTAGCTCCAGTTTAGCTTTTTAAGTTTTGAAATTCAAAACACAACGTATTAAATGATGAGGTGGTAGCACATACAAGATGATAATTCTGCTATTTCTAAAAATTTTGATTTTTTGAAAGATGAAAGTTCTGGAGTTTTTCTTCTACCACATAATCTCAATATTAGATATTTGTTCTCACTCAATATGCATTTACACTGTTTTCTTCAAGCAGTACTCACTTGATTAGTCACTAGCTCATTGGAATGATACATAAGAATTGCATAATCTGTCCCTATGAAATTTTGTAAAGGCCAATATTCATTTGAATTTTACTCTAAAACTCTTACCAGATAGCTGGATAAAGTTGATATTTATTTCCAGTCTGTTCACAACTAGGGAATACTCATGTGATCACTATTTGGTGAGTTTCTAGCGTGTTTCTAGAGTAAATTTATCCCAGGCATCCTACTGGGAGCTAAACAGTGTGTGATAGGAACAGAACATGCCTTAGAGGAGCTTATGAGTTAACACAAAATTAATGCAATGAGAAGTGGTAATAGGCAGAAGAGGAGAATCTGAGGAAAGTCAGAGGTCACAGAAATTGAAATTTAATACTAAGGAATTTTTTTTTATACCCATTTTAAGTGCTTTGTTTAGGCAAATAGGGTATTATTTATTGGTCAAAGTTTAGGAGGATTTTTGTTTTTTGTCTGAATCTAGTAGTTCTAGAGTGTTTTTCTTAAGCTATTCTCATACTGAATGAGTCTTTGTTTCTGGTTATGAGGCTTTATTTATAAATGACCACTAATAAAGATGCATATTCTGAAAATAAAGCTTTTTCTGTAACCTCCTCTTACTCTTTTGTTTGGGGTTCTGGGATGAGTTCCATTTCCTATGTCTCCCAGGAAATCCCTACACTCATCCCAGTGCATCTGCAAGAGAGTGTGCTGGTCTCTTTTAAACACTGATAATATCTGACATTTAACTGGCTCATTGAAATTCTCCAGGGAATTTCCAAATGGCGATATACTCCCTTAGCTGCCTAGTTATCTTAACACAATGACTGAGTTTTATCACTCCTGTCATTGAGGCAGCTACTGTGGTGTCAAGCCAAGACAGACCATCTGGGATAACTTTGCAGATAAGTTCCAGTGATTTGCTCAGAGTCTTGTATCGACCTTAAAGCAACATTCTTTGTTTAGGCTGTGAAGCACTGTGTTGGAGGTATTTGCATCTGAACTTGTTTCCTCTTCTGTTTAACATAATTTATTATTTTAAGTTCAAACTGCTTGTGACATTGATTCCTCCCTTGTGACAGCTATACTATTACAAAGAGAAAGTTTGCCTCTTCTGTGTTTCCTATTTACCAGCATAATTTCCTTCTCAAGAGGACTGTACATACTAAACATGTTCTCTAGGTGTGGCTCCTGTCATCAGTCCTGTGCTTGAATTTTTCATTATCATGTCTCTAACTCTTGTCTTATATAACTGTTGAGGCTGTTCAGGTTGTTTCTAAACAAAGTTCAGAACGTTGTATATTGTGGCAGTCACACTTAGTGAAATTAGATTTATCCAGTGGTAATGTTTGGCAGAATGATGCTGCTGTTACACAGATTAAATTTACATAACATGTTGTCTTCCAAGGTTTTTTCATTAATTTCATGACGAGACACAGTGGTTAATAGATCAAACCACAGCTACACTGAAGATGGAATTTCAGTCTCTCAAATGCTAAGACAACAGCTGTGATTCCATAGGACAATGTAGATCATAAAGTCCTGGATAAAATTTTTTTCATTTAAGTGGTTCTGGCTTAGAAACATGCTTCTAGGGCAGATTAAACCCAGACACTGAATATCTTTGGGAACTTCAGCAAAATTTTCATGGAAAAAATGTCCTTACTTTTGGAATTACATATATAATCTGGATACAAGCTTCATCCCAAGAAAACCCAGACAGCACAAAGTAATTATTTTGACAAAAATTAATTTTAAGTTTAAGTAAAGGTCTCAAATATTTGACTTCACAAGAAAGAGACATGAAAAAGATTTTATGAAATACACTTTGGACTTTACTAATTTGTATATAGAAAGTTTTCAGACACTATAATGGTAGGTGAAAGCATAAGCATATATGCTGATAGGTCCTAAGCAGATCATAGCCGTTCGGTTGTTTCAGGATGTGGCGCAGCAAAGACTGCAAACTATTGTGGAAATCAGAATTTCAAGTTTTACAATACACCCAAATCAACCTAATATTCTTAATTTTTATCTAAGGCTAAGGGTCCTTCTGAGTGAGCTGATTTTCTGGTGGTATCAGCATTTTTTATGTAATTTGTATTGTATGCCCGAATCTGTCATCTCTTTTTTTGATAACTTCTTTGCTTTGCTTTTCTGGTTTCTGTGTATTAAGAAAAACAGTGCTGATGGCCTAACTTACTGATATTTTTCCTTAGTGACAGCTGGATGGTCACCAAGAAGTACTAGGCAAAACAATAACCCCAGAAGAGCTCCAGCTAAACGGAATGTAGAAACATACAGCTACAAGCATGTTTTCAAATACAGTCTAAGTAGGAAGCTACCAACTGTTGCTTTCTGAGTGGTGCTATGACTTTTCCCAGACATTTCACAGAAGTAAAATTCCATCGCAGGAGGGGAATGTCTGGTCTGACTGCAAGTTTCCTAACATATGGAAAGGAAAAGATGGGCTACAGGGGGGAAAGAAAAAGAGGGTTTTTTTTTCTACTTTGTACCAGCAAACTAAGCTGGACTGGGGCACAGATTCGCGTGCTGACCCTTATTCATCCATGCTGTTCAATAGTTAGCATGCTCCTTGAGGTAGAGCGTTTCCCCAGGCAGTGTAAAGGTGTGGCTGGGGGGGTAGCGCAGGGCTGGGCTTGGGGGAAGGAGGGACCCCTGTGTGTGTTAGTGTGTGTGTGTGCAAAAGATGGGAGTTCAGCCCCCCTAGATGTAGGCTGCGCTGTGTACCACTTGTCCTCATGGTCATAGACTAGGTTCTGGCTAATCTTATTTATTTGTATGTACATAGCCACGGAGCCCAAGAAGGGAAGAAAGGATTGTGAAGATCCTAAAAGAGAAATAAAATTAAGCTAGAGGGAGAAGAAAGGTATGAACAAATAAAACTTTTAAATTTTTTTTTATTTTTTTTATTTAGAGGGACCAAGAACCTCTGAAGTGGTTAGGTATTTGGTTTACTGCCTGATCCTCATTAAAATGACTTGACCATTTGTTTTGCTTGT
This sequence comes from Chroicocephalus ridibundus, assembly GCF_963924245.1. NCBI lineage: Eukaryota > Metazoa > Chordata > Aves > Charadriiformes > Laridae > Chroicocephalus > Chroicocephalus ridibundus. The sequence continues at coordinate 80,629,866 of NC_086287.1, forward strand.
TTTGTTCAATGACTTGCCTATACCGAAAAGCTAAACCATGAGGTCTTTTTTTCTTGGCTCCCTCAAGATAAAAGGTACTGTGAATTAATGGTCAGGATAAGATATTTTGGCCTAAAAACATTAAGCTCTCTTTCCTACTAAAGCACCTGCATAAATATAGACAAATCCAGAATCAACAGAAGATACAGATGTTATATAATGTAACTCAGAAAAAGCACAGATTTCAGATCATCAGTGAATATTTTAATTTCAACTACTTTTTGTCTTTCATATGGAGATGAGTGTCATTACTAGCGAAGTCAAAAATTGCCCACTTTCCCCTTCTTATTATTTATCTTCAGTTCAGTTTTGGGTAGCTGTAGAAATTTTTCATATGTGAAAGTGCAGGTCTGTTTATGTTACAACCCTGTTACTTTTATTCTGTAGCACTTGCCCACCGTAAATATAGTCAGTATCCTACTCCTTTGCAACTCTCAGCCCATTATCTAAGTTCTAAAGTGAAACATTTCAAAGATGCTATAAATAAATTTCTGGAACTAAATATGAATGAAGATTAATTAAACACCAAGCCTTGGCATGGACACCTCGTTCTCTAAGGTTTAAGCACACCCTTCCTTTGATTGCATTACAATGTGAAATGATCAAGGGAAAATGATAGGCCAGATCCTGATACTTTATTTAAAAGATATGGCATTTGAAACAAAGAGTTGATAATTGGGAAAGGGGGAATAGCTGCAATTTAAAAGGAGTGGTTCTGTTTCTGACTACAGTTTTGCAACAAGTCTAAAAGAACTAGAAGCTCCCGGGGAAATATATTGGGAACCTGAGTGCATAACCCCCTTAAACTAATAGGCTAGGATCCTCAAGGGGAGGAGAAGGGCCTGAAGGAGTGAACTGTAATCCAGTTTTTATAGATTTGTGCACTACTGCGCTACAGTTATCTCTGTAGCGTCTGAGTACATTCCTGGAAGCTACTGCTTCTCTGTCAGCTAGTAAGTATCAAGAGTCTGTCTTCAAAAGAAAATGTAGGCCCAAATCTTGTTATCCAAATGATATAAATACAGAATATTTTCAGCAACACCACCCAGTCTATGTAAAGGATCCACTCTGTGACATCTCTTCCATATGTCAGTGTAACATGGGACTTTTTTTTTTATTGACATGCTTAGTATCTCATTTCAGTAACTGATATGAAATTCAAGTAAAGTAGAAGAGAAGGTAGTAGCCATGTGTATATCTATGGGTAAGCAGGCTTGTGAGTCTGTTATCCTGATACAAGTTCTGAAAGAGGTCCTCGGTAGCAAACTGAAAAGCAAGACCAGAAAGTCTACTTCTTGCATCGCTGGCTGGTTTAGTGTACTCAACTGTTGTTGCAAAGCAGATCGAGGAATTTGGATTCCTCACGTACTTTTAGGTTGCAAAATTCATTTGATACCTTCTCCTGCCTTTGACACCAGATAGGGTCTGAAAAGGGATTCACCATCTGTGTTTGCGTTGGCTTGGTCTTTGCATGTCTAGTGGGTAAGTGCCACAAGTATTTCTCTGTGCATAGTACTTGAGTCTTAGCTGATGCATTTTTGCATGTTCCATTGTCTCTTCGCATGACAAATGCACTGAAAGCTTTTAACATGTTCCACATATTTCCATCTCTTGTTTTAGGGAAGTATGAAATAGAATGGTTAAACTCTCCAGTGTACCTGATGTTTTTGAGCGTTCTTTGAACTTAGTAGTAATTCCTCTGAGCATTTATGTATCAAGATGCTCTAGAAATGTCTATGCCTTATGTAGAATTTCAGCTTTTCTATCCATATATTGCATTTTAACAGACATGCAATGTAAACCATTTTCCTGGTGACAAAAATACTTGCTCTTGAAGTCTCTGGGACATGTTTTTCTACTCATGAGAGAGCCATGTTTTACCACTCTGATGGTGTAAATATGTCTGGTAAATCAGGAGGATAGAAATTCATTGCATGCAAAATGGTTGCAACAGGTGGGACAGGGAAGGGGGACAAGCTTTGCCAGAGAGCAGTTTTGAGGAAGAAAGAAATTTGTGCCTGGAGAATCTTAGTAATGAAGGAATTTTCCTGACTAAATTAGTGGCACTTCAGGGTAAGACTTCTGCATATGAGAGGAATGGGCATCCTTAATCTCCAAGGACAGAAAGCTGTCTTGTATTTGGACTGGGGGGATATAAGTTGGTAAGCGCATATAAGAGTGTAAGAAAAATAAATTTTAAAAACATAAGAAAATTTAGTATACATTTTTAATTATCAAAATACTTTTTTGAACTAACATGGACTGTAACTTTGCCTCTTGCATATTGCAAGTTTGTAATAAAGCAAATTAGGCCCAACTACTCAAGAAGGAAGTTGAAATGTAAATGAAAAATCTCACACTACCTTGCTGTATGCTTGAACATACTGAAAATACATATTAGTTTCTTGACATGGTATCAAGTCCTCGCAGGTCAGCTTCACACTGACTTCTATGAAATCTAGAATTTAGATCTGTATGTGTACAAGCTGCAGACACAAATAAACTATATGTTTGTTTAGACAGTGTCAAGTATTTTTCCCAAGAAATGTAAAGATGAAATGTCTTTCCATGAAATTGCTGTTAAGTAGTAGCGTCTCTATGAATTTAATCTTCAAGAGCTGGAATGCTATTAAATAGTACTATATTGTTATAGGGACAAAATGGTGGGCTATTGAAGCAGTTATAAAATGTAAATACAGCTTTTCTTTTATGTCTAAATCTCTTTCTCAAAGATACCTGATTTGTGTTTCAAAAATAAAACTACAAGTAACTTATGTATATAGGAAAAAAAAAACCAAAACAAAAACCAAAATTGGAACCATCTGCTTAGAAATAAGTTATTACTGCTTTCACAAATGGTTTGTTGTACAGCTTTTTCAGAATTATCCCAGATAAGTATTTTATTGATGACAAGCTGGAATTAAATTAGGATAATACACCCTGCATTATTAAAAATATAAAGTAAAACAAGGAAAAGTATCTTTCTGGCTAAAGGCTAGTTGTCACCTCAAAGAATTTTTGGTTTAGGTTATTAAAGCACTCAATAATGATTGGCTGCCCTTGGGAGACATTTGTTAATATTTTATTCCGTGTAAACATCTGGATTCAATTTAGTCAAAGAACATTGTGAGTGAAAACTGGCCTCTCTCCAACGCACTGCAATAGGTGTCTGGAGGTTTGAACACTTCATTCGCATTACTCTTCTGAGATAAAATTTACCATCAATCCAAGTAACTGAGACCCAGTAAGTACCCTTTAATACTAAGTATCTTTAGAGAAAAATAGAAAATTAAATTCAAGTTCAGGTGCAGAATGCTGCTGCAGTGTAATAATCATAGGATTTATAATAGAGGTGTACAAAAATATTCCAGGAATCACTTTGCAAAGGTGTAACAGTAAAATAATTTCTAATCCTCAGTAATGGAAATTTTCCCTCTGAATTGATTTTTGTTGTTTGCCATTTGATGTCGTAACAGAAATAAGGTAAGCTGCTTTGCTAGCCTTTGGCAAACTTCAAATTTATTTCCTCCAAGAGTAAATTAATTTGGACCTTTATGACCAAATCAGAGAAGTACCAAGCACCTCCCTTCAAGGTGCTGAATACTACATGAAACAGCAACACTGTCATGAATCCATGAAGAAAATAACCCTTGATGATCATAATACTTATGATTTTGTCTATGAGTATTAGAAACCACGAAGGACATTGGTATAGTTGATTAGTTAGTGAACAAATTTCATTCCTTAACACTATAATGTAGCTGTAACTTCAAAGTGATTGATTCTTGATTGAATTTAAGTTGCATGGTCAAGTCGTGTTAATTTTGCAATTTATAAACATGAGAAACTGTTCCCATACATAATAAAAGCCTTTTGGGGAGTAAGGAGATGGGGAGACGTCTAGCTGAACATATGCATTCCAGCCTATATTAAGCTTCTCTGGCTTTGAGCATAAACCACTGTAGTGAATTTTTTGTCCTGATTCCTTGCAATTTTGTAGTACTTTCTATCCAGGAAATCAAATAGCTGCATTTCAGTTTGTAAAATTATGATGTGCCAATATCTTACAGGTTATAAAGATTAACTTTGCAAAGTTTTCTGATTGCAGAAAGTTTAATTTTTTAAAATTTATATTTTTATTTAATAAAGCACTGTAACATTCTCATAAGGTATGCAGTTAGTGTTATGCAGCTACTTAGACACAGCAGATTGGGCACAAATCCTGCATGCTCTATCTAGATAGAACATGGACCTAATGCAATGTAGATGGAGCACGAGGGACTTACAGAAGTCCCCAGGTTTTGGGACTTCATTATTGGGGCATGAATCAGTTGCAAAAACATAAGTGTCCATTGCCATTGTGATGATCCTAAGATATTCCACTTCTACTCTGGCTGCCCATTCATAAGGGAACAGATATTCTTTATGTATGACCCTGTACCCTATCCCTGAAGGCCAGAGGGATTTTTCAGAGCCAGCTGGTGAATTGGGCCGACCTCTAATATATTTGCTCAGATGTGCTGTCTCACTTTCACTTAAAGAAGTTCCAGTGCTAGGGGAAACTGTTAGAAATATTTAGTAACTGTAATATTTACTAAGGAAAAAGTAAATTAAAAATTATAATGCTCAGAAATCAAAGAGTTGATATTAATGCAAAGGACTCCATATTAGGTTTTCTACAATATCTTTAACGATTGTATGGTATAGCAATATGGGCATGCAGAATACGGATACTCACTATGTGAGTATTGCTTGTCAGGGATCTTATGATGGTTTTTCTTTGAGATTTTCTTTACAAAAAATAATCAGTCCAGATTTTTGAAGCATAGAAATGCATTCACTTTTTGAGTATCCTGCAATTTTCCTTGGCTTGATAGAAAACATAGCCATCAAAGGCCAGAGGAAAGGTTGTTCTTGGCCGCCTTCCCAGTTTGTAGTAGGTGAAGGTCCATGTGACATTGGTATCCAGATCCCTGTAGGGGGATGTGGGTGCGTACATGGACTATATAAACCATAATAAATCACTTGTTTCAAACATAGTTGGTCCTTTTTCTTGGCATCTCAGTGATTGAGATTGTGCTGTATTTACTTTGCCTCTTCCTAAATGTTGTATTGAAAAGGAACAGATTCTTCCCTGCCCATTTCCTCCTATAATTCGTTTGAATTCGTCTTAGTATTTTTATTTCTAAGCCTTTCTCAGGTTATTCAGTGGTATAATGGTCTAAGGTTCCAAAGTGGTGTGGTGAGCCAGGCAAGACTAGAGATCCATTTTAACAGTATTGTATCAAGATGGCTGATACTTGTGTGCCCCTCAGATATTTAATTAAAAAATAAGAACAGGACAGTTCAAAACAGTGCATTCTTTCTCTATTAGTAGCTCTTTAAAAAAAAAAAAAAAAGGCAAAATCCACAAACAAAAAAAAACACACACAAAAAACCCCCAACAAAAATCCCCAACAATAAAACCAAACTAAACCAACCTCAACCCCCCCTTTCTGTGCTCTCATTTTGGTTGTTTTTACTAGTTGGCTGCTTATGGAGTTTCAGGTTTTACATTGTCCGTCAGAAAACTATTAATAATATTGGCACTGACAATATTTCAGAGATAAAAGTAGTTTCTTATGAAGTTTATGCATAGGTTGTAATTTCCTTCACTTACTGAATTGCAGAGGTGTGGTTTTTTTCCCCCCATGGTATCTTAAAGTCTTTCAGATGAAAGCCCTTTTTCAATAGTTTTCCCATAATTATATAATGTAAAAGCTCCACCAATTTTATCTATCAGCATCCAAAAGCATAGCATTGGCATAGCAAAAGTCTAAAATACTAGATGTGCCACTAACACCTTATTTCCCAAAAGATAACGGTAGAAAATGACACTGCAAACAAGCAACAAATGTGAGCTGAAGAAAACACCACCAACTGTCACACTAAGTGAGATTTGAATGTCAGAGGCTAAGACTGGCAATACCACAGTAAAAAAGAAAAAAACCAACAACAACAAAAAAAACAACCCCAAAACACCTCTTTTGGTGAGAAAGAAAATCAGGAGGGATGGTTGATGTTCTTGAACCATTACACATAACAGTGGAAGTGACAACCTTTCTGATTATTTCCTTGAGTATAAATGAAAGCAGAATAGACAGACAGAGATTCTTTGTGAGTCAGGTCATTTCCAGATATAGTCTTGCTTCCCTGTATTTTGTAAAGGTACTTGAATTCGTCTGTTCAGGGGATTGCCCTAGTTATGCAAGTACTTGTTATGGAAAGACAACACTTCTGTTTACACTGGTATGACTTTCAACAAAGGTCAGATGCTTCCATGCAAGCTGTAGCGTTTTATGCAAGGAGTTTGCAGGAGGTCTCTAACTCTTGTCCCTGTTAACTATCAGCCTTATGTATCTGCCAGGGGCTCGTAGCTAACACATTTGGGGTTAAACTCTTTGGAGAATCATACAAAACAAACATAAAGAATTTCGTTGCCTATAGACAGACTGAGGAGCTAGCTGGATTAGTTCTCACTTCCTTCTCACTACACGAGCCACTGTCATTTTCAGTTTTTATGGAACTTCCCAATTCCAGCACTCCCTCCCTGACAGTGAATAAAACAGCATTTAGCACATGCTGTCTGAATATCTCAGTGTCTAATTTTAAATATGTTTTTCTCTGCCATCTTTGTGTCTCTGTTTTTGCAGTAGCTTAAATGAGGTCAAAGATTTTATGCATACGATGTAGGCTAATATATCTGAGTAATCTACTCATCAATTTAATATGGGATTTAGGGGTCTTGAATCCCCATTTTGCCTCCAGGTGTCCATTGGTTGTTTTTTTTTTTTTTAAAAAAAAAAAAAGGCAAAACTGAAAGCTATATTATTGGCTGACTGCACATTTTAGTAGGTTCCTGATTTATTTATTGTATGTGACCTGGCTGACTGTTGGAGCTATGGAGATCCTCTGAGTGCTTCAGAAAACCAACTGGAGAAAACGTGAGGCATTCTGCTAGTATTAGCAGCGCAGATGCAGTATTATGCAGGGATCTACACAGTGTTTTCTTAGAAAGAAGCAATATTTGCTCCAGCACAGCAGCTCACATGAGGTCGTTGCTTTGCCTGGGCTCCCTCCATTTGCACAGACTCCGTTGAACCATGCTTTGCAACATATAGTGTGACCAAGAGAAAGTTTGTTTCCTTTGGCTTTTGTCAATATTAACAAAGGGAAGGCTGGTGTTTGCACCACCTTTCTTTTTGAAGCACAGAATCCATGATTATCCTTCCATGTATTTTTGAGGTGACGTAATCCCTGTACTTTTATTTTTCTATATAGAAATAGCACATTAAGAGAAATTATTGTTTCTAAAAGTGGGATAAGGTTTCACTTTAAGGTCTTTGCAAGATCTCTCTATTTGGAGGTTTAAATTTAGAAAGTTGCTTTTCATCTGCTTTCCCACTGGCTCCCAGGAGTCAGTCTCAGTGTAGCAGACACTGCATTGCTATTTCCTTTTTAAATCTAGGACAGCAAAGCTATGACACTTTTCAAAGTCCTGATGTCCTTGTTAATATGTCTCTATGTCTCTTTTACTGTGAGTGAAGGAAGGGCTTACGCAGACTGTGTCCTAGTTTCCAGTTAATAATTCCAGCAGAAAAACTTTAGAAAACAGAAATTTGACAGCTTCTTGTATTTATATATATACTAAATCATGTATATTGTAGCGTGTAAAAGCTTTGTGCAAGATGGAGGAGATAAAATGCAAAAGTATGACAGTTTATGATCCACTTGTAAAATATTCCACTGCTACTTTTGAAAGAATTTCAAGCCTTTTACAGTCAGTTAACTGAGATGCATCTGTCTGCTACATGAGTGCTAGAAACCTTTTAATGGCTCTCCAGTAGTAGAGAGACATTGATATACTGGAGTTAATTCAGCAAAAGGCCACTAAGATAACCAGGGGGTTGAAGTACGTGATATACAAGGAGAGGCTGAGAGAACTGGGTTATTTGGACCTGAAGAAGGGGAAACCTTACTGCTCTCTATATCTCTTTAATGGGAAGGTATAGAAAAGATAGAGAGTGACTCTTCCTGGGGGGTATACAGCTACAGGATGAGAGACAATGGATGCAAACTAGAACACAGGAAACTACAATTACATATGAAGAGAATGTATTCACTGTGTGAGGGTGATCAAACACTGGAACAGATGCCCAGAGAAGTCATGGGATCTTCATCCTCGGAGAACTGGACAGGACAAAGCCCTGTTCCACCAGATCTACTTGCACTTGCTTTGAGCAAGGGGGTTGGACCTAAGTTGTTTTGTGTTTCTGTGACTGAGCAAAGCTACTACATTTGATGCTGGGTGAGTCACAAGAATAGGGCAGTATGTCTTTCATATAAAAAGCTTAATTATTTTTATAGTTTCTCTGAAAATAGGGGAATCCAGATGTACCAGCTACGGATCGCACTTCCTTTTCTTCTACCTTCTCTGTACTCCTGCAGCATTAATAGAATTGGACAAATAACATGGGAACAAATGACAGGCTAATACCATAATGCTTTTGCAAAGGGATTGACCTGGCCAGCAGAGCATGTTAAAACCCTATTTGTGTGTGACTTTTGGTCCATGGTGAGGAACAGTGGGGTCATCAATGGCAGTGCTTTGAATTCAGCAAAGGAAAGCCCCAATGAGATTTGATTTTTTGGCCACTGATGACAGGAATGTGTGCCTCTCACAGAAATTCCTACTTTCAGCTGTTTTGTATCACCCGATGAAAATGTCTCACAAATATAAATATACACATACACACTTTTTTCCTAAATTTAATCTCAACAATGTTTTTAATTGCTGTTGCTGCAGCAGAGACTTAATTCAAAAAATGAAAGTGAATACAAAGGAAACTAAATTCTACACTCTGATCCCTGTGCTCCTAGTTTTATTCACTGTCCAGTAAAACCCAGTTACCCCCACTATGGCTGTGAGAAGCAAAGCTAGGATAGTGGTAGTCCTTCCCCACTGACTGCAGTTCTTAGTATATTTTACAACTCATGCTAGAGGGGAAAAAGTTTTGCAAGAGTCTATAGCATTTATAGCAATTGCATTCTGAAATGAAAGATTAATGGCTCCTTCCCATAAATCACTCTCTTTAACTCTTCTCTAGTATCATAGAATATGATATAATAGTTTTCTTCACCTTTTCTACCACTGAGCAGTAGGAAAAATTTTGGACAGTATCTGCAAGCCTTCTGGACAATGAGCAAATCCTACAAATAGTGTTTTTACTGGAAACTGAAAGTATAAAATGAACTTCTAAAGGTCATCCACAAAAACATACACATAACTGCCATGTATCTAAAAATGTCCCCCCAAAAAAAGAGCTAGTGTTGTAATAAGTATCAGTGCTACATTTGAAGAGGGTAATTTTCAACTCAATTTTTTTTTGTATTAGATTGGGATAGCATTTTCAAAACTGCTTTAGTAACACAGGATATTAAATCTGGAAATAGGAACTAAGTAATTGGGAGCCTCAATTTCACTGTTTTTAAAAAAAAAAAAAGAAAGTTTATTTGACGAAAATGGAGTGGGTCTTGAAAGAAAGTTTGTTTATGTGTAGTGGGGACATTTTTATTATGGGACAAATGCTGTTTTCCTACATGTTCACTGACCTTGTGCGACTGCAAGAGTGCTACTGAGTTCCTCAGGAGATTTTTTTATTGTTATATTGATATTATCCATAAGTGCTGTATATATAAAAGGTTAGATTCTAACGTCTGTAGTGTGATTATACTTTGTCCTTATCTATGTATGTTAGGAAGTCAATATGGGGGTAGAAACAGAAAGAGGATGAAAGGGTTGTCATTTCAGACTATAGCAGGTATTTAGAAGATGGCAATAGTATTAAAAACAAGAGTGCAGGAAGCAGAGCAGAATGCCTACTTTCGAACGAATACTATCCACATGGCATGCTGCAGTTTTTCATTTTTTAAAGCTAACATCTGTCATAGTACTAGCAGTGGGAGCTAATTGGGCAGTCTGCAGGGGAGTTGTCTTTCTCCGGTACACTTCCAAAATAGAGGTGAAAACATTGCTGAGTTCCACAAACCGAATGCACCTCTATGCAATCCTACTAAATCAGCAGAATTGCATCACAATCTAGTCATCCCTGCAATTTGGACTACATAACTTTGAGTTCAAGGTGCTCATATATCAGGGGAGTAGATATGTCACCCTTGGAAGATACTGGCATGTCAGCTAGTTTGCTTCAGAGTCACAAGTTGACATGGAACACTATTTGGAAGGCCTTCCTTTGGGAAACTCCTCCCCGATTATGGGAGTGCAAGAGGAAATATAAATAAATGCATATACTAGAAAGGGCAAGGCATACTCTGCTGTTCCACAAAATGAGAAATAAGGGAGATCTATCCGTCGCTGAGAAAGCATGTTTTGTGAGACTTCGATTTTGATGGTTTTATTTCTGCATGTACAAGGATACGAAGATTAATTCTAGATATCTTGCCAACATTGCATATATGTGCTTTAGAAAGCACTTAATATCTATGGATATTATATACCACTTATTAGGCGTCATATAAATAACCCTTCTTTGCTTAAAAAACTTCACTGATATTTCTTGGAACATATGCCAAGGAGAAAGGATGTGGCTGAAATAAAAATGTTAAGGTTCTGAAGGTAAAATGTATAGAGTAGGGTCTATTCAGACAAGATGGTAAGTGGGATGGACTGAATGTTTGCTGTGACTTGGGATAGAATTTAGCTTAAAGCAGGATGCAGCCTGGAGTATGTGGCCATGCTCACGTAAGAGTGATCCCAGTACCCAGATTATGTGTTGCTATGCTATGTTGCTTTTGAAAGCAAAGTGGAGGAAGAAAGTAGAATATGGTTCCACCATCTTTTAATCAGTTTATTTCTTAGGATCAACCAAACCAATGGCAGGGACCTCTGCTGTGTGACCTTTCTCTGATACAGATGCTGCAATTGCAACTTCCTGTGCAAACTTCCATCCTGGTGCGTCTACATAACATTGCCATCTGTGTCAATGGGCTTTGACTCATCCACACTCTGCATACTGACCTTTTTCACAAGCTCACTATAAGGAAATTAAAATAGCCTGTCTATTCAGTTCTTCTGGCCCCTTGCATGGGTCAAGATAAGTTTAATGGCTGCAGCATGCTAAACTCAGGTTCTGTGAAGGGAGTGTTGTGCCAGTAGGGGAAGAATGGTGGAAAACATTTAGCAGCAACTGAGGCGCAGTTGGCCTATGCATTTCAAGATAAAGGTGTTCTGACAGCATCTGGAGGTCCTCTTAGGAGCTCCTAGAATCTCTGAAAAATAAATCTAAGTAAACTTTATGCCTTAAGCTTTCTCTGCGGTGGACTGGAAAAGCATAGCATGTTAAAGATAGCAGGCATTTTCATAGTTCTCTCTTATTCTGTGCATATCACATATACAGCTGTCTCCAGTTGGTGATATAAACAGAATATATTGAGTATGTTTTCTTAAGAAGCATTTTATGTTAATGTCTTTATCTTATCACTAACTTTTAAGTTATCTTGTTTTCATACTTGCTAGAAAGCATTTAATACTAATTTAATATGCAGATTTCTAAATATCATCACTCTCTCAAATCCCGATTCACACTACAATATCGTGATGGTGTAATAATCTAAATTAGGACCTGATATTTACTCTGCTTGGCTTTCCAGTTAAATGACTTCTATGAGATTCTACCCTCTTTCAGCTGCTTTTCAAGTTGTCAGTTTTCACACCACTGTCCAGTTTCTACCAAAGTGATGAAGATGGGGGTGGGGTGGGGTGTGTGTTCTTACTGTATTTGTGACAGTAAGTGATCAAATGCCACAAGTGCTTGAATTCCAGAGCAGTCCAAAGGCTAGACTTGACTAGTTTAACTGCTTACAGAGTGAATGTTTGTTAGTAATTATGTTTTCCTCTCATGCCAACAAAATAGCTAATATAAACACAGTTGTACTAAGTGTGGAAGTATAGCTAATATAACTTGCAAAACTACTATATGGTTTAACAGCTTGGCCTTTCTTTCTAACAGACCAAGCCTTGCCAGGACTAAGCCTTCACTAATGACGTAACCTTTGCTAATGAGCTTTCAAAAATATCTAGCCAAATAGTACAAGATCATACATTAATAACAGTGAATAATCTGAGGTAGCTAACAGTTCATTATGCTGTGGCAGAAGCTTGATGGAGTGCTGACAAATGGGTAGCAAAAAAGACAGACAATGTTTCCACAAAATGTGAAGTGGTGACATTGTTTTCTATTGTGGATTTGACTCAGAAGATTGGAACTTGACTTCTGGCCTTCATATCCAACACTTGTTGGCAGCATATCACTGTGTAAATAAATCTATTTAGTTCTTTTATTCTGGGTAGTTTCCCAGATCTTGTCAAAGTACATAAAATACATGTTAAAAGGAAAATACCTTTTATCTTAATAGTAACAATAAAAAATGCTTTAAATATTCTTCTGTCTGACATATATAAAGTGAAGAAATATGCATTTGATAGAGTTATATTTAGTTTAAACAAACACTCCTACTTTCTGTGGGAAATAATGGGAAAGGTTATCTGTATCATAATACAGCTGAATATTTCTGCTTTGTATGATGCTGTGAGATTAGGTGTTCTTGAATTTATCCTGGCTTACGTTTTGAACCCTTGACACCCCCTCTTCCTGGTAAAAAGAATGCTGGAAAAAGACAGAATAAATACAAGTCGTATTTTTGGGGAAAATCAGAATGATGAGACGTGATTCAGAGATTTCGATGGCAGATGGGCAGATAAAGTTCACTTGTAGGCATTTTCTAGCACTGTAAATTGTAATACAAACATTGGCAATCTCATAAATTTCCACTAGAGCGAGATATTAATTACAGGATATGAGCATGTTCACTTGTAACTTCACCGATGACACAGAGAGAGAGAGAAGGGTGATGATCATAACAAATCAATACAGAGAGTTAAAATAAGATGATAGCAAGGAATATAATGCTCACAAAGTCTTTGTCTTGATGGAACATGGGGGCAGCCTCTGCATTCCCTTGAAAGCTTAAGAGGGTATGCCTTTTGCTCCTGTACATTCAAACTCTGACTTACGTTTGAAGATTTACATTATGGCCATCGTGTGGGGGAGGAACTTGTTAGTATGACAAACATGTTCTTTAAACATCACTGCGTTGTTTCCCAAAAAGTAACTATTTTGTATTGTGAGCTGTTCCTTTTGGTAGGGGCTGTAAGTGCAATGTTGCCAGAAAACTCTGTATCTGTTAAACTGGAAAACACTATTCAATAGAGTGGGAAGTGATTACATTTATCATAATCTCATCTTCCTGTGTGAGCTATATGAAAACATTCTATCCATCCCTCATGATTAACTTACAGATGTGCAGTATATTTTACCTCTCTAGTAATTAAATTATTTCAGATCTTACTGTGGATGAAATTAGATTGCTGTCACTGGAAAGGAGACCACATTCCGGTTATATGAAGTTCAAACCCTTATTATTTAATCACTTATAAGTTCTCCAATTGTGTTTTTAAAAAGATTATTACTTTCCTATTTAAATTATGCGCTAGACAAGAGGTGCAGATGCTACCACTGTTCTCTGTTTCTCGACTGATGAACCTAATGCAGATTTGCACCACCTTGAACTGAAGTCTTAGAACATAGAGAGACCATATGTGGTCTATCCTGTACAATGTCTTGCTCTAGCTTAGAAAGTCTCTTCTCGCTGTGTAGACTCTTCTATGCTATTCTCCACATTGGAACCTGCCTGCAAAATCCCCATATAAAGGTTAATAGGGTAAAGTGAAAACCTAGATGTTGACGACGTTTTTAATTTCCTGCTGTGCGTATCCAGATATAGGTGTCAGTGGTTCTCTTTATTTCTTCACAAGTCCTTTGGGTTTCCCTTTTATCTATTCAGGCTTTTCAGTAATATGTAGAGGAAAAGAGAAGCAAAGTATGATGGATTATGCAGTAACTGAGGGAGTTAATTCATAGCCACTTAAATGTATGGCTTTAAGATATATTATTTCCCTTCTTATCCTTTACCTCATTCCTGTAGAGAATTAAGGGTATGTGCACAGTTAATAAATTAAATTACAGGTAGCAATCTCTTTCCAGTTCAGAGATTCAGACTTGAGCAATTAGTCTGCCTGTTAGGCTTAAATTACTAAAGCCATGGAGATTCTAACACAGGCTTTGTTAGAAATTCTCCTGAAAATGGAAAAGCAGTTCTCTTGCCCATGTTTCAGTAAAGGAGTATAATAAAATAGAACTTTTCCTGAGAACTATCAACAAGAACCAGGGGAGCTCCCTGAAGGTCTGATGCCTGACAAATTGCATCTGTGTTGATGGAGATCAAACAGGGTTAATGCCCAAAACTACTGATGAAAATTGTAAAATAGCTTAACACTTCCAGCCTTTCTCTACCACCTATTGAAACCTGTGGGAGACTTTCCATGAATTATAGCTCAGAATGTTGGCAGTTATGTACAGGAGAATTATGGCAGCAGTTTCCATTCTTTCCGTGAAACTGGAATTAGGATGCAGAGTATCCACATGGCTTTTTCTTCACTACTGCACCATCATCTGAGGGACAGAAATATTAATTTTAATGCAATGTATGAATTGGCCTGGGAGATGCATTTAGCTATAGCTCAGCTGTTCATGCTTGGCGCCCAAATCTTTCTGCATGTCTGCTGCATAGACAGTGAATGGTTGTGCTCCCACAGCTCGAACGGGGTACGAAGCATAAGAATATGAAGATCTGCTTCTTTGGAAGATGAAACTCAGGCTAGACTTTCAGCAAACAGGGAAGGCCTAACAAAGTTTCTTTATGAGGCCAGAGATACAACAGAAGAAATAACCCAGTCTTTTCCCAAACCAGAGAAAGGTCTTCTGCCTAAAATGGGTCTCTCATAATGGAGGTCTTACACACACGAAGCATGAAAATTACTCCTCACAGCCAGCAGAGGAATACAATGAAAGGCAGCACCTGCTCTTCTGTGCCTCAGGATATAAAGTAACGAAGAGGAAATGGTAGGACCCAGAGGAAACAGGAACCTTGTCTTACTGAAAAACAGTGGAGGAAAATCAGTAAGGCTTCTCTGTAAGTAATGGTCTACGGCTGATGGGGGCACCTCATGAAAAATGGAGTGTGTGTAAGTGAATCTGTGTGTAAGCCAGTGGTGGCGCAAGGGGATTCTTCTGTTTAAACGTGTAACTGGTGACTGTGAAATGCTTTGCAAAACCACATTGTGAGGATTGATTCACAGTACCATAATTCACTAGTTCTCAACAAATACAGTTATGTCAGCCAGAAAAAAAAAAAAAAGCTGTATTTCTAAGATTCTGTATCTGTGTTTCATAGTAAACGAACGTATTCTGGCACTTCTCTCTGCTGAGGTCTATCTTGCTAAATTTCTTTTTTTTTCTAGACCACGACTTTGAGAATATGATCCCTTTCTGGGGTCATATGCTTCTGGTTTGCATATTGCATCAAGCAAACAAACCATCCTCCTCTCCAGATCCATTCACAGCCTCTCCGTTACTGTCTGTCACCTCTGAATGGTATTGAATGGTTAAATCCTTCCTCCAATAGCCTCAAAACAGTAGGATCCATGCCTTTGTATTTAATTACTCAATTCAAATATTCACATTTTTCTATGCCAATCCTCATGCTTCAGAAGAGGGTTTTGCGCACCTGCAAAACACTGTTATTTTCCTTCAAATCGCGGTAAACCCTCTCCCCCCCACTCCCCTTTTTTTTTTTTTGGTCATGCCTACAAAACAGAGGATAAATATCAGGATGTCAACATACTGTAACTACTTCCTATATTGCTAGCTTTTATTGTCTTACCACTTTCTTTTGTCTGCATTCTCTTTTCCCTCTCCCATCCTATACGAAAGTCTGTGGGGCAGGAAGTGTCCTTCTAACTTTATGTTCATTGAACAACTGGCATACTGAAGCCCTGGCATACGATTAGGATTTATAGGCATGGGTGCATTTATTAAAAGAAGCATTACCTATGTAACTTTGCCTAGTGAAAAACTAGACTTGATACTATTAAGGCTATGTAAAGGGATCTACGATCAAACAAAGATCTCTGAGAATCCAGTTGGTATGTTTTTACCTAATACACTTTAGTGTCTTGTAATTTGAAGAGATAGTCAGTTGCAGTTTCTATAGAAGAAAGAACTAAATTCAGTCTTCCATACAGAAACTGAGCCAACTGTGTGTGGGCTGTGTAGGTATGCCTTAGCCAGGAGGCTTGCTTGTAGGTAACTTCTGTCACATCAAAAGGATAAGAAGTTGTCCATCAGCATTCTAATGTCCTGGTTGCTCGGGAGGGTTACTCCATGAATTGCAATTGTGAAGAGCTGGATTTTTCCTAGTCCTCTTGTAGGTACTGTGAGGATAGTGACTCAAATATATCAGTCTTGGTTTTTATGCCCACATGAACACAAGGAAAAATTTGCAATTGGGAAAGTGCAGTGACTATTCAGTCTTCCCCAGGACAGGGGGGAATAGAGACAGAGGATTTCAGGTCCTGTTTTACTTTTCTTGTAAATTGTCGGGGTATCCTAGAATATGGAAGATTGGTACAGTTTGTATTAAATACGTACAAAAGGAGACATATTAGAAAGGCTTTTCCCAGATTATGCTTGTCTAGGTGAATCTTGGTGGATTATTAACACAGTATAATGTATACATGACTCATAGTTTGTGTTGTAGATAATATAATCCTTTTGATGTAGGAAATAACATCTGTCAGATCTCCAAAACAGTAAATGATATTTTGCCATTAGCCTTGTAACTTAACTATAGTGGGTATTAGTAAGTAATTATAGAACTTAGTCTAAACTAATATCTGCTGGTGCACCAAAAAAAATAAATGCATGCAGCAACTGATCTGAAAGGCAAAGAAACTAGCATTTCTTAGCCTACTGGCTGAAATTACTTAGTTGTATAGTGTTTTAACATGCTTAAAACAGATCACGATATTTACATCCTGCTGTCTTGTAACTGCAGTTCAAAACTCAAGGTAAAAACATAATAAACTGGGAATCGCTTAAGAAGTGCCTCACTTAGACCAAGAATTTTAGGGGCAAGATTCACTTTTTGCTTGCTTTTTTCCTTCATCAGCACAAGGGATTGCAATTTATAACCTCCCTGCTTAATTTGTACTGATAATCTGTAGAGATTTATCTCCTTTCTAGGATATGGTCTCTTCGCTATCCTTTGGGGTAAGTAGATTTTGGGGGTAGTATTTTAAATATGGTTACAGGTTTGACACATGCAAATTTAGACTGCTGAGGCCATGTATTTAGCAGTACTGACATAAACAGATATCCCCCTGTTTTATCTATCCCCTATCTTATTTATATTGCTTGTCAGCTTGCACAAAATGTATAAAATCATGTTTTAAAAAGTTTTGTATAGTAAAATGATTTTGTTATGGTTTTGTTAAGCACCATTTATAAAAAAGTTACAAAACTAGAAAGCTATAAAGATAAATGAAATTTAAAATAGTTTGTGAGGATTTATGGTAAGTATGTATATGCTTCAGAAGGCCGCTGGCACTAATAAGCCCCAATGTCTATCCTCTAACTAGATTAGATTAATTTCCACTAGAATTCAGCAGATGCAGCAGCCCTGCATTGTTGTTCATTCCCAGGGGGTACTTTCTCCCTGATAGAAACTCCAGATACCTTTTTTCAATGTCTAAATGTTGGACAGCAATCAGGAAGGTGACAACAAAATTGGTAGCTTATGGCAAGCACCAGTTAAAAAAAGAAGGAAAAAGTTAAAGTGGCCATGGCTTGAAGTAGTTTCTTAGTGGTCTTCCTAACTAAGGAGAAAAAGGATGATATGCAACCCTGGAAAACGCAATGCACAATTTGAAAAGCTGAACCTGAATAGTGGAATAAAACTTTTCAAGAGAGAGCAGTCACTGTAAAAGGAAGTTGTCAAAATGAAATTGGAGAGGCGGCAGATGTAGTAGTTTGAATCAAGAGGTTCTTTTCTGTTTTCCAAGAATAGGTTAAAATTTATCTCTGCCTCAAAAAAAAAACTCCACAACAAAAACCCAAAACTTGGGATTCAACACTACAGGAATTCTACAGTCAACAATGAGGAGAATTTTGATAGGGTAAATTAGTTGGATTTTTTTTGTATGAACTCTAATTCCTGGCTAAAAGCAGTTTTACAGCTGCTTTGATGTGCAGCTGGGGAAGATTCTGCTTTGGTTAGTTACCAGGATAGGTCGCATTCCAGGGCTCCCCATTGTAATACGCTTCTAAGGACTGTTTATTGGAAGCTCATGGAAGAAACGTATCGATTGTGAAAACTATTGTCTGTAATGTGATGACTAAAGGGACAGACATGTTTGTTGAAACTATTGGAGTCAATTTATTTGAAATTGGTCCCCGAATACTGTAGTTTAGGATACATACAGAGATGATTGATTTTATTGCTATGGCAGTAGCTTTCCCTACCACCCGTCCAAACTTTCTAAATGTGTAAGATGCCCGTCAGCAAGAATAGTTCTGCAGCAAGAAATTCCCATGTTCTAGAGATTATGTTCTTCTGAACAAAGTTCAGATTTTTTTTCATTACGACTTTTTTCATAAATTTTAAAGGAAGCATGTGTTACAATAATATATTAAGAAATAGCAAGACTGAGACTGTGGCAGGCAGCTGCTTAGTGTGATATACCTTCAGTTGTATATTATTTAAAATAAGAAGATGCTGATATCGTAGGTTTCCCTACTACCATATATGAGGCCATGCAGGCAGACAGGGCTATAATATTTTATCATGTCTTGAAGTGCCTCCCTGGGGTGTGCCTGTTGGAATCCAATCCTAGCCTACAGGATCCCTGTGGTAATGGATGCACTATGCAATGCTTCTCCTTAACCCCGCTGGGCCAGCCAGGGCAGGGTTTGCTCCTTAATTATGAAAAAGGCTGTATATTTCACTGTGCAGATGTTCAAAAGATATGTTTGCTTTCTTTCCTTTAGAGAGAAATAAACTTTTTAGCAGTATCACAGTGAACATAGACACAGCTTGCAAAGGATTTCTGTTTAACATATTATTGAATGCTGTTACCATGTCACCCAAAAATACTTTGGAAGATGATATCTTTATCCAGCTGACAAGCTATAAATTTTCTCTCAGGCAGCTCTGTAAATGTGTGATCTTCCCAAGAGCTTTTCATTTTAAGCAAATGGACAAAATAATCAAAACAAGTATGGATTTATTTATAAGTACCCGAGAGATTTTATATTTAATTTTGGGCTTGTTTTGGTGTATGTGCTTATTTTTTTAATGAATCAAGCCTACTAATTTAAAAAAAAAAAAATAATCTTTCACCTTAGCCAGGGAGCAGTCCTCTCCACGCAACTGAAAGAAATGAAGAAAAAAACCCAAAAACACAAAACAACCCCCAAAACCAAACCAGCAAACAATAACAGGAATTAAAACCCCAACATCTTTAGTAGGCAAAATTATGGTGATATTACTGATGGTCAGTGTCACTATGCCAATTGGGATGGCCAACCTATTCTTGTCATATCGCATTCTTTGAATTATCCTACTGCAAACCAGACTGTGTTTTAAAATTTTTTCCCTCTTGAGACCAGGGATAATACTGTCGTAATTACCTCACTGAATAAAAGGAAGCCTGTGACTCAAAAGCTTTCCTGTGCAGCCCTGGCAATCTAGGGGAAGGGCTGGAAACAAAAGGTGCTACAATGGTAAATGATATTACAGTAAGAAGGAAAAAAGATGTGCAGTATGAAATAGGTATTCCTATCAAAGAACATCATAATGCCTCAAGCTTTCTCTGTACTCAGGTGTGAAAAACAGAATGTTGCCTTTTGTAATTTTCCCTCCTCTCTGGTAAATCAGAAGTGTCAGGGATAATGCATGTAATCAGATTTCTTTGTGGCTGACAGCTTCTTCAGTGAGGCGCCCCCTCCAATTTTATAATCCTCGTTACACTCTGTGGTGTCTTCTCACTCTAACTCCCAGCAAAATTAACAGGAATGTGGCATGACAAAGGATACCTGATAATAAATATCCTTACTTTGTGCTGCTAACAGAACGCCTGATATAAGGTGTTATATTTAGCCAGTATGTGATTTGCTGATTTATTTCTGGTGACGAGATTTTGTTGACAATAATAATGATTTTTAAATGCATTTTAAACATAAATAGGAACGTGAATAAAGTGGACCCTTACTATACTGCATGATCTTGCTGAATTTATTCTTGGTGACCACCAGAACTCTTCCAAAAAATTACTAACAAGAGGAAAAAATCACAACTCCCCAGTTGTCTTTCATTTAAAGCTGAATGCAAGCCTTGCTCCTTTGTCCAAACTTCCCCAGAGTAGTGCTCTCATTCTTACTGATTCATGCAGAAAATGAAAAGCAGGAGACTTTTTGTCTCTGTTTGTATGGATAGAGGAAGAAGAGAGGAAAGAAAAGGGTGGAAGCATGACCCTCTTCTTTGGAGGTGTTCTCAAAATGCTCTTTTTCTGGCAAATGTTTGTGACTGTGCTCAGTCACGGGCCTGAGTACAGTCAATAAGTAAAGGCTGAACAGGGGAACAATGAAACATTCATGTGTACTGAGAGAGCTAGAACAGTAGGAACTGGTAGACGTGGCAGGATCTGAGCAAGGTGTTAATCATGTGCCTCAAGATTGGTTACATGTACAGAAATGGGGATTAGTCTGTGTTTTCTCATCAGAGAACCTGAAGAGCAGCCATGAGCCTCTGTTAGAGGTACATCACAAAAGCAAAAAAAGGAATTTGTAAGCAAGGAAAGTGATGCCAGTCTCCTCTTCCCTCCAATATGTTCAAGACAACTATTTCATAAATAAACAGGCTTATACCAAAGACATACCTAAATCCTATACAGGTCTCCTCCTGATTCAAACGTTTTAGGAAGGCTTAAAATGTTGGCTATTTTGCCTGAAACATGAGTAACAATATAACAAAACAAACTTGTCTAAGAATTTAGATAGGAGCTACTTATAATGTGCTTGGTATGGGACTATGTATACATCTTGGAAAACTAACTTATTTGTGCCAGTTACAGGTGTTTGCATATACTGTTTGCTCAGGTCTTTTTCTGCATTAAACTAAAGATGTGTTGAGTTTGGTTCAGAACTTTTTATATAACACTTAGGCTTTAGCTGGCACCTGACTATTTGTGCATACAGGTTCTGTCAAACTAATTCAGATCTGGTAATAGTTTCTGACTTTAAAAAAAAAAAAGAAAGAAAAAAACTGTTTAATGAATGACTTATTACTTGATATTGCTTCTAATTACATATCACTGTCCAGTTACATTGTTCTTAATTTCTTCCACCTAGACATAACCTCCCAAGAACCTTGCCAAAAGAAAACCCTCAACACCACCCTCTTATCTTATTGAACCTGACATGCACATTTCAAAACTGGAAGTTACTATGTATGTTTCACACTATTTTTAAATCAGTTTTTCATCTCGTAATTGACTTACTGAATTGCCAAATAGTTATGAATTTATTTCTGTATAGTATCATGTGCTACGTGTCTACAGGATTTCTCTAGTGTTATACATTTAAAATGTTATATAATTACACATTTCATTTTTGACTCACAAGGAGTTAAATGAAGACCGCATATTTACATAGTAAGAAGACTTTAATTGGTTTTAAAGGTTTTTAAATTTAGTTAGTTGGAATCTAAAACAGGTTAGGGCTGACTGGAATTGTATTTTTGTCTAATGACTAGTTATGAATTCTTGCAAGATAACTTGATGGTCTTAAGCCTCTCCTTGGATTCATACTGATCCTCAGGAGGACAGTGCTTGTACTGGCTCTTTCTGTTGCTAATAGCGTACCGCTTCTGTCTTGAAAATCAGAACTTGTTGTTCTGAAACAGAATTTGGATTAATTACTGCACCCACATTGGCAGACAGCCACTTGCTTCCCTCCTAAAATGGCGAGGTAATAATTGTCTAGAAATAGGCTAATCATAAATATTTCTGTGGAGGCCCATGACCTCCATGACCAGATTTGCTGGATAGCCTACAATTGGTTGATAGATTATTAAAATGTATTTTCTAAATAGCTGCTACATAAAGAAAAAATATGTGCAACCTAATCCTATGATTCCTATATGCTAGGATATCTACAAAATGTCAAGATGCTGGCCGTTATCAGGAGGGATGAAGCTGGGGAAGAAGGCAAGTCTTATATTAATTTATAGAGAGTTTCTGACCAGTTAGTTAGATTTGGTATTGCCTAAAATCTGTAGTTGCTTCTGTAATATACTTTATTAAATTTATATGATTTAAGGGGTAACAAGGCACCTTTTCCTACCCAGAATAACTTTTTAAAGTAACTTAGTATCTTTTTCACTTTAAAAAGATTCTTTTTGTCTCCCTAACGCTTTGTCCATTGCTAAACTAAAAATCCTTCTGTCTTCCTAATCTTTCTATAAAACCTGTTTTCTGCCTCTTCTTTCAGTTTCAACTTCTTATAAATCTTGAAAAAGGACATAAATGGTAAATAAATCAAATACATGAAGTTCAAACAAAAACGGAAAATGTTTCTTTATAAAATAACTGAGATCAGTTAAATTAATCAATTATGATAATTATTAAATACAGAATATCAGCCTGATATTTTTTGAGGCTATCTGTCTCTTAAGTGCTTGAAGACTTTGTACATAGCTGCACTATAATTAATAGTAGAGTATAATATATGGTTTCTATGAGTATATCCAGTGAAGTCAACTGGTACATCAGGACTATCAAATCCAACCAGTCTAACATAACATTAGCTTCAAAATGAAATATGTATTATCTTAAATATTTAAGTTTTGGATTCTATTTATTTGCCTTCTGAAACTTTAGTTTTTACTTTTGAAGGTTTTGTTTGTTCACTTTTTTTTTTTTACTGGACACCAAATTTGAGGGAATCACTTGAATACTGCAGATGTTAGAGGTAGCATTGCAGGAAAAAAACCCCAAGCCTTTTGTCATGTGAAGCATTTATCAATAAAATTACTGGACTCAGCAATCCTATATATGTATGTGGCTTTGCAGGTTGGGAGTGGGATATCACACATGTTTCGGAGAATCTCATTGCTTAGAAATTATGTTTAGTTCAACAGTTTGTATAAGGTCTTCAGTGTATCACAAAATTGCTTTCTTGTTGAGTTCTTATTAGCTCAGAATTTTTGTTACTATATAAATTGTGTGGTCCAAACATATGAAATAGCTATCAATGTTTACCTGAAAAAATAAGATTATTTTTTTAATGAACTGCTTTAAGTAGTTGTTCTATTCTTTCACTTTCTTGTTGTTAGAAAGTCCTTAAATAAACTGTTTGGGAATAGAGATGTTTAGCAGCCTAGGCAGTGAAGAATATAAATTAAAAAAAGGATGAAGAGATCAGTAGAGATCAGCAACCGATATTCCATCTTTTTAAGAGTTTTCCTGGTTGTTTGAGACAAACTTTGAAAGTTTGTCATCCTCCTTCCTGTGATACTGGGAAATTGTGGACAGCAAAAATCATTAGCAATGCATCCAAGGTGCTAATATGTATGGGAAAGATATTAACTGGCTAGAAAAAATAAGGTTAAAAATATTTTATTTGTATTCTTATAAATAGAATTTATCATTTTGCGTATGAAGAATAGCCTTTTTCTTGTAAAGCCATACTGTATTTAGTACTTTGAGGAATAATTATCTTAGATGTCCTTTTGTAATTTGTGGAATCACTAATTTTTAATTAGCGTACTATGTTACCTTCGGATACTTTGTTTACACAAGTCTCAAAATAAGTGGGTTTTATTAGACACTAGGTACTCATTTTTTCTTAAGGGCTTAAGGTTCTCATTTCAATACGAAAAATTAGTTAGGATACGATACTTAAAACTGGGTAAAAATTAATTCTTCATTAGTTTTAGAGACCTTAAAATGCTGTAAGTAGAAAATTCACTTAAGCATGTGTATTTTTGCTAGCTTCAGTGTTGTTAGAGACAAGCTAAGAAGTGAGTTTTAGTTTGGGTGATGTGCTTAGGAGGTAGGCACTTAGCTACCAGGATCAAGTGTTACTATGAATGATCAGAAGCAGTGTTTCTGCCCAAGAAACCAGATCAAGCCACCAAATTTTGAGTATCCAGTTTATCTATTGGTAATGATATTTCTACACCTGAAAAGAATGCTGCCATGTGTTGCTAATGCTCTCTTAATTCTTGAAACAAAGAATGTGTTTTACAGAAACATAAAATATCACTAATGACTTTTCACTTAAAATCTCATGTATACCATAATAATATATATGAACTTTTAAAAATATTATAGCAACTCACATAAATAGTGTGAACTAGTTTATCCCTTTTACTAAATGAATATAAAATAATAGTACTTTTAAGAATGAGAATACTGTTGAAAGTTTAGAGGAGAAAAAAGTATTTTGTTACATCTTAATATGAAACTGAAGACTTACAGACATTATTGTCTAGTAAGGAAACACAGTAATCCCATTAAAGTACAAGACTACGTACATATATAACTTTAGCAATCACAGTGGTATTATATGCGTCCATAGTGACAGTAGGTACTTTTCCTTCTAAACAATGCATACAAAAGTAATGTCAATAAATTAATAATTACTAAAACTTGTTGTTAAAACAACTAGCTTCAGTTTGCAATTATTATATTGACTGATACTGCTAATTTAGTGTCATCCCCATAGAGTCAGCCTTTATTACTCAGCATTTAAAAGGGCCTCAGTTGGAGTGCTGTGGCCGGTTCCCAGAATTATAGTCAAAATAGAATAAAAGGAGCAGTTGCAGAGTGTGCAGAGAGAAAAGACAAGAATGATCAGAGGCCCTGCAGTGGTGACCCATAGATGGAAAGGAACTGATGTAATTTACTGAAGATTAAAGCCTTCAAAAACAGAAGGAAAAAAATGTTTCTGTGTTCATTGAAATGTTTCAAGAATGGGCTAAAATTATAATGGGAGACTTAGGTTATGTATCATGGGGAGAAACAATGTAATGGTATGGACAGCCAAACACTAGAATAGGTTTCAGAGGATGGTTTAAAAATTTCTACTGCAGGAGGATTTTTATGAGCTGTTCAGGCAAACACCCGTCTGACATGATGAAGGCATAGCTGATTCTACCTTGGAGCAGGAAGAGGGATTAGATGACCTCTTAATGTGTCTTTGAGAGTGTTTTACCCTCATTTCCTACAGTAACGAAGCTTGTGCAATCTAGCTATGGGGTCTATTCCACTCAGCCTTCTCTACTAACTTTTGAACCTATGGGCTAATTTCACTCTGGTTTGAGGGAGGAAGGAGTCTCAGAGACACTGAAGTTCTTGTAACTTTCTCAGGAAGTGTAATGATGGATAGTGGAGGAAAACTGATAAGTGGTTCTATTGAGGGAAGGAGGAAAGTGTGAAGTCTTTGGTCTGCCAGCTGGAGAGCTGGAAGAGGTGAGGTGGGTGACGGAGCCACAGGTGCATGCACACAGCTGGGAAGCAGCTGTGTTGGGTGCTCCCTCCAGGCAGCGGTCAGAGGCGTGAGCATGCTGGGCTGCCACAAAGGGTTAGGTAAGGCCTGTGGACAAGCTGGAGGCATTTCAGAGGTGAAGTTAGCAGGAATGGGGGAATGAAGTGCAAGGTTCCTGTGGTGAGGAGAGAGATAGGAGAAAAATCCATTAGAATCTAGGCTTAATTACTTTCGCTGCTCAAGGAACTAGTTTCTATTCAGTGAAAGGCAAATGCTTAGTAATACTGACCAACTAGCAATGTATTGATCTATACAAGACTGTGAGACTCCATCAACTTGCCTTTTTCAGCAAGAAGTTTGTGTGTGTTTGCAGGATCAAAGCCTTAACCACAGAGATACTTTGTAAGAAACCACACAGACTACTGGAACTGATAAGCATTCTGATTCTCGTATCTAAAAATACTAACTGCTACTATTAGAGAAGCTTTTTCTCGTTCTCTATAGGCGACTACCTTTTTTGAAGTTTCCACTACTGAATAGACTTCCATATGTTTAAAAATACATCAAATAATTGGCTCTACTCGTACTAAAATCAAAGGTGGAAAAAAACCCTCTAATATCGATAACATGTTAGTTCAGGAATGTGTCCTTCCTATCCAGGACAAAAGTAATACTTTATTTAATCATAATGTATTTCCTTCAGTATTCAATAAGTCAACCCAACTATGGGTTGGCAATCACTGCCATGTGTATCACTCCTCATGAATAGTTAAAGGAAAAGGCTCAATAACCACTGCATAGATACAAGATGTGCAGGGAAAAATCATGTGCAAAGGAGCTTTACTCCTGTACTTGTCACCCTTTGATGATAAATAATTGATATTATCTGTACTTGGGAGGATTCTAGTTGGTTTGGTACATGTTGTACTGCATCACTACAGTGATGTATTTTTGAGAGGCTACTTAAACTAATCCCAAAAATCTCTGAATAAGAGCAGACTTGGCAGATTCAACATAAAAACATTATACAAAAAGAAGTGCTTTCTGGTCATCAAAAGAAATGAGGAGGATATTGAAAACCATCTGGATAACCAATTAAACTAGCCAAGAAAATGCTTCAGTCATTCAAAAATTGAAATAAGATAGCAAATACATATTTTTTAAATATTTTACTGAAAATAAAATAAACAGTGGCTCTCCTCTGGCAAAACTCTGAATAACTTCAGTAGATGAACGGGGTCCTAATCCAACAAAGCATATGTACGCACACTAGGAATTACATTAATTTCATCCAGTTTATGTGCTGAAAGTTACGTATGTATTTAGGGCACTGCTGGACTGGGGCTTAACCTGAACTATGCAAAGCCTTTGAAGAGGGCGAGAGGGGAGGAGGCGTTTGTTGTTAGCAGTCCCTTAAAATCGCCATAATGCTGCTGTGCTGGTCGCTGCCGGCCTCGCTAAGAACGGCCACTTTCTGTTTTTACAGTAGAATTAACAGCCCTCGTGACAGACCCCGGCTGGGCCTCTGACCCCGCAAATGCTGGTGTGCGACAAAACTTGCTTCCAGGGCCGGGAAGGCGGCCTACCGGGCGCAGGAGGGCGACGGCCGGGCCCGCGGCCTCTTCCCTGCCCCAGAACGCGGCGCCGCCCCGGCCTCGCCGGCTCTCGGGGCCGCGGGGGAGCCAAGTAACCCTGGCGGGGCTCGGAGGGGGCGCAGGTAAGAGACAGCCTCACTCCCGGCGCGGGCAACGGGGGTGAAAAGCACGGGGGGGGGCCGCCGTCAGCCGGGCTGCGGCCGCGCAGCTTCCCCGCGGAGCCCAGCGGCCTTTGTTCCCCGGCGCCGCGCCGGGAGCGGGGCGGCCCGGCCCGCGCGCCGCTGCTGGGTGCGCGTGCGCGCCGCCGGCCGCGCGCTGCCGCCCGCCCGCCCGCCCGCCTCGGGAGCGCGCCTGGCAGGCAGGAGAGCTCCGCCGCCGCAGCTGGCGCGCCCCCGTGGCGGTGTCTCCTCGGCCGGCAGCGAGAGGGAGGAGGAGGAGGGAGCGCGCGGTCGGGCCGGGCACCGAGCGTCTCGGCGAGAGCGGCGCAGCCAGTCGCCCCGCAGCCCGCACCACCGGGGGAGCCAGGCCGCCTCAGCGGGGTCCCGCCCTGCCCAGCGCCCACAGGTGAGCGCGTCGCGGGGGGAGGCCGAGCGGCCTCGGAGGGGCGAGAAGCGGCTCGCCCGGCGGGACGCTCTCCCCGCCCGGCCCCTGCGCCTGGACGGCGCCCGCGGAAGGCCCCGGCGCGGCCGTGGGGCCGGCGCGGCGGCCGCAGAGGAGAGTCGGGACAAGGCCCCGCCGCGGCCTAAGCGCAGCCCGGGCGTCCGGTTTCCTGCTGGCGTCCGGGCCCCGCGCCGCCGCCCGCAACAGGGGCTCGGGCAGCCTCGGCCCCGTGGGAGCGAGGCGCGGCGGGCCCGTCTCCTCCTCCCTGGCCGGGCCTGCGGATCCTGAGGGGAGGAGGGAAGCGGCCTCGCGGTGGTAGGCGGCTCCGAGCCCTTCTGCTGGGCTATTGTGCGGAGGGCTGAGGCGGCGGCCCGGCCCGGCTTCTGCGGAGGGCCCGCCGCGCTTGGGCCTGCGCCGCCTGGGCCGCGGGGCTGCCCCTTTGTGGGCTCGGGCCCGGCCTCGCCGCGCGGAGCGCTTTGTGCTGGTGGGAGCCGAGCGGGGCCCGGCGAAGGTCAGCTGGGCCGCGGGGAGGCGGGGACGGCCCGCCGCTGCGGGGCCCCGGCGGCGGCCCTCGCTGCCTGCGTCCCGGCGGGCCCAGCCGCCGCGGGAAACAGGTTGCCGGAGTAAAAGGGCCGCTGGGTGCCCCTCTGTGACATTTCCCGGGAAGGCTGCTGTCTCCCTCTTCTCTCATCCGGTGAGAGCAAAGAGTAGGGGAGATTCGCACATCCCATGGGTTCCCCTGCAAAATTATAAGGCTGGAGACCATCGTTCTTTTCCCTTCTCCGCGGTTTTAAAAGGACAGGAAACAATAGCGTTTGTAGTGAAAGGCAAAGCATCCTAAGTATTTATTCAGAAGAACCAGGTTTCTTTTCTAGTGGTGATAGTTTTATTATAAGCTCGTGTTTCTTTTGTAACTGTAAACGTACAATATTTCTCAAATATTCTCTCTTCAGTCTCTATTTTGAGCAGTCTGGGTGCATACTACATTTCCTCTGTAACAAGCAGTTTACTTGCATGCTAAATAAATAGATAAAATGACTTAATTTGTTTAACGTGGCAGATGAGTGGATGTTAGGAAGCTCATGGCTAATTGAACTAGGTCGTGAAGAACATGAGATATTCCATACGTGGGACATAGTTTCAGTTGTCTGTTTATCTCCCTTCTAAAATCTGAGGCTAGCACAGTGCATTCCAGAGGGGAAGAAAAAAATGGAAGGGACCCTTCTCAACCCTGAGTTATTCAAGCTGGTCTTCAAGAAGATTTGAGGTATTGGAATACCAGTAGACTAAGACAGAGGCTCTTAGGATAAAAGTTGTGTCTCTGGCCTAGTCATCTGTTGCAGAAAATAACTCTGGGGACTATACCTAAAGAATAAATCGATTAGTTGTTCTTCTATCATTTGTTCTGTGCTGTAATATTGATGTAAAAATTGAGAGCTAGAAATGATTGCATTAACTTCAGTGGAAACTAATATTCTTAAATACCTTCAGCACTTTTCACAGCAGTGAAAAATTATACAGGAAAGCACAAGGATAAGAGTCATCCATCAGTGGTATAGTTTTAGCAATCTGTTGTGACCCAAGAATTCTGAAACTGATGAAATGATGATCATTTTGTCCCTCAAAGTGCATGTCATGACAGAGTGTCTTGTCCATTAATCTGTCATTTCTGTTGGTAAGGTTTTAACGCTATAGTCTAATTAGAATGTACTAGAGGAGTTAGCTCAGAAATTCAGTGGCTCCAGCTAAGTAGGTGTGAACTAAGGAGAGTAAATATTTCAAATAACACAAGTACTTTCCATGCTTACGTTTGGGTATAGTTGCTGCTGTCTGCTTAGTGTGAATTGAGAAAGAGGTACTGCTCCGATATCAAAGACACCTGCCTCTAATGCGAAAGAGGTGGCAGCATAAGCGTGTTCACGTAAAAAGTAACTCTTTTTGTACTGAAAATGCAAATTCAAGTAGGATAGTTTTATGAACTCTGGTCTTCACATGAAACGTTCGGGAAAACTATGCATGCACTCCTATGAGAAACATGGTGTTCTTAATCTTAAATTAGAATCGCTTTTCTTTATTTTTCTTCTTGTAATACTGTTGGCAGTCTTGTAACTGTCAGCTTTAAAAACTGGACTGAGTTTTGCCAAATAGATGTTCTGCTTTTGATGGTTGTTTTGTACCATGCTGTAGTTAGTTCAGCTTGTTAACTAGACTAGGTAAAGAAAGACGACAAAACCTAGCATTAATGCCCCATTAATACTCTTAGGTTTTATGCCACACTTCATACATGTATATATTTTCTAGATCTAATCCAGATTACATAGTATGTTTCTGTAATGGCCAGGACAATTGTTTTAAATATATGCCTGTTGAGTTAATCTGTAAAATGGTGATTCTTTGTGTTATCACAGGAATAATGAGAGATTTGGTTACTAATTCCACAGTACTTTAATCAGATAAAGTGCTAGATAATTACAGTTAACCAAATGGTGCACTTCTGATTTTGACTTGTTTCCCTTTGTAGAAGCTGAATATGGAACTGAGGTTGTCTGTGTTGTCAGTGGGGAAGTAAAATACTATTTGAACGGTGAAGACTATTTGTCCCTTTGCATCTGGAAATGCATTTTTTTAAAATTGCTGTGGATGTATTCCTACAGGGAAATTGATTTTAAAAGTGCAACAAATTCATCTACAGACAGTTTTTGTTGACCATTTCCTTTTTGTTTTGCTTATCTAGAAACAGGTTTGTATCTTTTCTTGTAACAATTGATGACCTTGCTGAGACACGAAGAAAAGAAGGAGAGCGTAGTGATAACTTCTGCTGCTTAAAGAATTAGTCATCAGTTGCTTTAAAGTGAAACAGCAGTTCTTTGAACTTTGGTTTGTGTGGCATGAAGTCTTTAAGTTAATATTTTAAAGTTCTTTCCTATAGTTCCTGCATATAGTACTAAACGGAGCAAAAATTCATTTAGTCTTTGATAAAAGACCCCAGTGACTTTTCAGTGTTTGTGTTTGGTTTTTTGAATGCTGTCAAGGAGGAGCATTTGGAATGCCACACTTTTTAAGAGTTATTTTCAAGTAAGTGTTCAGATGAAATATGTCAAAAGAAAACTATATACAAAGGAAAACTGTGTATTAAATTTTGCTAATGTGCAGATTGTCAAAAGGTTGAAAAGGTTTTAACTGGAGCAGGAGTATTTTAAAACAATTTAGTATCAAATTAGAGGAAGAAAAGCTTGAAAATAAATTCCTTTACGTAAAAATTGCTAGAGCTGGTGTCTAGCTTAGAAGGGTGGGCATATTAAAAGGCTTATCTTTGTTGTTTCTGTTTACTCTATTAGAGGTCTTTCATGGGGGAAAGTTCTATGTCTTCTATATTTTGTGAGGGGATGACAACTGAAATATTTGGTTGCTAAGTTCTGTTTTGTAGATCTTGGTACATGTTGCTTTATGCTGAAATCTGATGTAGGTACTAGTTTGAAGTGGGTTTTAAAAGTTAATCTTTCCTATGATTTTTCTGAAAGTCACTTAGAATTATTTCTGAAATATGTGGTCAGTTGCTCTTAGCACATCAGTGTTAGGAAAGAAGAAATAATAGAAGACGCAGCACTGAACAAGCTGTGGCACATCCAGGGCACAGTTCTGCAGCAGCTGAAGACAGTTTCTGTTCAGGCTGCCAGTGGTAACTTGCAATGTTGCTGTCACCAATGTGAATATGAAATGGGCCAGGTTTAGTCACAAGTTAAGTTGAAAACTAGTTGCCTATGGGGAATGGGTACCTATCAACTGGTTCGCTTCTCAGAGTGGCTTGCTGCATGGTAACGTAAGAGCCAGTGCTGCTGCAATAGATGTCATCCTCTGTCATTGTGGGTGTGCTCCGCATCAGTTGAAGTGCAGGCTTACAGCTAAGAAAGAATGGTCTCGCCCTCCATTGCCAACTTGTTTTTGGTGTCTTCCTGGTGTGCCAGTGTAAGCACTCACCTAGTTGTGCAAGACTGACCTTGCCGAATATGTTACCTTAAAGAGAAAGAAAACTAATAGGTGAAAAGCAGGAGCACAACCATTCCTTTTGGTGGCAGCTTGCTTTAGTTTGTTGTAGAAATGGTGGAATTACACTCCAACGTACTGTGCGTGTGTGCGTGCCTGGAGTTGTGGAACGTGTATCTGGTGGATCATTCTTTGTGTTATAGATGAACCGTTTTCTTCAGTTAATTGTAATAGTATCTGAAAGCTCTTAAGAAATACTGTAACTGAGCAGTTCTTAAAAATGCTATTAAAACATTTAAGAACCTTTAAAACATGTAATGTTGCTGCTTTTCTCTTTGAAAGATAACGACTATAACTCCGTGTATCAGCTTAGAACCAAGACCTTAATCCTCCCCTCAGATCTGTGAAAATGGACTCTATGATTTTTATTTTTTTTTTTTTTTTTAATTTCTGAAACCTCACTAGCTCCTGTCATTTTTTTGACTGGACATAGGTCTCAGATTTTTGCTATCATTGCTATCTTTGATCAGATATTTTAATCTTCTTTAATCTTCAATATTCATTTGTGCATTGACACATATATAACAACACTTCAAGGTGTACAAAATAAAATTTGCATGTTTAACTAAAGCTAGCTTTTAAATTTATGTAAAATTGTTCACTTTTGCTTATGTGTGAGCTTTAAGTCTTGTTCCTTTCCTGCTTCTTATGTGCATGTGCAGTTGTCTTGGAAAAGCTGTGAAAATGCTGTGTTTAACTAATCTTTTGATTTCTGAATGACTGTTTATTTTGAAATATATATGCTTACTATAGATATTTTGTGATTAATGATTTTTATATATGACTTTCATTTTGTGAATTCAAAGGGGAATTTTTTGCCCTTTTTTGAGCATGAAGGTGTCACCCCAGTTGAGAGTTAATTTGTATAGGGTTCATCTCTACATAGCTGATATCTGTGTGATTACGCAAGTACATTAAGGATGTAATTTGAAGACTGGTTGCACAGGTGTGACTAGGGAATAATTTGGCTGGCAGATGTTGATGGCGTACTATAAAATTTTAGTCTGGCTTTGTGCTAGGTCAAGTATAATCATTAGAAAGGAAATTTTACAAATAAAAAGTATGCATTCCATAATAGAAGTTTAGACAGACATTCTTCTAAAACAGCACCTGTAAAGCAGTAATTTTAGGAGGACTTTTATGCATATTAGAACCAGCTGCTGCCCTAAACAGCTTTATTTTAAAATCAGGTGTTCCATTTAAGGAAAAGTTGTTGTTCCTTGTGCAATCATAATGTTTCCATGGATGTACAGGTGCTTATCTACTAAAGGAGTTGAGTGTGGGGAAAAAATTATTTCATGAAGGCTGTTCCTTAATACGCATATAAGGAAGTAGACTTAGGGTTGCCTGTGAAACTGTAAATCTATCATTTCCTAGTTTTTGGATGCTTGATCTTCCAAACTAACATGTTTTTGTAACACTCCTGTAAAAGAAAAAGGGTAAAAAGTACTGAAGTTCACAGTTATACTGTAGATAGTGAGTTATTGTTAGGATTTGATGTTCGAGATTCAGCACTGCAACATAGACTCAAGTTTTGATTTAACTACATAACAGCAGAGAGGACAATATTTTGCGGAGAAGGATTTTGTGATAGGTGTTGAATTTCCAAAGTGCTGATAAAGAGAGCATGAAGTAGCAGGAAGATACACCTACTCCTGTTGTTTCTGAACCATTTATAATACCTTGTGTTTTATTTTCTGATGCAGACTCAGGCCTGACTTCAGAGTGATTATGTTTGAATTTTAATTTTGTATGCCACGAAGCGTTTCCCAAGCAATACAAATAAGTGAAATAGTGAGTGCGTTTTACTTAGCATTCGAAATATACCCAATCAGAATTCAATAGGAATAAAAGAACATGTAATTCCCTTGCCTGAGAGCTCTTTTTCTGCTGGATTTGAATCACTTCCTTCAAAAGCTTGGTAGCTGGATTTTCGCAAAGAAAGTTGAGGGAATTTTTTTTTTTTTGTAATACAAGTATCCCTCTAAAGAGAGGTTACTTTATTTGTTTTACATAAAATGTCGGTATGGACTTGATGGCTCAGAAGGAGGCCTTCAGATTAGATACAACAGAATCAGTGAGAAGGGTGTTGCCAATGTCTTCCTAATTTGTCTCTTTGATGTACAAAATACTGGAACGAATAGAGGGATAGAGGGCAGTTATCCATATGTGAGCGGAGTTGGAAAGTAAACAGTGATTGAAGTTTGACTACTGCTGACTGTAGAAACTGAAATGTTAAATAATTTAACATAGGGTCCTTTAGTGAATAATGATATTTAGTTATTACTAACCTGAAGTGAAATTGAATAGGGTCTACAGAGTTAATTTAGTAGCCTTATCAAGTTAATTCATTCCCTTTTGCATTTATGTCTGAGACTTGCAGCTCCTTTTCGTATTTTAAAACCTGTAAAAGGCAGGGAAGTACTTGCTTGTGGTGACTCAGAAACTTGTGACAGAGCAGCAACTAAACCTAGGTCTCCCATGCCACAGACTACAGCTCTAGTACCACTAATATATTTATTTATTTATTAAGGTTTCAAGGAATGTTCAATCTTTTCATGTAATGTGGTGGTCTGTGGAGTCAGCAGTTCGACCTGTTTCTATTTGCTGTGCCTCAAGTTAATAATACTTGCTGGAAGAGTGCTCTTATTTGTGAGATAAAGCCACATTCTAAAACTGATGTTTTCCATGAAAAGCGGTAGAGCTGTTGCTCTGCGCAGGAGTGTGACCATGGTAGACTTGTCAATAGCCAAGTTTGAGAATTTGAGTAACGTTGTAATAACGATTAAAAAAAATATTTTTAACGCTGGCAG
Source organism: Chroicocephalus ridibundus (assembly GCF_963924245.1). Taxonomy (NCBI): domain Eukaryota; kingdom Metazoa; phylum Chordata; class Aves; order Charadriiformes; family Laridae; genus Chroicocephalus; species Chroicocephalus ridibundus. The sequence continues at coordinate 80,664,522 of NC_086287.1, forward strand.
TTGAATCCTTGTGTAATAATGCTACAGAAACAATTGATTCAGAACTGATGAGCAGGAAAAACTTAAGTCTCTCACGTAAACTGTATTGGTTTTAATGGAGGCACATATACTTCAAAGAATGGATGCTAGAAACACAAGGCATGTAGAAGATGGGAGTTTAAAGAAATGAAGTACTGAAAGTTTGGAACCATCAGAAATGTGAAAATGCCACTGTGTTTTTTGCATTTCTTTTACTAAGGTCTTATGTTTGTTACAATGTAGATAATTTTAGTGCTCTTTATTTTCTAGCTGCCATAGATCGACGAGATGCAAAAGCCTGTGTCCCATCTTAGATTTCCATAGCTTTCCTTTTGAATTAGGTATCCATAGTAGGAAGATCTTACTTCCAAAATGTAGAAATGTCCGTTTTAAAAATATGGACTTGACCCTTTACGTTTACAATGTTGTGCATTTTATTCTTTGTGTTGTGTGCGTGATAAAATAAAGACATTACCTTTATCTGACATTGATCTAAATGTTCTTCCTTCTGAAGAAAAAATATCTGGGTTAAAAAAAGATAAAACCAGCTTGTAAAAACCCTCCCTCAAAGCAACTAGAGATTGACTAGGTTAGTACTAGAAGTTCTGAAAAATTAGTAATTTTTGATGAGTTAAAAATTAGGCTTCCAGTGTCACTACTGTGTGCTCTGTGGTGCTGGATGTACTTGTGTGTAGATTTTATGTTTGGCATACCTTGGGGCACTGTACTCTGGAATCAGTAGCTCAGTTCTCCAAGCCTTCCCCTATGTGTTCACCCTCCATGGGTCAGATTGCCATTCTTCCTGGGGCTCCATTCTCATCAGGACTGCACACAGGAATACAGGGCAAATGAGGATCGCAAGAATAAAATATTATTTAAGGTGGAAATATGTATGAACATAAGTAATGCACAAGATGGAGAAGTCTTTATAAAAATAGTCAACATACGTAATCCTGTCCTGACTCCTCCTACAGAGCGGCTTTCTGTGTCATGATCAATCTGTTTTATAGGCCAGCTCCTCCTTCGTCAGGTCTGGTTATTTTGATGGTCTGCTCCCTAGTACTATTTAGTTATTCAGGAAAAATATAGAGCATAAAATAGGTCTTTAATTTGAATTGGAATAGTTATCGCAGGAAGACTTTGTATATGAAGGTGCATCCAAGTACAGGTACTTTGTTTAGTTTAGCCTTATTGAATTAAGGTAGGTATTTCCATGCCACACCCTCCTCCCTGTGTCTGCCACAGACACAGGAATGGTGATGCAATATTGCGTGGCAGTTACAGTATGCAGTGAAGAATATAGTTTTTGCAAAATCAGACTGAGGAAAGAAACACAGCCCCCAAATAGTCACACTCGGTAGGATTTACTGTTACCATTTACAGAGGGTTGTGTTGTTTGTTTTTCTTTTTTTACTAATAGAGTGTAATTGTATACAGAGCCCATCTATGGTATCTTGTAGAACAGAATTAAGTGCTTCCTGCTTTAGATACTTCTGAATGGTAGTATATGTTACAGCATGAAAAAGAACTTTTTTTTTTTCCTGATGCTGTTATTAATTCACTTTGTGGCTGATCCTCCTGTATGCCTGCCTTACTTTTTATTGCAACATGCTATGTCTGGAACTTTTTAAGAGGTAACTGTCTACCCGTGTTTGATAGAAATTACTGGGCTGAGTTATTGTTGGAAGATGATCCTGATGCAGCCCCGTTCATTGTGCTCTATGGACAGTGAAAGGAAATTAGATATTACTAAAAAATAAAATAAAAATTGTTTTCCCTGTTATTTATTGTTTGCATAGAGTTGTCTGTATTTTCGTATGAAGTTTTTTTTTTTTATTTTGTTAGATTCTGTGGGTTCTGCCATCTTTATTTTGAAACCTGTACTTCTGCTTTATCTCATTTAGCTTTCCTGTCCTCAAACTATAGCAGGCTGCAGGAAGGCATGTTCAGTTTGGTATCTGAGAAGGCTGGTGTGGGACAGCTGCTGGTCTGAGCTCACACTGCATGCTAGAGGTGCAGGTGTCCCGTGTCAAAGAAGGCTCTGGCCATTGACTGCTGATATTGGCACTGAGGATACCCAGCTAGTGCATGGAGAAAAGAGAAGGCTTTTGTTGCAGAGCACCACTTCAGGTAGAGTGCAAGAGTGTGCAGTATTCAGCTTTGAACAGTATTTCTGTATCACCATCTTCACGCCTCTGTAGTAGGTGGCATTCGGAAGTGTCAGCGAGATAAGTCATTTGCTTGTTTTTAAAAAGGAAGAATATGGTCAAGTCCAATTTGGAAGTGTCCATGATCCTTTTAATGCAAGTGTTTGGTCTGATTTTTATTTAAAGAATGATTCTTTTTCGCTGTATTTTTGTTTAACTGTATATAATGGAAAAGGTTGTTTCACTAGCTATTTTAAGGCTTAATTTTCTTTTATTACAACAGATTACTAAATATCAGTAATTTTTGCTGTTGTTGCTCATACTGATTTATTCAATGTATTGCTGCATTTTCTTTTTCTAGTGGTGGCATTTAATAAATTGTTTATAGTATAGCTTGAATTTTTGGGAATCTTCTTCATAGTTCCCCTAACTTTTGCTTTCTGTCTTGCTTACTCTCCTTCCAAGCTCAAAACATGGGGATATAAACATTCTCTTTTGCTTTATGGTTGGTTGATGGTCTGAATTTACAAAGAAACCTGTTTTCTTATTTAATGCTACATGTAATTCTAAGACATGTGAAATCTGGGATGTTCTCTGATTGTATAGTACAGAGTGGTCTAAACTCAGGTTTTTGCTATTGATCAGACAGTTTTAGTTTGCATTCTGGAATGAAATTTGGGGTTTTGTCAGTTAGTAATTTTTTTCTCTGAATTTTGTTCCTCAGCTTGTCTTTTCTTTGCAAGACTGCAGTATCATAGCAGTGTAGTCTCTGATATTCCATGCAAACTTGGATCTTGATTCTCTAGAATATGGAAAATTCTGGTTGCCTAGAGTATGGGTTATTCACTTTTTAAATTGATGAAATTCTTTGTTGCATAAAAAATGAATGCTATAGTCACGGTACTAGTTGCTTGCTACTATGATTTCTATGTGGTTGTTGTATATCTTCTATAGGACACTGTTCCTTCTTAATTTTGCATTATAAAGTTGTTGGTAAGAAAATCTTTGTCAGTTAGAAGAAAACACCCCCTGGGTTGATGTTTAATATTCTGACATAGATAGGCAGGAGAAATAGTTAATATGACAGCGATGAAGCAGAAGTCAAACAGTGACGTCCAGGGCACAGGTTTTTGTAGTGGATTAGAAACAAGTCCCTCCAATTTGGTGGGCGTAATAATACTGTTTGTGTTTATGTAGTGCTGTTGTAGCTGCGTTTGCCACACAGTATGTGTTGAATCTGGAGATCTAGATTGCCCACTAGCAATGACTCAATTGGTGATCGTATTGTGTACAAGAGAACATATGTGATAGCATCGGAAACATGGAGCGTTAAGGTCTGGTGGTTTAGTGCAGAGGTAGCCACGAAGAGGATGACTGATTCCATGATTATATAAATCCATTGGGATTTCCTTTCCTGATGATTGGAAAGAGGGGTTGGTAGGGAGTGTCTTGAGGTGCAAGAAAAAAAACTACCTGCAATTTCAGACAGGCTGGGTCACTCTAAGGTAGTGGAAATTGTTGTAATTTTGTATGAAAAGGGGATGAACTGGACAGGTGACATTTTGGAAAAGGAAATAATCATGAGACTTGCCTCAATTTTGTACATTTTTTTTTGTCTTGTTTTATAATATTCTGTTACAGTGGATTGCTCTGGCTTTTGGTTATTATGCAGGAAAAGAGAAGCCCTGAGGTGTCTGAAATAACAAATAGCATATAGTTAAGGGCACTAAAGAAAACTGTGTCTGGAAGGGTTGAAAAAAATTCATAATTCGTGAATCAAGAACAGAGTGTATAGAGACTAAATTGTGTTATGTAGTTGATTAATAATTTTTGTCATGAACTGTGTTCTAAAAGTTTTGAAGTAGGCCAGTATGTACAGAGGCTGTGTATAAGCAGGCATACACATTTGTGTATCCCATGTTGTCAGATTTGCAGGAGGCAGCATGCGTTTGATATTAACTGTGCCAGGCCTTTGTGGGCTAACATCTCCCACAAGCAGGGAGAGGTAAACTGATAGGCTTCAAAATGGAAAGACCCTGGGCCCTAAAATGTCCTTTAAAATTTAAATAGAAATGAAAAATATTTATTTAAAAAAAATATTCACAAGCTTTTCTGAGACACTTGTGCATAATACACTTGATGTTGTTATATACGTTTGATCGATGAACTGTGGTTTTGATGGTGGTGAGGGCAATATATAATATTTTCACCAGAGCCTCCTAAAACCTTTTTCCCTTCTGTTGTGCTGTGCAGTGACAATTATGAGTGCAAGAGGGGACAGAAGAAAGGTAGATTCCTTGGAAAATTATTTTCAGAAATAGTAGGTACATGTAGTCCAAAAGCTGGCTTTTCCGTAGTGCTATAGATGATGTCCTTGGCAGTTTAAGACTTCATAACTGAGCAGCTTTGGTACCCTAAAAATTTTTCATATAAAATTAACCTAATGCTACTTTAAAAATGTTGAGAAAGTTCCCTACTTAAAATACACTGGTGCCCTTTTTTAATTGGAATGAGGTGTGCTTTTTAATTACCTTCATTCTTAAGATAGTACTCACATGGGACTTCTGTATCAGTAACACTGGCAGTTTCTTGGGCATGATATTATGTACTTTGTGTATACTTGTCTATGTGTGCACACACACCTCCCCCTTCTTGTTTCTAAATATATGCACACTTTTCTGTTGCATTCATGAAACCTTCCTTCTGCTGCCAAAGAAATATTGGTGACTCTTTAATCTCTTCAATTTATTCTATATAATATTTTACAAAATACTTATTGTTTATAATAAAGAATGTTATAATAATATTCTTTATAATAAAGAATAATAAAAAGAAGCTACCAATAATTAATTGTACAAATATCTGATGATACTACCTAATCTCTATCTTCCTTTCAGTTCTTATTTATACCTGTTTAATGAGTATTTTCAACAGTTCATTTAGCTTTTGGGTTGTGACATTCTTTGGCTTATATCACATATTGAAAAAGGTAACCTGCCAGTGTTTTTCACAACTTCAAACACTGTCATGAAATGTTCTCATTTCCAGTGCTCTGTAACAGAGCATTGTTTTTAAAACAGTCTCATTTTCAAATATGATCGTACAGTTGAAAAAGTTGAAAGATTTTGTATTACTTTGGTGGCTGTAATGCATTAAGAATGCATTTTGAATGGACGTCTCTGAATCCAATTAGTTCTGAAATGTGATCGCAAAAAGATCTTATTGCATCACATATAGACATTTGTGATAAGGCTTTTTTTTCTGTCCTTGCGTCACTCCTCAGCATTATATAATGAGATTTTTTTTCCCCTTTCAGCCATTAAGATGACTATACAGAAGTTTTGTGTTGTTTTTTTTTTTCCCAAAACTATTATTCAGTTACCCTCTCAAAGGCAAATTAAAATATTAAACCCAAGTCTTTATCTCTTTGATAGGAGTGAAGATTTTGGAGAAGTGGATAATGTTAACTTAAATTTGTGCCCCATATTTCAGTGAAATGCAGGAGATGTGATTTCTGGAGTGGTGTCTGAAGCGAACACCTCTGCAAGAAGCTGAAAAGCTTTCAGTCTGTTCCTGTGTACTGTTGTTAATTCCATGGCATGTGAAGTACATCATCTTTCTGAACTTCTCTTGAAACGGCTTTCCTTCAGTCTGCACCTCAGCTGAGCTTTTAAAATGGTGAATTGGTTGCGTCTTCCCGTTCTCACTGTGGTTATTTTTACCTATCTGGGGTTCCAAAGGCCCTCTCTCTTGGGGCGATGGGCATTGTATCACAGCGTAGTGAAGGACACACAGCGTTAGCTGACCTGTTGGGGGGCTCCCGGGTTTGCTCTGGGGACAGCTGCTTTGTTGCAGGAGAGAAAGCCCAGGGCAAGTTTCAGACACTTCAGAACATGCCCTGCATTTCTCGAAAGCCGTTTCTGTGCTCATTTTCTTCAGCGTTTCAGTTTTGCTTGCAAACTTCCTTGACTCTTAAACGGTGGGGATGTTGTATATTGGGAGCAAAGCTGAAGCATACCTTGTATCAAGTTGGTAGTTTTTGTTAATAGTAACTGGGTGTTACTTGCACATGTTGTAGTCCTGGTACAAGCTGCCGCAGTCTTCCTTGAGCAGGACTTCAATTTCAAGTAGTCGGAAAGCATTTTTAAAGAGAATTTTCTTTCCTCAGATACTGTAGCCTTACTTCTTCTGTGACCAAAATAATTTATTGCAGTGGGTTCTTCTGTTGCCTCCACTGAAACTTGTGCTTCCATGATCTTATCGTTATTACATCTGTATCCCATAATGCCTAAGCTATTCTGAGCCCAGCATGTGCATCACACAAGCACGTTGACTTGGTTTCCAGCTCCTTTATCCTTAAGCTGTTTTAATTTTTTTTTATAGTCTATGTGGATATTCGAATATGCCACATTGTTCCAAATCTGCTGGTCTTTTCTTTTCCTTGAGATTATTATGTTTTTGCTTGGGTGAATAATCTTTATACAAATGGAGAGCCCTGTTGAATGGGTACTTTATAGATCCACAGTGGAAAACGCTAGTTTGAGCAGTCGTCTGGAAATAGCAGGAACAGGAAGTGAAATTTATGCGTTAGAAGTGTTTTGAAAGGAATCTGTAGCTTTTAAAAACAATTATTTAGGGGAGGTGATCAGATCGGTCGGTCTGGAAGTGTCTGTAAAAGCCGTGACACGTGTGAGGCGGACACTTGCTGTTCCGCGGGACGCTGCGGCGACACGGGACGGCAGCTGTAGGCGCGGAGCGGAGAGGAGGCGTCGGAGGCCGGAACGGGCTCTGCGGGGTGGCTGTGCCGGGGGAGAGGCGGCGGGGGTGGGCTGCCCCGGTTCCGGGGCCGGGCCGCTCCGTCCCCTCGGCTGCGGATGTGCCGCGGGGCCGCCCTCCCCTGCGCGCCCGCGGGCGGAACCTGCGCCGGGGCCCAGCGCGCGGCGGCCGGTGGCGCGGCCGCTGCCCCCAGCGGGGCGAGGGGCGGCGCCGGCGGGGAGGAGCCGGCCAGGCGCGGCGCGGCGGGGGAAGTTTGGGGAACCATTTTGGGGCGCAGGGCCGGAGCCCGGTGGATGTAGCCGGTGGATGCGGGGTGTGGGCGGCCGTAAATGGCGGGGGCCGGGGCCGGGGCCGGGCCCGCAGCGGTGAGAAGGCGGCGCGGGGTCCCGCGGGTCGTTGGCCGGGAGCATCGGCCGCCCCGCGCCCAGTCCGGGGCCGCTGCCCCCGGCCCTTCTCCTCCGGGCCGAAACGCCATGAACGCCCTGGCCCCCCATGAGCGGGAGATCGGCCTGCGGCTTTCTGCGCTGGTGGAAGGGAGCCCTGTGCGCCTGCTTGCCGGGGAGTAAAGCCTGCCAGGGGCAAGGTACCGACGGGTAAACGGCGTTACGTGCGGTTTGTTAAGCTGGTTTTGTAGGGGCCGTGAAGTCGCGTCCCTCGGGAGATCTCGGTAGTGTGTGTATTTCACCCTGCCCCAGAACCGTGTTGAGAATAGTTTCATCAACAGGTCGGTGCGTTCTGACGTCATCGAGGACAGTTTTTCTTGCTCTAGAACTAGGAAATCTTAAAATGAATTTTTCCCTTTTAACTCTTGCTGTTGGTTAAACTTTTTCAAATTTGCACAATCTTTTGAACAATTTGCGTTGTAGGAGCTCATACTTTTGAGGATGATACCTAGTGTACCTTAGAGACTTATTCCCCACTGTGTGCAAACAAAGATAAGGTAACAAATATTGCATATAGGGGGTTTTGTAGTAAAGTTTTTGTAACTAAAAATATCTTTAAACTTTATTTCCAGCTCTGTAGTTGTTTTTACTTGGTTTGTAATTGTATGTTTTTGATAGTTTGGTTTACTAAATGTATTACACTGTTAAAACTTTTACTTGTGATTAACTTGTAGTTTTTAAGATGGCTATAAAAAATTAACTTCTCTGATTTTTCTGTCGTGATGTATATTTATTAATCTTTGGGTTAACAAGAGTGATGAAGATGTAAGCTTTGGGCAGGTTTAGGCTTGGTAAATTACAGTTTATAGCTTTATCCAGTTTTTTCCTTGCATGCTAACCTCAGTGGTCTGGTTCACAGATTCCTGCTTATTTTCATTCTCTGCTCATTTGGGTGGTCCACGGTTGTGGAAGGTGTGTGTGAAGGCTGGTCACGTACAGAAACGGTGATAACGCAGGGCTGTACGGTTCTTTTCCCTAGTGCTTCCGTAGCTTAGAAAGCCTCAGTGGGAAGTGCATCTGTGCGTAAGGTCTTTTGCAAAGTCTGTAGGTTGCTTAATTTAACTGTTGAATGGGCTCCGAGAGGTGTAATTAAAGAAACCAGAGCTCACCCAGCTTGTCAGACTGCCTAGAGAACTGGTCTAACGCAGTGGTTTTCACCAGTGTTATCTGTGGGTTACTGGGGATCCCTGGATCAGGATGTATATATAGGTTCAGGTAAGATGAAACGTGCACAAACTTTTCTGAAATGTGTGTGTTTACAATATTTGAAGGGAAACACTTTTCAAATTTTACATATGAATATACATGTGATTTCTAAGCTCTTTGCAGGCAAACAGCGTGATCAGAATTCATTTGCCCGTGTACAATTATTCTCTGTGTATAATTTGTTCTAGAGCGTAGAACTGCAGTGTGCCATCATGAGCCTCTCGCCTACGGGTGTTGGGGAAAAATAGCAGCAGTGCTCGGTTGTCACATCTCCTCACAACAAGCTGGTGTGGCATCACTTCCCCAGAACACGTATTTGATTAGTCACAGATACCTTTACCTTTTCACCTAAGCTGTAATGCCTTACAGTAGGAAATTAAGGCCAAAAGATAGAAAACATTCCTGTTACACCTCTACAGTATCAGTTAAGGCCCAGCATTGGAAACCACTGTCTGTTGTTTTTTGTCCCAAAGATGGGAACTGGGTATTTCTAGTCCAGCGAGCCTGAGACGAAGGAAGAGACTGTGGAGGGGTGAGATGATGCTGTTACTGGGCATGTGAGACTCATAAAATCAGAGACTGAATACCGAATCTTTGACACCCATGTTTTTCTAGCTCTGGACTGGGGAGAGGTGCTTTTGCAGAGGAATTTGAATCTGCCTGTCTACGGTTACTTTTTGAATGTCAGGGGATGAGTTGTGTGTTGGAATCTCTCAGTTCCTTTGCTTTGTGCCCTGAACAGTGCATGTCTTGCAGAAGCATGCACACTATGCTGCTTCGAGGTATCTAGTCCAAGGATGAGTAAGTTTGTGGGTGAAATGATGCTAAATGTGGGAAGCTTGCCTATTGCCTAATTTTCCCATGTCAAATAGCAAGATTAAAGATGAGGTTTATTTTGAGAGCTTTCTACATACGTGTGACATACAGAGAAGCAGTTAAGGTGGTTGAGAATCTTCGTGTGTAACAGAAGCCAATTTTGGATAGCATTTTACTTAACTTTCCTTAACCTACGAAGGTAAGGTTTGTTTTTTCAAAATGGAGTGTTTATTTTTTTCTGGTAGTACTAGTAATTCCTTTTGCACAAGAAGGAGGAGAGTTAGGGGGTGCAGGGCAAAGTGTAACGTCCGTAACATGTTAAGAAATACGGTACTTCTGCTGCATCTGTTGAATCGTTCGGTCACACAGCTGTTAGCCTTTGTCTGGGGACATTTAAAAGCTCAAAACTTCAGTGTAAACGCCACTGAACGTAAACCTTCATCAACAGTGCCGTTTTGAGTCACTGCGAGTGCTTGAGTACCTGTATGTTAAAATTAATTCTCAAATTTAATCTTTTCAATTTCTTATTTGGGACATTCATTAAAATAATTGCTTTGTTTTTCTTTTCTGGTATCCTCACAAATGGCTTAGTTCAGGAAGCTGAAGCAATGGATGCGCTTTACAAGCTTATGGGCCTTAGTAACAGGGTAATGAAAATGGAGAGCCCTGGGAAAAAAACAGTGTAGTAATCGTCTTAGCTATGTTTTTCCTTGGTATACTGTTTTTCAATTTTTAAAAAAACCTATACTGTAAACACGATTACTGAGAAGGTCAGATCCGGAAATTCATTTCTCCATTAAAAATGGCTAGTTTCTTATCTCACTGAATACACAGCTACATAAAATTCAGCCTTAGAATTGTACTGTAGTGCTCCTAGTTGTTACACGCAAGTGAGCTGCGTGGGGTATATCGTAAAATGCAATATTAAAAAAACCCCAAACCACCACCAAACTTCTTTGAGGATTTCAGTTGCATTTTTAGCACATCTTTACTCATCTCTTTTGCAGCTTCCAATAGGTAAATTCCACTTCAGAACACTTAGCAGAACTTCTCCCCCTGTTTAACTTGCACGTCATATAAGTGTCTGTATTGTGTGTAGCGCAATTGATATTCTACAGTTTGCATTACGTGGGTTTTTATGCTTTCATTGATATCTGTTTTCTTTTGAAGCTTCTCTGTAAATCAAGAAATACTGTGTGCAGAGGAAAATAAAATGTGTTCAGATAGTCATTCCTTTTTCTCTTTTGTGTTGCAGACATGAGCCGTCAGACTGCTACAGCACTACCTACAGGTACTTCCAAGTGTACGCCGTCGCAGAGGGTGCCTGCGCTGACGGGCACTACAGCTTCCAATAATGACTTGGCCAGTCTCTTTGAGTGTCCTGTCTGTTTTGACTATGTGCTGCCACCAATTCTTCAGTGTCAGAGTGGCCATCTTGTTTGTAGCAACTGTCGCCCCAAACTTACGTGCTGTCCAACTTGCCGAGGCCCGCTGGGCTCCATCCGTAACCTGGCTATGGAGAAAGTTGCCAATTCTGTACTATTCCCATGTAAATATGCCTCTTCCGGATGCGAGATAACTCTGCCACACACCGAAAAAGCAGACCACGAGGAGCTGTGTGAGTTTAGGCCTTACTCCTGTCCCTGTCCCGGTGCGTCATGTAAATGGCAAGGTTCTCTGGATGCCGTCATGCCACATCTGATGCATCAACATAAGTCAATTACAACACTTCAGGGAGAAGATATAGTGTTCCTTGCTACAGACATTAATCTTCCTGGTGCTGTTGACTGGGTCATGATGCAGTCTTGTTTTGGCTTTCATTTCATGTTAGTATTGGAGAAACAGGAAAAATATGATGGTCACCAGCAGTTCTTTGCAATTGTACAGCTGATAGGAACACGCAAGCAAGCAGAAAACTTTGCTTATCGACTGGAGTTAAATGGTCATAGGCGGCGATTGACTTGGGAAGCAACTCCTCGATCCATTCATGAGGGAATTGCAACAGCCATTATGAATAGTGACTGTCTAGTCTTTGACACCAGCATTGCACAGCTCTTTGCAGAAAATGGCAATTTAGGCATCAACGTAACTATATCCATGTGTTGAAATGGCAATCAAACCTCTTCAGGCCAGTGTTTAAAACCGTTGCATTTAATTTAGCAGAAACTAGGGTAACCATCTTTGACTGTCAGACAAATTATTTGGTAGACAGAGGGTAGACATATATGAAGGTAAATAAAAGGAAAGGCCGTTAAATTACAGGAAGCAGTTGCATGTAGTAACACTAATATATTTAAATAAGTCAACAGTAAACCACTGAAAATATATATACACCCAAAATGGGCATCTTTTGTATTAAGAATTGATTCTACAGGAAATGTTGTAAAATAATTCTAAAAACTTGTTTGTAGATTGATTGTACTGTTGAAAAGGATACTGTTTCGTGTTTTCGTTTGTGTTTTTTTCCTCCCCCTTTGACTGACAAGCCATGTTGAGCGGCCCGGTCTCTGGCCGCTGCTTCCCCTCCTGCCCCCCCCTTTGTAAGTCACTACATAGTATTGCTGCTGTTTGTGTATATTTTTTGTGTATTTGCTAATTTTTATTAACTTCTAGTTTTTCATTAAATAAATATGACTTTCTTTTCTGTAATTCAGGTTTTTCTCTTTTTTGTATCTTTTTAAAATTAATTACAGGTGTCATCTTTTGATATGCATAATTGCTATGGTAAAACTTATATTTCTGTATGTTTGGTAAATTTTGTCTCTTTCCAGTAGTCAATTCATTGGTGATGCTGTTCTTAATTGAGCTATTTTGTGAATGTACTGAACTCAAAAGGAGTAATTATGTTCAAAGATGTATCAGGAAAGAAAGCTCCTTTAAAAACAGGTCTAGATGTTGTTGTACTTTGAGTTACCTTCTAACAAAAATGAACAATTATTAAGAATTTTCCGAATTAAAAAAAAACCTCACGTTTCAAATTTAGAGATGCTTAGAAACTTGATTGCATCCTTGTATTTGTTGGTTTTGCAGTACAAAGAAGGTATTGTCTTACACAGTATTTGTAATTATAAAAACAGACCATTTGTTTAAAAAAAAAAAAAAAGGCAGTCAGAATGAGATGTTTTCAGTCTTTTTATATTTGTCATTAAAAGAATACCTGGCAAATTGAAAAAAACCCAACTTTTGCTTTTTGCTTTAGCTCAAAGTTTGACACATTGATATTCTTGCTGTTTCTTGCCTTCACGTCTTTTGGTTGTTCCTAAAGTCACTGTCTGGAACTGATGTTTGTATCTCATTTTAGTGACGTGGTTCACATCGCGGTGCAGCCGGTCTCTTGCAGGTGGGACTCAGCAGCCATAGAGGCTTCCGAGGGCTGTGGGGCTGGCGGCAGACCCTGCCCCGCTGGGGAGAACTTAACTGTGAACGTCCATGGTATTTGTGTTACAAAACATGGAGACACAAAAAAAGAGTAAGGTGAAAAGCTGTTTCCTCTCAAGCTATTTGAAAGAAAGCTTTGTCAAACCCAGTCGCAGTGGGCGTCTGCTTGGGGAGGTAGCCTGGCTATTAACTACTTTTGTAACACATTAAAATACAGTTTATTTACTGTGCACTGTCTTAACTTTCTTACTGGAAGTTGATCTATTAAGACAACTCCTGTTCATGTTTTTTTGATGCGTGATGAGGTAAGTAGTTCTACAGGTAAGGAACATAAATTCCATCAGGTTGGATTAACAAAATGCTACAGAAACGTTTGGCTTCATGTAGTGAAAGTAAAAAGTTTCACTTCTTAAAAGTTGCTATTTAGGCTGTTCAAACTGTGCACAGATTTCATTTAAAAGATGTACCGTGGTACCTTGTGACAGCAGGTAAATGCTTCAAAAACTCCTGCAGTCTAGCATTTTTTCCTTATGAATATACAACTAATTGCAGTATTTTAAATTCAATAATTATTCTCGCCTGATGAAGCTTGTCTGCATTCACCTCAGGTTTGTCTTCTGCTCTATTGACAGAAACTTGGCTAATACCTGAAATATTTTTAGAGGAACCCACTGACTCACCGTCTCCCTGGCGAGTGGCTTGGACTGACGTTGGCCTGCCCAGGTTATCCGATTGTCGGCTCCAGGTGTGTTCCAGCAATAGATTGCAGAGAGTTGGTAAAACCCCTCTGCAGGCTGATACTTGCCATTAGAGAGCAGCAGGGGCTGCGTAAGCACGAGTTGCGTAAGAGACTTCTCTGCTGCTGCTTGTACTTGTGTCCCCAAGAGAACCTTAAAACCTCGTTGGGCTGATCTGCAGCCATTTTATTTAGGCTAGAACCAGCTGAAGCTCAAGACTATACTTTGAAGGGGACTTTAAAAATTGCATTTGCAGTGAGCTGTGGAAGCCAGCTGCTGTGGGCGGACAGTTTTTTTACGTTTTACAGATGACAAATGCTATAGCATAACTACCGTATGCTCACTTGCTGTAATGTCAACTAGTATTACTCCATTTGGTGTTTAAAACAGTATCTGTATAAAAAATTTGACATCCATCATCAGATGGAATGAGCAAACAAATTATGCTTAGGCCGAGATCCTCAAAAGTATTAGAAGCCTAATTCAGTGGATCTCCTCTAAAGCGTTTGAGGATCTGGTAAGTCAGCTGCAATCTGTTATATCTAGAAAAGAAAACATACTAGAAATCTGTACAGTTTACTACTTTAGCTAAAATAAACGGTGTATTAAAGCCTGGCATTGTCTTAACACTAGCTGTTTATTTTAGAAAGTACTATTTTACTCTCCTGTACTGGGAAAGAGTATTCAAAAGGGTCTTTAGTAGATGAAATGCAGTAGAGCTTACATTTGGCCACTAGCATTACCTCCACTGTTTTTCACTGCCCTTAAAAAAAAAAAAAAAAAAGCAAAAACAAACAAAGCTTTAAAAGGAAAATGTTTTGACAAATGTCATGTTAATATTTGGGTTCTGTTTTGACATTTCTTGCTAGTTCTTGTTTGCAGTAGTGCTTTAAAATTAAAGCAGGTGAACTGTTTTGTATTGCTGCCTATACTGTTGTATTATCCCGGATCTTTTCAAAGCTACTATGATTAAAGCATGAATTGCACTAGTGGGATAGTTGTTATCTGTAGCGATTTATAGTGTGCATAGAGGAAAGGAGCCACCACTGCTGTTTACCTTTGGGAAGCTTACTTCTGGTATATTCTGAGGGACACCTTTAATATCAGGTACCATTTAACTGGCAGTTGCAGAGCAGAATAATCCGTACTGTATTGGAATTATTTTAAAAGTTCTTCACTGTTCTGGCTTGCTGCTGCACAGTGTTTTTCTTACAGCGTTCAGTGAAAGCAAAAGAAAAGGCACTATAATGTGTCTGTCTATATCTATCTGATATAATGGGTAACACATAAGTTTTATTTTAAAATCCTTAACAACGTAACATAACCAGTCAGCTCTGCACGCAGGAACATGAAAAGCTGTAAGTAAATGCCTATTAATATCTTCAGAGTAGCATTAAACCCTCACCTTTCAGATAAAGCCCATGGGGACAAGGCTTGTGAGTTGGAGTGATGTGGCAGACAGAAAGTCACTGCTTAACTTTTCTTGGGAGCGACTCCCTGTTCTGCAGTGAAATCCCTGTGGAAACTTTTTTTTTTTACAGTAGTTACTATCTCAAAAAAATGCCTTTTTTTTTTTTTTTATGTGTATAAGCCGACTGCACTGGAATTCCATGCACGTCTTGTTTTCTCACTAGTGCAAAGTAGTGCAGAACTGTTATTTGATCTGCATTAAGTTTGGTAAAGAATTTTTTTCCCCCTACTGGTTTTGATTAAAGGCAAAGCAGCACGTTAGTTACCCTACCTTTCTGGTCTTTTACTGATTGTCTAGTTTCTTTGCACTCTTTGTGTTCAAGTATTTTGTAAGGCAGAAAGTATTCCCAGTCTCCCTGTTGCCTCTTATCCTCGGAACTCGGCTAGTGAATGGCTAAGAGTAGAATTCTTAAAATACTGAAACAAAAGGGGGTTTTATTTGTATCACTTTATTAGATGAAGA
The DNA here is from genome assembly GCF_963924245.1 of Chroicocephalus ridibundus. Classification (NCBI taxonomy): domain Eukaryota; kingdom Metazoa; phylum Chordata; class Aves; order Charadriiformes; family Laridae; genus Chroicocephalus; species Chroicocephalus ridibundus. The sequence goes on from NC_086287.1 coordinate 80,679,976, forward strand.
AATCATTAGTAACACAGGTGCAGAAATACCCACTGCATTTATCGCTATCATCAGTGCTATTCTGTTGCTGGTAAATCAGCTCTCCGTCTATGGAGATGAAGGCAAAACACACCATTACTATTGATGTATAGTCTGCTCCTATAACAGGCTTTTGCCACTGGTACAGTTTGCATTTCATAAGCACACTTGGCTTTGTTTCAGAATTAATGAGCAAGAGGAGAATGTAACATTCTGGGTTTTCGCTTGTGGTTCACCTTAGTATAAAACAATGAAAGACTCAAGGATCTTACATAAGTTTACATTTCTATCTTCACTAACATTCAAGGGAAGGTGAGAGACAAAGCTATCAACTGCGATGGGATACTGACAGACTTTTTTAAAGTATTCACAGTATGCAGTACTAATGCAATGTACTGATCCAATATTTTCTTGGCATTGTTTAAATGGATTTAATTTTTGTAGGCTAAACGCTGAATGTAGGCATCCCAGAGTCACATTGATTTGTGTCAGGTAAGAACGAAGGACATGTACTTTGTACCTCCAAAACGTTACCAGGCTTTTTCATAAAGTCTCCAAGTGTGCTCCGCCTGCTTCTGGTGCTGCGAGTACCACTCTGCATACGTGAGCGTCGGTGCCTTATCTCCCTTCCGACACAAGAATCCGTACCTGTCAGTTCTTGAGTTGCTTCCTGTATTCAGGTTTGGAAAATGACGTCTGCATTGACCTTGCTACAAACTAGAGGTGCGTGTCGAAAGGACCTACTAACTTAATTTAGCCCATATTGCTTCTGATCAAATCCCTTAAGCATATTTTTTAGATTTCAAAACCCTCACTTTTCCTGGGGTGCTACTTACTGCTCCTTAGTACATTATCTCCTAAACAAGTAAACTCTTGCGCTAAATGAGTTTGCTTTTCGGTAACAAGCCCGTCTATTAGACTCTTGCTGTGCTGCATTTGCTGCAGTTTGCGTTCTTTGAATATCGCTCACAGAATTGCGTTATTATTCCGTTTGTGGGTGTGTCCTCTTTAAAGATGTAATCAGCCCCTGACATTTACATACATACATACATGCCAGATAAGCTAAGGAATTGGTTCTCAACAGTTTCAGCTTTCTCAGGCTTCAATCTACCAGGAAAGGGGTAGTTTTTTCAAGATTCTTTGCTGATAATAGTAAAAAGCAGCAAATGCCCATAAGGTGTGGTTTCAGGGTGTTAACTGCTGAAGTAAAGTTTTTATTTTGATTGCATTTACACCCACATTTAAACAATCAAGTTCAGCTCATAGTTGTACTTGATTCATACATAATAGAGATCAATTAATATCAGCTAAGTTTGATACAGTCCTAATCTTGGCCTGTCTGCTTAAAGTTTACTATTCAAGCGCTCAACTCTGGGCTTAACGGCAAATCCTCCATCGAAAGCTGCATTAAGAACTTCATCGAGACAGCTTGCCAGAACAAACGTCAAGTCTTGCCGCACGTTCACTGCAATTTCCTCAAGATCTTTTTCATTTCTTTGAGGAATGATAATTCTCTTCAGTCCAGCTCGGTGTGCTGCCAGGACTTTGTCTTTAATTCCCCCAACCTAATCAGGAGAAAAAAATATATGTTAAAAAAACCCACGACACTAATCTAATAGAGTAATTAGTGTAACAAATCACATCAGGAGTTAAATTTTAATGAAAGGTTCTCCTTCCCCCAGTCATTTAGGAAAGCAATTAAAAATGCAGCAGTAGTTTTATCTTATTACATGCTTAATGAGGGAAATATGTTAATATACTACACTACCCTTTCTGTAACAGTTAATAACGAGGAAAAAAATAACAAATATAGGAATGCAAACACAAGAGTATCAATATTGGAAAAGTAATTAATTTTCAGGAATTTTTTTCTTAAGAAAGATGGCCTTAACTCAGATTTTTCGTATGGCATGCTGAAATCCTGCACCTACCTTAGAGCAGAGGATTTTCAAGATAAAGGCAGTATTAGGTTTAGGGGAGAACAGTCTTAAGGATGCAATGCCACACGATAAATAGAACTGCGCAACAGAAAGCGCACGGAAAAGCAGACCTGTGCTCCAGAACTGCCCCGTGGCTTTGTGCTAGACAAACAGGCATCACTTCAAGTTTGTAATGAGATGTAAAGAGGGGGTTTAAATTATTCGTTTTTCTTTGTCACAGCTGTAGCTTCTTCCCCTTGAACTCTTTTCTAATCCTATTTAAAGACCGTCTCACAGAAGAAACCTGTAATTTGGGATGCTTTAGAGGAAAGGAAAGCCTTGTATTACAGCACAGAAGGCACCATTGAGGCTGCTCTAAAGAGAGGCAGTAGCGAACCCTGAGTCCTCACGGTGATCGCTCCAGTCTGGACAACGCTACGGACCCATTGCTTGCTTTCAGGCAGCAGAGGCAGTTGACGGCACGCTCCTATGAAGTTACTAATAGTAAGATTCTAGACACCCTTCAGAAAGAAGGTCAACCTGGTTTAGCATTTACAGATACCTAATCTTTGCACTCACCTTAAACAATAAGCAAAATTTGGTCACTGGTGCAATAAAGGCAATTTATTTGGCAAGCTAAGCAAACGCGCACTAGATCAGGGTTAATGCAGTGTTTATTTTTTCACTAGAGCCTTGAACAAGAGGCAATCTTCTCAGTCCAACTGCGGCCAGAACACCAGTTCAGAGAGCCTTCTGGTCTGCTACCTGAGCGTCTCGTCTCTGCTTTACTCTCTATGGCACGAAACAAAATACTCTTTTCCAGCTTCATCCTTACTTTGTCCATCATTTGTCATGAGACGATAAAACCATATCTGCTTAATCACTGTTTGAAAACTTCCCTTTGCCCTCGTGCTTTGAAAAGGCTTTATGGGACACCATTCAGCTGAACTGTATACACAGAACAAAATTTAAGAATCTAAAATTACATGTATAGAGATGGCTTCAGGAGTCACCTATACGCAATTACTGTCAGAGCTTTACGAAACAACTTTTCAAGGAAACTGGAGATACTTCTGTAGGAATAGTTTGAGGAAGGACATTTAGAAATTGCAATACGTATTTTGGAATCATCTTGAATTTTAAGATTTCTAGGTTTCCTTTCTAACTACATATCTTAATGTGCTTTCCCTGAAGCCAGTATCAAGGCCAGCTTTATTATTAAATGCAAAGCAGACAGAGGAGCGGTGCAGCGCTACAGCAGCCTCTTACACCTGCCACAGAAGAGCCTGGACTGCTGCTCAGGAATGATCCTGCAAGGCTTTGCTTTTGTAAATGCCTATAAACAGATTTCATATCCAGAATATAGAGAATTAATACAACTTAGCTCTTTTCTCAAATGATACTTACTGGAAGAACAAGGCCTCTTAGTGTAATTTCTCCTGTCATGGCTACATCTGAACACACCAGCCGCCCACTGAAGAGTGAAGCAAGACAGGTTACTATGGTAACGCCAGCAGATGGTCCATCTTTTGTGACAGCTCCAGCTGGGAAGTGCAGATGGATGTCAGTGTTGTCAAGGAGATCAAAACTTCCAGAAGCTTAAGGAAAAAAAGAATGGTTTGAATGTGAAAAACCTAAACCCATTTTGTTCCTGGTCTTTATGCTAAAAACCCACCAGAGAACTAAATCTTAGCGTAATTTTTTAACAGTAGGCTGAAAAAACACCACTATGTTGCAGCAGCCCTAAAAAAACCCAAAGAAAAATAAAACCCAACAGGCTTTCCTACAACCAGTTTCCAGGCAAAACCATAACAAGTTAACCAATAAGCTCCACATTTGCACGTGCTGGGAAATCCAGAGTTGGGATAATGTAGAAAGCAAGGGATTCCTACATAGAATTTTTAGGGTTTTTTATGTCCCAAACCATAATGTCAATTTTCAATGAACATACACAAAATCAGCACTGCACAGAAACACGGGATTAGCCTGTATTATAAAGTAAATCCATCATTTATATCTTTTCACTGTACTTAACCTGTAGGATGTAACAGTGTAAGCCAGAGAGGGAAATGTATATACAGTTAATGCCAGTTGCATTTCATACATTGATCCAATTTAGGGTTTTTAACCTATCTAAGCTTCCATAAATAAGGATATGGACAATTATTTGACTGTTCAGTGAATGATCAACCTAGAAAGCACATTTCCAGAACTCTTGGGAGGTTCAAACAAAAAAGAACAGTTAAAAATTTCTTGGCTGAATCCTGTTGCGCTGCAGTTCACCAGCTGCCACACAAACCCAACTAATTCTCAAAATACTAAGACTATGGAAACCTACATTTAACAGAAACTGTGTCAGTTTTAGAAGAAAACTACAGACTTGTGTATCTATATCCACATCACAAAGGGACGGCTGGAAAGCTTGAAGGTAAAAATGAGTGAGAGGCAGCGTCTGCCCCAACTAAGGAGAAGCACCTTGGCGCAGGGGCTGCCCGCAGCCTTCCAGGCTTTGCAGGGAGGGCCAATGTGCAGTGACAACTCAGGTTCTGCCCGGACTCCCCTGTTTGCCAGGCCACTAACACCTCAGCTGGGCAGGAATCGGGAAAAGAACTACAAAAAGGAACTCCAGAGCTGATTTCATCCTCAGTGTAGCACTGATTGCTGGAAAAGCCTTTCTCTGTTAACACAATACATTACCATAATGAGCATGAGTAACTTCCACTGTTACTCAGCAATGTTAAAATGTCAAGGTTTAGGACATTTAATTTCCATGCAATATTAACGCTTCTTGCATAATGCATCCCAGCAGTAAGAGGCGAATGGATGCATACAATCTCTGTGATACAATACAGCTACGCGTTGTTACTTTTTCCCAACCTACCGTTGGTTAACTGGTATCTCTTCGCATTGCTGCGCAACCAGCTGATTGCAAGATGCGCCGACTCCTTCATAACGTCTCCCAGTTGACCAGTCAAAGTAAGCTGACCTTCTCCATCCATGCGACTGGCTTCCACAAACATGATCTCTCCCCCTAAGGGAGTCCAGGCCAAGCCTATGGCTACTCCTGGCTGGCTTAAGCGTTCAGACACCTGAAGGAAAATAACACAAGAAACAGTTTAGGGAACAGTCATAACAACGCTATCACAAAAAAAATTTGATAGTTGCCTTCAAAACAACCGTACCCATTAAAACACCACAGTTAAGCTCAAGTGTCTCATCTCCTTTTTTTTTTTTTTTCTCTTAATGCAGCAGCAATTCTACATTATGTGTAAACATTAATTACAGACTAGGATGTGGCTGCTCAGCTTAAAGCAATGGCAAACATCTGGGGTATCATTCTTGAAACCTTCCCCATCTCCAAAAGCTCAATGAGAATCTTTCTCCTCACTTCAAAGGACTTCAAGTATTTAGTCAATCCTGACTGAATGCTTGTATGACTTAGTCCATCTGCTAGAGGTATATTTGCCCTGACTCTCTTACTTGTATAAAAAAGCCAATAGTGCTCCCAAATATTACCTAAAAGCCTCTTAAAGGTGGTTTCATTGCCTGAACTACTGTCAGACAACACATGGATCTTCTTCATTGCAAACATTTATAAATAATTTTGAATAATGAAAACAGGAGTCTACCGACAGGGCTGCTGGCAGGCTAGATATGAAAGACATGGGAAGTCGGACTGACTCTATTAGTAACTACACACAGTTAAGCAACCTCTACCCCACACAAGACTCTGACCTGCCAACCTACAAGTCTGCCTGTGCCCCGGCACTGATGAGAACAATGGGGGTCTGAACCCCAGCCCCCTGTGTTAAGAGAAGGAAAGAGACGCAGCGTGTATTCCATTAAAGTTCCAGTTTGTTGGTTTGTTTGGGTTTTTTTTCCTTCGTCTGAGAGATTCTTTTAGAATATACAGAAAGTCCTTTTGTTTTCCTGAGCTTCAAGGAGTTGAAGAAACCCTGACGAGAGATCATCCACCTAATCAGCACCTTCTGAACTACCAAGTTATGTATTTATTACAAGGCAGAAAAGAAACTGGATGAATTTTTACTGTGTCAGGCAGTGCCTAGAGCAAAAGACAAATATTCCTTTGTAAAATAAAGGAATAGGCCCCTTTTAAAATAATCTTGTCTTTTACTGAAATGCAGAATTGAGTCTGAAAGGGATGAATTCTTCATTAAATTGTTTAGAGAATTTAAAGAAATGTTTCATTTCTTGGGTAGAAAACAAGCCAAAGGAACCTCAAAACAGAACTATAGTAAAAGAATTCCAATTCTGATATCTGCAGTTCTAGTTAGGTTAAAATTTCTCAAACTATTTTTGTCACTTCTAAGCACATTTAACAGTCCATTTTATACTAATTGCAAATCCAGAGCAATAAACTGTTTTTTTTTCCCCGCTAGCATCAACTCATTCTGCACTACACAACTCGCCATAATCTGAATGCTTTCGTTTTGCTGCCTTCCAAGAGCCAGCAGCGAAGTGAACTGCTCAGACTTTGTACAGACGCTGAAAAGGCAAAGCTCTGTATACACAAAGTTGACTTGCTTTTAACCACCAGCCCAGCTGCAAGGTCAGAGGAATCTGTGCAGCAGCCTGTCCAGCCGCACACCTTTGGTCCAGAGGCAGAAATACCCGTACGGCCCCGCTGTGAGCTGGCTGTACTAGAAATACTGCCATTTGTGAGCTCCAAAGGTAGTAAGGTATTATGTATCCTAGTCCCTTACTAAAATGCCTCTCTATAAGTCCACCAGAAACGCTGCTGCAAGTCCCCAGGTAGTACCTGGGGCTAAAGCTTTCTAAGCCAAACCGCAGCAGTGGACTACCTGAGCAGAACAATCTCGCCTTCCATCAAGTTACCAGAACAAGAGCTCTCCTTCTCAATAGGAGCCAAACATTAATATTTTAGTATTAGGCTTAAATCCATCCCCATCATAAAAGAATCAAAATCAAGACCATAAAACTATTAACGTTCAGGTTTCTCTTTCCTGTGTCACAAATAGAAAACAGCTTCCTTTATGCAATAAGAGTGAACAGCTATTCACTCTACAGCTGGTACCTCTGATTACTGGCCAAAAGAGATGCATATTTTAAAAAAAATAAGCTCATTTACAAATACACAAGTTGTGCTACTTGTAGCTGTAGGCAACTCAGATATATGACAGGAACAACTTGGTCATGCAGGAGAATTGGTGAAGAAAAAAAAAAAAGGCGGCATTTGAAGTCCTACAAGAATAAATTAAACATACATGCTTCTTGTTATAATTTCTGATTTTGTATTATATGCTTTGTCAAATGCTATACTGAACTATCAAGTGCTGTCTTCTAAGTTTGATGACTAAGATTTGAAATGTGACCTTCCCTGAGGATCACTATTTCTTGGTTTGAGGGAAATTAGCCCAAGTCTGACTGTAGCAAAGCCACACTGACCCAGGGACTGCTGGTGCAAACCAGACCCCGGGTGTCAGGCGAGAGAAGCAGCAGAGCCGGTGGGAGGGAGGCAGCCAGTGACTGCACTTATCTCCCGGTACAGCAAAGGCAGCCACGCAGCCCCTCTCCTTCGTTCTCTTGTGGCTCACAGTTACTTACATATTTTGAACAACATCATGCCATTTGCTTTTATTAGCATTATTTAGCTACAATGGCTGTTTCTTCTCCTAGCATTTAAGAAAATTGTATGTAATAGATATTTTATCTTATCAAGCATTTTACCTTATCAAACATTTTCATTTTTGTTAAGTTTCTATATCCATTCCCTGTATTTTATTAGTTACAGTGACTTACTCTGATTAGCTTTGTAATTGCTTAGTAACTCAGGTTGACAAAAATCAATTCATCTTGGTTAAACTGCAATCCAACAACACTGAAGCATTCTCCTTTACACTTGAGACAATCATGCATTTTGGCAGGCTGTCATGGTTTTACGCATTTCAGGTATAACGAACAAAAGTAACTGTTCGTACCCTCGCCCATCCCAAAGCAGATATCAACAGGGTTGCTGGCTCCGGTTTTTTTGTTTTCTTGTCCTTTTTTTGGACTGAATGTTAGCACTGTTTCTAACTGTATATCAACTCAAACCAGTTTACAGATTAATTCCACTGTTTGAGAGCTCAGGGGCAGAAAACAGCAAACGTGACTGAAGATCAAACATCAAATGGTTCTAAACACTCGTCATTTATCTGGCATCAGTACAAACTCCTTGCTCTAGCCTCAGACTAGGCAGGAACCTCCTCCTACTTTCACAAGTGAGTTGAGATCTGGTAAGAGAAACTAGGTGTGTAGTAAGCATTAATCACCTTTCAGCCACCGTTCTTCACAGTAAACTGGCAGCCTCAGAGGCCAGCAACTTCTCTCGCTGCACTACTAGAGAGTGTACCACCTCTACTGCAACCTCCTCTCCTGCACCTTAACCGATGCGTGGTGACAGGCATGATACATGTCTTCAGAAAAGACCCTTGAAAATCCCTGAAAACACACACACACAAAACCCCATACAACACTTGGAGGAGCAGTTCCTTATATTACATTAAATGTACCTATGAAGTGTTACTGTGAGCTCCACAAGACTCTGGCACCTCTGAATATTTTATTCTCACAAAAAGTTAGAGGAATTTAAATTAGAAAAAATCCTAGCTTACACTTTTTAAACAATTTCAATTAAAAATGACCATTAGAATCAGCTGATGACCGGTCATGTCTGTCAGATAATGGAAGAAGAGGCCACTGACCTACATAAACAGTCTTGGTTTTCGAAAATTTTTGTAGATGAGACCTACCCAGCTACAGTTTAGCTGTAATCTCAAAAGATGAACATATTGCCAGATATATTTTAGCTGCCTGGACACCGCAAAATTAAAGTCTTAACATTTAGAGCAGTTATTTATTTTCAAATATTTAAGGTTATTCCAAGACAAAGGAAAAGAGACATCATCCACAAGTCTGCAGTTTTGGAGTTACTTTATAAGTCAGCATAATTGACAAAAGGCTATTAAGTCACTGATTTGTAATGGGCAGATGAGAACCAGCCCTAAGTTACTTGCTGGCCTTTAGGATCTTTGTTATCCTTCCACAAGTTCTCCCAGCCTGATGGTATAAACCTTGTTTGGTATAAACCTTCCCCAGCAAACCACTGCAGCTCCCCTCTAAGGGAAGAGGATTTCACAGAAATACCACCACAAGACTGATATTTCTTAGATAAAAATGCCTATCTAAACCTGCGCTTTGTACAGGTTTTGCTTCCTTCGTTGGAATTGCGTATGTCCCACGAAACAGAGTTATTCTTTTATGGCATCTGCACTTTGATTTCCTAGTCTAGGTAATTTCACTGACCTAGAGCTTCTGTCACTTCAGCTTAACTCACATTATGAGGATACAGACTAATTCCGATGGGCTCGCTTGTGGTGCCAATAATGTTTTGTTAAGTGATCAGAATTAAGGGTTGAAAGAAAGAAAGAAAGAAAAGCTAAAATCCAAGTCAAAAGAGAAATACTTCATTATAAACACTCTGGATATGTCATAAACCCTTTCTCCCAAAAGCGTGCTATGCTGAAACATTTCATTAAATCTTTTACAGTTCAAACTACTGTCAAGATTATTCTTCCAAAGCCTTACTATGTGATTTATTCCAACGTTTGTTCTGTAGGGTGACACACAAGATTATTTATTTCTGATAAATGAATTAATCCTGCAAGTACGAGCCAAGTATTCTGTCATGCCTTTCTGTTGGGAGACCTGCAGAAAATATACAAGCAATGCACTGGAAAGCTGAAAGATGGATCACTTATTTTAAGGTATTCCCTGAAGGACCACAGATCAATTAAGTCATGCCATGTTTTCAGTTCTATTTGCTCAGTGTCATCCAAGTACTGACACGGTGGCTGCCTCCATTGTATCTTTATTTCAACTAATTGTAAATGGCAAAATGCAGGTCAAAGGTGAAGCTTTAAAGGCTAGAGAGAGAGACACGCTGCAGACTACAAAACCAGAAAAAAACACCAGCAGCCAATCTGAAACGCCTGTCACTGAGACAGGAGCTATACTCTTCATCTGAAAGAATCTTGGGGGCACTTGAGAAAATTCAAAGGAATAATAGGTCAGCTGGGAAAATCCATTAAAGCAGGAGTTACGTGGCTATCTGGGCAATTTACATGGGAAGAACCATAAAGCATGTACTGAGAAATATTTACTCATTAATAAATACAGCAAATAGTACATGAAAATAAATCCTGAGCTGCTCAGGGAATTGATGCTGTGTGGATTCATCTCTAGTTCTATTTATGCACTGCTTAATTTGCCTGCTAAATATGGAAGCATTTAAAAAACCTTTGATACGCAGGTCAAAAGCTTCAGTCAGTCTTATTGCAGCTTATAGAGGCCAGCGGATCCATCCAATGCTTATATGCATATTCATGGCAACTCTTCATGCAAAAAAACCCCCCAACCTAGCACTCATGTATTTGTATATTTGGAATTAAGAACCACACTTGCACTACTTACTCCTGCAGAAAAAGGCCAAAATAGCAGAAAAATTCAGTTCAATTTACTACAATGGGTTTACGTGCCTCTGTAATTCAAGCACTAAAAAGCCAAATGATCCTGTAGTGCTTTAATGCCAAAGACCAGGTGTCTGAAGTATTTAACATATTTCGAAATGAAAATTCAGGTAGAATGTTATTTCTCTGAAAAAAATCCACACGCTATTTTTCAGTAATTGTTTCTAAAAGTCAGGTAGTGAGAAAGAGATAGACAGACTAGTAGAAATTTCCACTGGAGTATTACAAATGGTCTGGTGGCTGGTCATTCCAAATCAAGCTAAAGTATATCCACACCACCTTCTTAATTAAAATGGCCTTAAACTGTCTTATGTGATTTTATTATTGGGCATAGAGGCTTCTGAGGGATGAAAAGAAAGAACTTAAGTTGCTTAAAATAAAGTGATTTGCCTGAGGAGCAATCTCTTCTAATTTCTGAAAGTAAAAAGAAATAAATCAGAACACAAATGACCAATGTGAAAAACCTCAGCCAAGAGAGTCATAAGGTACTGGTCTCTTGATCACCTCCCTCTTCCTTGCCTCCCATTCCCCCCAGCTTCCACTGCTACCATCATCATCCCCTACACAATCAGTAGAATGCTGTCTTCTTGCAACTTGTTTCCTCATTTCCGTTTCTTCATTAAGAATGTCTTCCATGATAAAAATCTTCATATCCAAAAACCTCAGTTCAGGTCTAAAAACTCATTTATTTCTTCCTGCTTTGCCTGCACATCTTGTTCCCTTTTTATCTTCCAAATCTCATTGGAGTCTCGTTCTCTCATCTAGGAGAGAAGAATTATCTCAGGAAAGTTCTTAAAAGTTTGAATTTTCTCTCTTCCGCAAGTTTTCCCTTCATTTCTGTTTTCTCCATAACTTACTGGTTTACAGATCTTTTCTCCAGGATAAAGACGGAAGCATTTAGCGTTCCATCAGCAACTGGTTTCCTGTCATAGTGATATATACTACTTACACTCGGTCACTTCACCTGGACCTGAAGTAAAGCAGAGAGAATAACTGCCATGTAAATGCTGAAAAGAGAAACCCAAACTAACAAACTACTTTAATTGATGGCATTTTCATAGAATGTAGCAAAACACAGCTGAGAGAAAGAGAAAATTCTGGAATATGCCTACTGAGGAGCAGAGCTGGTACTGGGAAGCTGGAGGTGACTGACTGAGCATAAAACATTTTTAATAGCTAAGAGTCATGTTAATCTAAAGAATGTCTGAGAACTTCTGGTGCAAACTGAAATGGTTTTAATACTCAAAAATGCTGACTGGCTTTAAGGAGCTACATGGGACAGTCCTTAACACACCTGCCTCCGAGACAGGATTCCTGGGTTCTACTTCTGGCTTCTTTCCCAAGTCCACCCCAAACATCCACCAAACAAAAGCAAAGTTGTTATACACTGAAAAAACATCACCATCTTAAGCATTGCTGCAGGCATCTTTGCTAACAGTAAGTCATGCCATTACGTTATTTATGTACCCTGAATGAAAACAAACCAAAAACTTCTTTAGGTGAAAAAACGCCTGGTGGAACACAAGGAAACACAATCCTGTTACCAATACATTTTTTTAAAAGTTAATATTGTATAAATTCAGTGAACAGCAATAAAATAGACAACCAGTCAAACCAGACAGAAACAGCAGTCAAGCAGAAACAAATGAGGATGTTACCTCCATTTCATACATGGGTGGCCCCAGGATATCTTTTAAAGCATGGAAATCAATTAAAATCGGCATTTCAGGTGGCAGAGCCAGGTCAGCTGTGTCACTGATGGATTCTGTTTTTGTGTCTTCTGTGACATGCTCTTTGCAATCTAAGAGAAGAAAATCTCATTTAGGATTTGTATCAGTGTTTCTCGACACAGGAATTTTAAAAAATCGTAACAAAGAAAAATAAAATATTCAAAGAAATGCTCAGAAAGTTCATAAAAGTGTACTTATACCACCTTTCACAAAAATCATGTCAAATTGAAGATAATATGTCATCAAATTTAATTATTAAGCCTAAACACATTCTAATTGTTCAGCAAAGATATTAAATTCAGAGCACTGATAATAGAGATGCGACTCACTTGCTTAAATGCATTTTAAACTAGGTCAAATAGAAAAACAAAGTTCATTTAGAACTTTGCACTTTTCATCAGATTTGTGCATAGTATATAACAGTATTTGTAGGAGATGATCATGTTTAACGTAGTATTATATAGAATATGGAGCTGAATGTGGAAAGGCTGAAAGTTCAGTAACTACTGTTCTTTTTACTTACGCTTACAACTGCACGCTCTGTGGTCTCCTTCTGCAAGGATTTAAATGCTTAACTTCTGACGCTAATAATTAAGTTCTGTCAAATAAAGTATTGGCCAGATTTACATAAATTGCTTTACCACACAGCTGCATTACTTAGAGCTAGCCTGCATTACAGGCAGTAACATCTCATTTCCCAGTATCCAACAAGGCCAGCATAACTGACTGCTCTGTAACTCTGCCCTCCCCTCTCCACACCCCAATCCTCGCACACATACCCACCCTCAATACCAGCTGACCAGGAACAGGAGAAGCTGCTACATGGAAATCACGTGGAAACCAGCTCCACTGGATGCCTAACGCATCCAGCCTGGTGTGCCACCTCCTTCCAGGCTGTCAGATGGAACCACTGCCCCAACACAGCACAGCCCACCTTCATTGCAGCCTATGCAGCGCATATTCTGACATTACACTTTGTACTTTTATTTTTTGTCTCTTACGGCTATTATGGCTTTACTTAATCATAGAATGGTTTGGGTTGGAAGGGATCTTTAAAAATCATTTGGTCTAATCCCCACCACAGGCAAGGGACACCCTTCTCTAGGATCAGGTGGTTAATTCACATCAAAACTGATGTCCCTTGTTTGTTCAACAGCCAGTTTGACACACGGCACATACAGTCCTTGTTCAGCAAAAAACCAAAACAAACCACCTCAATTCCAGTATAACAACTTCCTCTATGGCTTTTGTCCTGAAATACTATCCTTACACAGGGCTCTGCTCTTTTTGTTGGATGAGGTAATTCAAAGATCAAATTGTTAAGCATTTTCTGAAACACCTACAGATGTGATACACTCATCAGGAAGGGCTATAAAACCCAATTAAGCCTGACACTTTTAATACTGCAATATACTCAAGCATCATCAAGAAGGGACCACATAGGTAAAGCAATAGTTATGGATTCAAAAGCTCTTTCCTTCCTCTGTTTATAGTATGATTGTATTTCTTACCTATACAATTGTTTCCTTAGCAGGATTTCCTTAAAATTTCTGTTTTCTCTACAAGTGTATGTTCTATACAAAAGAGAATTGTAATAGGGACCATATAAATATCAAAGCCTCAAAACTGTTTTAAATCGGACTACGCTGCCAGTTGTTTGCATGAATAAACTCAAGAACTTAAACACCATTTGTACTAGGCCTAGACTGCACATTTACTTTAGCGACTGTATACAGAAGGAGAATGTAAGCAGGGAGTCATTTCCCCACAGAATTTGATCCAGATGCAAAAGGCTCATTACCATTTTCCCCGAGAGCCCTAAGCAATATTTTAGTGAAACATATCAGAGAAATGAATAATACTTGAACAATCCAGATGTTTCTAAGGTTCTGTGGCAGTTTTATGGCAGCGCCTCCCTGCCCTGAGGCTGCCATTAAGAAAAGCATCGTACACACAGATACAGTGAAGATATTTCTGCCCACCCCAAAACCACAAGCCTAGAGTACATTTGAAGTGATAGTCTGTATTACGTAGGAATGTATACTGAACTTCAGAACTTCTGCACCATATTTTGTGAAATTTCCCACTGTTGCTTCCTTTCTTTGAATTCTAATTTACTTTCAATGAAGAAACTGTCTTCCTTTGCATATTAATGCATGCATAATAATTGAAGATCCAGGAATTTAAACAATTACAGAACAACACAAATCACTGATCTAATCTATTTAATATAACATTAATAGTGTTCTGTGCTGCAACAGTAATTCTCAGAATGGATGAAGAGAGAATGTTTCCTTTCACAAGACATAACCGCTCCTTTTATTAATCCTGACATATAAAGGCCTCCTTACAGTTAATTTTGTTGCAGTGCAATTCTCACTAATGGCTTCATACGGTACCAAGGAAAACATTCTACATCACCGTTACCATAATAACACCAACTCAGCTTTCATTCAGGACTCAAATCTAATAGTTATTATCCAACAGCCACTAATCTTTCCATTGTACAACTCATTGCTCCATGCATAAATCCCATTCCTTTACTGTAAACACCGCCTTTGTCAGACAGCCCCTCCTGTTGTTCCAGCAGGTCTCTATATTTTTGTTGACTACGACTTCTGTACATAACAAATACAAATACATAAGTACCAGCGAGTCTAGGAAACATTATCCTGCATGCTATTCTTGCAACTCAGACTGCAATTTCAACACTACGGATCTTCAAAACCTGAGTAACTTGATATGACGATTTATACTTTAGAACAAAACTGAGTTTGAAAACAACTGCTTTTACCACCTAACACACTCAATTGTCCATTTCCGCTTGCTCTTTTTTCACCTAATTCCACATATACAGCTGAAGGAGACAGATTTCTCGTAAACAAATCAGTAGGTAATTTTTGAGGACACCTGACCTATTAAAAGAATCAGAAACTCTTTCTTGAGTTTGTATAATGTAATTAGTAGATGCCATTTTATAATCTGTAACAATAACAAACTACAGACTTTTTCTAAAAATATTAACCTAAAATCAGACATTATCTATATTTCTATAAAAGCATATAGTGATGTTCCAAAATATAATTATGAACACTTTCCTTTGAAGGAAAAAATATCTTCTTTCATCGCCTTGATAGAAGTGCTGACTATGAAGAATGTATAAAGACGTAAGTAATTAAGATTTCCATTAATGGTGACAAATACGTGTTCCCTATCTATCCCAGACGAATAGCCACAAACCATAGCACAAGTTAAATGATACGTTTATGCAAAACAAGACAATAAATTCAAGTTTCCAGAAACAGAACTTTTGGTTAGGATAACAGCTTAATCATCTTACATTTTGAATTAAGTTGGAGAAATAAACTAAAAAGTCAAAGAAGTGCCCTTAACAGCTCCACGCTGCACTGGAGGAACCACCTGCTGATCTACTATTACATTACTGCTTAAACAAAAGCAGCATGGTACTGAGTAGTTTTAACATTTAAAAATTGGAAAAACTAAAAAACAAAACAAAACAAAAAAACAAAACCCAAAACCCCCCAAACAAACAGCTCTCTCCAAAAAAAAACAAACAAAAAATATCTCCAAAACAACCAACCATCCAAAAAAGATTATGTTTCTAAAATTTTCAGAGCAGAATCAGCAAAGATTATGACAATATTCTTCAGGAATCTGGCTTTGTAAGTTCTCAAAACAAAACAAAATCTTTCATGTAAATACTGGATTTGTAAGAAAAGGGACTCCTAATAGAACATACTGACAACGAACTACTATACATAATACAGGATTTAATCTAAAAAGGAATTCCACGGCACAAAGACTTCAGAATTTAAGACTGCTACTTTCTTCTAGAGTTATAAAGGAAATGAGTGAATAGAAGAGCCTAAAACTTCCTCAACATGTTGCAATTTCTCAACTCCTCATAAAACACATTTAAATTAAGCATTAGTAATACTTAAGTCTAAAATCCAAAGATTTCTAGCCATACTTACTGGCCAAGATAGAAGAATATAACAAAAACCTAAAATTTTTTAACAGCTTTTAACATAAGATATTCTGATTTGCTGAATTGCTATGAAGAGGTATAAGAAAGAACATAAGCATGAAAGAAAAGGTTTCAAGTCTGTGGGCAATTAACAGGAAAACAGCATGTTCTTTTTTCTCAGCTGATTTACTAGCAGATGCTTTAGCACATGACAGACCAACCCAGAATTCTTTTAGGCCCTCCAAACTAACTAACAAACTCCACAAAACTACATTTAGGTAGGAAAGGTTGGGATTGCCCTTGTTGACAACAGTCCACATTCAAAGCCAGGCACAACATGAAACTGTATCTTAAAAGCAATTTTCCATTGTCCAACTTAAATCTTATGTGCTACATACTTGGGAAGTGTGGGAAGGAACTCCTTCCTGGGCCCCAATCCTACTAACACTGACTTGTATACTTAAATTTAATGCTATGTGTATTTTTCCCCACAGGATCAGAAAACTTATCTTTTCACAAAATAATTACATTCTACCACTTTTGATCTAGAACAACAACGTGTACTTGAAGCACTTGAATTTGAGGTTTTCATGTAGGAACATTTAGATAAATTAACATGTCATTAAAATTGTATATAAACCCGACTTTTCCTAACATTTATGCCTCTTTGGCCTAAAATAGAAAAGACATTCCAAGCAATTTTCAGAAAGAACCACATATTCCAGTTTGCAGAGCTGGTAAGCATACTAATGCTGGCACAGCTGAGCTCAAACTTGAGTTCCTATGGTGATCCCACCCTGGGATTTATGCTGATCAGATTTCATAAACCCATTTCCCAGTGCTACGGGAGATCCCGTGCTGCTGGAAGTGCTGAGTTTTGGCTAGAACATAGAACAGGTCACTTTTTGGAAGAGCAGTGATGTTAGCCCAACTGGATTAAGGCCGTTATATATATTAGAAACAAGCGAAAAACCCACACAGTCATGCATAACAATGTTTTGCGAATAAAATGCATTATACACAAGTTGAGGGAGAATAAAGACTACATGTTTCAGTTCATGTTGACCACTTCAGTCAAACTTGCATTTAAACTCAAAACCAAGTGTTGTTTCATCCATAAGGAGTGGAACAAACTGTATTGTATTACTGGGTTATGGAAATATTTAAGTAGTTTCAAAGCCTTGGTTTCAACATAGACAGAATCCTCATTTAACCACTTTTAGTTATTAAATATTACCTGTCCTAAACCTCCTTTCAAGTCTGAATTAGACAAATCATTTTTCACTCTGAGTTTCAACTGCTGTATCATGATACAATGCCTTAGTGCACAGTTGCTGCATTGTATTCTCCAAGCAGTTGCACTAAAATGGGAAGGAGAGTTTCACATATTTTTGTGACTCCTAGAACTTCTTCTAGTGTCAAAGACTAGATGAGTGTCTCATAAATCTTAGATAGTGTTTCAGTAAAGTATCAGATAGTGTTACTGTACACAAGGATGACTCCCCGGAGAGGTCTGAAGAATGACTCCATTTGCTTTTGCTGAAGTTCACTGTACAAATTCAACGACTGATGCAAACTAACACTCCTCCACTTGCCAACTTCATCATAAAGCTCAGGAGTCAAAGGAGTGAGGAAAGGAATACAAAGCTGCCAGTGTATTTCAGTCATGCATTTTTGGAAAGTGCTAAACGCAGCTTGACAGCATATCTCCTACCATCAGTTCTGCTATGGCAGGTATCCTCCATTTTTAGAGCCTACTATCAAACAGTGTCAAAGGCCTGATGTTTACAAAGCCTTAAAAACAGATGCTCCACTGAGTTAATAATCTGATTTAAGTAATGTAACGATGGAATTTTTGTGCTTCTACCACCTAGTGTCTTTTAAGTTTTATTACAAACCCACAAGCCAGAGGTGACTCAGCTGAATAAGCACAATAGGTACCATGTTACTATTCTGATATGCTACAAATCACATACAAATTATGTTTTAGCAAGTTAGAAAATACAAGGCAAGGCTGCAGCTTGCCCCCTCATATTCACAACTCATGACATGTGTGGACGCACTAACTGTAGAGTCTCAATCCCACATCAGTAACTGACAAATATGTAATGCAAAAATGATTTATAGGTCTTTCTATACAGATAAAGAAATAAAATATCAATAAATAATTATAAATGAAACTATTAAGAGACAACTTGATTAACTATTCTTCCAGAGTCATTCATTATATGAAATAAAAATTCACCATCGCTATGCACAGCTGCACAAATGTCCACTAATCAACAGGAAGAAAAAATTGCCAAAGAAATAAATTTAGGCTACGAATCCCATTATTTGCATCAACTTGCAAGCATTCAGGGCTATTTCTGAGTTTTAAATACTTGGCTGTTTCCAACAGACTGAATGAAAACTAAACACAAATATTTTTAAAAAGTGTGCCACTCTTAAGACACTTCCAACAAGTGACATATTCTGCCAAAAACACAGCAGGGTATAAGCACAAAATAAATTAGTACAAAATAAAACACATTTTGCAAACTACACCATTCTATGTATGTCTTCATAATACCAAAGTTTAACTATAGAGCCACCTGTCCCCTGCACTCCCTTTGATTAATACAGCTTTTTCTTATGGAAAGTTTTAATTCCAGAAGTACAAAGGCAACCCTTCACAGCTCATTTCTTCTGGGCTTACTCCAAATTATGTCAACCAAAAATGCTAGCATTTTGCCCTCTTTTGAAGCACTTAGCTGGCTGTTTTCACTTAGCTTTGGTAAAGTGCAAGTCCAGTACTAATTTTAACAGTGTATAATTTTAACAGTGTAAATACCTAAGTTGCAAGTACAGTGCTAATTTTAACATTGTAAATACCTCTTTCACTGGATCGAGATGTCTAATACAGTTCCTTTTTGTTCTTTGCTTTAATAGTAAAATGTTTCTTCCTTTAGTATAAGGAGTTGTGCTCTGAACCTACTTTTTGCTTATTTTATCAGAAGGCTTGAAGAGCAGAACGACACCTTTTTTTATTCATCAATCACATTAAACCTTTTAAGCACATTTTAGACATAGCTACATTTCAGGGCAAAGAAATACTTTAAAAATATGACTTGTCAAAATTACTACAAGAAAAGTGACAGTAGCAAAGACACCTGATGTTGCTTGGTGGTGACACGCCACCACAGCCCAAAGGCTCAGTGTTCTGGTTCAAGAGCAAGTTCAGGTATCACAGAAGCATCGACAAACTCAGGGTCTGACTTCTGGAAAAATCCAGCACAGAGGAGAGAAGGTAGACAAGATACACATAATATAAATGGAAAGCATTAATAAATCTGTCTTAAAAGCTCTTCCTTTTAACGTAGATGGGACAATTTAAACTACACAGTCACTCACGCATGCACAGACACTGCTACTGTGACAGTTCACTTTAAGCCAAACATTCAGAGAAAAAAGAACTGAACCCATTTAAGCAAACACTGATTTGTAGATCAAATTCAACCTTCTGATATTACCATTTCCACAGACGTTATGATGATCTTAGAAACTCAACAAGCTAAAAGAATAGTTAATTTTCAGAAAGGAAATGCGGAGTTAGGGAAAAAAGGCATGGTAAAGCTGAAAGACTGTCAATAAACAGAATTCCAGAGAAACTGCAAGTTTTTACTATGGGTAAAAATACTCTTCATATACTCTTCTAATTAATACCACTGTTTGTACAAATATCAGTTTCATTTCCTCCCCCAGGATTTACTCTCTCAAAGGAGTGGGGGAGCACCATTCAGACTTGTAAGCTGCCTTATTTCAAAGGAGCACATAATGAGTCAGCTTATTTGTTCTCCTCTAAACCAGTCCAGAACTATTCTACCTGTACTAGCTGATGTTAAAATTTAAAGACTTTTTCCACCATCAGCTTAGTTGTGAAATCTTTCACAACAAGAAACCAACAGGGGTCTGTTTAGTATTTAAGTTTGTGAGTATTCTGGAGCAAAAATAAGCAGCCATTCTGCAGTTTTTGCTTTCCAATGTCCTCTTCCACACAGTCAGTCTCTGACAGGCTGGCAGTATTTCTTGTCAGAAAGTGTCAACCGGACTCATTGCAGTCTTTAAAAAACAAACAAACAAAACACCCAACACCCTTCTTGCTAGATTTATTGAGACTAAGGACTACCCACATTTTAGATGTTCAACTTCAGGTTTGAATTCTGTCCTTCCACATTTCTCAGCCACCTTCAACTGTGGGCTCCTGCAGTGCAATGAGCACTCCCAAACTTTCAACAGAAAACTGCTGGTACAGTGAGATCCTCCATCACCAATTGGCTGGTATAAAAGCACAACCATTTATGCTCTGCATGGTATGTTTCACCAAACACAGTATGGATGTTCAGTTTCATTTTTATTAAAGAAAACATTAATCTGGGGATGAAAACAGGAGCAGTCACCAGTTGCGTGTTGTCCTGACTTCTTCCTTCCTGCCTTTTATTTGAAGACAAGAAAGAGGTTTACCTTTACTGATGAAGCAGTTACCTGAGTATTTTTGTTGTTTGTGAATTTTATGTTTAGTTTTCATTCAGTCTGTTGGATGACTAGGAATGATAAATCACTATTGTCTGTATACATGGGAAACAAGAACAGACTTACTGAAGTTGACAAGATACCAAAGCTTCAAGAGACTTAGAATAAGTGCAGTCTTAAAGGCACACAAAAAGAACCCCTAAACTTTTCTATATTTCAAAGCTTTTCAGGCAGACATTTATTTTAGGGTACAACAAAATAACCAGATTGAGTTCTGAGCTGGTAGAGCATTCATAGCACAGTTAAAGAACCTCTTCAAGTACAGTAACTAAAGCCATGCTTAGTCTTTTATTAAAGAAAAAAAAAAAGTGAAAGATTGGCATTAAAAAGCCTAGGAAGACATAAAAACATACACAAATCATAATTGCATACCTAAGATATGAAACAGATCCCCCGTGCTTCTCAATTATCAACCTGGCAGGCTGAAATTACTCTACTTAAGACCCAAGCCATAATTCAGCACTACTTGAACCATGCATAATAAGAATGTCACTCTATTTGCAAAGCTTTTAAAAACAGAGCTCTTAAAGAAGCTTAAAAAAGGAGAAAAAGTTGATAAATCAGTTCCTAGTGACTATGTTAGAAGCTTCCTTCTAATAAAACATGCAAAAGATACACACCTTCTCCTTCACCCACTTCGGCACGATCTGGCTTTGTTTCTTTGTGCTGTCCTTCTGCCACTTTCACTGCCACTGCTCTGCAAATAGCTCCCAGCTTCCGATCCAGAGAGCGGACTCCTGCCTCTCTAGTGTATCTAGCAGAGAGACAATTGCTTTACTAGTAGATGTTCTTTGTAACTGAGATTTCTTCTGAAGGCAAACACACTTTCTTTTTAAAAATACATCCAAAATAAAATGAGATGTAAAAGGTGAGAGGACCTTGGGCTACTGTAATAAACAGAAAAAAAATGTTACGTGCTTTTATCAAAAAATTGTGGTTTTCTGATAAAATTGTAAAGAAAGACAAACTACTGAGTGGGAAGAAGACATAACTAACACCTGGTATCACACCTTAGTGAAATGTTAAGCAATACTGCAATAGCACTGAGCTCTTCTCAGATGCATAAAAATTAAAGGAAGAACTATTTTAAAACTCAAACTAAAGTTTACTGGAAGTTGAGGAACTGACTGTAAAAGAATATTTTCTTTTAGTCTATGAAATAAACAGAAACACCAGACAATAACAGTCACTAAATGCCAAAATGCTTTTCCTGGTCACAATAAACCTCAATTCATTGAATCCTGATACACTTTTTCCATTGGAAATGAGCTAGTTTCAAGTCCAAAAGATGTTCTGATCAGTATCTTTGCTCTCACATCTAACAAAATGTAGTTCTAATTAATACAAACTATTTAAAAAACCACATCTTAATTTTTTTAACCTAAGTCCAATTTTTAGACAACTGTGGCCCATCAAGTCACAAGAAACAAAATGGTAATTTCCATTTTTTCTATGACAATGTCAGAAATAAAACTTAATTCTTTGAAACAAAGGTTGTCTGCTGACAAGACCACTGCTTCACACACTGAACGGCACAGCAATACCAGCTTCAAGTGTTCCTGTCTATTCATAGCACCTTGCCAATTGTGTCAACACAACTGATTGTGAGCCACGCTCTGAGAGCCAGAGCAAGGAATTCTCTAGAGAAGGAAGGATGATTTGGTTTACACAGCAGTCAGACAGAGCTCAGGAAAGACCAATTCCATAAATTACCAGTTGTTGAACTTCTGAAGCTATTAAGGACAACAGATCTTCAAAGATGTTTTGTGTTATCACTTTATAAATAATTTACTAGTTATCAGAAAAAGAAGTTATTTAAACTGAAAGCAATGAATAACAGATTTACCTGGTAATTATGTCCAAAGTGGTTACTTGTGGAATCTGTATTTGCTGTGGAGTCAGGCCATGTTGTTCAAGCTGTTTAGGAATCAAGTGTCTATGTGCAATTTCAATTTTTTCTTCCTGTGTGTATCCTTCAAAAGAAGAAGCATGTTTACCAATCTTTTTGCATATACACTACAATATAATCAAATTTCTTACCATTTATAGTTGTTTCTGATTGAATTTAAAATTAAAAAAAACCCAGCTATAATTTAAAATGCTGTTGGTATGATGCTTTGTGGTTATTCATAACTTCATGTGAACAAGAAGAATAGAATTTTAGTGTTTCAAAGATCCCTTTCTTCATTGGAATCTTAAAAAGATGCATCAGCCAACAGTCAGCTAAAATACAAAGACATCAATTAGTGAAAATATTGTTATAGAATATGTCAGTGTTTCTCCATATACCTGGAACTGAATTGTCCTAAGTGCAATACTAAATTTCATTCTCATGACAGAGGCTACAGCAGATTAAAGGCCGACTAATCTCTTTTAAAGATTCTGGCCATTCAGTCTAGATTTCCAGCAGGCCTACCTTAAGGAACTACTTTTTATTTCAGGGAAAACACCCCAACATTGTTTAAAGACTTGCAATGGCCACTTTAGTGAAAACATTGTAATCATGGAATCACGGAATCTTCAGAGTTGGAAGGGACCTCTAGAGATCATCTAGTCCAACTCCCCTGCTAGAGCAGGATTGCCTAAACCACATCCCTCAGGGCTGCATCCAGGCGGGTCTTGAAAATCTCCAGAGAAGGGGACTCCACAACCTCCCTGGGCAGCCTGTTCCAGTGCTCTGTCACCCTCACTGTAAAGAAGTTTTTCCGCGTATTTGAACGGAACTTCCTATGTTCTAGCTTGTGCCCATTGCCCCTTGTCCTGTCGCTGGGAACCATTGAAAAGAGCCTGGCTCCGTCCTCCTTAAACCCACCCTTTAGATACTTGTAAACATTAATCAGGTCCCCCCTCAACCTTCTCTTCTCCAGGCTAAAGAGTCCCAGCTCTTTCAGCCTTTCCTCATAAGGGAGGTGCTCCAGTCCCATAATCATCTTGGTTGCCCTACGCTGGACTCGCTCCAGTAGTTCCCTGTCCCTCTTGAACTGGGGAGCCCAAAACTGGACACAGTACTCCAGTTGTGGCCTCACCAGTGCAGAGTAGAGGGGGAGAATGACCTCCCTCGACCTACTGGCCACAGTCTTCCCTATGCAGCCCAGGATGCCATTGGCCTTCTTGGCGACAAGGGCACACTGCTGGCTCATGGATAATTTGCTGTCTACCAGGACCGCCAGGTCCTTCTCCTCAGAGCTGCTTCCTAGCATGTCCGCCCCTAACATATACTGGTGTTTGGCATTCTTCCTTCCCAGGTGCAGGACCCTACACTTGCTTTTGTTGAACCTCATTAGGTTCTTCTCTGCCCAGCTCTGCAGCCTGTCCAGGTCACGCTGGATGGCAGCACGGCCCTCTGGAGTGTCGGCCACCCCTCCCAGCTGGGTATCATCAGCAAACTTGCTGAGGATACACTCTGTCCCCTCATCTAGGTCATTAATGAATATATTGAACAAAATTGGTCCAAGTATTGACCCCTGAGGGACACCACTCGTTACAGGCCTCCAACTGGACTCTGTGCCGCTGATCACAACCCTCTGAGTTCTGTCACTCAGCCAGCTCTCGATCCACCTCACTGTGACCTCGTCTAGCCCATGTTACCTGGAACTTGAATAATTTCCATTCTGTCCAGCAGCGCAGGTGGGATAGTAGCTGTAGTGTTGGCCGTAGCTATAAAAAGGACTTGGGACAGATCAAAGGCTACATTTAAGTAGTGATCGGTGAAACTGTGATTTTGTTCTGGATCCAAGACCTGAAAACAAGAGTGTAGACAAACCTGATGCAGTTGGTCAATTATAAGTAAATAAAATATACCCATTTTTATTATATTCCATTTGGATCTGTCAGATCTGACTTTAAATTCATAAAATATGTTATGAATATTGCTAAAGCCTGACCCTCCATATCCTGCCTCACTCTGATTACTCTGTAAATACATTTCACACCACAGGCAAAACAAAAGGTCATGTCCCCATTAGTTCTTTTTACCCTTTTCTAAAGATGGCTGCAGCATTTCTCCAATCATCAAATAAGCTATCTCCAAGACCTTTCACAGATGGTGGAGAGTGGCCTTTCAGGGTCTCTCAACACCTTTGAAAAAGCAGCTCATGTGGCCCCATGGACTTGTACAAGTAGAATTCTCTCAAGTAATCCCTGACTCCAATCCTCATCTGCTGCTGGTAGCTCTTCTTACTCTAAGCACACCAACCTGAGAGATCGCACTGTGAAAACCAAGGGGAAGAACACAGGTTATCTCAGCCTTATCTGCTATCACTAAATCACCTACCCCACTCATTCAGCTTTGTCCAGCCTTTTGCTAACATAGTAGTAGAAGCTCTTCTTATTGCCCATGACATCCCATATGAGTCTTGATTCTAAGTGAACCCTGGCTTTCCTAACACAATCTTTGCATTTTCTTTTCCCCCAAAATTTTGTGATAAGAAACCAGTGACAAAATTGAACAAGCACTGAAGAATAACAACACACAGTCTGACAAACGTCAGAAATTTACTGCACAAGTAGAACTATGGCTTAAATAACAATGTGGTCTTCCTATTGCTTTTAGCACTACTTATGTGTGTCAATGCAACACTTGCATATATTTAAGCTATTACTTGAATAAGCTGTTTTTCTGCATTAGGTGACAAATATTCTATACATGTGGATCACTAGTGTACAAAGGTGCAGTCTTATAGTTTTTTTTAAACAGTGCTGAAAATTGGAAGTTCATTGTATATAGCGATCTACACTTGGCTTTGATATCACCACCTATGAACTACCTTCATTCCACCTGCCTTAAAGTACTGCCATGCTTTTCCTTCCCAAATGATGAATTATCAATGCTATGCCAACATGAATAATTCTCATGTTACAAATAATGGGACCTATGCATCTCCTGAGAAATAGCACACTGCTGTCAAAATAATTTATCTGCCTATACCCAAATGAATGAACCCCTTGTCTTAGCAACTTGAATTATAGCCAAGGATGGTGTTGATAATTCTAAAAAAACCTGAATTTCAGCATTTCTTAGCTAGTTATGAAAGAAACAATTCTAAATTTTCATTACTCTTAAATTCTGTTCAGTCTTTGAAAAGTTAAAAATCTTTAGCACAAGAATGTCTTATGATCACAACAAGCTAGGAAAATACTTTTTTACAGAATGCCAGAAACACAGCAGAACTTTTTTAAAAACAGAACAATTCCTGATTTTATTTTGAAGTACTGCACAGATTTAAGACTAATATTTGGAAATGGATTGCCACTGTAATAAAATACCAGTTGTACGTTCCCCTTATCAGTGAAATCTTAAAATATACTGCAGCATATGCCTGAATTCTAAAACTAAGGTTGGAACTCAGTGAATGTTATTGTTCATTGCCTATAAGCCACTCATAAGCTTCTTTTCTTACCCTCCTCAGCAGGCAGCTGCTATCATTTACTCCCTTCTTTACTGATGAAGGCCTTGAAGCATCCTGACTAGCCAAACACACCTATGCATAATTCAGAGTTATAGATGTCTCTTACCTCAACTAGTCCTACAATCTGGCCCTAAAATGTAGAGGCATGCAACAACAGGCGGCGTATCCAAGCACAGCACCTACAGACTGTCTTCAAAGAAAGTAGATCTATAGCAAATATGAGTCTCCCATTCAAAGTCTACTTTGGCAAATCTCTCAAAACTGATTTAAACAACAAACCCTAACTCAATTTACTTTTCTTTTTTGACTGATAACACAGTATTTCCACAAAATTCCGTCTATTAGCTGAATAATTTGCAACTACTTACACAGATATTGAAAAACAACATATTCTGACAGACCAAGTTGTTTTTTTATAACATTTATCTATGCACATGTTTATCTTTCTCCTTCTAGTCTGCAACTAGAAATCCTTACGAATCCTACTAAGTGATAAGCTGGTGATTATAATAATAATATTATTTACAAAGATATACAAAATAGTGATGCTGTACTCATGCGCAAACAATACTATCCAATAAAGTTAAAGGAAACTGTAATCAAAACCAACTCAGATTATATCTGAAAATGTGAATTATCTGAGGCTTTCTACAAGGGCTAGAGTTTCTCTGGACTAACAATTCTTTGTCATGGTAACCATTTCTTAGAATAAGACATAAACCAATATCACGCCTATGCATTTAAAACAGATTTTCCAAAGCAAATAGAATTGTTATTCAGCTAGGTATCTGTGCTAAAGTTCAAGTTCGAAAGTTTTCAAAAATATTCAACTAATACAAAAAATATTAAGTACAAAAAGAACATTCAGTGAACAAAACATCTTCGTTAATTTATGGCTGACAGCTCACATGCACACAAAGGCTTCTCTGTATCAAGCTTTTTATTACCACAAAATCCAGAATAAATTCCATGAACATTTAATTGCCTGGCTATGCTCCTGGTTGAATTTCCATGCATCCAAATACTCAGTATCAGGCACTTGGATCCATTTCTGTTTTCTTCTGTTTTAAACAGAGGTCATCTAAATTTAGACTAAAACATTCCCTTGTTGATGAACAGTAACTGGAAATAGGAAGACATTCTGTTTTGCTTAAGCAACAACTCTGCAGAAGCACTAGAACTAAACACATATCCAGCAATTATAAAACATCAAGCTTTGTTTCCAAGCTTACAGGGTATGGCAATTTTCTTCTTGAATATATCCCACTGTAGACAGTCAGGGAGAATTTAACACACCTACACATTATGGAAAAAAGCATGTGCCTTTTACACTTAATGATGGCACTTACCTAACAAAAAGCAGCAGTCTGAAAAACAAACGTGCCAGTTAGGTGACCACTTACTATTGTTTGTTCTCCTACATAATAGTCACCTTTGCTCATTCCAGATGGACTTTCCAACAATGTAAACCACAAAAAGCAGATGAAAATTAAGCTGTTATGTCCAGGCATGAGTTCTCCATTACAAGAGGTAAAGCACCTGCTTCAGGATGTTTAGACAGCAGTAGAGGGATATACAGATCTCACATGGGAGCAGCCCAGACACGGTTAATAGAGCAATTACTTCTCCAGATGCAACTAATGGTCAATTAGCAATGACTTACATAAAGACTGCAGCCCAAGCAGACAGTTGGAAGCTAACCTGACAAGCCTCAGCTGGAATAATCCATGGTAGGAGCTGAGCTGACTATCACCGAGAATGTGGCTTTAAAATATGGAAAAACAGAAACACCCCCAAGCAGCAACAAAGTATCAAAAATTCAAACACAAATAATTAAAAAATAGATTAATTTTGTTTGCCCTCACACACTTGACATGATAGATGAAGAACAGAAATGCTAATTCTCTGCTGCAAGACAGGGAATGAAAAATAAATTCAAAGAAACAGCAGAGGTTGAATAAAACTAACAATATTAACGTACAGATCTGGATTCATGATCGGAACACTTCCAAAAAAAGTTATTCTCTTTCCAAGAAATGACAAATCATTGCTTCATTACTGATTCTGGCTGCCTAGCAAACAACAGTCAGCTAGCTAACAACGTTTGATTTTCAGGTATTTTTTTATCCATGCACTGACTAGATTTAGGCCAGCTTAGTTCAATATCTAAAGGAGAAATGGCAGAAATATCAGAAAACTCAGAAACAGAGCTCATTACCATTAGCAGCATGGTACTGTAAATAAAATCCCACGAGTAAAAAGTACAAAGAAAATGCATTTGAACATTTGTTATGCTCCCCTGCTTGTTTTCCTTGCACTTAGAGGCTTTTCATACACCCTAGAAATGTGTACTACATGCTTGAGAAATACACAGGTAAAGGATCATAACTGTCATTTTAAAAAGCTAAAAGAGTGAAGCCATGGTATTTTCTAGCACATTTAAATTATTACTAGTTCATGTTAACATGCAAAGATCAAAACAGAGCTCAAACCATAGCCTGTTCATACGCTGATTTTCAAAGAACTAGTTGGCCTTGTCAAAACAGTAATTTTACACTATCTAGCAGGAAGAAAATAATGACATTTGTAAAATGCCAATTGACATTTCATTTGCAGAAAAGTCATACAGCATACAGATGAGCTCATGACACCTTAATTTAAGTAGCATTTTTCATATTCAAATCACTGTATTAAGCACTGTCAGTCAAAAAGAGTCATTAGAACAACTCTGTAGGCAAATATTACCAGAACCACTTTCATCCACACCTACAACCGCCCAGCTACAGAAGTTACCATACCTTAAGTTTGACAACTGAGATGCTTCTAGGATTATGCCCTAAATCATTTCAGTGAAAGTGAGCCAGGCTAGCTCAAAGAAATTGGATAAATGTATTTTGCTAACCCAACTCCTTTTGACCGAAACAGGTAAAGAACAATCACAGTAGTAGTTCAGGTACAACAGCGATAGGACGGTAGCCCCTATAGCCAGACAGAACATAAAAGAGAGGTAGACAGTGTAAAAATACAGCAGTATAAGGAAATTCTGTATGTGCACAATACCAAAACCTTTAAGTGCACCAGTGCTACATCTGCTCTGGACAGCCTCAAGCATTTCATCCTAGCCCAGCCTTGCTGTGTCATTACTTTCCTCATTCCCTCCTTTCCTCATCATCTGTGCTAGCACAGAAAAGGCACACAGCCCTCTGCACTAAGATACTGGGGAAGGGCAATCCTCTTTGTCTCTTCCCCATACCTGAGGAGACCTTCCTTCCTCTCTCCAGCAAACTGATGGAATAAAACCACTGAATATGCAAGTCAGTGGAAGA
This sequence comes from Chroicocephalus ridibundus, assembly GCF_963924245.1. NCBI lineage: Eukaryota > Metazoa > Chordata > Aves > Charadriiformes > Laridae > Chroicocephalus > Chroicocephalus ridibundus. Next base: position 80,709,483 of record NC_086287.1, read on the forward strand.
AGGTATTGTACTGGGATATCAGCGTGCATCCTACTCTAGGGAAAAAGAAGGTTCTAGCAACTCATTACTGGTCTCTGCTAACAGATTCCTCTGATACATGAAGCCTGCAAGGCATAGGTCTCAATTCATCTTCATAATCAGTCAAATTTTAGCCTCCTGAAATCCCAACAACTAACCTAATCAATAATATCTCAACAGTTGATGGATTTATGAAATATTCCAACAGTATCTCATTCACCAAAGTCCTTATTTGTGCCTCCTCGATTTCACTTGTGTCTTTAAGCAAGTCAACTTTAACACCTCTAAACTCTTTGTGATAAAATAACTACATGCATACTCCAAAATTAGATGCATTTATACCTTGGTCTGAGTCCCAGAATTTCAGAAAAAACACACTTGATAGCTGACTCTCATGGAAAGCAAACCCTTACCACACCATAATCAGTCAAAGAGTAGGGATCTGTGACTTAAATGAAAAACTGAAGTTTAGAAAGTTAATTACAACACAAATTAAAGAAGTGCTGCTAAAAGAACATGCAGCTAGTCCATATTACATGCCACGTAAATGCTCAGCTCCCATATAAACTTTTACCATCAAAAACATATCAGAATTGTTCCAAGAAAGAAAGGGAAAACTTGAAAAAGTCCAGCTACCAGCTGTCTGTTGTACAGTTCTTTCTTATAGCTAACAGCATTTGGTCGTTAAAAATCAATGTCTTGAACTCCCCCCAATAAGTAAATGTTTAAGGCTTGAACAGTCTTTAAATAGACAAAACACTTAGCACAAAATACATCCTTGTGTTTAAGTACAGATCGCCGAGATTAAAGATACCTTACTTAGCATACTATATAAAGCATTTGCATTGCATGCAAGTAATCGACAGAAATCCAACAACGTCAAAACATAGTAGCTGATATTTGAATAAAAAAATCTGACGCTGTCATGCTATCTTTTGTCCAGTGAATCTTTCCGAGTCCAGTCTTTTAATTCTTTTTAATTACAAATGAAACAAATGAAACAATGCTTGTAATTTAATATCTCTTACCTCAAGCAAGGCTGCTGCAGGATCTCCCTGCAAGCTCTTCCCCAGTTTATCAACCTCATCCAACAGGAATACTGGATTGTTAACGCCAACAGTCTTTAGTCCATTGATTATCCTGCCAGGCATACTGCCAACATAGGTGCGCCTGTGAGAAATAAATGTATATGGGGAAAGAGGGACCGGACACATGTAACAGAAGTAGAAACATCAAAAATAAAACTCAAAGGAAAATATAAGAATAAGCAGCATTGTAACACTTCTTGCTTTTTTGCAAAACTTCTTGGAACTAATTGATAAAAATATAGGATACGTGTATGAACTAATATAAGCAATTATATCAGCAGATGAAAATTCCATTTCCATGGTGCACTAGTTGGTCTGGAAAGATAAAGGTATGTATTAAAATATATCCAAACTTTACAGCTTGCAGGCATTTTACATGATTCAGTACAAGCATCCTTGTACTGTATGAACAAGCAGAAGCAGATTTGGGAACCCCATTAATAGTAACATTTTAATAATGACAATACCAGGGTTTTTTGATCACAAGAGTTCACACAGCATGTTGCAAATCAGGGCAAAATTCCAAATATGCTGAACTGTTGATGTCCCCTGTATATACAGCATGCTTTCTTTAATACTCACAAAAAATAATTGTATTTACTATGTCATTTCAACATGAAATAAAAAACTAGAACAGTGCAACACAACAAAAAAAGTTCTGAGTCTGAAGTTATTCAGCAAAGGTGGTAAAACGTTTTTTTTTCACAATGCACACAGACAACTACATTTTACATGCACCCCCTGTTTGCTGCATTTCTCACAGCCTTTTCTGCTTGCGCCACATTAGTTAAGATATGAAATGCTGGTCATTTAAGAAGAAAGAGACACCCAAAGTGCTGAATTACAGTACCTATCTCATGACCCTCACCAAGCAGATATGCAGAACAGGCCTGCTTTGCCATATGATCTGTTTTAATACAGTCCAAAATAAACAGGATGACATTTAGAAAGACGAAACCAAAAATACCATGGGAATAATTTCAAAAGATGCTAGAGAAGACTTTAAATATTAAAAAATCCAGCCGAAACCACGCAGCAATAGCGTTAGTTCCACGTAATATTTAATCACTGAGGGAACAAATTGCAGTTACTATATTTAATTCAAGGTCTGAGCAAAAATCAAAGTTTTTAAGATCTTATGAACAGCCAGAAATGCAACAGAATTTCAGTTTGCCTATTCACCCCCTTCATGAGCCAGCTGCTAAAGACTGGAGCAGCCAGCATGCCAATAGTTTATCACCTCACCACTTTTGTGTAGAGTCTTACTCTGCAGTGAGTGGATTCCTCTCCAGTGAGGACTGCATTATAGAACATTTATTACAGATCAAGAATCTGCATGGGGGAGCTATTATAGGAGCCTGCCACTTCATTCTCCAGCTGCACACAGACAACCTTGCCAAAAGAATGAAAGGGTTCTATAAAACGCAATCAGAAAATTACAGGACTGAAGCAGAACTGAAGTTCACAGAAATGAATCATTTATCAGCGCAACCAAATTAATCATTGCAGCAATTTTAGGGTTTCTCTGGGGGTTTTTGTTGATAGGTTTTTTTTGCTTGTGTTTTTGGGTTTTGGTTAGTTGGTCGTTGTTGTTGGTTTTCTTGTTGTTCTTGGGTTTGTTTTTTTGTTTTAACAAGGGGCGCTTACTGCACTAGTAAATGATTTTATATGCTTTAGAGACAATGGAGCCTGACTGGTTTTAATATTCTATTTATGCCAGTAATAGGATAACATAATTAGGTAAACATCAAACCTTCTTTCCTGCTTGGTAGATTATTCTCAAGTGCATGTTTAAAGACATTACTCTTTTTTAATGCATGTTTGTGTTTTTATATACACAAAGTTTTATCAGATCCATTTAAACTCTATAAAATTTTGAGATATCTATGTTCCATCTGGTTTTAAGAAAGAGCTTTGGTTTATAAACTAAAGGAAGGTAAACTGAGTTTCTTTAGCCAAGGGAAAGCGCTGTGAACCTTTTCGCTTCCTGCACCATCCAACTGCAACAACACAGGTCAAAGGATAATAAGTGTTAGGTACCAAAAGGTTTTCTGAATAATAAGTCAGTCTGTTTACACCCATGCACACACCACTTTTTAAAACTTATTTAAAGTTTTTTCAAATAGAAGCACTTAAACAAACAAACAAAAAAGAACTGGAAGAAATTTTTCTTTCTTGAGATACAAAAAGTTGTTGTTATTAATAGATTGAAATACTTTTTTTCCCCCTCAAACAACCCTGAAAATAGAATTCAAGTCACAGCCATTTCAGATTCCAGTAGATTTGGGTACTTAATGGCATACTTATACTTGTGGAAGATCCTCACAGATACCACATCCTTCAGTAAGACTTAACTGTTGTATACAATCAAGTTTCAGAAGAGCGTGGCAAGTAGGGCTAGGGAAGTGATCGTCCCTCTGTACTCAGCACTGGTGAGGCCCCACCTCAAGTACTGCGTCCAGTTTTGGGCCCCTCACTACAGGAAAGGCATTGAAATTCTGGAGCGAGCCCAGAGAAGGGTAATGAAGCTGTTGAGCATTCTGAAGCACAAGTGTTACGAGGAGCGGCTGAAGGAGCTGGAGTTGTTCAGCCTGGAGAAAAGGAGGCTGAGGGGAGACGTTATTGCTCTCTACAACTGCCTGAAAGGAGGCTGTAGTGAGGTGGGGGTCGGTCTCTTCTCCCAAGTAACAGGCAATAGGACAAGAAGAAGCAGCCTCAAGTTGTGCCAGGGGAGGTTTAAGATGGATATTAGGAAAAATTTCTACACTGAAAGGTTTGTCAAACACTGGAACAGGCTGCCCAGGGAAGTGGTGGAATCACCATCCCTGGAGGTATCTGAAAGATGGGTAGACGTGGTGCTGAGGAACGTGGTTTAGTGGTGGTTTGGGCAGTGTTAGGTTAATGGTTGGACTCGATGATGTTAAAGGTCCTTTCCAACATAGACAATTCTACGATTCAAAGTTTCTTAACATTTTAAAATAAACCATACACTAGGTAGGCTGAAGCACACTGTGTCAAGATCTGTGGTGAAGAAAAAGTAGAAAAAAGCATATATAATCAAGACAACTTATGACAAGTCAAGTGAGATCAATACCTTGGAGAAATACAATTTTAAGAGTACAAAAATTAAGTGGCTTCTAAAACAAGCAATAAGAAAAACATTCTAAGAATGACAGAAAATCATTAATTTTTTTTTTATTTTTTTTTAATTCACCCTGTCCAAAGCAAGCTTTGGGTCACGTACTACCGTATAAAAAACTTAAATAGAAAACACAGTCCAAGTGAAATGTATCCAATGTTGCGAAAAGAACTGGTTCCCTATAGAAACCAAGAGTTCTTCAAGAAACTCACAGGTCAAAATTAGAGGAACTATTGTTGGAAACATGGAGCAGTTCCACAAAATACTCGCTGTCCACAGCATTAAGATTAACGGATGAGAAAAGCACATAGTGGCTAGAAACATTCTGCTCTTCCTTTCATTACTGACAAGTGACTATTCTCGCTCTTCCTCTCTCGTACTGTCTTCTCATTTGTATTTTCAATCATCTCTAGACATGGTAAATCTAAACAACTGATTCCAACATAAGTGTTTAATCGATGCACTAAATTTGAAATAAAAGCATGCTTAAATTTATGTCATTTAATCAGGTATGCCAAAGTAGAAACTCAGACTACAAATTTTAGGATAACAAATACCTAAGTATCAATTCGCTCTTCCCATTTGTAACAGTATAATTCCCATTAGAGATGAACCAATACCTATTTTTATTATACTATTAATCAAAGACTCAAGATCTCCAAGGCAATTAAAGAATGCCAATGCAAATGTCATATGTAGAATGATAAAGAACAATAAGGTAGTATTTTACCTTGGAAAATACAAACATAAGTAGCCTGTTTTCATTCCTAAAAGGTTGTTATGGAACATATCTCAAGACAAGGGTCCTCCCTAAGACAGACCCCGCAGGTATTTACATATAAAACCACTAGAATACACGAAAATTACAAGCATATATGGCCATATATCTGTCTGGACATGAACCTTTGCCTTGTAACTTGTGAAATTGAATGCTGCTGTTTGTGAACACTAGCCACTGAATGTGATGTTATTCTTTATTTTCATTGTTTTAGCTAGGGTTGAAAGGAGGAAAAACAATACTCTATATTAGCATTTTTGATGACATAATGTGGCTTTGTGCATTTTTCTGATGCACTGTTTCTCTCCATGCATTAAACCTAGAAAGAGAGTCAAGCTGCTTTCCATTCAAAACAGGAAGTACAGATCAAGTTTCCTGGTTATCTCACTTGCGTAGTAACAATTAAAAAAAACCTTTAGAAGCTCGTGCCACAGGTCTGTAATTTAGTAATCTTTTTATTTATTTTTAAATTAGTGAAAAGGTACCTTTAAGAAAACACTAGAGTTGCACAGCATGTCATTAAGAGCTACGTATCCCAGAAAATGCAAGACAGACAGCTGAGAAATCTAACTTTGTCAGCTCTCACAATGTAAACTGGGAACGTCTGTGAATTGGAACCACTAAAGCAGTACTAGTATTATTGATAAAAACACGACCCACTTTCTTCATGCTGTTCCAAAGACAAAAAGTTTTAAATTGCTTTTAACTACAGTGGTTTTCAAACTGCAGAGGTAGGAAAAGATAACAAAGTTAATGCCACCAAAGAAACTATTTCTGAACTCACCTGCACAAGGTCACAGCTTACTTTTTGCAAGGACAGGAGGTTGTCTCTACTCAAGTCCTTTACAAATATATCTATGCTTTATACTTGTATAACAAAGCTATTCCTCACAGGTGAAACTGTTTGAGGTTTGTTTTTTTCTAGTGCAACAAGGTCTGTGCTGTGAAATTCTGCTAGCATGGCTGTACTGGTGAGGAATCACACCTTTTCTCACACAGGTCCACCTGAATGAGTCTTTAGCACAGGCCTAAGCCAGAAATAAACTATCCAAACCTCTAGAAACTGAAAAGCAATGGTAATATATGAAAGAGTGCTTCACACAGAGGTGAGAGAGAGAAAAGAGAGCTTGTCAGTGATCTCACCAGCATGACTATAAATAAACGGCGCAATTACATCTTTCCTTTTTAAAAATAGAAAGCCACACACACATGCAAGAGAGAAGATCATATAGTTCCTGTATAAAGCAAATTATCAGTACTGAGGAGATCTTAAATGTAGTGAGCTGCTTGGAAAAAAGTTCTAAGTCATCCTTCCGGACGGTTTGGTTTTTAATATTTTTTTTTAATACAAATTAACAACGAATGTAAACCAGCAAACTTTACCATATGGTATAGATGAGTGGTAAACAGCTGGAGGATGTCTGATAAAGCATTCTGGTTTTCTACCAAGATGATGATTTCATTTTGGGAATGCACAACAGTAGTTGCTACTCTTCACCCAATCAAAAAAAGGATTCCCAAAGCCCAGCTGCAGGCACGTGATCCACAGTGAAACTGCAAAAAATGGGCGTTTCCAATTCCCTGTGTTACACATCACATGAAAGAGCACACTTACTGAAACCGCAACTCCCCACCCTGCTGCCATCTAATAGATTTCATTTTGCTTGCTGAATCTATTGGTCCGCATCTTTCACTTAAAACAGTAACAAGCAGCCAAAGTGAATGCTATTTCGGGCAACGTTTGCTTGCAAGTGAAACTGAACCATAGTTTCCTTTTTAACCTTCTAGTACATTCAGTACATTTTTTTAAATGTTTAGTACATTTGAAGGTACGTCTAGTATCGTTCTCCTGCAATGTTAATGGAATCCTTAACTTAAGCCTTAAAGCCTAATATGGAGCTTTTAGGAGAAAAAGAATGGCTCCTAACACGTAATATTAGAAAAATCAGCCTATGTTAACAGTAAAACTCAGAGAACAGCAGCCCATGTCTCCTCCACTTCCAGACCACCTCTGTAATTCCTCTCTGTGACTGTCACCAGATGCACAATATCGATTCACTTGACTGGGAATAACTTGAAGGATTTATTCACACAAAAGGACAATAAAGAGAGAGGTCTACAGAAAAGCTGTAGTTTTAACTTGATCTTATTCTGAGAAGCAGAGAAGTGGAAAAAAAAATGAAGCAGAATTAAAAAAACAGTATGCAACAGTCGGTTTTGATTTTACCTACAAAAAAACTGGCAAAAGCAGTCAGTTACAAGGGACTCCTGGTATTAACTGCTCTAAAGTTTGTTTTTAAACTATACACTTGTTTGTCGAAGAGTAACCGTGTGATACTCTTGCTAATTCTACAAAGTATTCTCCTTTGCTGATGAAAAATAAACTGTTTTATCAAATACTCCCCATCAGCGAATTTCAAATAAATTTTTTAATACAAAATTTATAATTTTTAGCTCCTAACATGCATTAATAATTTAATAATGCCCTCAAAAATACTACAGTTGACAGCCACAAACACCTGAATTCAAAAGTTTTTAAAAGCCTCTTTATCACATGACTCTAGCTGTCTTTATTCTTTACTAGGTCTAGGCACAAGATCGAAAGCCAAAAAAAAAAAAAAAAAGGAAACCAGTAAGAAATTACTGGCAATTGAGTAAGAGTTGATGACAGTTTTACAGTTTTACTTTTACTCATAATGTCAGTTTCACAGATGTGGTTTCCCTGTAACAAAGGCTTCAGTCCCGCTCTGAAGTGGAAAAGTTACTTTTATCTGTAATACTTAGTATTCAACAGCCTCTAGTGGTTTCAGCCGGAATAGCAACATGTTGTTGAGTCACATTTTAAATTGTTTTTAGGATCCATACCATAAGTAATCTGAAACACCAGAATTCTAATTTATTAAACAGCGATTAACAATACAGTTTATGAATTACAGGAATAATACATAGAAGGACAGAGTTTCACTTCTTTTCCATTAGTGTGTAAGTAAATTGGTAAAAAGGCCAGCTATTACAAAGGCTTACAAAACAATCATACACACATGCACAGAGTGCTGCTATGCAGTAAAAAACAATGCATTAAAACAAATGTATCTGCAAAGCCACAGTGGCTGCTGGTTATGTTGGGTAAGTGTCAAACACTCTGGAAAACAAAACTGCAAATTTGCCACAGAAGAATGTGCACAGGAATAAACACATGTTGCTCATTTTATCAAGGGTGCTGAGCTAAAGGTTTACAAAACAACAGCAAATTTTCAAGCTGTCATCAAGTACAAAATCACTGTTTTGTCAGTTTTTCATCTCTCATTTTCTGGTCTAAGAAATGATCAGTAGTATATTATACTCTAGATTCCTAGAATTACATTCTATTCCAGATTGCTAGAAGTTTATGCATATGTTCAGCACAAGATTTCCCAGTGAGCTTCCCACATTCCTTGAACTTGGGGCTGTGAGCTTCCACCACTGTAAAACATTCACATATGCAACTACCTTACACAGTCAGATGTTTGAAGTCTGATACCAAAAAACAAACTTTGATTAGGGCATTTCTTTTAATTTTTCATTAAAATTCATAGGGAAGCGATAATATTAGCAAAGTCCATTTTATGCCTCGAAAACAAAAAGAAATTGCAGAATAACCTGGAACTGAAGAAAGAATAATGGTGTATTCCAATGATTGAAAGTAGTAGCATAGCCATTGGGCAAAATTAACTGCTACACGGCATCAAAGAAATAACTGATAGCTTTAATTCACAGTAATTTACCTACTGTTTTAAGGAGAAATTTTATTCAATAATGTGACTTTAAAAAAAAAGAAACCCACGTGGTTTTACAGATCTTTAGAACACTAACACATTAATTATTCCAAATTTCCTACACTGCATGCAATAAGCATAAAATATGTTTAACGGAACGAAAAATGCTGCACTGATGTTTAGCAGTAACTTATTTACATTACGTATTCATTATGCTTCCGTTGCAAGGAATGGGAAATCTAATGTAAACTAATGGTTTAAAAGACTAAGAAGTAGATATACAGAGATGCAAGATCAAAAAAAAGTCCTAAGGAAAGTCACCCAAATAGTCTCCTTTGAAAACTTCCAGCTTAGGTGTCCTTGTACGAACTTCCTTTCGAAATGGGAAAATAGTACACTAACAAGTTTGAGATAGTAAGTAACTCAGTTGCTATCCTCTAGCAACTTTTAAGTATCACACTCAGTTTCTCCCCCTGTTTTAGCAACAATGGTTATAAAGTAATGCACTGCTATTCATAGGCTATTTTGTATATGTAAATCTTTACCTCCCTCTTAAAAAGTAGAAAAATCAGATGCAACATGTAAGATTCTGCATTACATTTTCTAATGAATTTTACCTTAAAGTGCCAAAATGACTGAAGATGAAATTCCATTCTCCCCTGTGACAATAAAGCGCAGCAGCGGAAGGAAAGAATAAAGGCTGTATCTCAACACTAAACAACCATTCCCATTACTGAAATTCTCTCCTGAATTTCAGGAGAACATCATTGAATATCAAGAAAAATCAATGAATAACTACCATTGTTTGAAATAAGCAAAATTTCTATGGATTAGCTAAACAATAAAAATAATCAATACATTCTGTAACAAACAGAACATTCTGTTTGTTACATTCTGTAACAAATAAAAAATTGCAATTAGGAAAGGAAGTAGTAGTTACCTGTGGCCTCGAATATCAGACTGATCACAGACTCCTCCTAAAGCAATTCTGTGGAATTCTCGACCCAAAGTCTTTGCAATTGATCTTCCAACACTAGTTTTACCAACTCCTGGGGGGCCCACAAAACAAAGAATGGGTCCCTTGAGGTTGTTTTTAAGCTGTCGGACAGCTAAGTACTCCAAAACTCTCTTCTTCAACTTCTCCATAGCATAATGATCATTATCCAAAAGAATTCGAGCTGCACGAATTTCAAGGCGATCTATCAATCGTTGACAACAGAAAAGATATCAGCACATTTACATTTAAAAATGGGAACAATTCCTTCTACAATACAACAGAAACAAACACATTCTCAAACATGTTCATCAATGCAATCCCCTTGACACATGCACCTATTTCAGACATCTTCCTAAAACAAAAGTATTATAATTCTCCTTTAATAAGGAAATTAGACATAAGCTAGACAGTAGTGCTAAGGAAATGGAAAAAAAACCCCACTTTTTCACTGCGTTACTGATTGAAATCTGGTTCAAATGAGCTTGGTGTCTATTCTAAAACAACAATTCAATGATAAGCAAATTTTTCAGCATTTGCTTTCTCCCAGAAGTATGTCTGATCCTGTAAAGTCTTCTCAAAAGACAAATTCGTCGCTTTGTCTTCATCATCTACTTATGATAAGAGTCTATAACGATCTCGCAAACAGAGCAAGATCTTAGTGGCTTGAAGGGCAGGCTTTACTTGCTATGCAACACTTAAGGGATTTGGCACTGTAAAAAATACCCATGTGATAGTAGGACCAGAGAAATTTGGTTTTGCAATTGCCATAATTTGAGATAAATGGTCAGGCCTCACCAATGGACATTAACTAATGCTTTACACAGAGCAGGAACTTCTGGCACAAAGCAGCTGTCTTCTCCTTTGCTCTACAACATAAAGAGAGCAGACAGGAAGCAGTGAAGTCTGTCAACTCTGCAAACACCCACCCTTCAAATTCCATGCATTCCAGATGCAGACCCTCAGACTGGGAAGTGTGCATATTTCACATACAGAAAATTGTGATTAAATTCTCATCAACCATGTAAATTTTTGTAATGAACCACTAACAAAAAATTTACTAATGATCATGATTTTCTATTATATTTTCTATTTTTATATTCATGTATATTTTTATTCACTGTATCTACGGAGTTCAAAGCATCACTCACATGAATGTGAATACAAACTTTGCAACTTTGCTTAAAGTAAAAACTTCAAACTACATGTTACATGGCATAATTTTACAAGATTAAAGAGCAACTTTCACCAAAGGAACATTCTGCTAGGACATGAGCATCAACATATACTTTACTCATTTTGGGATCCTTTGAATAATACCGTAGAGATCTCCAAAGATCTGCGGGCAGACTTTTTACAATTTAACGATTAAAGAAAATATTTACAAGAAGATTTGTAAACAGCAAAGGCTCTAGTTCAAAGCAGCCAAAATTCATCACCACACATACTAAGGCGGCAAAAGATAGACAGATGTTTTTGCTGGTGTGGTATGTTAAATTTCTTTCTAAAATCATATTGTTTTAAATGCCACTCAAAAGCCTCATTCTTTAGTAGCTGCTAGAAGGAATTAATAACCCTTTTCTCCAGCAGTACGCCTTCTGGAACATCATTTTGCCCACTTAATCTACTTGTGCTGGTCAGTAAGAAAAGTCATGTTTGGTTTTCTACTCTTTTCTTGCTCTCCATTTTTGCATACTGCTCCCATATTAATAATATCACTCTCTACTCACAACTTTCTAACATGATACTCAGAATTTTCTATTGCACCTGAAGCTGTAATTATTAAAATTAACTACAATTGTGCTTTTCCATCCTTTTGTTCCTTACTTGATTAACTTAAGACATATCAGAACCTTCTTCAGGAAGACTAGTGCTACAGAAATGTACAAAAGCTTTTTTGTTGGACATATAAGTAGTAATTAGATGCTCTTTTCTTCATTATTTCAGATACATGCTAGCACAGATTGTAAGTAATAACACCTTCATTCTTCTGTGTAGATATTACTTTTTTTTTTTTTAGAATTTCAAAACTTACATTCTTAGATGTGCAACTGAGCTACACAGGCTATTCAATATGCAGATCTTACATTAAGCCAGGTAGACCATAAGACTTCAGTAATACATTAATGACGTTTTTATGATCAGACAATGAGACAAACATTTGCAAGACAGAACTAAGTACATGGCGTTTACATGATGGTTACTTGTCCTAAAATGTCTGTGCAAGAACAATAGAAGGGTTTACCTTTTGTACTCTTGTTCCATGGCAATTCTACCATGAGTTCCAAGTAATTTCTTGTCAAAGCATATTCCGGCATTGACTGAGGCATCTTCTTTAATCTGGAAATATATGCTCAGAATTCATAAGGCTAACCAGGAATTAACTGCGAAGTAAGACTTTGCTGCACCACAAGATAGCTCTTTAGCAAACTTGAGGTCATCAGCATACCCTCTTACTTTCTGACAACTGTAACACTAAAAAAGCAGGTCACTAATCCATCAATTAGGAGATGGTCTTTGCATAGTAATAGATTATTTATAGGATAGAAACAGAAATGAAAAAGAGTCAGTTTCCTATGCATCCATTATGCATCCACCCGTATATCCTCACTGAAAAAGTGGTTGTTAACCATCATATCACCATGGGTAGCACAGTTATCCTCTCACTAAAGAAACAGAGGAAAACAGACTCAATAATGGGGTCCGTTTATTCATTAATTATTAACAACTAGGGTATTATTTAGCTTCTTTTTTGGGTTCTTTTAGATCTTAACTTCATAACATAGAGGCTTAGAGCTTAGTTTAATGCTCTATTAATGTATAAACCGCATCTAGAAGACTCCATATTTCTTTGTCACCACCTCTGGTGCTCCAAAAAGATGAAATGGTGACGTTTACAAGCAAAAACCAGCACTCTATTAAATTTTTAAAAATCATTTCCAGAACACAACCAACACAAACATATCATGAAATAAGAAAAGGCTAATGCAATATTTGTTTTAAAAAATTAAATAAGAGAAGAAACCACCATTGGAAAGTATCCTACCTCTTTATTTCTTTAAGACAAACTTTAAGAGCTTGTTCTGACATACTGGACGTTCTAATCTTTTTTTCCAGCATCACAACATCATCATGATCTTCTTCTTCCTCCTCATCTTCTGTAGTGCTTGGAATGTGATTGATTCTTCTATTAGGACGAATAGCTACAACCTATGAAATGGAAAACAGAGCCAGACATCAGCTTTTGATGTGTACTTTGGCTTTGAATGGAAACCATGACAAAATCATACAGGGTGCCAGGAGAGCCTCCTTCATAGAAAAATTCAGAAGATTTTTATTCAATAAGTAACTTCACAAAATGTTATTGGTACTACTTTAAAAAGTTACAGTTCTTATTTTACTGTACATATTTCCTAAGTGCATTTACCATCTACTCTAAAGTAGCAGACAATAGAACATAAAAACAAAACTGAAAAGAGTTGTGATATTTTTTTATCGGGCACTGCAGTCCATCATATTAAGCAGAATAAGCCTAATCTTTACGAAACGGGTAAGGCTTCTCTCTTACCTTTTTTCATTTCTGAATTACTTTCTGTTTACTAAACTGCATAAGTAGAGCTAGATGCAGCAAAAGTCTAAGCTGCCCTAGTTTAGCAAGCTACATTTTACAACACACATTCTTTACCTGTATTTCTAAAGCTATCATTCACCTGCAATGCCATTAGTAAAAGGTACATGTTTCATTGCACAGGCTAAAACTCAGTGTGTGCACACCATGCAAGTAAACCAGGCATCACATGACTCTTCAAAGGAACCTGAGCATTTATTCAATGTCAGAAAGCGCTCAAATTAAAATAAATAAATAAAAAGCATAGAAAGTTTTAAAAGAATATTTTCTTTTTTAGGTATCTAAACAGCCAAATTGCCTGCTGGGTGTTTTCTGCAGCTCCAGACTGACCATGAAACAGTATGGCTAAAGATTAAACCTTTGTACATATTAACACTGTCCATGTTCATTAGCCTGTTTAAAAGTGCATCTTTGTACTTCTTTAGGATGTTTAAGTATCCCACATTTAAAGGTCCATACCCTTTTATCATCATCCTGTTTGGGCTTTCTTGTTTTCTGAAGCAGCTTCAGGCCTTCAATCTGTCTAACAAGCAATGGTATAGTCATCTTGAACCGTTCTTCCAGCCTAACAGCATCTAAAATCTAAGAGCAAGGAGTTATAAGTAGCCAACAAGTTCACGCTGATGGATCATCACTTTGGGAGATGGGAACAAGGATGGTACTGTTACTGTCTTTTGACCAGAGTTATAGAATAGATGGTTTAGGAAAAAAGGTAACAAGAAATGCAATGAGAATACAGCACACAAAATCTAACCTCAAGGATCTGGATGCCAAAACTAAAAAGCACTCCAAAATAGAAAAAAAAAAGTATTTTATCCTGGTCTGTTTTTAAAGTGTCTTAATATTTCAGTTGCATTTTCTGTGGCAAACATCTATCAGCATTCTATTTTTGAATTACTGAATCAGGAAAGAGCTAGCCTTCTAAGAAAGTTACAGCATGATATCCTTAGTTAACTCAGAAAAAAGTCACCTTATGCCTTAAGGTTTTTTTGTTTGGAGTTTTCTGTTTATTTTGTCTTTCAAAAATTTTATACACTATTCCATTTTTATGTTTAACAAAACTGATCTGTGGAAATGGGTAGAATTTGTCTCTCCTGTATTTCCACAGCTTCCACTGGCTGCTCTTTTCTTTAGCACTTCTAATAAAAAATTTAAAAAAAGGACAAGGTAAAAATTTAACTACTAATGCGCCTTCCTCAAGCAGGATATTCAGCTACAGTACACACATTCACTTCAAATTACTGCATTAATTTCTATTTGTTGTGCTTTGAAAGAACCTAACTTATACTTTCAATTCAAGGTTGAGCATGCAGCATTGCCAGTGAGAAAAGACAAGGAAAACCAAAACTTCCGAATACAGCAAGCAAATACAGAAATCAGACAGGTAAGCATCAAGCCATAAACACCAGTTCTGCACAGTTATTTTGACATATGATGCAAGTTTAACCAGTGTCTCACTATTTCAAAAGCCCCACGCTTCAAGATGTTTTTTAAAAGATTAAAAAAATATTATTCTGAAGCTGTTGGTATTAAGAGATGTTGGTATTAAGAGATCTGTCAACTGTGATAAGTATGCAAGATTTCAACACAATTTGAAAAAAGATTTATCATCTTTAGCATGGGAAAGGGAAGTCCACATTGTATTTATTGTTCTGACACGTGTGTGTCTATATATATATATAAAGACTTTAAACAACAGCATAAAAACTTTTTACAAGCATTCATGCTCAGTTGTAACACTACCTTTATCACTGTACATTTGTAAGTGTAAGCAATTTCAAAATTATCTAAAAGTGATTAACCATAAAAAAATAGCAAACACTTAACTTCCCTTAAAAAAGTTTAAGAGCGTTATACCTGAAGCTTCTCTTGGTTGGATGTACGGATGATAGAAGTCAGTATATCTGGCAAAGCTTCTCTAGGCAGATTGTCCAAAAGACGTCTCAACTTTGCGACTGCAGGAACGGACATATCCAGCATCTCAACCAACTGTAAGGAACACACAATAATATTCATGCCATGTTTCTTTCTAAATTATTTAAATGAGTTATCTGACCTAAAAAGGATTGCATCTTGCAGTATGAAATGTGTCTAGGTACTTTGCCAAAAAGCTACTGAAATAAATAAAAAAAAGTTCACTAAGGAGGCACTAACTCAGCACAGGGCAATCAAGACCTTGTTTGGGAACTTAAAAAATACCATCGTTGTTTGCAGCACTTTTTTTCAATGCTTACATGTCTTATTTCCCCCACACACCCTGATTAAAAACTTTCCCAGTTATCTTAACACTACGAAGACTGACAGGCTGAGAATTAGGGTTGTTCAGCCTGGAGAAGAGAAGGCTCCGAGGAGACCTTACAGTGGCCTTTCAGTACCTAAAGGGAGCCTACAGGAGAGATAGGGAGAAACTCTCCACGAGGAAGTGTAGCGATAGGACAAGGGGTACCGGTTTTAAACTGAAAGAGGGGAAATTTAGATCAGATATTAGGAGGAAATTCTTTACTAGGGGTGGTGAGACACTGGAACAGGTTGCCAAGAGAGTTGTGGATGCCCCATCCCTGGAGGTGTTCGAGGCCAGGTTAATGGGACTTTGAACAAGATGATCTTTAAGGTCCCTTCCAACCATTCTACGACTCTTTTTCTATATGTCCTTTAACTCAATTTCATTATACGCAGGGACATCTATTTATAATCAAGGCTCTAGAGGGTTTTTTTCCCTTTAATAATTCAAGAAACCCTCACAAAAAGCAATCCATTGTATATATTTTTACATATATATATGTGTGTGTGTGTGTGTACGTGTGTGTCTATAACCCTGGAAAAACCCCAAAAGTATTCCTTTTACTAGAGTGTGTTTATAGTATTGTTATAATATTATCAAATTATTGAAATAACACCAATTTATCATAGCACCAACATACAGTTAAGACTCATCCTGCAATAAGCTGTATAGACACCCTGGAACTCAGAAACCTTCGTGTATAACAAAAATATTCATTTTGTAGCAGAAGTACTGAAATTCTACTAGCCATTGAAAAACATAAGATTATAGAAAGAGAAAGGCAGATAGGAAACACAAAAAACTTCAAATACATGCACAAATATATCAATATGTGATACATAGGATTAAAACAATTTACCTGCACTGCATACTTGTAGAATTGTTCTGACAGCTCTCCAAGTTCCTCTTCAGATTTATGCTGATTAGTAAACTGTTCAAGTCGATCTAACTGTTCAACTTCAGCAACAGGATACGGCTTCTCTTTCAGCAACTGCAGGATCTGGAATCGGCAGAGGCCTGTAACCAGCAACGTATAATGTGGCTTGGGCCAGTTGCTACCAACCACCTGAACTGCCAAGGCAGCAGTGCCAATCCTGAAAACAGATCAAATATTCGTATTATTTGTCACCCTCCACAGAACATTTTTTGTGTCCCTTATCAAGAAGCAATCAAGCTATAGCTTGCAAGAACCTTGTAGGTCATAGTTCCTTATCATGAAAGGCAACCAAATTATATAATTTCCTTTGTAACACAGATTACAAAACCAAACCCTAAAAACTGAAAACAAACGAGCTAACTTAAAAACTAGGATAATGCAATATGGTCACCCAATTTAGAAACGTATGTAATTTTTTAATAAATAATTTAATGGATCTTGCTGTGGACAGGAATGCTGACATTTCTGCTTAAGCTATACGCATTGAAAAAATGAGTGTTTGCAAATTAAAGTTCTTCAGGGATTCCTCAGGGAAATTGTCAGTCTCATTCTGAACAAATGTTTTAGATCGCATGTACCTGTTTGAGCAGATTTGAGAGAAGTTATCTTCTTGCAAAACCTTACTAAATCCACTGATGTAATAAAGTTTTGAGAGTAAGGGTTACAGCATATTAATTTTACACGTGCTTTAGCCCACAGAAATGCAATTTGGTTTCATTATACACGAACTAGGAACTAGGTCACTATCCACGCTACTTATTAGGTGAAAAGACAGCCTTAACACTCCTGGCCTGCGTTCTTTGACTGTATTTTTCTCTTCCACCTCGGCCTCCTTTTTCAAACTTTTCTTCCGGACGTCGGTCACACAGAGCCCCCGTCACAATGCGCCCCCCCCAACGACCGCCCGGGTCCAGGGCAGCGAGAAAAGTTTCTCCGAAGGGAGAAGCGTTTCCCACGCGGCGGTGGAGCAGACTCGACTCCCCCCGCGGAGGTGACAACATGGCGAGCTCGCCTCAGGGCTGCGCCGTCCCGGCCGGGGAGGCAGGGTCGGGTTCAGTGGCAGCTCGGACGAGCGTCCGAGGCCGCGAGGGAGAGGAGAGCCGGACCGGGCGGCACCTGTGCAGGGAGGGCAGGTCGTCGCAGTCGGAGGTGGGGTCACTGGTGTTGGGGATGACGCCGATGATGGTGCTCCGCAGCGAGGTGCCCTTCAGGAGCCGGCTGCGCACCAGCTGCATGTTGCGGGGCGAGTCCACGCTGGTCCGCATGGTCGAGCCGGGCAGCAGGACGCCCTCGTGGGTGAGCAGCAGCGGCAGCCGGCTGGGGATCTGGATGGCGCTGCCCGCCGCCATGGCCGCTCGCTCCGCTCCGCTCCCCACCGCCGCGCACCGCCCACACACCGCCGCCACCGGGCGGCCTCGCCGCAAGGCTCCGCCCCGCTACGGGCGCTCGGGAGGGACAGTGGGTGCTGCGGACGCCCCCCCACCTGCCTCCGCCGGAACGGGCCTCCAAGGGCGCGCCGCCCCGTCATGTCCTTCGCCGAGGGGGACGCCTCCGCCCCCCCGCCCTGCAGGGGGAACCTTTGTCTGCCCGCCCTCGCCAGCCTCGTACAGTGCAGGAACTGCTCACTAGTTTTTTCTCTTGACATTGTTTTTTTCCCCCCTCTTCTAAAAGCCGAAGGGCGCTGCGGGTCACGGCCCGAGGGGCGCGCTGGGTCCCGGCCGCCCCGAGCGCCGCTCTGGCCGCCTGAGCCGCCAGGTGTCGGGCTGGCCCTTACACCGTCTGCAGGCTCCGACTTATCTGTGAAAAAGAGAAAATGCTGCCGAGTCTGACATACGAGAGGCAGCGTGTAACATTTATCACTTGTTAAACGCGATGGTTACTAAGTAACATCTATTTTTCGTTTGTTTTTACAAGAATCTGTTCTGCGTCTGTGTTCCTGGCAAAGGGTTCAGCACCCTGTTAGTCCGGGTGCTCTTCCAAGCGCTCCGGGCAGCCCTAAACCCAAGGAAGGACACGCAGGATACATCATCTCTTCTGCGCCTTCCCCGAGGGCTGGGGGCGGAGCGGAGCGGCCCCGGGCAGGCCCCTGCACAGCAGGGCTGTTTCCAGCAGAGCTGGAGGCAGCTCATTATGTCAGTAACACTCCTTCGCCCAGTCCTGCAAGTCTGCCCAGGTGAAAGAGCTCTGAGCGTTCAGGCCCTATAGAGTTCACATGAACAAGTATGTTTTAGACACTTTCCCTTTTTTTTTTTCCCCCCACTGGTGAAAAGAGGTGCAATATCAAAATTGCGTAACTTAACAAACTACATTAGCCCATCCTTTGTTAATCACTGACTTGCATGATATGTTTTGAACAAAGGTAATCCTGTACAGAAGGGAAAGCACAGTAGCAACAAACTGACAGCTTGAAATTTACAAATATAGCTACAGTAAATCTTGCTTAATCATGCAGTTTATTAATACCTTAACCTGTTGGCCTATTGGAAAAAGTCAAGGTAACAGGCTATATGAAAGTACTAACGATATATTTAAATATAAGAAGTTGCTATAGCTGAGAAAAATATCTGCTAAAGCAGCCACCTCTGGTACCTTAGAAAGAAGATAGAATTTAATATACTATTCAACGTAACATTTAGAAAACAGAAAGGCATATGACACAGGAATATGTAAATTGTTTTGTGAACTTCCTGATGTTAAATATAATTACTCTGTAAACATAGGTTCACCACTCACAAATGTTTAAGTGTCTCTACCCATATTAGTTTGGAATGTGAACACAAACCAAACCCAATGGTTAAACATTTGCTCATCACATTTATTGATGAATTTTCTCAGTTTGAGTCTTTTAATTAAAAAGAATCTACCAATCTCATCACATTTATTCTCCAGGCTACCATTTTTTCCCTCCCTCAGAGATGACTAGTTCCTGTGGTCAGTAAAAAATGGTTTCTTAATTCTTTCTGGAGATGGAGATCAAAAAATCGCAATACTTGCTTTAAAATTCCTTTCAATTTCTACTGAACAACTCTTAATACCCAGGGCTATATTTTACTGCATGTACTAAGTGCGTGATACAATAGGGTCACATCCTCATTATGATGTCTAGACAGTACTTGATCCCCGAAATTGTGGGGTTTTTTTTGCTTAAATACAACCAGATCACATTTGAGCAACAGCCTTTCAGATTTTTTTTCTGGAGTAGCTGAACATTTCTTGATACATGGAGAAACAGCCTAGCATTTAGCATTAGGAGAATTCTGTGCCTCCAACTCAGAGGATTTAAGATCAGAAGGGACAATTGCCACCTGGTCTGACCTCTGCTGACTCTTACCAGTAACTTCTGCATCAAGTCCACAGTGTCCGAGTTACAGTCTATCTCCTAAAGGCACGCACCCCTGATTTAAAGACTGGCTGTAAGGGAGACTCTACCACCTCTACAAGTATGTTTTACAACAGTTGATTATGTTGATAAAATTTGCACCTTTCTTGTAATCTCAGTTTCCTGAGACTGACTTCTGTTGTATCTAATAGGTTAAAGAGTTGCCTTCTATAAGAAAAACCCTTCCTTTGTGAATATGACCAGTACTCCACGACCAAGTCACCGCTTAACTTTGACCTTCTCTGTTAGCCATATTTCTCATTTTTTAATAAAATCTTATCCTCCTTAAAATGTGGGTAGCCTATAACTAGTATTCCAGTATAGGTCTTGCAAACGTCATATAAAGGAGGTAATATTCTCTTTGTGTTTCCATTTAATATTCCCTTCTTACAAAGCTAAGCCTGAAGTTTGTAGTCCTGGGCCTAGCACCACTTTGGACAACTTAAGTACTAATACTTTGGTATGGATGCAGCACAAACCTGACTGATGGAAACAGGCATCGATGTGGTCCGGTAGAAGACAGTGAATACTGTACCAGATGGTATAGTGCACCTGTGATTCCCACCAAATAAATCTGTGCCCTGCAGAGTCTCCTGCTTCCACTGTCTGAAGCTGGACTTACACAACAACTGGATCTCACAGAATTCCCAGACTCCCCACTCAGTCCTTACCTAGGTTGTTGACACCAGGCAGCCAAGCAATAGACAGAAGTACAGAGAGCAGCTCCGCTGGAGCATCAAGCAGGCTAATTCAGTAGCTGGTTGATGTCAAATACAACCGATAAGGGCTCAGTCTTCCCTACTTTTTCCCAGTGGGAGAATCAACAGGATTGATCTCTGCTGTCTGTCCACCGCCGGGGCAACGCCCATATTCATATTGGTGTCATGCTTTTGAAATCTTCAACTCTGTTAAATGTCGTAGAAGAGCTTCAAAATTTATTAGGATATGAGGGTTGGAAATATCTGACAAATAACATACGCTAAATAGTTTTCCTTTAAAAAGCTGATAGTTTCTTTCTTCTTGTTAATCCACTTGATACTTCTGGAAATTTGCATTGTAAAGTTCTAAAAACTTTCAGTTGAAACAAATCATATACTTGCTGTACATCTACCTATTTTCATTTGAAATATATTCCTATTACTTCACACTCACTGTTACTGTTTGGAAATAATAGTATCATTACTTTAAAGTGGAAATAATTTAATACAATGACAGAAAATACAATTATAGCAAATACTATTCTTACAGGTGCACAGGAATTTTGAACCATTTTGCAGTTTGATTGGTTTAATTAAGACTGTGCACCTTTGATGTGCTACAGGTTTTAGAGTTGCTAGATCCTTAACTAGCTCTCATTAATCCTAATGCGATAAATTTATTTTTTACATACTGGACATCAATTATTACTACTGATTTTTTTTAGTCTTTCTATTCCAGATCATAGTTTTATGACCTTGAAGTTCCCCTAATACAAATGCTTTGACTCTAGCTACATAAAAAATGAAGGCTTTATTTACATGGAATTAGCCTTTCCCAGAAGTTCATGATCTGAGGGCAGACTGGAGTGATCCTGTCTTTTTTAAAGTTGGTAGAAGAGGTTTAAGTAATTTTTGCAACTGCCAATTGACATATACTGAAGATACATTTCTTTCTTGGGGGGTTGTCATAGAAGTTTCAAACATATAAAAAGTTCTGCAGAGGTTAATCCCAGTACCTGTTTGAACTCACAAAACTGAGTTGTAAAATGGTACAGTTTACCATTTTAGCGCCTAGAGAGTGGGATATTTTGATATTAAAAACACAGTTCTAAACCCAGAACATCCTGTTATGTTTCCATGCAATATAAACTCCTACCCTATGTTTCATCCCCCTCTCTAAAATTAATTATATTCTCCTAAGATGCGCATACACTTCTGCCCCCTCACTGGCACTCCCTCGGATTCTCAAGTCCTTGCTCCACCTTCCGCAGCTATTTTATAAGACAAGACATTCAATCTGTCATCAGACCTTCCCTTTCTCATACTGCTTCTATTTTATACTTACAGATTGTTTGATGCAATGGTGTTCTTTAGGAACTATTTCTCACCAGTTTTAACTGCTATGTCTGTAAATGAAAAAGTTTACCCATTTTCTTTTCAAATTCTCTCTCTACTGTGTCAAAATTTAAGAGCCTCTCATAACAAACGCATCATCTGGCTCCAAATCCAACAAAGTACTTGTGCTTAAAGATGCTATTAAAAGACGCTTTGAATTGATTCAAAGTGTATTTCTATATATCAGCTAATATGAGACACATCCAATAAAGAATATAGAAGACTGGTATAATATAAAGGACTTGCTGTCAGGATTTTACAATACATGTGATTATAAAACACACATTTTGCAGTCTTCCCAGGTGAGAGAGTATATGGAAGCATAGTCAATCCCCTGTGCAAAAGATGGACTAAATAACTTGTCTGTTCATTGGATTATTTTCCTCAATATCATTTCCTCTTCCTCAACTGCTGAATGTACTCTGCTGCTTCCTACCATCTTGGCATGCATCACAAATGCCTCAAAAGTCTTTAACATACCGTAACTAGAAAGAAAGTCTATGTAAAGCTATTCAAAGGATGTCACAATATAACTGAACTGCATTTTAAAGTTCATTTATTTTAATGTCAACTTTTTCTACTCACTGTAAGGTTGCGGTGGAAATTTTAAAATCTGTTTTTTAATGTAGGCTTTGTGTTACATATCCTCATCATTCTTTCTTCACACAAAAGAATCTCTATTTTTTCCCATCCAGCTTGATTAAAAAGCTACCAGCTGTAAGCGCAGCACATGGAACACAAGCCAAGAATTGCTGGCAGCACGTTACTGACTAAAAAAGTGTGAGACCTTTCAGAAATTTCTAAAGCTGTGTGTAGGATTCTTTCATGGCAATTGTAAAATGCATTTTAGGGGTAAGTGTTAACAGACCTCACAAGAAAACTGAACTTAAAGACTTAATCTTACACTCAAAAGTGTGAGAGAGCTCCAAGGAAAGGGGGGAGGTAAGGGGAAGGTATACAGAAAAAGAAATTCACACTTACTGTTCAAATTTGAAACTTAAGAGAGAATAGTGTGCGGGAGAGAGAGTTCTTGCCCGTCTTGCCTCACCAGACAGGATTTTCACACCACATACCACAAAAATAATAAGGATTCAGAGGAAATTCTGAAGGACAGAAAACATCCATGGGAAATTAAAGAAATGCCATCAGTAGAGCTGTGATGATTAACGCTCAGATGAGGATACGGCTGTAAGGAATTGAAAGAGAATCTCGCTCAAACTTAAGTTTTGCTGCACACAATGTCATACTACCTGGAATATGATTTTCTTTTCTCTTTTTAATCTGCATACTGCCAAATCAGCCTTTTTAATTGAACTGCTAGTCAGAGATAAAAAAATTGTTTCCTAACTATAACGTAACTGTATAAAAAAGCCGAATGGACCAGGCTTGAGGCTCTTATATCTTTGGTATGGTTTTATAAGCTTTGCCCTTTTTTTTTTTTTTACCTCATAAAGGAGGAAAAATTGGGCTTGTAACTAAGAGGAGTAAATTTTCTCCTGAAACCAAGAACATAGCCACCAAAGAATAGAAACATGTGGAAAATAATGGAGTTACTGCCATGGCTTATTGAAGTAAATATTCTCCTTAGTCAAACTCAATCATACTTGTAGTCTGTGTTTTAATGAAACAACAGTTTGAAGGAGCTGCAGAATCATATTTTATGTTCCTCTTATCTGAAGGAGCATTTTTTTTTCCATAGTTCAAATAAAATTTGCTGACTGCAACCTAACAATGGTATGCTAATGTTCCGGATTAATTCTGGGCTTTGACCTTAAAGAAAGTCCACACAGTCTGTGGGAGGAAGTCCTCAGGCCTGTTTTCAAGTTTATTATGTAGACAAAATTGCAGTTAAATTCTGTGATGAATGAATTTTCCCTTTGCTTCTTAGCAACTACTTAACACTCTACTATGGAAGAAGATCTGAACATCTCCCTGGCTCACAGAACATCAGCTAAAATACATACTCTCAGGCTAGGTTTGCTACCTTCTCTTATAAGATGTCAGGAATCAATCTCGTTGATATAGGATGCTACGAACAAAGTTGTCTTTCTGTATTTTTGCATGTGTTGTCTCTGGAGGAGCTCAGCATAGATCAAGGAACTGTATCTTCCCAAATAGATGTGCCCTACCATAAAAGAGGGTGTTTGGCTGTGTCATGTAGCTGATTTGCTTTTTCAGTGTAAAAATCAAGTTCTCTCTGGCTTTTGCTTCCAGTAACTGGGATAGTGCTTCTTTAACAGGGTAGAAGGGAATACGGTTCCAAGTTTCATGCAAGTTGAAAGTGGCAGTTGACTAGGCTGCTAGAGAGTAAGAGGACAGCATAATCCACAGCAAAAAAAAGCAGGCAATAAGGGAAATGATCACCAGGAGAAAGAAGCAGAGAAACAGAGCAAATATTAAGTCAAGGATGAAAAGACAATATTAAAAGAGAATTAACAGATAGGAAACAGAAGTGCCTTGTATTGCACCTCTTACAGACTGTCAAATTCTGCTGCTGTTTTCTGAGCACCTGCTTATTCTGCTGTCTCAGACTGGGAGTATCCAGCAATTCTGAAGCCGGACTATTACATTTTTACATGTCTATAATGAGAGCAGAAATGGTTTCTTTTAACTGATTTAACATTAATCTAAAAACATTTTAATTCATTTTTAATACCAAAAAAATATATATGTGCAACTTCTAATTTTGATGATACTGAAGAGCGAGTAAAAAGACTGTGATTAAAGCTAGATGCTAGAATAAAAAGAAACCATTAATGCTCCATTTCTCTAGTCTCATTTAATGACAAATGTAAAGCAGGCCCCATTGGTTGTGGGGTAGGCTCCTAGAGATCCTGTAAACCTTGGAATCATGTTCCTTTTAAATAACATGAGAAAAAAATGAGATTACAACTCTCCTAATTGTAACATTATTATTATTATTATGTAACAGTTATAATCACAAAGCACCGTTCTAACAATTTGGGATTATCTATGCGCTAGGGGACATTTTGTTTTTCATAGGAAGCACGGAAGTAATGCACAACCTCTATGCTTGTGTTGGACAACTTGGTTTGGCTCTTCATGGCAGTAGCACAGAGTAAGGCAGCCTTGACTTTACACATTCAGCTAGCCTGTCCTTGTTTTGCTAAGGCTTCCAAGTTCACATTTTCAAATTCAAGTCAAATAACAAGAACATTTTTTATTGCTATTTTTTGTATATAGTCCATTTTATTAACTTAATTCAGTGTAGTATCACAGTGGTTGCATCAATACTAAAGCAACGTTAACTTGGTGCTTACATGAAATTCACTGTGATAAACTACTAGTATAGCATTTTCTTGATTTGCAGCCTTATTTCAGTATAAAATCTCCTTCAATTTCAGTTATTATTACTCCTTAAGCCTCTCTCGCAGTATTTTTGTTCAAATTTTACTCCACTCACATTTATTGCCTAGATTTTCTTTTACCCTAATCATTTCGTTGCAGTGGTACTGCTGTATACCTACAACTTCCAAGAAAGAAGTTTAGATATCCTTATTCAAGACTTGTTCAGTCCTTCCTTGTATTTTGCCTTGATCATTTACTTCCCTTTCCTCTTTGGCTCACATTGTATTTTTGCTCTTTCTCCCTCTGTATTTCCTTCACTTCACATTTTTCAACATAATGTACTATCATAACCGTTCAGACAAGAACTCTGAATAGACTGCCTGGTCTGGATTTAGTCACTCTTCTCTGTTTTCAACTGCACACTGTAGGTCAATCAACTCAGGAATGTTTCCCTACCTGATCCTCTTCAAATCTGCAGGATAATGATTCCCTACATGAAGCATGACCTACTCTGCTTTCAGTTATTCAACCAAATTTTACCTACATTATTCAATTTTCCAGAGGCAAAACCCTTCAAAAATAAAGTTGAATAGAAGCAGTTACCTATCTCTGAATTAGCGAAATAATCCTTTCACACTGCAAACTGCCATGTGGCAGAATGCGCTACATAAACATGCAGCTCTTAATTACTGGTTTTGATCACGATACAAACTCAATGGAGTCATTAGCTAAAACGTTATCCATAATTTCATGTTTAAATATATTTTTAAGCTGCCAAATATTACAAATATTGTTCCAGATGCATTGATTTAAAGCCACTAAGTAATCATAACTGTGTACTCCCTGAGGATGTTTCAGGAAATTATGTACTAGAACCAATTTCCTCTCTAATATGGTTGTCTAAATTCAGGTCAGGTAGCCACTGACCTTGTTGTCTGAAATTCTGAAATCTCAACAGCAGAAACATACCACTTGTATATGGCCACAACACTCCTATTTCATGCTGATTTTTCTTATGTTCAAAAATTAAGTTAAAACCATGTTGTTTTTCATAGAAATTATTGTATTACCTAAGTACAACAGCATCTACATTTTTACTTTTTTATCCAGTTGGCCCTCTGGTAGAATATTGTCATAGAATCATTTAGGTTGGAAAAGACCCTTGGGATCATCGAGTCCAACCATCAACTCCACTCTACAAAGTTCTCCCTTACCCCATATGGCTTAACACCACCTCTAAATAAGTCTTAAACACATCCAGGGATGGTGACTCCACCACCTCCCTGGGCAGCCTATTCCAGTGTCTAACCATTCTTTCTGTGAAGAATTTTTTCATAATGTCCAGCCTAAACCTACCCTGCTGCAGCTTGAACCCATTCCCTCTTGTTCTATCGCTAATTACCTGTGAGAAGAGACCAGCACCAACCTCTCTACTATGTCCTTTCAAGTAAACAGTCCCAGCTCCTTCAATCGCTCCTCATAAGATTTATTCTCCAGGCCCTTCACCAGCTTCGTTGCCCTCCTCTGCATTATGATGCAGAATATACAAAACACGGCAGATGTAGGCACATTTCTTTTTACTTATCACCTCTTTGTAAAACTTTGTGTACAAACTTTTTTTCAGTATCTATAATAAAACCCTAAAATGCGTATCAGTGTTGAAAAATTCCTGGGAGTACAGCAGTTTTTTTGCGCGAAATAGGGTTGTGTAGAAAACAAAGACTGTACTACTAGATGTGATAAAGTACACATTAAATAGCTGAGAATTGCCTGAGATTTACAAATACGAGATTAACCAAGTCCCTGTGATATGTATCAATTTCTTAAATTGGACATACGTTGCACTATTAAGCTTCATGATTAAATACGAAGGGTACAACACGCTTACCAGAACCATGCTGAGTAAACAGTCTTCCGCTTAGCAGCTTCTCTGATAACATCCAAGACAGCAAGTCATGTTACCAAAATTACTTCTACCTACAATTCAGTCACCCATTTTGGGATTAATTTGTCCGGCCAGGAAGAAAAAACACTATCCTGAACCAGTGCGAAAATGGACTACAAATTAGTAGAAGCAAAAGCAAGCTTGGTTTCCCAAACACCTCTGCATACATCTTGAAATTTTACTCCATTCTCCTCACATTCCTTTATTTTTATGCCCTCTTTTACCAGAGAGGCAAACAATTTTTACAATATAGTAAAAACATGTAATATAGGTTCTTTTTCACACAAGCTATTTTCTCCTAAATTACGGAAATGTAGAACAGGAGAAGAAAGAAGCTGGATTTTTCAATGTTCATTTATATGCTATTTAGAAAGGGAGGACCATATTTCCCTGACAACTACGTTAGAGAAAGCCCACTAGGTTCAATTCTGGCATGCAAGTATTAACGTCAGCAATGTTTTTGTTCTTACCCATTAATTAAATCTAGGGAATATTAAATTGCTGTGCACTGGAAGGTTCTGGAGTAATCCTTGAGCACAGCTCTAAGAGATAGCCCAGTGAGTAGTGTCCCATTGAGCACTTTGCTTGGTCTGCAGCTGTATGCAAACTCACTGGCTACTAATAGCCAAGAGTCTCTTCCTAAACAAGATGTATAACAACAGAATTCTGCTTATCTTTCTTTTAATGTAGACAATTAAGAGCTCTTTTTACTACTTAACTGTTGTTTTTTCCATAAAATGTGTAAAATTTTTATTTGAATTTTTTAAAATTAGTTTCCATGTAGAAACAGATGGTAATCCTGACTGCTTTACTCCAAATGCATAGAGTATTCTCCTTTAGCCACATCTGTTTCAACATAAAATATTTATAAATAATACCTATACTAGATTAATAAAGGTTGAGCCTATACAATGTAGTTTAATACAGCTTTAATATCAATCAAAATGTCCAACAGTAGGTGGCGCATGTATTATTTGCAGCATCTAACCATCTTCCTTTCTGATTTAATTCCATAGTAGTTTTAAAACCATTTTTAGTACAATTGTTGAAAAGCAAGTATCTTGACATAATTTAAAGGGATAATTATTTTTCATTCTTAATTGCTACATTAAAAAAGAAGGGAAGAAACAGCAAGCTAGCTTTTCAGGAAATATTAGGCTATAGGAAATTAACTGACAAAACATGGTGACAGCAGATAAATTACAAAAGCACCATTTAAAGATTAACAGAAACTTACATGTTTGGATTCTTTTTAGCCTCATTTTTGTTAGATCAGCTATTTCAAATAGGTAGCTGTGCTAGGCTCAGCCTCCACAGTTTCAAGTGGAATAGAATTTTCATATGGGAACAAAAATGCGGCCAGAAGTAAAAGCTAATAAAACCAGGTCCTATGAACACTAAATACAGAAAAAAAAGCAGACTTTCCCTATTTCCTTCAAGATACGCTTTATTCGGGATATTGAGGACTCGGGATAGGATATTCAAGTATCTTTTGGTATTTGAAAGTCTCAGACCCAGTTCACCAAAAAAAAAATAGCTCACATTTATTTATTGCATATTCAGTATTCAGCCTGTTGTATCAAGTGCTCTGTTCAAATTTGCCTGTGACATCTAGTCTGTTCCATGAAAAATAAATAGTTTCAGACACACTAGACTTCTATGTTTCAGGTACACTTTATCACTTTCAACTTGGAAGAAAACGATAAGAGGCAGAATTTTGTATCAGACACTATGCTTCTAATGCTTCCAGGAGCTATGCCAGTTCTTTATACCTTTCTTCCGAATGACGTTTTAGTGAAAATAATCTAAGACAGGTTTCTTGAATATTTGAAAATTGGTTAAATATGTGAAAATTATAAACAGTTCAAACCAAATTAAGCACTATAAACAGAGGAAAAAGTATACAGTATAGGCATTAATAACCTGACTTTTTCCACGCTATCATCATTTACATGTTTTAGTAAATTAGTGTCAATTTTGCACTAAAAATACCAACTCCTGTGACTATTCCAACCACAGAATAGTTGAGGTTGGAAAGGACCCCTGGAGACCACCTAGTCAAACCTGCAGCTGAAAGCAGAGTCAGCTAGAGTAGGCTGCAATGTCCATTTGGGTTCAGAATACCTCCAAGGTTGGAGACTCTGCAACCTCTCTAGGCAACCTGTTCCAGTGTTTGGTGAACCTCACAGTAATTTATTTATTTTTTCTCTTTTTTTCCTTCTGCTTAAACAGAATCTCTGTTATCTCAGTTTTGCCCACTGTCTCTCTTCCTTTCATGTGATATCACCATGAAGAGTCTGGCTCCACCTTTCTATCCTCCCATAAAGTATTTATACATACTGCTAACATCCCCCCCAAGCCTCCTCTTCTCCAGGCTGAACAACCTCTCCTTGTATGTCAGGTAACCCTTCCTAACCTTTGTGTCCTGTCCATTTGCTAGACTCAATCCAGTATGTCCATCTCTGTCTTGTACTGGTGAGGCCAGAACTAGGACACAGAACTACAGAGATGTGCTCTCACCAGTGCTGAGTAAAAGGGGAGGATCACCTCCCTTGATCTGATTGAAATGCTCCTTCTATTGGAGCCCAGTCTTCTTAGTGCAACCTTACTATAGGATATGGTCAAAGTGAGAAACATTAAAATCTTTGGAGTATTGAATGCTCTCCCTTTTCCTAGTTAGCAGCTATTTTTCCTTACTGATGAAATGATGAATGAGAGATCCCCACAGAAAAAACAGATTGACAGGTGGGAGGCTGGAACCTGGGAACAACTTGGAAACAGGAATTTCTTCTGCCCCAATTGGTTTACAGCTCAGATTCCCCCAGTAGTCAACCTTTTGCAGAAAAAATACAGAAAATACTGTTACAGAAAACATGCAGCGAATGCAAGGAACCTAGATGTAGCATATCTCTTTGTGGTTTTGGTTTTTTGTTTGTTTGTTTTAACTCGTGAAGTTGTATTTTAAATCCATGTCAATACATGCTACAAGTTTAGCTTTAATGATGACTTAGTAAGATAACAGAACTGTCAAGATATTGGCAATTTAATTGAACATACAGGACTAGGTGATACACCTCCAGGATTTTTTCAGTAGAGAACAGAGAAAGACCAGTAGTCCATTTTATGACACTGAATACAGATTAGAGCAAGAGTTGTAAGGTTGGATATGTTAATAACATAATATCCACTAGTTAAATAAAATGACAAATGTCCATCACAAATTGACTTTTCCACTGTGAGAATTCCAAGAGTAGAAAGCAAATTCAGGAAAAAGTGTAAAGACTTTTTTTCATCCCAGTGATGATTAGGTTTAAAGTATAGCATTCCTTCACTATGTTCTAAACTACTCAAAGACCAAGTTACAAGGCCAGCAGCCTTTGAATCAGGGAGCAAGTGTCAACTTTGATCAGCATACTTCTCAGGTCTTGTACTATAATCATTGTCCCCAAACTGGAAATTTACTGCTAAAATTTTATCAGTGGTTTCATTATAGCTCAAAAACCTATTTTAAGTAGAAAGAATGATATGACTTGAACATGAATATAGCAGTCTGAAATACATAATTGGCTGCTGGACCATTATCATAACAATTATAAATGGCACAACATTAACTAGGAGATTAATTTCTGCTCTCAGTCACCAACACTAGATCTCTTTCAATAAATATTTCATATTTTAATTTTAATTATGATTTACTATTTGATTTAATATTTAATTAACATAATTAATATTTATGAAGACTGGAAAGAGCTGTATTGTGCCTTGATCAAATATGCAGGTGATCTAGAACTCTGTAGAGGAAAAAGATATGGCACTTGATACAACAGAATTACAGTGACAGAGAAACACTAAGAACCAAGTAGGAAACAGCAGGATTTCTGCAGTGTTTGTAAATGTATGTGTGTGTGTACATGTAGATATACATTATAAAAATATGATCTGTGTGCATATATATACACATAGGTACACATGCACATACCTATATGACTACACATTTTGGCTGTTAAAATACAGCTTTGGCACAAGCTTACTCTAGTTACAGTTTGAAGACTCTTGAGCAGAAAAAAAAAATCACACAAAGAAATCCAAACAAATAAATGAGATAATGTAACCCAAATAAAAAGACTGTGGGCTTAATTCTAAAGCACTACTGGGGAAAAAAATCCCACTGATTCCAATTAAAGTCTACACAATTCAGACATTGAGGTGATGTTTTTGGGCATGATTTGGGTGTAGTGACACGCAGAAAGACAACATAGACAAGCAATAAACATTCTAACTGAGCAGCAAGAAAAAAAAGGGTGTAGCATTTATTTTTATATTTAGTAAATATTGAATAACAAAGTATAAAGACTAACAAAGCACAGAAGAAACCAAAAAGCAGACTTTTCAGAATTTTTTTTTTTTCATTTTTATAAGACCAATGAGACATTGGATGAAGGTCAACAACATCACTGGAAATGGTAACCACACAGACTAAATTTTCTCAAATTAAAAGTTACTAAATTTAAACTCATCTATGCTCAGTTGGACACCATCTGTGGCAAGTTTTCAAGAAAAACTGTGATAGTAATGAGAAGTATATTATAGCTCAGTTGAGAAAAAAATAATTGTAATGAAGATCAAAATGCAAAGGGAAAGCATACCCTCTATATCCCCTTTACGTGCTTTTCTAATTTTTATCACTGTGATACTATCATAATGGCATATTCTAAGTAGGGAGAAAACAAAAGCAATGATGGAGAGACTTTTGCAGCCAAGGCAGAGGCCTGATGCACCCCTACAGCAGAAACAGACTAAGATATAATTAATACTTGTTTGTCTTAAACTTAGACCTAAGAACACTAAAACAGCCTAACCACTGAGAGCCCATAAGGATTTTGTAACATTTTAACAACACGAATAACAAAGCCAAGCAAAAAGCACTTTTATAACACAGCTAAGCACACATATATTTATATACATACTTACCACAAAGGGGCATACAGAGATTTGTGGTACAGTTGCACAAATAGGGTAGAGAAAAACATCTGCAAGCAGTAAAATCTGCAGAGAAGACAAAGCATGTAGCACAGGCAGGAAAGATGTCCAGGGAAACCAAAATTATCCTGCAGACAAAGCAGAAAGCGTCTCGTAAAACCAGAGTAATCCTGCAGAATAAGCAAGAAACATGCCTGGCAAAAGCCATAATTTCAGGACCCCAAAATAAGAAGAACTATGACAGGATGGTGTGAGAAGCATAGAAAAACCCTAAGGACAGGTGAAGAACTGCAGGGGAAAAACGCCTTCTGCAGTTCCAGCTTTCCTTGGTGAAGAGCTCGCAACTGTGATCACCTTAATTTCTGTGACTAAGACTATCAAGGACTACAGCCATCAGTGCTAACCATACAGTATCAGGTCCACGGGGGTTTTTATACTCAGCTAGTTCACAAGATTGATAACGAGTAATACTTTGAACCTGTGTTGATAATGACTGACAGTGATTAGGAACTAACTATTGGCAATGCATATGGTTACTGAATATTTATCTAATTAAACGTGGCTTTGCAGCTGGCCTTATTTATTAACTCTCTAAAAATGTTCCCATCACTGGGATTTCTAATTCTCCAATACATGCAAAGATACACAGATGTAACATACACGCACACGCGTAATATATTCAGTTGCAACACTTCCCATGTTCGTCTCCAATGTTAACACTCTGTCATGACTGGAAAAATCCCAGGGATTTTGCCACCATGTTTAAACAGTTACTTAAAAATTGTTAAAGCTAATGATAAGCTTTTCAAATTTTTGCTCCAAATGGAAGTCTGAACAGGGATAATAAGCTCTGGAAATTGAATATTGGCATAATGACTAATTCAGCAAAACATGAGGCAGGTGGACAAGTAAATAAAAGCTCTGTTCTTCAGAAATACGAACCCAGTTTGAAAATAATGATTCCTATCCACATCAAAGCAAAGCAAAAGCAAGTCATATCTGTTTGTAACTGAAAACTTAAACGCAGAAACATACAGGACAGTTGAAATTTCACTAGCTACATTATTATGAAACAGTGTCTTTCTTTAGTTTGTTTGGTTTTTTTTTTTTTTTTTTTTTTTTTTTTTTTTTTTAACTGGGTCAATATGTTGTCAAGAAAATATTTAGCCCCAACCTAAGCTGAGTTAAACTCACAGAATATGACATTTCAGTATTGTTGAAAGGTAACATGAACATATGCCCTAATACTCTGTGCATGCCCTGTAGCAGTATGAGGAGGATACTGGTTACATGTAGCAAATGACAGTTTTCCTCAAGAAGGAGAGTCTCCTTTGGCTCAGAAGCAGAGCAGACAGCATTCACTGGGAAGAAGGGCTTCATTCTTAGCCCACAAATATGACCTTATCATTAATTAGTAAGTGGTATACTCAGGTTGTCTTCCATGTTTCTAAAAAACGCATGGTAATCTCTGTCTAGAAGTGTCAAAAGATCTTTATATGCCTCAGAACACATAATTTTTCTACAGTTAACATTTGTAAGGGTCAGTTCAACAACCATAAAATGAACTTGGTGAATACACGATGAAAGGATACAGACATAGCTCTTAGCTGCAAAAAGTTTTGTGCTGTTTCTATTGTTTAACTTATGATTCTCAGACAATAATAAAAGAAAAAGATGGGAGGAGCATAACACATTTAACATATAAAAGAAAAGGACAAGTAGGAGTTGTATATAACACAGAAAAACAGAAACAAACATAAAAGTAAAAACATAAAAGGTTTGCTGCATCTCTCCTTAAACATTATGCGAGAAGACCTAGTCCCTAACCCATCAAATACAAAAGGCTGTGAAGAATTATTCTCAAAATTCACCAATCTGCATGTGTCCGCAGCCAAATTAGCGTATGGTCCTAACCAAACACCAGCAGAAGCTGCAAACATTTTTTTGTGTAAGTTGAATCTGATCTAAATATCCTGGCTCATGATTAGCATGAACATTTAAAAATACTGTAAAATTTATTTATAACCTTAAATTCATGTTCATAGCACCAGGGGTGGGGTCAGAATGCTTATAATTTTATAGTATCAAGTACAAAGCTTTGTGAAAAGAAATGAGTGAGTTTTACATTTAACAACCCCATGAAACTTCAGTTTCTAGTGCTAGAAGCTAACATTCATTTCAACTTAACATTAGCACTCTGTGACTTCACCCCAGGGGTTGAAAAAACCAATTATTTCATCCTATTCCCCTGTGGTCTACATTTAGCACAAAAATTAAGACCGTCTGTCCTCATGAAACAAATTCTCAATTAATGCTTCATTTTAATAATTTCCTAGAGGAGTTTCATGAGATGCTGCTCTGTGGAAATGTGCTCTGTATGTTACTTCTAAAGATGTCATCAAATAAACTGACTGACAGAGCAAGAAGATTAATATTATTACTTCAGCAGTTTCCTACAGAAGTGTCTTACAAATTTTTTGGATTGGAAAAAATTCCATTAAATACTTCACTTTTTAAATCAGGGAAATATAATTATTTATTTACAGATTTCAAAACCTTTGGAAAGTACAGTTTGCAAGTGCTGGGACTGAAAATGGCTTTCTTGGGCAAAGCAGTAAGGAAATTCCAAAGAATGAGACTTAGTGGATATCATAACACATTTAGTTAGCATTATATTTGCTGCTTTAATACCTGCAAGTTCTACTTCATATTTATGAGCATTTTTACTAATATTCTTATTATACTTCACTACCACATAAACACTTAAAATGAAAATATTTTAAACATTTAAAATACAGTCTGTTTTTTGAAAGGTAAATCACATGGTCTAGGAATGAATATTAATATATTTTCAATATATTAATATGAATGTTCTCCTCGGCTACAACTCAGGGTTTGCTTATGCAATAACGAGACGAACTACACAAGAGATGAATATAATGCACCTACAATGAATAAGTAACAGCACAACGGGAAATGTCCCAAAATGTCCTCCAGTGTCTGTTCTTTTTTGAATCTATTCATTTTGCCTTCATTTTTCTACAGATGTATTTGCAGAATTGTTACAGAAAACCGTGAGCCTCACGTAAAAATGGA
Source organism: Chroicocephalus ridibundus (assembly GCF_963924245.1). Lineage (NCBI taxonomy): Eukaryota > Metazoa > Chordata > Aves > Charadriiformes > Laridae > Chroicocephalus > Chroicocephalus ridibundus. The sequence continues at coordinate 80,744,903 of NC_086287.1, forward strand.
GTTAATTTACTGTATTTTCATGCTCTTAGTATCTCACCAATTAACATAACCTCAAACCACTAAATACAAAAACATCTGCTCTACAGAAGCTTCTCTTATCCATATGCCCATCTCCTCTCAGACGTGAACAGAGAGCACAACAAAGACTACAGAAGACTGGGTATACTCCAATTACCTCAAGTATATGAGCACAAAATACTCATGGTCCACAAAGGAACAGTGCATCTCTGAGCCTGCCTGCTTTACACCACTTCATACCACCATAACTAAATAGCTACAAAAAAAACCCCAATGTATTTAAATTGATGCAAAGGCCCCAATGTTCAATCTCTAGCTCGCTTCACCTGAGCGTTTCCTTAAGTCCACATTGAATGGTGGAAAGCAGATGCTGAGAGTATATTTGTCTCTACATGAGATCTGTTTTGACACTCTGTTTCTGTAATGGTGAGAAGATGTCAGAGAATAACAGCAGCAGACCTTTTTTCTTCATTTTTCCTTTTCAAAAGAATCATTCTCCATTTGCATGTTACAATTTACATGTACGTTAGCCCACAGATCTGATCTTTGAAAGCAAAGATATGCTGTTCCTGCATTCTCTCTTCTTTGCCCATAATTTTTTCCATTGGAAGCTGCCATGATCAAGAGAAGAGCAGGTTTTGCTGCTACAGTGGAATAATTTCAGTATGACGAAACCAACTATATCATTTGAATAAAAAAAACCCAGATGACTTTTGCTCCATGCTCATTGAAAAACTCAAAAATTTAAGAAGGCTTAAAGACTATTCTCTCTACCTTTATTGTATGCATATAGACATCTAATATATCATCATATATATATATTCCTAATCAAGCAGTTACTAATATGGACCTCTTTCGTTAAAGAAGTTGGATTTTTTTTTTCTAAAGCTTTTTTCCTATGTTCATTTGCTAGCATCCAGCAATAAGCATAAAAAGGGAACCTTGACTAATGCTCTTAGTGAGCAACAGAATACTGTAATAAGAAATAAAACGTAATAGTCATCATAGGAATAAATGAATATTCAGTAGGGAATGTGGAAGCATATATGCTTGAAAAACTAAACATAAAAAGAGATAACAAATATAACTTTAAGAAGTGTGGCACATGATTTGTAACATTTCTACTTTATAACACTCATGTTCAATTACCTCCACTTACGTTAATACTAAAATATCTGGCAAAAAATTAAGGAAATGTTTTAACAAGAATTTTACAGCTTGATTACAGATGAAGGTGGGTAAATTCACAACTGAATTCGAACAAGCAGCAATTTCAGTAACTGATAAGTGTATGCAAATAAAGAATGAGATTTTAACATGCATAAAATTGACTATAATGTACTATTGGGAAATAGCTTTTGCAACAACCACCTAAGGTATAGAAGACTGATTTCAAAGTAGCAAACACAACTGTAGTTGTAGTTTTCTTTCCAATATCAGTTCACAGAAACAATATGCATTATTGTAGTTTCTAAAACATTTTATCTGGAAGGATCTTTATATATTCCTCTTCTGAGCTCGCTCTCCTAATAAAAGGAAAAGAGAACAAACTATCAGAAATCATCTCGAGAGAGTAGTATTTTTTTGCTCTATCACAGAGGAACAGAAGTCCTCTGCATCGGTAGGAAAGAATCTCCTACTACGCGTGTCATGGCTTCAGCTGGGATAGAGTTAACTTTTTTTTACCAGCAGCTGGTATAGTGCTATGTTTTGGATTTGGGATGAGAAACACTTTTGATAGCGCACTTGTCCTTTTAGTTGTTGCAAGGCATTCAAGGCCTTTTCTGCTCCTCCTATCACCGTGCCAGCAAGCAGGCTGGGAGGGCACAAGACGCTGGGAGGGGACACAGCTGGGACAGCTGATCCCAACTGACCAAAGGGCTATTCCATGCCACGTGACACCATGCTCAGTATATAAAGCTGGGGGAAGAAGAAGGAAGGAGGGTACATTTGAAGTTATGGCATCTGCCTTCCCAAGTAACCGTTACGCGTGACGGAGCCCAGCCTTCCTGGAAATGGCTGAACACTTGCCTGCCCATGGGAAGCAGTGAATGAATACCTTGTTTTGCTTTGCTTGCATGCACAGCTTTCACTCTACCTATTTAAACTGTCTTTATCTCAAGCCTCAAGTTTTTTCTCTTTTACTCTTCTGATTCTCTCCTTCACCCAAACTAGGGCAGCTAGCGGGGAGGCAAGTGTCTGCGTGGTTCAAGTTGCCACCTGGCATTAAACCATGACAATGTGAAAAGCCAATAGTAACAGATCTGGAGATTCAGGTACTATAGATTTCTCTTCACAGTTAATTCCTCTGAATTTAGTTTTCTAAATCACTGGAGGCTTTTTACAATTAAAAATTTTACAAAACAAAAAAAAAAAACCACCCCAAAACGAAAAAACAACCCCCACGCCAAAACACCAAATTCATTTATACTAATGCTTTCCCAATGCATGCTTTTTCCTAGTTCATGTTATCTAGTACTTGATTCACATCCAATTCAAATGTCCAAGCACTTAAACTAATTATACTCGTAATTCCAACCATTTTAAAATCAAAACTGTCTTAAAAAACACAATAGATAACTGAAATGTGGTAACAGTCTTAAACTGCCATAATTCTTCAGAGACTTATTTTTATTTTGTGACTCTGATCTCAGAGCATGCTAAAGGTTACGTGTGCTAGCCCCAAGATTTATTTTTTTATATAATTAATTTTCCCCTAATTTTCAGATGACATTTGAAAAAAACTACTTCATTTCCTTATTCTAGTCAGATGACCGACAGTCCCTTAATAATTCCACTCACACTCTCCCTGCTGTTATATCCGTTAAATATATGTGGACATTTACAAGCGACATAGGTGTTTCTTTAACTAAGGCATGCATATTTAACTCGCTTCATCTTTTCTCATAAATTATTCCTTTACTCTCCAAATAACTTTTCATGCACTTTTCTAAACTGACTTCCATTTCTCTAATAAGCATCGATCTTGAAACGTTGATAGATAAGGAGCAACTAAGTCTTGTTGGAATTGACTTCTCGTAAATTACAGGAAGATAGCAAGTATCTAATGTATGGTTCTTAAGGAGTAAATCCAATGCTTCAAAATTTTGGTCACAAGATCAATCTATATTAATTTGTATTCAGTTACGAATGTGAACACTTACATTGAAATTGGATGGAGTGCCAAATACTCAGTGGAATGACATATGCAGGAAAGGATGGTATTAACACTTTTCTCATTTTTAAGTTATTCATTCACAAAGCAGAACTAGTACATATACAGAGAGAACAGAATATTCATATACGTGTACTTAGAAATTTAAAAATATGACAGAAAATAATGGAGAGGGATTCACCTTGGAATAAAAATTGAGCATGCCATATGCAACAAAATAAAGGGGAATCTGTAGAACGGGCTACCATACTCATATAGGCTTAAGATAACTAGCAAAGGTAACAGCGTCTTTGAAAATGCGATGGAACAGGCAAATAATCAACCTGGTAAATTTGTACCCTGACCATTAAGGGAAACTGCTCTATTACAGGAGAAAATCCTGTGCATTGTATATCCTCAATAAAATCTTATGTCAAGTCCACAACTTGTTGGTTTGTAAGCGCTCACAGTTTCAAATAGATTCATTACTTCTTGCCTAAAATGTAAGCTAAGAAGCACAAGAATTTATTTCGTCTCATAAAAAAAATATAAGAACTAAAGAGAATATCACAAGTCTCGCAGCATGAAACAGCTGCAATTTTACAGAGAGGAAAAATGAGAGCTAGATGAAGGACTGAATTTTAGTCATATATCTGTATGGTTCAAAGCACTGTTTTAGAGCACAGATGTCACAATTAATAAAAATGCATGAGATTTTATTCAGATGAAAAATAAGAAATGCTGAACTCTTACTTTCAGATACAATTATGCAGTCAATGTATGCAGCCTGGAGTCGAGTACGGAAATTCTTCCTCATGGAGATACGACTGAAGTAAGTATTACAATTCATGCTAAGATGTAAGCAGCTACGCTGCCATTTAAGAAAAAAGGAGAAAGACTAGATTTTAAAATGCTTATCATTTTTAAGTGAAGAAAACCCAAAACTGTGTTGTAAGAGTACTCTTACTATGGCAAGCTTATTTATACAATTAACCCTAAGAACTGTTACCCGGAAGAAAAGGCTTTAAATATAGTCGCTTTGTACCCCAGGATTTCTTTTATACAATTAAGTTTCTCAAAAATTCTGCACAGCAGCACATGTTCAATTGCACCGAAGTCTATGTTAGACACAACCAACTCAAGCTTGTCAGGCATCTTGCCATCTTAGTAAGCCTTAGGATTCATCATGCCATTTGCGCGTATGCACATATTCTCCTAAGCACACATCATCTTTGTGATATATTTTCCTTATATTGCTGTGTTTGCCTCTAAGAACCTCAAATAAACTATTCAGTATCTATGCCTTTTGGAGGCAATCCTGCATATAGAGAGCTAAAAGTTTTACCATCTTTTAATATTTTTCTTATACTCTTGTCAATAAAGTTACATCACATCCAATCAGATTAAGAAATCACGATGGTAAAACAATGAAATATGGAGAGGTTCACTGAGTGTCTTTATAACAAAAAAGTCTCATTAGCAGACAAGGAGAATGATGGCATTTCTCTTCTGCCATTTCAGTGTGGTTACTGTCTGTGAGTCATTTATAGACCATTAACAAGGGCCAGTGTCTCAGCAGGGGTAAACCGTAGTGAATGAAGCTATGAGATAGTATAACTGTTAAGCATCTGTTACTGAATGTTTAAGTCAGTTATTTCCAAATGGTGAAGTAACTACTGAATTTTGTCTTTTTTTTTTCCCCTCTGATCATGCATGTAGGAACGAACATTCTCAAAGGTACTGAAGTTTGTAATAATTTTTTTAAAGTGACTAAACCCTGATCTGCATTTAGGGATTCAAAATGCAGATGAAAAAATTTACAGTAGAAAATTATGCTGTAACTGATTAGGCTAATTCAACTACTCCAGAGGCATGCATTTCAAATTATGTAGTTGTTCTAATAATCAGAGCAAATGCTAATGTGATCAGTCACAAAAGTGATGCAATCAGAGCACCCTGTTACAGTCACTTTGTTCCCCTTAAGATTTCATCCTCCTCTTTCAAAGATCTGGGAATGAGAGTGACCCACTCCCAAACTTCAGAAGTGGAGACACCTCTGTGCCAGCTTATAATAGATCAGTTATTCACCAACTTGACCTGTTCTGAGAAAGGTCTTTTTCTCTTTCTTGGCTAGAGAAGTAGCTGACAGAAAGATATATTTTAACAGAAGTTTTATAAATTTATACTGCTCTCAACTCCTCTTTGAAGCTCATATACTAATTTCTTCAGGTATACGTTGTGGTTAAACAGTTGATAGCTGCAATTCTTATTTCAGATTTGGGAAAGATAGGATTAAATTCTTCAGAAAGATTTGGGATCAAATGCTGTAGTGTAGACAGAAAAATCTTAAATTTGGGGGGCAGATGAAATCATGAAGAACCTTTCTACCCAGTTTGTTTCTGCCCCTCATCTCTGAGAAGTACTGACTAACTTACACATTTTGAAAACTAAAATAAAATTCGTGATTTGGCTGAAACAGGTCAAGAACAACATGCAGAATTTTAATAAATCTGTAACAGTTTGCCTGAGCAATAGCCATTTTGTAGAATGCTTTGAAGTAATTTTAAATGCAAGTTACTACTGTACAAGATTCCATATAACCTTTTTTTTTCTCCTGTTAAGATAGTCCTTTAGTAGCTTTAGACAGCCACGCTACCTTTTTCAGAATTCATTGCAGTGAAGAGATGTGTGCTGTTCTGTTACAAATTTTCATTTCAGTAACTCTTGGACTTAAAAGATGCAACAGCTGAAGTTACAAAAGATGGAAAATGGAGGTATAAATTTGCTACAAACTCCCTTAAGGTTCAGGGACACGTCTATCAGGTTATGTCTGTCTCTGTGAGGGAGTACTTTCTTATAACCATAATATTACCAAAATTATCAAAGATCAAGAGACAGGTGATAGTGCTCTTCTATCAACATGTGAAAGCCAGCAACTGCAACACTAACACAAAAAAGACCGAGTCACAGAATCAAGCCTCACAAAATCTGTGTGTCATTTGATGCATTTGCTCCACAGAAGGCTAAAACTATATTAGGTACATAAATCTTCATCTGATTAAGAACAAAGCCTTATAAATCATGGATCAACTGTAATTATGAACGCAGAGCTACTTCTATAATGCTGTGTTTTTTCTAGGTGTCTGTCCTCTAATTTATGTAGTTTTCTCTTCCTCTTAGATAGATGAAAGAGGTCTAAACCTTTCTGGTGATCAGAAACAAATGATCATCTTTATGCACGTTATTTATGCCAACAGAGATATTTATTTGTGAGATGATCCCCTACCAGCAGTTAATGCACATGTTGGAAAGCGTATTTTTCAACAACACATAAAAGAGGCCCTTAAAGGAAAAAAACCAATACTGTTGGTAATGCATCAACTACAGGAGGTAAATAGAGGTTTTTTTTCTTTCACTTATGAATATTGTGGTATTCGTAAGTGAAATGTGTATATAGGTTTTTACAAAATAGTAATAATTCTTCAAACAATATAGGCAAATAAGTACCAGAGGGACACCACTTTCTTTTTTAGAAATAGAACAGAAAACGAGCAATACATCTGAAGATTACTGTAGGTGGATTTGGGGTGGAAAATAGGAAACAATAGGTAAATACAAAGTGATTAAGTTTTCAAGGTGAGAGAGACATATTTTTGTGGCAAATCCACTATGAAGATCAGTAACAAGATAACGTTGACACTAAAAAGTAATTTTTAACTTCACGGTTAGAATCTATTGAGATGAACAGAGTTTACAAGTTTTGTCAGTTTCACCTCAAAAAAAAGACCAACCTGTACAGCTTTACATTTGTTTCTTTTGAGTTTTGTTTTCTTTCTGGCCTTAAGATGGGAAAAATGTTGTTGGTTGGTTGTTAAGAGCAAGCGCCTTTCAGGAAATAAAAGGAATGGCCATAAAAACCAATCAGCTGATGTATAAATGTCTAAGTGCCCAACTCTTTTGAAAGGTAAACCATTAAATAAAAAGAACTTTTTTTTTTTTTGGCAAACTAACTAATTATGTTGTTTCAACAAGGTAAAATAAGGATCAGTGGGTTCTGCCCACTGATCATTCCAGAAGAGGTTAAGCAAAGGCTTAAGCTAGTTGTCTTCACTGACAGCTGTTTTCTTTTGAACTTGTATACTAGTTTGACACAATTCCTCCTTTGTCCCCAACACAATCCTGGATTCTGAAATTCCTACAGCCTCAATGGACAGGTAGAACAATACTTCTACTTTATCTACTTCGCTTCTTCCACAGCAAAAAAACCTACAAGTCTTTATCTGGGACTGATAATATTTTAACATTTCCATTAAAGGCACACGTAGTGGGATTGAGCTTGGCTATTTAAATGCCATGTTACGTAATTCCTGAACTAACTGTAGTTTCTGAATATTTAGGAATGGATCAAATCAATGGATTTCCTCCTCATGAACCTGTCCAGTCTACCTTTGAAACCATGTAAAGCATCCACACTAAGTTTTACAGATCTACTGCATATGGTATGAAGAACCATCACCCTTAGCTCAGTGTGCTTCATCTTGGGCATCCCAGTAATCATATTAGACACTGACCACTTAATTCCTACCCATCCTCTTAATTTCACTCTCATCTTTGCAGATGTCTATTACATCATCCCGCAGTCATTTTCTTTATAGCTTGAAGGTTCATTTCACAGATGACAAATCACTTCTTAATCTATAAAAATTCTGCCCTATTAGTTCAATTCAGAAAAAAAAAGCATGGGGAGGGGGGAATGGATTTATAACTACTTTTTCATGGAACAAAATCTGCGTTTTGCATTTCTCTCTATTGACATTTTTTTTTTGTCAAGGAGAGAAGGGAAAAATGGAATATCAATACAGTTTTGTAGGCAGACCTAAAAGCTACTCATCATTCTTAGTCAGTACATATAATTTATCACAATTGGTTAGTCATTCAGTAACTGCTACAAACCTGGAAGGAGTACTTGCCATGCAGCAGCATTTAGCAAAAGCCAGGATTTAGAAACAAATAAGTACGTTTGACAAAACATTCCTATGAAGTAACTAACACAAAGGTTCTTTTATCTGGTTATTGTGATGAAACATGCTTAATATTGGCTGATGCTAGCACAAAAATGACCACAACTAGTCCTACAAAGAAATTTGTCTTGCAGCTCCTATAAACCAATTTGTTCAAGAAGAGGAGAAACGGGAGTTCTCCTTTCATTCAAAACTAAGGTGCACAGTACTAAACTGAGTTATTCTTTGTTTCAGCTAAATATTCCTGCTTTAACTTCACTGAAATGCAACAATGCACTATGTTAAAGAACGTATTTTTCAAAAAAAAATAAAACTCAATAAACTTTCAAAAAATTTATAAGCCGAAACTACAGATCAACTCTTTGTTTTCCTCTTCAAAAATAAATATTTTAGTAGAGGAAAGCATTGAAAGAAATAAAACAAACAAAAAAACAACAGCGTATATCGAGAGTGAAGATAAAACAGATAACACTTGGATCTCACTAGGATTTTAGATTTACCAAAATCTGGAACATCTTGGTCTTTGCTGTTAAGTGCATTGTCGTAAGAAATCAGCAGCTGAACTTAGACATGGTGGGGACATTTCCAGGCTATTTAAATAAAAGATTAGCTTTACTGGCAACTGCAATCTAAAATGATTAAATTTTTTTGTTGTTGTTTTATAAGTTTATCAATGAAGTTTTATTCTGTTCATCACTCTCTAGAAAAAGGACAGAGGCCCACTGAAATTTTTATGTGTATTACAAATTTTTAGATTCACCTTTGGATTTATGCCCAGTCTCTGGTGCTGACTTGATTGAATACTAGTTATTTTTACAAGGTTCAGATTCTTTATGCGACATCCAGTCATTCCTCTTTATAAACACACAAAACATCTCTCAGTCACTAATTTAATGATCTGTGAGTGACTTTTCATGAGACACATACGCACAGGAATAATTTTGTTTGATATGAATCTGCCCCTTTGACATGCTTCTGATAAGTGTCAAGCTAGATATTCCCCTGTATATGAACTAAGTTTTGATGTTCTTATTCAAATTTTATTTGGGCAGAATCTACATTAATGTCACTGAGTAAAAAATAATTATACTCTCCATTCTCATTTTTGTAAATAGAAGCTCTGCACATATGAAGAATGAAGAACAGGATTAAGTAATTATGTCTTTGCTGAGAAGCTACCCAGCACATTAAATAAATTTCACGTGTTAAATGACTTCTACTCCCTCAATGTGGTCTTATGTTCCATTTCTAGGTTTCACTTTGTGTTTCACAGTACTCCTTTTGTATGCTGATGATGGGCTCTTCAGCCTTCAGTAACTGGTGGCTGAGTTCCTAGGTAGAGCAAGACTCAGAGGTGTGTGCACAAGTGTATCAATAATACTCTAGTTAATTTCTGATTCTTACAGGAATACTTATAGATATCTGAAGTATATGAGCAATAAAGCTCAAATTTAACATATTTGAAATATATTGACTGTTAGAGAATTATGACATACTACCCTGTTGCTCTTCTCAAATCCTACTGCAGATTAACCTTTTATTCATCTTACCTCCACCTCAGTAATTGCATATCCCTCTTCTATTGTCTTCATCAACCTCATTTCACAATAACTGGTATTATCACTATAGTCACTAAATTGATCAAACCAAAATTAGAATAATAAACCACTAGTTTTAAGAAATATTTCATGCACTTTGCAACATTTTCACCCCTTTTTCCAAAGAACGCATCTAAGAATTCTGAATTCTATCTTAACTGTAAATACTTTGAATTGAACAAGTGTGAGTTTTAGAAAACACCTACAGCTTGAACTATGCAAAATTATTAACTAAAAGTATTTATAGTGTATCCTGGGCTGCATCAAAAGAAGCATGGCCAGCAGGTAGAGGGAGGTGATCGTGCCCCTCTACTCTGCTCTCATGAGACCCCACCTGGAGCACTACATCCAGCTCTGGAGCCCTCAGCACAGGAAAAGCATGGACCTGTTGGAGGGGGTCCAGAAGGGGGCCACAAAAACGATCAGAGGGATGGAACCCTTCTCCTATGAGGACAGGCTGAGACAGTTGGGATTGTTCAGCCTGGAGAAGAGAAGGCTCCAGGGAGACCTTATTGCAGACTTTCAGTACTTAAAGGGGGCTTATAAGAAAGACGGGGACAAACTTTTTAGTAGGGCCTCTTGCAATAGGACAAGGGTTAATGGTTTTAAACTAAAAGAGGGTAGATTCAAACCAGATACAAGGAAGAAATTTTTTACAATGGGGGTGGTTAAACACTGGAACAGGTTGCCCAGAGAGGTGGTAGTTGCCCCATCTCTGGAAACGTTCAACATCAGGTTGGACGGAGTTCTGAGCAACCTGATCTAGTTGAAGATGTCCCTACTCATTGCAGAGGAAGCTGACTAGATGACGCCCCCCCCCCCAACCCAAACTATTCTATGATTCTATACAGATTGACTGATACACAGGGGGCACATGAAACTTTAAATATATTGTTTCTAGAGGAAGAGACGTAGCAACAAGAAATATATCACAGCCATCTGAATCTGGTTACAAGAACATGGAGCTCAGACATATCTTCAAAAACTTAAGAGGACTATCCTCTAGTAACTTAAGTTTATACTGCCTGTGAAAAACCTTTACTCTGTTTAGTGGTGGAAATACTACAGATTTCCAAGCTATCCAGAAACCTGAAACAAAAGTCTGAAAGCATAAAAAAAAGGAAGTTGACAGTTATAGCAAATGGAAAATGAGGTATTAAGAGAGTATGATTTTGGTCAAAATGCAGTTTTTAGATGATGACACGAAACACTATAAAAAAATTATAGAGAGTACTTAACTAATACATCAGGAAAATTATTACAAATGTTTCATATCTCAAAACAATAAAAATGTGGCATCTGTGTGATACAAGAGCTTCATAGAAGGCTTATAGATCCAAGGCTTTTTCTACATAAAGTAGAAGGATTTACCATGCATGAGATGTCCTAAAATTGCTTTACACAACACCAGTCTTCCTCAGACCCATTTTCCAATTTAAAAACAAAAATGAAGAAAAAAAAAAAAGATAAAGCAGTGTAGAAGAGATGCCTTCTAGTTCAGCTGCCCTGTCTTTCTCCACTCCTATCTATCATCAAACATCAGTGAAGATTTAAATCGTGGATCTATTTATGTATTTTTTTAAAGGAAAACTGCAACATTTTGGATAACAAAACAAAAACTGCTGTGCTGGAAAGTATCTCAGACAACCTTAGAACATACTTTTGCCTACTAGTCTATGGAATCAGCATACTGACCATGATCATACGAAGAATCATTTAAGGGTTTATTTTTTCTGAAGGCAATACTAAAGGTTCCTGCTATGTTACCTGATAATTTATTTTATAAGGTAAAGCAACTACCTTGTTCTTTACAGTCAGTAGAAAATACTTATTTATCTAGGCTTCCTTAACAATTGAAGGAGAAAAGTAGCAACTTAAGTGATATTTATCCTTTCTTGAGATAAAATGCCTGAAACATGTCAGATGAACAATCTCTAGAAGCGTGTACTTACTTCCACTTACTGTAAAAAGAGCTTAGGTAACAGGCTTGGATGCAGACATCTACATTAGAGGTACCTGAAGCAGATGATCTGAATCGCAGTCTTTTGCATCAGGTTTTATATCATATTATAAAAAGTACTACCTATAAAAAACTCTTAATCAGTTATTCTTCATAAAATGTCTAAAACCCTCTGACAAGTTTTCCAAGTAAAAACTATCATTCTGTGTAACCTAAGTCTATAACAGCACCTCTAATCTGCTTTAAGTTAAGTTGCTATTATTCGTGTACAGGTCACAGAGCTGAGTGGAGGTAGTAGGTTTTGCCATGAAATCATCATACCCTTGATATGCTGACTTTCATGCATTTATTTTGGTTTTTTGCTTTACTTATGAAAACAGAAAGACTTCAAGACTGGAAGAAATTTATTTTACTTGCAAAACCTGCTTTATAAATGCTGATGTTGTAAAAGCTGTAATAGAATTGTTTGCTACTCCTATAATTTTAATCTTAGCCAAGATTAAAGCTATTGTATGCATTACTACATAAATTCTAACTATAGCAAAAGACAAAGACTATCATCTGATACTGCTCTTTCCCTTTATCCACAGATCTTCCAGAGTCCAATGAATTTCTTTGATACAACTCCCACTGGCAGGCTAATGAACCTTTTTTTCTAATAATATGGATGAATTGCATGTGAGCATTCCATTTCATGCTGAGAATTTTTTGCAGCGGTTTCAAGTCTTCTTTATTTGAGTCAAAATAGCTTTTGTTTTTCCTTTTCCGCTAATTGCAGTTGCTATCACAGCTATTATTTTGGAGTTTTTTCTTTTTAAGTAAGTTGATATACTATTCCTTCAAGATATTTTAAGTGATTTGAATTATCCTTTTTGTTTGACTTACAGAAGTTTACAGCGTATGCTTTTATATTTTATTCTTAAACTTCAGTTCTGCAGATTCTTTTGTAAAGGCTTATCAGAAGCTGAGAACCAAGTATCTTAAATAGCAAGCACATCCAGCATGGCAAGCTGTCAATTATTCTCTGCTTTTCGTATAAAGGGCTGCATTCAGGCTTTGGTTAAACCATTTTTTCCAAATATAGCCAAGTCTCTTCATCTGTGCAAAGTGTTACCGCAGAGGTACACGTCAATCACTACTGCCTGTTCACCCAGAGTCCTACAGCTAGCAACAAAGATCCAGAAACAGGCCAGGCTAGCAGGAATGGCAAATTGAAGTGGCTGGAAATTCTCTACTGTAGCACATGATAGAGAACATCCAGCAATGTAAGAATTTAGAACATTCAAAGACGCTTTCTCACATTCAACCACGACTCCAGAAACCCCAGTGTTTTGTTTTGTTTTGTTTTGTTTTTTCCAAAGGCATATGCTTGATTAAATGTCAAGCTCCTCTGCCCTTCTGACAATATCAATTAAAGCATTTTCATTGTTTTTCTTGTATGTTTTGTCATACTTCAATATTAATAATATATCACTAATGAAAGGACACAACATAAGAGAGATTTTGCAAGGGTGAGGATCTTGCATTATTTTGTTACTAACGCATTATGATTACTGAAACATGACGGGAGATTATGAATATGAAAAGTGTATTAGAAACATTTTTCTATGATAAAAACTTCAGGGAGGAGAAAGTAGGTACAGAAATAGCAAGTGTGGCCACAGTTTTCAACTGATTAGTGACCCAAGACAACCTGAAGGGGAACTAATTCAAATACTGGTAGGTACTCCCTCAAACAGGCTTTTACAGGTGTCTTAAGCTAGACTCCCTAAAATGGTTATTTGTTAACTGCAAGTCAGAAGGCTGACCTAACTTTCTACTACTATGCCAAACCTAGATAAAATTGACATGACTCTGGTCAGGACATACAAGGACTACTTTCTTGTAGGTTTCAGGGGGGGCAAAATATTTTAAAAGTTAAAAGGAAGAGATAAGGCCATAGTCTCAATTTTCTCTAAATTGAAAGCAGGACTCAGCTAAGAAAAAGCAAAACAGAGGCTGCAAGAATATAAGGAGTTCTGCATTCTAGGAACACTCAGGCAAAATCATATAGCACAAATCATCTCAGAGCTGTCAGTGCACACACATTGCAAAGTTTCAGTTCATATCACCCGCATGAGCCAGCATCATTACCAAATTATCAGCTGTGATTTACACCCAGTGGTTTTACTGGCACGTGGAATTAGTACATTTTGTTTCTATTGCGTTGCAGGTTTTTTCTGAGAACTATCAAGAACTAAAAAGAATGAAAAATATTAGCAGGTCTCGTCTACCATCTCATATAGCCTCCTCTGTGCAAGGTCTCTGTGTAATTCATGCTAATGACAGAAAAGATGACTGTATCAACCAGTGAGACAAACGCAACTCAACATTCTGTGTTTCATTTTTGCTTTAATTTAGATAGGGAACACTGCCTTTAAATTCAGCTGATTGTGGATATTGTAGGCTGATATCCCCACTGACTTTGATGAAACCTCGGCAGGGTGATAAAAGAATGTTTCCATCAAAGTTACCATGCTGCACAAGCAGCAAAGATCCTACAGCTTTTTATATTTAGGAAATGAGCAGCCACAGGAATGTTACCATTTCCCACTACAAACCCTCAAAAGAATTTAACAAACACCATTAAATCCAATCTCACTGTCCCAATTTTTAAACATAGCAAATACATTTACTTTTGAGTTTTAAGCAATCTCTAGAACCCTTTTAAAGAGATATGGATCAATGACTCCCAGTAGTGGGTTCTGAAAGCAACAGATACTGCTATACCTATCCTCAGGGAAGCTGTCTCAAAGACAGTGAGCAGGTTTGTCCATCCAGGACCCAGCACACAGGGGAGAAGAGAATGCATTGCATGGCATTTGCTTAAACTAGTAACCAGTGATCCACTAGGCTAATTAAAACATACTGATCTAACAGGATTCTAAACAGTGAGATATCAATATAGTCAAGGTATGCTGTGCAGACCAGAGACACTCTCATTGCTGGACAGAAATGTTAAGTCGGATAGTTCATATCCACACAAAGGTCTGACTGAGGATCAGTGAAAGGGCCCTAAACTGCATGATTACAATTAGCTGTAGTCCCTTTATACTTGTAAAATCTCAAATTTGTACATACTATGCCCCTTTGAGGACTGTGGATCCTATCCAAATACAATGAAGAAATCACATATCCTTTTGCCAATATAAGTGAAATTTATAGATGCCTATCCATTTCAGCAAGACAGGATTGTTCTCAAATTTACAATCTCCAGAGTTCCTTGGCTAAACTCTTGTCTAATCTGTATACAGAAATGGAAATAAATTACATACAAAATTATCTTTTCTACATTTGAACAGATTTTAACTTTGATTTCCATGCTTGCACAGAGTTTATCTTTCAATATGTGTACTGAAGTAAAGTTTACCCACCAATCTGTTAGACTTTGTAAACAATGGGTTTATTACCATATCAAATATTAGTCCTTTCGCATATGCATGTTCAGTAAGAAGAGAAAAGATCAAGTATGCCAAAGAAGAGTGCTTCTCAAACGGACAGGGTTTAGCTGGAAACACAAAGCATCTTTTAGAAAAAAATATTCCCCAAGCGGCAAATACCAATCCAAATACTTTCATCACACAGGAGCATAGTAGCAAGAACACCTGACCTGCCAGATTCTCTTCAGAACATAGCACTTCCCTAAAAAAAAATGCAGCAATCCAATCTGATTCTTCAGAAGTTCATAATCAACATGCCTGCTTCAGTAAATGGCGCTTGCACGGGACTTCAACATTTGACATGAAACTTCTACTTAAGGTAAAAACTGTTTTATATGAAACTGAATGTTCATTTTTGCTTTGACTTCAGGTTAAAAGAAGTTAACTAATGAAAATGCCAAACATGCTGTTATTCAACTGTGCATTATTCTGGTTGGCAGTTAGAACGCGTATCCTCATGAGCTTTGTGACTTTGACTGTAGCATTATTGGTTGTTTTGACCTCTCCTTTCCTAAGTGCTGCATCAAAATATTTGACATTACCTTACACCATCCAGCTAGAACAAATTATTCACAGGTTAACCTTGTTAAACTATGATGTTATATGTAATTTTCTTATTCTACTGTTTATACTATGCTGTTTAGTATACTGTTTAGCCACTGTTTATACTACACTGTCCAAGACTTAAATTTTCTTGGGCCACATTCTATCTTACTTATATTCAGACAGCATTTTGCAGGCATCCCAAGGTAGAGCAACAAAAAGGAGAGAGGTAAAAATCTATACTTTAGAAAGAGCTCTTGAACAATACAATATTATACATGTAGCTAATCTGTATGCCATTGTTACTGAATATGTATTTCATTTCACATTAATGCCCTTCTATAGCTTGTTAAACTCACTTGTACTATCTTTTTGAAATGAGATTGGGAGTATTTTACTAAGGGTAAAGCAGAGACTCTATTTTCTTTTTGTATCTGTATCATGTTTAGTACAGCATGCCCCAAATCTGATTACTTTCTTTGTGTATTGTTAAATAATAACAATAAAAAAAAGTATCTGTTCTAAACATAGGTGTTTAGACTATGTAAACATAACGCAGGGTTTTTTGAATGCGTAAGAAAAAAATGAATCTCAGTTTGCTTCACTGCATAAAAGGAATTAGAATTGCTTCCTCCATGATAAATACAAGTGTGTTATTTTTATCTTAAAAATCATAATTGTACAATCTCAGGTTAGTGCTTCAGTTGGTGGGGTTTTTTAAAAATAATTTTTCAGTCTGAAAATATTTCAAGTCATAATAAAACCCTGATATGCAAGAAGCATTCTTTCCACTTAGCCATTTTACACCTCAGCCTTATTTCTATTTAAATATGTATATAAAAATATATTTTTATATATAATATTATATATATAAAATTTTAAATATATATTTAAAATTCAAACACCTACTAAAAATTAGCACAGAGAAATAAACACACTATAGTAGCATTATTACTTGATTGTTGGTGCAGTTACAATATATACATTTAGTTAAAATTTCACACTAAATGTACTGTTTATTGCATTTTATTAACTACACAATATCTCCTAAAAGTAAGATGAGAGGCTAGAAAAACACAGGACTTCACATCAAACTGTGAAAGATATTCGTGTAGCTACTGCAGCTTGGCAGTGTCCACAGGCAGTTCTAATAGCTTGGAAATTGCCTCGGGGCCTATCACTGAATTCTGTTGTTGATGAGCTTTTATATTGCTTCATTCTTAAGCAGCCTTTTACTTTGATGAGTCGCTTTTCTTTCCTCAACAGAGCTATCACAGATAAGAGTGAACAAAAGGTGATTTTCCAATAATTATATCAGATTTTTTTTCCGGTTAAATTACAGCTGAGTGGACTTCTCATGGTGAGTGTGAGAACAGGAACTGAGTCAGACTCAAAATTTACTTCAGTTGAAGAGATAACGGAGCATGCCTTGGTAAGAACTACCTATAAACATGGCAGCAAGACTACAGTTCCTATGTATCAGTTTCCTAATAGTTTCCTAATATCTTTTAAATTCTGTTAAAAAATAATAGCCTTATTAAAGACACTGTGCATGCATTAAATAATATACTCCACCCCCCACTTCTGAAATGCATTCCTGAGACCCCAAAACACTGAGTCACTGAAATCTCCCAAATGCTGGCTGAGTCAAAGAGAAATTATAATTAAAAATTATCAAATGAAATACAGAGAAAACAGTTCTACAGTTCTCACAGGCCTAAATATTAAGTTTAATGGTCAAGAAACTATTGGTATTGTCAATAACAGTCATAACCTCACGTACAATATTATTCTTAAACTGAATGAATTACGAGGATCAAAATTACACAGCACAAGTTGCCTAAATACAGAAATTGTTTAAACAAACTGAAATTCACTGCTGATTGCTCCAAATCCACTTAATGCTTCCAGATGCCAATATTTGCCCTGTTTCCTTTATGGCAGGGATACACGGATTACCAGCCAAGCCGCTGTCATCTGCACAGACAGTAATAGTCACGCTCTGAGCAGCTAGCAAGAGAACTCACAGGAGGACCAGGTTTAGCAAAGGCTCTCTAGGGCTTCCTCGTTTATTTACAGGACATTTGTTCAACCAAACTGATACACACAGACCAGCAAAGCCGCCACACAGACCAGCAAAGCCGCCAACTATATTCCCTTTGTGCAGCTTGCAAACTCCATGCAAACGAAACCATTATTACATTTATTCTTCTGATTTTTGCTTATCCTCCCTCAGGGCTTGCAGGTCCTTTTCAATTTTTGAGCCTCAGACGACATAGCCAGAACAGCCTGCTTCAGATCAGGGAGGCCCTCTCCACTGAAAACCTTCTCCTGACAGTTAGCACTTCAGTCTAAAAAGGAGCCCGGCTTTACCCTATGGGGTTGGCTGGTGAACAGTGTACAGTACAATCATCTCCAGGAAACAGCAAGTGACTCATATATTCATCAAAGCAGCACCATTTCTAGTCTGGTACAGATACTGTTGAAGCAAATTTCTGTTGCTGGATACTCAGGAGGAGGTGGAGTGCAAGGAATAGAGAATTTTTACATTTTTTTATTTATTTAATCTATATACTTTTCTAATTTTGTCTCTGAAGTGTTATAAGGCCATGGAGGCAGTCTTTTTAGAAGTACAATTTATCTTTTAAGTCTCAAAAGGCAGCAGTATCGTTTTAATGCAGTTCTGTTTAACACTGTATTTTTATTTTTGGTTTTCTACTCATACTAATCACCTGAAAGATATGCTACATGTTACTTACTTAATAATTTACTTTATCTATCCATTAGGAGCTACGGGAGGAAAAGTCCAACTTCAACAAAATGAAAATTCCTCAATTATAAATCAAACACCCAAAGTCAAACATAAGTGCTAGAAACCTACTGCATGTATCAGATCAGTTCTCAGCCTTAGTTTCTTCATGTCCAGAATTTGACAAACAGCACAGACCAGATTTACTTAACTTAAACTCCAAATATCCAGAATACTGAGTCCTTTGCTTTCCCATGGAAGACCATCCTCCACACTTCAGTTTTTCTACAATTCCTGTGGACAGAGATTCTCAAAAGCTAAATTTGAGGCAACATCTCATGACAAAACACTAACACAGCAACTCTGAACATCCAAGCCTCTCCCACTGTTCCAGCAAGCAGACATTGTTCTTTTAGCTTCCCTCTGCTTCCAATCAAAATGAACAACTACACCTACTCCATATTCTCAGGCTTTTACAGAGATTACCAGACTTCTACTCACAGAGAGCCAACAGGAATACACTAGCCATTAAAAAGACCTGCTCCCATTAATTTATAAAGCAGGTTTGTTGCCTTATCCCTGTTTCCCCCCAGGATTCCAGATACAGAAAACTTTGCTACTGTTTAGCGCTTTCCTATGTTTGTAATCAGTATTGTATACTCTTACAGTGACCCAAGGGGCTGGAACAGTGTGAAACTTGTTTTTTTTAATAAACCAATACCCAATTCCTTTATGACTTAAATAGTCTTTCATTAGCTAACCTCACTTGACCAGGCTAATTGGCATAAAAGTTACACATCTGTGTGTTTAGGTCTATATGAATAAATGTCAACAATGTCAGTGCTAATTAAGTGCATATCAAGAGCTATCGTTCCACTACTCAAAATGTAAATTTCCCCTCAAAAGGAATTGTAAATAAGTGGTTACTGCTTTACACTGCAAAGAATTGTAATTGGGCAAGCCTTTGGAATCAAAGAGCCTAAGTCAAAGAGCCTTTAGCAAGTCACAGTTGGGCTGAAGAAGAAAATAAGTATGGATACGCTGATTTTTTCCTTATTAATAGTCAATATGATAGATTACACTTCATTAGCAAATTCATTTCAAAAAGGAATCTAATGCAGCCCCCAAATCCTGTCTTGGTTCTAGTTTTTTTTCCACATGTGCCCAGATTTTGAAAATCACTGACACCTGTGTTTGTATAGATACAACTGGAATCAATTAAGAGAGTAAAAACCCTCAGTTCCAACTTCAGCATTTAAATGAAGTCCAACTTTCATAACTAAACTCAGCAGCTGCCATTGTGACAGTCAATGCCAGGTTTTTAAGAGTTCAGAATATGATTTTGCTGAGTTCTTTTGAAAAGAAGCTATTCTTAGCCATCTGTCTTGCTACAGTGCTAGAAGCTTCCAAGATAAAATACAGACTGAAATGGTCTTGCTTTACCCTTGTAAGTTGTTACACTAAAATCTGCAGGACTCTCTACAACCTCAAGCAGATAAAGGCTCCATCAATATCAGATAAAAGCAGCAAATAAAGGACTAGGATATGAATGACATTTTTGACTCTTCCTCCTGTATAACCACTTGAATCATCCTCAGTTTGTGTGACTGCATCCCAGCACAGAACTGATGCATAACAATCTACAAATTATTTTTTTTTTTAATGTAAACAAACCACATCTAGATAAGCAGATAAGCAACAGGATTTTAATGTCACCTTAACTGAATGAGAGAAGGAAGCTGTTCCAGGATCAAAGTGAATACTGGTTTCAAACTCTAAACAAAATTGTCTATTTTTCACCAAGGTCAAAGGCAGCATACAAACAATACTATTTAATATTAAACATCACTTTTCAAACCTAATCTTTTCACACAGAATAAAACATGTTGAGCATCTGCAATTTTATTATTTTTTTTTAAATATCACTGACTTCAAAGTGATTATTAGCTGCATCAGGTTTGTCCAAATATGTTTTGAGATTTTAAGCCAAAAATTCTGTGAGACTTATTTTGGTATTTGCAATCAAAAATATTTACGATACTTCAGCAGAAAATATTACGTAAATTTCTGTATTATTTAAATGAGCCGTAGTAATCGTACAGTCACTGCTATGGAATTGTTCTGTGCATGATCAGAAAGTCTCTCTCTCTCTCTATTCACCAAACACCAGGATCCTGCTCTACTTCCAGAGCTGGGTATTTTTCAGCCACTAGGTGCTGCTCTCGTTAGAGGAAACACAACATTCTAATCAAGAAAAAGAAAACTCGGTGACCATTTCATGACATGAATGTGTAGTTCCAGTATTTCAGCTATTTCCTTTGTAAACCAGCTTCTTTTAAAACTCTAACCCAGGTTTGCATGAAGATTGTTTCTTTTAGTCTGCGCTGTGGCAGATTTTTCATGAGATGCTAAGAACAATGACATGAAAACTGATTGTGCTCTCACACTTTCTTGCTTGCATTACAACATGCTGAAAACCTTTATCTTTATATGGAATTCTGATATCTTAAAAGGAGTTAGCAACTTTGTATGCACTGAGTTTTTAAGCAAAAAAATTACCCAATCTACATTTTTAGAGACTATATAACTTTATTAGAAAAAGTCATCTAAAGCAGTTTCTTATCTCTTGCCAGTTTCAATTTTTATGTAAATTCAATGGAAGTCCTTAATGTCATTCCAGCTTTTTCATTTTCTCATCAAAAATTCTTCCCTGTTAGAATTCAGTGTACATAAAAAGAAGCATTTCCTAGCTTAATCAGATAGCTTAAGGAATGACAGATTTAATAACTGGCAAAGAGCATGGGTAATGTAACATTGTCTTCTGGGATAAAACCACGACACAATTAAAAAAGGAGCAGACCATCTTCCTAACATGGTCAAATAAGAATGATTTCTCACTTTTGAAAAAGAATCTTCACACACTTGTCCCATCCAAACTGTACAGTAAAAAGTTAGATAAGTGATTTTTTTTTTTTTTTCAGATGCAGTTATTGGCATCCATCTGTCAAAAATCAAACTCCACGTTTGGCACTGAGAACAAAATCATCTGTCCCAATAATCATCTCAGAGAAGGTATTTATCACTCCATAAACAAAAAATAAATATATTTTAATAAAGTAAAACGAACCCGTGACTCTGTCATGGAACCAAATATACTATTTCTGGGTTTTTTTTATGAACACTCATAATATCCCATCTCTGTGTTTCCCCAGATTTGGGACACTTCTCCTGTTTATATATAAAACTAAGTTCTAACATAATTTTAAATTACTGGCCATAACTTAAATCTGAGATCCAAACAGGGATGCATCAGTATATACATACATATATATATATATATATATATATGCACAGATCCATATATTAATGTGTGTGTACATATATATATATATAGAGAGAGAGAGAGCTAGATCATATATATCAGAATAGACTTATCAGGTATATGAACTAAGATGTGAATTAGAATTACACAGTCTCTGCATTTAGAGTAAAAGTTCCTTGGGGCTCAGACTGCATTTTACTATGTATACATTTAGTGTGTGGAAAAACAAAACAAAATACACCACAAAGTGCAAAAATTCTTTATTAATATTTGGTTAATAGCACTCTGAATCCAAATCATAACCCAGAATTGTCTCCAGTCTGTGCTAGCTCCTCTAAATCTAATTTGTACAAAATGGAAGACCCTAGTTCTTGACTGAGGTGACACAGTATGGCAGGGCTTGACAGTAAATGGGACTGTTCTTGCCCAAAGAACTATGGTCTAAACTAAAGACAGATAATGGGTAAGAGATAAAAGAAAACAGAGAGGTAAATAACTGGCCACAAATCACCTTAAGAGACTAGCCATCAAACTCTATATGCCGTGTATTATTTCATTGTTTTTTCCACTGGTTTTGCCTCGCCTTACATATTCATGGGAGTTATAATCCAGATATTTTGTATATTATCTAAATATAATCCCACTGTAATATTCTAGGATAACAGAGTTTTAAACACAGTAACTTTGTCCGCTGTTACTCAGTCTAAAACTATATTACAGTTTGTTGGCTCCAGAAGAGCTTGTGCGTGTCACCAGTTTATTTTAAGACTGCATTTTGGGCTCAGGAGAAGAAAATGTCAGATTGTAACCAGACAAGCATCAGGAGTAAGTACAAGTAACAGCAACAATAGGAGTGTTAAATGGGGACACAGTGTAATTCTTTTTGTATAGCAACTGCATTCAGTACCATCCTTGCTACTTCATAGAAACAAGGCGAGCACAGTGCAGAAAACAATCAAACTCATTTCATTTAGTCACTTGAAATGCACAGTATCTTCCAAAATGGAGATTAACATTTCATTTTATAAAGGTGGGCAAACAAATAGTAATGCTACGCCTGCAAGCTATATGCTGCTAAAATTGTATAGTTACAGTACCTGTAATCTATATAATAAGCTGTAACATGATAACTGAATGCTTTGGGGTTAGCATCCACAACACCTGGCCTAGAGCCCCTAAGCAATAGCAAAAACAAGCAACCCCATCCCCAAATTGTAACAAAGCCACGAAAAATCTGTACTGTGCCAGCTAGATATTTTCCTGCAATGCATATCTGTGCTAGTAGAACTCCCTAATGATCATACATTTATATATTAATAAAGGTGAGCTTTCACTGATCTATTTCACTACATCAACATAAAATGCAACTTTGCTGGTGTGTTAAATCCACGTAAGAGGTTCTATGGGATCTAGTACACCAGCAACCCAGTAGCAGGGACACAACTTTAGATTAAAAAGTCATAATCACATACTAGAAAACTGTAAATGTTTTTTCAGCATATAAATTACCTGGAGTGTTTGTTTCCAGAAGCCAAACAAAGTACTTTCTGAACAGAACTTCAACTAATTCTGTGTGTTTCTCTCAACAATAAACAGGTCTCTACCAGGCAAGAACAATTTAAAGCATTTCAGGATATCCAAGGCAGCTGCTTCAAGCCCTCACCTGAATTCAGATTACCATCATTCTTGAGTAAACTAGAAGCAGCAGTGTATACACCTGTGCTGTTTCTGCACAACCTTCCAGAAGGAAAATTATCTGATGGTCAGATAAATAAATCACTGCTAAGATAGTTTTGTGCACTAGAAATCCATGAGAATGTCACACCAAAGGCTGAAGTTAGAGGACTGTGAATAACTTAAATAATTTGATTACCAAAATTTGTCTTTCAATCATCCCAGAAGCACCCTGTGTCCCCCACTGTCTCCTACTACAAGGGGAACAGCTGTGCACATTCTCATGTTACACACATTTAATCCAGGACACACAGCAAACAGTTTTGAGGTACACTGTTACCAGGGTTTTGCCTCATTTCAAACTTCTAAAATGAATTTACATTTGGTAACGCCTGAACAGCTATCTGATATGCAACAGAGGTATAATGTGTCTCTCTAATTCACTTTTGATTGATGTTGCTGAGCCTATGGGAATAGGAACCATATGGCTGTGGATGCGAACAGCTTTAATACTGTATTTATCCCTGTTTACTATGTTGAAGTGGCAGCTATACCCCATTTGGACAAGAAAACTGGAAAGCGCTGTTTGGGACTCCTTAAAGTGCTTCCTTTCCTAGCCTCTACGTTCTACTCTGCAAAGAACTCCTCAGAGGGATCTGTCCTGTTCTCATATCCATACAGTATTAAATGTGTTTGAGAGCATGGTAATAAAATAAAATGAGCATGTCAAAGTCCTGTTGGTAAAAAGCCTCATTCTCACATACTTCACCAAAATACAGAACAACATGGGTTTTGAGATTTAATCTCATCACCTCTCTGGGACTTTTGTTTGTTTGTTTTAAATATACCTAAATTTGAGAAGGATGGCCTCCTTCCTTATCCCTTGTACTCTACCCTCAAGCCCCTGTACCCGTCTTATTTGAAGCAGTTCATTCTACCCTCAATCTTTGAAAGAACCATTTGCTGCTTCCAGGATCCTCTTATACAAAATAATAAAAGTCACACCTATAAAACAGAGCTTTTGTCATGACCAGCCTCACCCATTTAATGACTTCACTGGTGCCCACAATTGAAATGGTCTGTATTTCCCAGCCACCGTGTACTATCACCTGAAGTTTATAAGTGTTTTGTTTTGTTTTTTTAAAATAAGGTTTGTTTTTATTTTAGCTGGGATTGTTTTGTTGCTTTTGAGTGCAAGAACATTTGCATGAAGAGAATGGAGCAACAACGAGCTGATTCAGTAACTAACTGGAGACCCTTCCAAAGGCTCATTATCAAGTAAGAAAGCCTAATTATCACTGGAAGTAACTGCTGATTGCAACTCATAACTCAAGATTTTCACCTCATCTATTCACATTTTCCAACATTTGCCTTCAAGCATGTGATGAGCTCACAAAAAAAAAACAACCATGGAAGACAGCAGGTAGCAGAGACATAGGAGTAGAGTGTTTTTTTGTTTGTTTGTTTGTTTTTTTATAAACAGTGACACCATTCATGGACATGAGACAAGTTATTTCATCCAACTCTAGATGGCTTAGATTTTCAAATTAAAAGTTATGTACTAATATAAAGCCTTCTTAATTAATAATCTAACAAAATTAGTATATCTAACATCCATAAATCCTACTATTTCAGAAGTTTTTTACTCTGCTCTTTTGATCAGATAATCAAAATTGTGCAAATTATCAGAACTAGGAAACACTTGGGGCTTCAGGCATTCATTCTATATCCATTAAATGTAGTATTAGTCCTTCAGTCACATTGTGTCTGTAACACTACATGAAACATAAAAAAGGTGGTTTTCTTGCGCTCCACTGGCAAAAGAAAAGGTCAGGCAAAGAGGGAGAAAGGTGTTTTACACTTCTTTCTTGCAAAGACAAGCACACAAACAGAATGCAAACTCATGTTTTTTACCCTAAGGTAAAAGAATATATATATAAAATGCAGATTGTCAGCAGTTGAAATTTAAGCAGCTAGTACCTCTACAAACACTTTTGGGGCAGTGAGATGGGGGGTGTGTGGCTAAGGTAAAAGAATATATATATAAAATGCAGATTGTCAGCAGTTGAAATTTAAGCAGCTAGTACCTCTACAAACACTTTTGGGGCAATGAGGTGGGGTGTGTGTGGATATGAGAATCTCTATGCCCTGCACATTATTACTCGATGAATTTATTATGATCACTGTTATTGTCAGTGAAGCACAATGTATTCCAAATGAATTAATGATGCAATGGGATAACTCAAAATGTTCTGTCAACCCCAACATTGTTCATTTCAGATAGGAAGGACCAATTCTTCTGCACTCCAGAACGCTGTTTTTAGCTCAACTTAAATGACATACTCAGAGCCAGCTCTCTTGTTATAATTATCTCTTCCTTTTAAATTATTTTGACCTCCATAAAAGTCGGTGCACATCTCAGGAAGCTGCCCAGCTGGAGGCAAGAGGATTGTTTAGAAAAGGTAAAAACTGTGTAAAAAGGCAAGCAATTTAAAGGAGCTGTTTCCCCTAATCTCCCATTTTCTACTGGAAAGATACAATAAGCAACAGCCTGAGGTTAGTTTTGAGTGATGTGTCCCACTCACTGTTGCCAATGGAATTCCTTGGTTCCTATTTTTAATCACATGAAGAAAATTAAAATTCCCCCCAGACTTTCCTCACTGGTCAGCCCTAACCAAAGAAAAACTATTAACCTGACACATAGCTCATGCCTTTTTTTGATGTAACTAAACAATCCATTTTTTAAATTCTACATAACGTTGAAAACATCTTATTAAAATACTACTGGAGAATTCTATCTAAAGACCAGGCGCTTTGATATTAGGAATAGACAAGCTAGATCTTCAGCTTTATAATTTTTTTGGGAATCTCTTGTCCTTAGTCTCTATGGCAAGCCATATTACATTAGAAGTCTGCTTAAGCGATTATTTGGAAGGTAAAGCTCTGCTTAGTGGTAGGATGTATAGCAGAATCTAATTTCTGGTAACTTGAACTGCGTGGTGCTTTATTTTTAAAGCAGCCACCACAAAGTAACGAGACATCACGATACATTCTATATCCTTCAGAACTAGGTAAATAGTAAACATTTTACAAACAAATGGAGAGAGCTGCTATGCGATACGTCAAGAGTATCAGACAGAAGCATGTTCCAAAATAAATAAATAAATAGGATCGAATTCTGAGAACTTCCTTGCATCAAGTCATGATTCTACAGCGTAAGTTTTCGGATTGGACATTCAAGAAGGTGAAGATACTGTGATACAGAGATGTGTAAAAGCTTAACTTCCTTCCCTTTTACAATACAGTTGAGAAACGATAGGCACAGACAAAGAGGATGTAGCAGCAGACTAGGAGAGAAAGCTCAGACAGAATTACAGAAAGAAAAAGTGAGAGAATCTGTAAATTGGACTGGAATAAAACAACAGAGTTCCAGTCACAAGAAGCATAATTTTGAACTGTATCCAAAAACGAATAGGGTGACAGTGTCAATGTTGGACATAGGCTATAGTACAGCTGTTGAGTTGGAAGAAGCCACAAATGCATTACCACTGTCTGGAGTAGTAAAAGAATGAAAGACGACAGAAGGAATAAAAGGCTCTGAAGATACATCTTGGTTAGAAACAGCACAATTTACTGCAGCTACCAATGATTTGAGAGAGACATGCAGCAATATGACCTTGTTATAAAAGACTTTCCTCCATAAAATAGAAAGTGAGACCAGTGGCTGGGACCCTGTACAACAACCCCTCTTTTCAAGCATTACTACGTTCACTCTAATAATTTATTAAATACATAAAGACAGGCAGTTGACTGCTGATGGAGAAATTGAGGCACTGGTCAAACTGATTTGTTCACAGTTTCCTCCTTCCTCTTACTGTTGGATGGTTAAAGATCACCTTGATTAAACATTTGTCAGAGATAGTACAGGCATACACAAACTCTCTCAAAGCATATGACCACATAAGATCTCCTCCAACTTTATATTTCTAGGGTGCTAAACTACGACAGGTAAGAGGCATCTCCTTCCTCAAGATTTCTTTTTTTTTTTTTTTTTTTTTTTTTTTAAAGCTTCACAACTGCAATAAGATTCACAGTCCGCGTTGCTAAGTACAACAGTTGGTAGTTGTATATATTCAAGTTACCATGCTTTTTCAGAGGCGGAGATGGGTACAGCAGAAACAGAATTGCCATTTGTAAATCTGTCTAGGAAATTTTTAGGCAAAAATGTTTATGCATGTGTAAATAGTATATAGAGGTCTGACTAGATCAGTTAAGAATTTAGTGTGTGGAAAAGAAAAATGAAGAAAAAGCCACCTTTTAAAACAGAAAGTACTATCTTTCAAAATGTTGTAAGCTTCAGCTAGAACACATACCATCAAATTCATTTTTCCGCTCTGTGGAAAATTCTGTCAAGGGCATAGAACTTTGCCTATAAAGTGCACTGTTTTAAGATGACTGAATCCTCCACACTGATTATTTTTTTCTCAGACACTTTAATCTTTTGACCACCAGATAAGGACATGTGCTGGAAGACCGTATCAACATTGCTGAATGTTTTTTTCTGCTTCTTTTTGAGGCAGAGTGAATGATCCCTTCACAGAACTAAAGGGAAAAATATCTGTATTTCTATTTTTCCTGATGTTACTTTATAGCTTAAAAATATAGTATCACTGAAAATAAATTCAAAACACTTATTGAGCAATAATCTTACTGTATTGGATGGGTTTCCTGATGGACTTAAAATCACAACAGGCAAAGCAACACAATAAAGGAAAAAAAGCATGTATTTCCAGGATTATTTATACAGACTGTCCCAGCCTAGCACAAGGAGATCCACATTAAATACAAATGTACAACTCATGATCCCCCCCACAAACTGCCTGCAAGTGTAGCTGGACTAACCTGCAGCTACAGAAGTTTCTGACACCTGCAACAGAGAGCTGAAGTCACCATCCACCACTGAAAACTTGCATCTTCAGTAGCTAGTATGTAGTACCAGAATCCAGTATCTGTGGTTTAGCTCTCTCTTCAATACAGGTCCCAAATTAGACTTTATCATAAAAGCAATTATCTAGCAGAAATAGTCTCCTAGAATATATCATAAATACTTACTGGCTTTAATTTACACCAGGCTGTCATTTACATACTTCATACACTACTTTAACAGCTTTTTTTAGCCTTTGGGAATACAAACCCAAGAGGTAAATATACAAGCATACTCCCAGAACAGACCCATTCATTGGCAACATTCACAAAACACATTGAAGAAATAAGAAAAATGTAACAGGTCCAGATTTTGCCTTCAAGTGCATGCAGATAATTCCCATAAAGCCATCAAATATTATATGCGAGCAGACAGAACCAAGCTATGTCTAACAGAAAGATATCAGGCAATAATTAACCAGTTTAATTCTTGAGAGTTTAACAGTCATATATTTCTGTAAAATATATAGGCACCTTTGAAACAAACACACACAACATCACTGTCTTCTGTTCATCAGCAGCACATCCTAAAGAAAATCCATTGCCTACTGGGATTCAAGGTTCTTCGTGAATAACTCAGTCGCTACACTAAGAAGTGCCAGCAAGAGAAATAATAACTAGGAATTCATATTCCATTTTATATCACTGAATCATCATTTTGAGTAATTGGCAGAATCAGAGAGCTATCAATCAGGGAACACTGATCACTCTACCATTGGTGCAGTGTCCTTTCTCATCCACAGTCACTACATAGGATAGAATAAATCAAAAAAACCCAAACACACTAAACAACACTATTTCAACCAGCCTTTGTACATGTACACAGACATTTTAGAGAGTGAAGGAAAAAATATCTGAGACCGAAATCTTAGTATTTAGATGCACTGTAGTATAAAGAGGGGCCTTCTATGGCTCTGAAAATAGAGAGCCTAGGGTAGACTGTATTTCTTTCATCTCCACCACCTTATCTGCTAGTTGCTATATGAGAAATTTCTGCCTTCCTACGCTACCCCCACCTTGTCCTCCAGCAAGGTGGCAAGTCATAGTAATATATCCCTTACATAGCAACACAAGTGTACAAGGCACAGGAAATGAAATGGTCCATGCTCTGAAAACTGTACAGTCTTTTCAAGCCACAGAAGAAGGCCGGACAATTTGAAACATGCAAAGAGCTTATTTAAAAGGACAAGGACAGCAATTTGGTGGAGAATAGATTCTAGACATACACACAGTTTACAAGGAAAACATGACCCTTTCCCAGTAGTCTTCACTTTTTAAATATAATTCTGTTTGAGGGAAGATGGGGGATGACACATAAAATACTACTTGCATGAATCTGAAGGCTGTAAAGAATAAAATTGAATCCAGGTTTGTTTGCAAAGCGAACACCTGACTGGATTTTGTGTTCATCTGCAGTAAATTTTTGCTACGGCTGCATATGTGCATTTCACCACATTGCCTGATACATAATTATTTCTTCAGTTCTGTGTTCAAAAAGAAGAATGACAGGTGTACTCTGAAAGTGAGATGTATTTCCTGCATGAAGAAAGGAAAGAATGAATCACAATCATGAAACAGGATCCTACAGTGAAAACCACGGGTCCAGAAACAGGTTTTTTTTCCTGCATTCTTAAAAAGGAGAGACATGAAAGCAATGAAACCCTTAACAATTACTTCTACGTACCCACTGCAAAGACTTTTAGTGTAATCTAAAATTTGACAGAGGTGCCAGCATAATTCAATTTAAAATGCAGTTCCAAGAAAAGGACTTTTTAAAAAAATACCTTTTTAGAAATATTTAAGAAGGAACTCCTGATGTTTTTCAGCATTTACCATTTATTCTCTCTTTACCCTCCACCATTCCTCATCTCTGTTTGACACTCTTATTTCCTTCATCTTGTTTCAGTTTATTTACCCCTTCTCACAATATCCATAACTTTTATGTGGTAAACCAATGTTAACACTACTGACGCCCACAAGATTAATTATATTTTGGCCCAAATATATAATATACACATCTCTTGTAGCAGATAAAGAAAAAATACCGTGCATATATCATAATATAGGCAGAAACAAAAATCTATATAGAATCTATGACCTATGATTCTATATGATCCTTTCACAGTAGAACGGAGAACATTTCTTACATTCTAAGCAATTTAAGTTGAGCATAATTTAATCTCTTTTAGGTGTTAACTCAAATTTTTAAGAGTGCAAAATATATTAATGCATCTTCTGAAGAGGGGGATTTTACTGTAAAATTTTGGGGTTTGACTATTAGACACGTTTAAAACAAGAATTCTGTGAATGAAACTTTTATCTTTTCAAGACCTTTACTATGTCTTCAGATTCCTCCCTTTAAACACTACACTCTTATTTGCCATTATGGAAGTGAAAGAGGATGCATCAGACAAAATCGCAAATTCAGAACCTCTTACAATAAACACTGCTTCACATGTACATTTCTTTCATTTATATATATTCTTAACAATGATTTTTATTAGAAGCTTTGCTACTTTCCTTTCCTTCATGATGGGACAGAACATGTCCTTGCCCACAGCAAAGGAGTGGGATCTAGATGATCTTTAAAGGTCCCTTCCAATGATTCCGTTCTATGATTAAGTAAAACAAACAAGAACACTTGATTTCATAAGCCTTTGCATGGCAGGACATATCTAACTTTTTTTTTTTTTTTTTTAAGTGCAATTCTAATATTTAGTGTGATACTAGAGATCCTAAGTATTCCTCTTAAACTGAGAAAGACAAGTGAGATAGTAAGATACTAAGTGAAATTTTAATACCTATTGAAATCCTTTTGCAGCTTTTGAAGCTGTTTTCAATCTGGACAGAGTGCTACTGAATAACCAATGAACACACAAAATGCTGAAGTGTTAAAAGCTGTGACTTTCCCATATGAGTAGCTAAGATCAAATAAAAACTCTGAAGTGTGCATAAATTACTTTGCAATAAAACATACTAGTCTGAGAGGAAACTCTACATTTCACAAGCAACAAAGAGATAGAAAACTGGCAAACGCTTTATCAGCTAGTACCAATATTTTTAATGTAGCCAACAAAGGAAATTTATGCAACACCAACTGCATTTGATTTTACCTGAGTACCCAATAATAGCCTCAGTTTAGATTGCAGGTGAATTTTGGGGCTAAGAGTTTTCACAATGAGTTGTGCAATTTTAAGAACCAGCCAGAAATAGCACCTATTTGAATAAAACATTGGAATTACAGGACAATATTCTCACATTTTTTCACTCACTATCATTTTAAATGCAATGAACAATCTACAATTAAAAAAAAAAACCAAACAACAAAAAAGCTCCACCCAATTCATATACCTCCATTCATGCTCAGAGAACAAGAGCTCCATAAAGTCAAATCCATCATATACAAATCAAAACAAAATTGAAAGCAAGTAAGAAACAAATAAGAAAATTGTGTATGTGACTTAAAAACATGTTTTGTCTTTTTAATAGGGACCTTTTTCAGATACAAGGTATACAAATAGGAGAAAGACGAAACTCAACCGACTGTCAACAGGTCCAACATGTATGTTCTGAGAACAAAACTGGTACCATTTATAATTCACAAGAAAACTAATGAGTTGGAAGACAGTGGAAAGATCCCATTCTGTTGATACTCAAGCCTACACCACAGTGAGAGTAGATCAGAGTAAGAGAATAGAATGCAGAACTTTGACCCAAGTGCTCCACCAGCCAGCACTAAGTCTGGCCTTAATTCTACTCTGAGCTAGGTTAAGGCTAAAACTCTGTTAGATTCTTAACAATATGCAGACCTGTTAATATTGAATGTTTTATATTTTAGGGATTGTCTTAATGGAAAAAGAGCTTTTGCAGAAGCAGTCTAAATCAGACAAAAGAATTCAGTTCAAAATAAGGTTACCTACAAAATGTTTGCTCTTTCAGTTAGCAACCCCTCCCATACACACTTATTTCTTAGCAGTTTGCTTTAGGCTGGAATAGGACGTGCTTGACTCATTATCACGGGACTGAAAAATCAGGCTTATATTCTTAAAAGAATAAGATAGAAGGTAGTCTAACAGATCAAATAAATAGGAATACACATCCTTTATTCTGGCATAAGAAATCATGTATACAGTTTATCAGGAAAAATCCATTAGGAATACCCCACAGCTAGAAAAAAAAAACTCAACCTAGTGTCAGCTTTTGGTTACAGAGGAGCAGAGCAGTTGTTTACAGAAGGGAAAAGAGCTATTTTCCTATTCCAGTCTTTTAATTTTGCCAATAATATAGCTGCATTTTTACCTTCAGATAGGTAAATAAAAAATGACTAGCAGGTCAATAATTAACTTTTTGGTTTTTAATTTAACAAAAAAGCTTGCTGATATTCTGCCCAGCCATCTCAAGCTCTCATTTGTCATTGTACCAATGTACTTGATCCATTCAAATGTCACATTTTCATCTCAAAGCACACAGAGAACACTAAATTAGGTCAAGTAAACCAACCAACCAAAGTGTCTGTACTTGCCTCTTCTTTCCTTTCCTTCCTAGAACCACAGGAGTTATTTTAGAAGAAAAAACAAAAGCATATCTGAGCTTGTCAAACCGGGCATTTTTTCCAATTTAATTATTTTCACTTATTTACTTCTCACTATTGTGAGGTTTAAGTTTCCCAAATCCACGAATTACCAATGGCTGGAGGCTTGGCAGGGAGGACTCCAGAGAAAAGCACTTCCAGGTGTTAATGAAGAAAGGCTACCGTTGGGGATTAGAGTCTCCACAGATGTTTTAATTATAAATTCACATTGCTTGCTAGAGAAAACATCTCTTCCAGTGAGTGCTCCACTGCTCTCCTTATAGCAGCTCTCATCATTCACATACCTTCTTAGATTTGCTATATGCCCCATCCCCTGCTTCTCCTGCTAGTTTCAGACTTGGTTTTCAGAAATCTCTACTCTCCTCCAGGCTTGCTTTGCCAGAATGTCTTTGGAGAAAGCTTACTTCACTGTTATTCAGCGTTTCTCAGTTTGCAGACCCCTAAAAATATTTTCTTAGAGAAAAACAGGGTCCTACCAAGTGAACCAAAGCCTAAGAGGAATACGCTTTGTTTTCTTGTTTACCAGTTACAGTCTGTTTTGAAACAGGGCACTACTACTGCTTTCTTCCGCGGTCTCCAAATACATGCTTAAAGCTACTGGGCTAGTTCTTAACGAAGAGTAGGTGTAAAAGACTTATTTCTGGCTTGGTCAGCAGCTCTCTGGGTTACTTTGTTAACCTTTCTCTCCTTTGGTTTCTTCCCTACAAAATGCAGAAGTAGTACTGCACTTTCAGTTCACACAGATATTACAAAAATTAATTAAAGTTTAAAATGCTCGGTGCCTCTTGGATTAAAGGTGCTAATGAGCTGAGAAGTGTGATTATCATTTCAGGCCTGACCTGTTGCATTTTCACTGTGCGTACTGGCATGGCATCTGCTTCACACCCCATTACACAAAGCTTTACCAAGGAAGCTTTCGACCAACTGTAGCACCACTTTAGAGAGCATATTTAGAGAGCACACTGCACATCAAGTGTCTGATTTTTAAAATGCATGTCTAATTTTCACAGGCCAAAGACTCCCCATGAACTATTTCATACAGCTGCCTAAACAATGCATACAAGTTGGGCAGATAGGAATGCCAGTCAAATGTGCAACAATTTAAAAAATCAGCTGTTATATGCAGAACATATAAAAGACTCTCCATCTTAGATTGTATAGCTGTCACACCACAGCTTTAATTACTCTCAATATAACAACATGAATTTACCCAGCTGAAATCTAAATCAGTCTGGAAAAATTTCCCTAAAGATCAAGCAATCAATGAGAACAGGCTGCTACCCTTGCCTTAATTGTTCTAAGGGATTGTTTGTATCTCTGCTTGTGACATTCTTGCCATGGCCAACTTCCAGGATACATTCTCTGGTAAGCAGCCCCTTCTTGTCTGCATTCAACTTCAACCCACTCACAGACAGATTATTTTAGATGATTACAAACACTTCAAACCATTTATCCCAAAACTCTAATGCTAGTCACTTAATGGGCCTGTAACACTGAATTTCTTTATAGTGATGTTAGTCTCTTAATAGTAATTCCTTGTCACAAAGTAATATAGGCTATGCCAACCCACCAAAAGGCTGGGTTCTCTACAGTTTCCCGTATCACTCATCCCTCTTTTTTTGTAATTCTGCAAAACTCTGCTATTCTACATAACTGCTATTCTACAAAGCTTTCCTCACTATGGGGATACGGGAGAAACACTCTCTATTCCCAGGTCTGACCTGTCTTTTTGGGAGACTTGCAGTCATCTCATTTATTTTATATATGCTTTGACTTATTCACATAAAAAAATATATGAATCTTAAATACTTATGTATGTAAGAATTTGTTACTGCTCTTGTAATTTTTGCCTGTAAAGTTCTAAACAGGTCATCTATTAGGTATTTTTTTTTTAAACTAAATTTTATTTTGTTTACTGCAACATGCTTTTTTCTAACATAACATAATTTAAGGGCAGTTACTGATCCAATGTCAATTTTGCCTTTTTTTTTTCTACATATATAAATGACTACCAATTGAGTTAGTATCCTAAAACAAGATATATAAACAGCACAAACGTAACCAGCACATAACTATGATGATTGCATCATCTTCTGTGAAGTGCTCTGAAAACCCTCTCTATGATGCTATTACAAACTGATCCTATGCGTGTCAGTCAGCTGCATCAGTTACAGCCAAAAAGTAGCCCTTTAATCAGTTGGTGCAGTTCTGTACTCACGGAGAGAAATGAGCTCATACTCTATGACAGATTATCAGTAGACTTTCAAATAAAGTAAAAAGATTAATGAAAAAAAAAAAAAGTAAAACCAGAATACGCAGTTGCCAAACCTGCAGAGGAATAAGGAGATTATCTCAAGCAGCCAAAACCCAGACTTCAGTATAGAAGGCAAAAATATAACAGGATCGTGGGACCAAACATTAAATTAAATAGAAGTCAGAGCTTCTCTTAATTAAATTTTTAAATGGGATTTCATGTCAATCAAGCAAACTAGATTTACATAAACAGCGATGATCTTCCAGTCTTCATATATCATTAATCTACTATCCACAGCACAGCCATACACTCCCATTACAAAGGTAAACAGTGACTTCCATATACAACAAGAACTTCCATGTTTTCAATTCCAGAAATGCCTCCTAAATGTGGTTAACATATCTATCACAGTCAATACATAATTCTTCTAGTTTACTAATGCCACCCATTCTAACTAAAAATCAGCAACTCGGGATAAACAGTGGATATTTATTGCGATATTCAGAACACATACTTGATGTTTTCTGGTTTTTGTTTTGTTTTTTTTTAACATAACACACACAAACCTTCTCCCTAACTATTCTTCCATGCAAAGCCTGCATTTCCCACAGGCACAGTATGTGTTAGCATTTCATTAGATGGACAACACTGAGCTTATTTAAAAATAGGCAAGCAGTGTCACAGCTCATTTGCTCTGATGCAATTGTGAGAAGGCAGTTAGAGCCTGTGTGCCCAACCACAGGGAACATTTGGTATAAAAAGACACAGCAGGAACAATGTTTTTTATACAACAAAGCACAATGGTTTGGCAGGAGGGGGCTTTCATGCTGTAGGCAAATGGCAAACCTTTTGCTTCTTGCATTGGAGCCTTCAATGAAATTCAGGAGGTGATGTGGCACTTAGCCCACTTCAGGAGCTTTCATGAAGTCACAGTCACCCAAAATACGCTCGTTTTTGACACACAGAAACATACTGCATGAGATGGTACAAACTTAAGTGAATCCCAGCAGTGTCAAGAATTATCCTGAGTTACTTCAAGTGGGTATTGTGGAAAGCAATATCCACAGACCCATGGAACAGCAGCCAAGTAACGTGGCAAACATTTAGATGTGAAACATCAGCGTTTTGAGTGACATCTGTAATGACATATATACTATTTTTCTACTTGTGTTTCATACCTTCTTCCTTGCTTTCATTATAATGCTCTGTTGCACAGAACTTACACGATCATGTAACAGAACCAGGTATTTGAAGGGTCGCTGCATTTTGAAGGTATCACACATACAATAACAGAAAATACATAAATGTAAACCCCAAATACAACCTGTTTCAACAAAGAAGCTTTGATGAGAAACTTTGCTTCACTGAGACCGCAACAGGTTCCCTTGAAGTAACTCAGCTTCTATTAACTTTTAATATAACGATGGCAGACTTCTGACAGAGCTCTACCAACTTTGTCCAGGAATTAGAGCATTTGGGAAGATACATGATCCACCTTCTGTGGGAAGAAGGCCTGCCCCCAGACACAGCCTCTAAAATCTAGTGCAATCAATTAGCAAGTATGCCCAAGATAATATGACTACTTACATGTTACTGACATTCTCTTAATGAAACTAGGATATCACATTCACTAACCACCTCCAAGATCACTAGAGCGGCTGAGCTAGAAACAACAATATTTAAGAACAATGTAATAAATGAAACAGGATGCTTTCAGGTTTTCAAGTCTTCCCTTCTGAACCATGAGCAGAATCACTGCCTAAAACATCACAGGAAATATCTTGCTAGTGCAGTATATAGGATTTTTTGGTTAGTTTACATGATAATTAAGATAAACATGGGGAAGTTCCTTTATTTAAAATCATACCCAATTACACTTGTGTTTTTTCTAAATATTAGACACTTTCTGTGTATCAAGTGATCTGAACACTGGTCTACAATTTCTGGTGTTCTAGAAACACCAACAAACATTTCGTTACCTAGAAACACATTAACTAATCTGTAAGAAAAAAAAAGTTACTTAATTTTTTTCTGCATCGGTTATTTGAATGCTTGTTTTTTTCTTTTTTTATGCTTCATGTTCATTGGGACACTCACATTCCTAAACGGAATATAAAAATACACACACGCGTGCGCGCACACACACACACAATATGATGTATCTTCAGAGCAACCAATAATATCTGTTTTCACTCTACCATTTCTGCATTTAAGACATTTTTATCAATAATATGTTGATGTAAGTCTCATGCAGTAATTAAATTCAGAACTGAATGTAAGCTTTTGAATTCATATTGAGCTTTTCATAAAGCTTGACTTCATAACAGAAACTGAAAATTACTTCCTTTGACATACGAGACATGGCATCCAAACAACACCTTACTGATAAGTTAAGTAAAAGTAATAACTTGATTTGAAACAGCAAATAGCAAAACTGCAAAATCCTTAAGGTTCTATTATGTGGACGAGTACTGCCTTTAAACTTATTGCAACTACCTGTGATCTGAGCTGATGCTCCAAAGGCAAACATTCAAAGCCCTTGATGTCAATTTCTCTCATTCCATTAATAAAAATGCAGAAAGCACTACAAAACTGGATTGCAAATGTCTAGTGAGAATATAGAATGTTGTGACTGCTGCTTTTTCGATTCAGAGTTGTTCCCTGTGAAGGCTGAGAGCTGAGGGAGTCCGTGCTCCCATAGAAAGCTACTGAGTTTAGGTCTTCCAGAAGGAAAACGCTGAGGAGAAAGCTGTATTACTTTATTAATTCACAGAATTCATAGAAATTCTGTATCATGACAGCTGAAGCCAAAGTTACCAGAACAGTTAACATCATTAACATGCAAGTCCTTTCTTAAGAAAGCTATTATAAAACTGCTTACAATCAGCCAGTAGTAATACCAGATGCAAAACTAGCTTTACAGAGGGCATTCTCCTATAATTCATCTGGTACAGCTGCTGTAATAACCTGTGGACTATCAGAAATAGTTCCTGGTAAAGGGGTCCGATTAAAGGATATCAACAGCTATGACTCAGCCATCCATTTCTTTCCTGTCTTAGGCAGTGAACTAGGCACTATTAAAACAAATGTCACAAGGAACTGACACACAGCAGTGCTTGGTAATTCAAAAGGTGGCACTGGCTGCCCTTCCAAACCCTGCCTTGGTGAACAATGTGTTGTTTTAACCACCTTTACTGCATAGTATGGGGGACAGCATTTGATTGAAGCATATCTCTTTATTCTAAACCATTAGAACATTTTCTGATATACTTTATAAAAGGGAGTATGGTTTTGGAGCAGCGTGAAAGGAGACCAATCTGCACTTCTTCAAAGTATATAAGATGAAAGCATTGTCAGCACATTAATATTTACCTTCCTACGTTAAAAACATCCAGGTTTAATGGATGTTGAGGTCTGGGGGTGTTGGTGGGTGTGAAGCTCAACGTGAGCTGGCAACGTTTGCTTGCAGCCCAGAAAGCCAACCGCTTCCTGGGCTGCATCAAAAGAAGTATGGCCAGCAGGTTGAGGGAGGTGATTCTCCCCCTCTACTCCGCTCTGATGAGACCCCACCTGGAGTACTGCGTGCAGCCTGGAGCCCTCAGCACACGAAGGACATGGACCTGTTGGAGGGAGTCCAGAGGAGGGCCGTGAAGATTATCAGAGGGCTGGAGCACCTCCCTTGTGAAGACAGGCTGAGACAAGGATTTGTTCAGCCTGGAGAAGAGAAGGCTCCAGGAAGACTTTGTGGCAGGTTTCCAGTATCTGAAGCGGACCTACAAGAAAGCTGGAGAGGGACTTCTCACAAGGGCATGTAGTGATAGGACAAGGGGTAATGGCTTCAAACTGGAAGCGAGTAGATTTTGATTGATATCTGGAAGGAATTTTTCACTATGAGGGTGGTGAGACACTGGAGCAGGTTGCTCAGGGAAGTTGTGGATGCCCCATCCCCGGAAGTGTTCAAGGCCAGACTGGATGGGGCCTTGAGTAACCCGTCATAGTTCCCTGCCCATGGCAGACGGGTTGGAACTAGGTGATCTTTAAGGCCCCTTCCAACCTAAACCATTCTACGATTCTAATTTGTCAACGTTTGCTGCAGAAACTTCCTTGTTCTCTCTATTTTTAGAAGCACTCATCAGGATTCTGGCAGCAAAAAGTGAAGAAAAACGAAATTTTGGCAAACTAATCAGGAGAAGTAGAGACATATATGGTACAGATCTCCATGCTTTTGTTTGCTCTTCCAACTAAATAGATCCATGGGCAAGTGGCTAAGGCAGCACGACAAGAGAGAAGAAGGGGGGGGGAAGCCTTGGGGGAAGTTGCAAGTGTCCTAAAGATACTTAGCAACTCCCCAGGGAGCAAGATACATATCCAGGGATACAGAATGCATGGTTATATATTCATACTGTATTTCCTCAGTGCCCCACTATAAATGGCAACACTGCAACAGCTTAATGAATATTCCCTTTCCTCAGCAGCTTTTCAGATTATTACTTAAAAAACACCCTTTCAATACAATGAACTTTCAGTAATTTCATTGAGTTTTCCACACAACAGTAATAAAAGATCCAACATTTATGCAGCTGATAAGATGAATGTAAAACTTAAACTGAGCATTTAATTAAAAAAAAAGCTATGGGTATTTTTCTCTGCTCCAATATGCATACACATAACAGAATTTCCTCCATTTCTTAATATGATTTGAAATATATTGCAGATTCACTTTGAAATATTTATTTTTTGTCCTTTAATGCCTTTTGCACTGTGTCATGGTGCAGAAATATTACACAGTAAGCTGTAATATCAAACTCCTTTGCGTAACTGGCTTTCAACCTCATGAAATATTTTTTGCACTGCCTCAGGCATTTCTTTTTCAAATTGATCAATGTATAGGTTAGTTTCTCGGTTCTGCAATGAGCATAAAGTGTTTGTTCAGAGGGGAAAAATATGAAGTACTACACAAGCTTAGTAAACAGATATAAAAATACAGCTTCAGGTAAGATTTTAGACAGCAACACCGATAATAATCCTCTAAAAGGAAGCAAAACAAGATTTAAAGATACTGTGAATACAGTTTTCAGAGCAAAGAAAATACACAGAAAAAAGAAATGAAGCCTTATGAAATGCAGAAAGGTAGGGAACCCCTGAGGTCACACATTACAACACAGCCATGGGAACTGTCTTTATCTCAGGAGGAAATAAGAGAGAACAGTGATGACAGCTATGAATCTGTAATGCATTTAGCCGCCAGGGTAATGCAGGCATATGAAGTGAAGGTGTTTTTAATCAATAGTTTGGAGATCTTCGAAATAGCTATCTGATCCAAGGCCAGTGAAAGGGAAACATTAACAAGGCTCTCAAAATTAGCAGAAGGCATGTTAGTCAGTCAAGATCCTAAAAATCACATTTTCTGAAACATGGGTTCTCTTTACTCCTCCCCGACCCCAGGATTTCTTCCCTTCTTCCAGTAAATTATGGATGAAATCTTTATAGCTCATACATTGCACTGGGCAAATTTCTATTGATTATCAGTCAGCAAGAACTGTAGAGTGTATGCATTTATTCCACTTTTTAAACACATATATGGTAGGAACCTGTTATATCTCTAGCTAGTGTCTGGCTTCTGCCAACTCAAAATATCTTTAGTTTTTTGTTCTGAGAGTCAGTAAACGTGGTAGTGTGTCTTACAGCATGGTATAACATTAAAACCATCAAGACTGCAGTCTTCATAATCCTCTTAACAGAAGACTGCTGATGGATTATCTCTCTCCTCTGTCTTGTAAAGTGAAGAGAGTACTTTATCAAATCCACATTTACGTGTTCATTCTCTTCTCTTGTTCTTTCACAGCTTGTTTTGTACCTAACCTGCATTTAGATATCCACGTATACATATGGCTTTTGTAAATTCCAGAAATTGGAGACAGCACAAGATCTTCCTTTGCCTAAATAAATCAGTAAGGGGTGGAGAGGGGGGGAACCACAAAAAACCCACACCCAAAAGATTCTCCAAAAGACAAATAGATAAACCAAAATTTTGAATCAATAACATGTTTTAGTAATCTAATAATTTCATTATTGGTAGAGAGAAGTTACAAAATAAAACACGATTAACTCAGGAGAGAGGAAAAAAATCCAACATCTTCCCATAGACATTTCAAATCTGTATAAATCCCTTCTCTTAGAATCTTTCAGAGCCTTAGTATGGGATCTAAGTCCAACATTCTTCTTGAAACAGGATAAACATTTAATTCTGACCAGGTTGCTTAGGTCTGTGTGTAGCTGGGTCAGAAAAATTCCCAAGACAGCAGTACCACAACCTCTCTGCGCAATGTGTTCCCACCTCCCCCAACCTCCAACCTTCCCAATATCCACAGTTTGGCAAATCTAACAGAGAACAGCCTCACAATGACATTTGCTACTTCTCTCGGCACACTCAGACACATCCCATTTGGTTCTAAGGACACATATAAATGAAGTTTTCTCAAGAAATCCCTGTTGAGTTCCTCAAATATATCTTTTCAGTTATCTGAAAAAAGTAGTGCTGGGTGAATACAGTGACCCTGTAAAGCAAAAAATCTGAAAAAAATTCATCTTCTCTCATTAAAATATAAAAATTCTATTGGGCAGAGGGAGACAACGTTTTTACCCCCTTTGTTGCTAATGTTAAAGGAAACCAGATAGTATGCCATCAACAAGTTGTCAAAACAAAACTATTTCAGCAAGGCAGAAATTTATGTGTGTCATATCTGTAATTTCAAGACTAAATACAGTAAGCATTTGTCAGAAGTATGAACTTAAAAATGCTTTACAAAGTGATGCTTTTTATGACCAAGTTTGTTCTAAATAAATACTGTTACTTGGAGATACTGCTTAAAGGAAATATCTATTATAAGTGCAGCTCAAACAACAGTACAGAAAAGATAGCCCTAAGGATTGTTCTAAGTTCAGTCTAAAATAAAATGGGAAATAACAGAGAATAGATACTGAGAAGCACTGATGATGATGATCAACATAAGCTATGGCAAGAGCATGTCAATTATCTAATTGCAGTCAAGTGCAACTATCAAATGACAGTCAAGTGACTTCAGTACCACTCTTCAAATGTTATTGGTCTAACAAAGCTGTATCCATTCTCAGTATCCAAAAAGTGTTTAAAATATCCCATATATTCTGACATTCCATTTGTGCAGCAGGAACTTGTATTTTGTCTACCTAAAGAACAAAACCTGTATCCATATGCACTTACTTGGACACATTCAATTCAGACTGAAAGTGG
Organism: Chroicocephalus ridibundus; assembly: GCF_963924245.1. Lineage (NCBI taxonomy): Eukaryota > Metazoa > Chordata > Aves > Charadriiformes > Laridae > Chroicocephalus > Chroicocephalus ridibundus. Next base: position 80,787,522 of record NC_086287.1, read on the forward strand.
CCATGAAAAGTTAGGGTTCTCACTTTTACCAAAACAAAGACAGGATTAAACAGAGAAAGTTCGGATTTTATGTCTCTGACTTAAGTATTACAAAATGTTCTTATCTTTGTAGAAAACCCCCATTTTTGTACAAATTCTGTAAGGGACTTTATTATTCTTTCTGTCTTACCTCCTCACAAGGTTATTCTAACCTCTCCAAAACACAGCAAGTTACTACAAAGTGAAAGCTTTCACAAAAGCCATGCTAAAGGTACAGCTGATACCAGATTTCAGTATGGCGGAGTAAAGAAAACTTCAGAGTGCATCATAGTTTAGGTTGAATCACCTGACTTTTCATATATAAGATCATCCAGAAAGGAAACTTGTGTACTTAGTGTAAAGCAGTAGGAGATGTAATGCATAGGCCTAAATTTGAATGACAAGGTATCCCTCATCCACTTCTAGAACAAAGTGTCAGCTCAGGAGGAATGCAGGACAGAGGTTATTGATCTTAGATTACACAGGCTTAGGTGCCTCCATGTGTAAAATCTTTAATGCATGCAGTTTTACTAGCTATAAAGTATATCAGTATTGTTATGTAATTCTGACAATAGGCAAGTAGGCTTTCCTTGTGGCAATCATGGACTATTTTGTTTTGCTGATTTACAAATCATTAAAACCATTTATTATCTACTTCAGGACTTCAAATTGCATCCACATATTACTTCTACAAATTCACTTTTCTAAAGGTTGTGTAAAGTATATATCAAACAGCAAGAGATCCTGACTGAATCCCTACAGCAGCCAACACTTTGTATAAATTGCAATAGAAAAGTTAAGTCACCCAGAAGCACAAGCTGCTGTTTGTCTTACAGCTATAACTTAAAATAGTGCCTTTAAATTACAGCTGACACACAAACAAAAGACCGACAGGTTTAAGCAAACAAACCACCCCACGAAGAAACAAAACCCCAAAACACAAACACTGGGAGTGATCATATCAACAGTATTATCGAGGCCTGATGGACTAAAGATATATGGTAGATCTATCGGCAAGACTGAAAAAATGCTTCATGCCGTAAAAGCATGAAGTAAGATGTAGCCCCTTTATGAATTTGCTTAATAGTCCAAATGGAAAAAACAAACAGAATAAAAAAAAAAAAGAAAGAATATAACATAAGCTAAAGGACTAGGAAGGTTTCCAATTGTCATGTTAGTGCCACAATTTACTACTCACTTAGTATGCTGATGTGCTTAATATTTTTCAATGGAGCTTTAATGACAAGAGAGTGAAATGGAAAGAAAATAGAAGACATTCATTTGAAGGAAAGGCAAACAAAGAAGAGGATAAAAAAACTTCACCATAAATCAAGAATTAAAACATCTGCTAAACAACCGCTTGAGATTTTGTTTTGATTTTCTCACTTTTCCCCTTTCAAAGTATTCTAAAATGACTGCACAGCTTGCAGCAGTTCCACAAGCAAGATTTCGCCTGAAAACTCTTACACAATCTCTGACCACAATAATAAGTTTGTATATATAAACAGGGCCAGGTTGCAAAGTCAGTGAGGCACTCCAGTGGGTGACCAGGGGCCTTCATGTAAAAGAAAAAAAGACTGTGTTAATAAGGAAAAACTGAGAGCTATGAAAGCAATAGCTGCCGCCTCCTTGACTCCAAAAAGCTATCTCTTTTGGTACCCAAAACTAACATTCAAGGCAGTTAACTTTTTATTTCTTTGTAAGGACTATTCACTTTTTTTCCTTTTTCTCCTCCCATTTCTTCCCTTTCAACGCGGCCATCTTGACAGTATGTGTAAGTGTCCTCAGGAGACTTTCAGTGGGAAAGGCCAAGCAATTATACATGAAAGGGAAGGGATCTTGGCGTACTACAGCAAGACAGAATCGTAAGCAAGCAAAACAGCACTTTCAAGTGCTGAAGCTAAAGCAAATAAATTCCTGCTTTTTACCACATTCACTTACATGCATGTTACCTCATCTTTAGAGTCACTTTGATTTTTTTCAGGAAATTCCTAGAGCCTGACCTACAAGACACAATATGGGAAAAATTAAGCTGTACAGAACCTTTAAGAAATCAAATGTTGGTAACTGATGTAAAGAACGAATCTCTTGATAACAAGAACTACAGTAAAACTACAATAAAACAATTCAAAATGCAAGAACTATTACAGATGGCATGAAGACAATTTGACATGTAATCCAACATAGCATAAAACTAAACGAGATCTGTGGGACTTTGAAATTACAGTTCCATATGGTTGCTGTTACACTGAACCACCAGAGATTACGACCAAGTTCGTCAAGCTACTTAAAATAAAAATTTATTTTCTAAACAAGTAGGTTATAATAATTCTTCAGAAAGGTAAAGAGCCTAGCAAAGTTGAAACTGATCAGTTTAACATTTGTTGTGCTACAAAGAATACATAATTGACATTTGTATAAATCAGTGTCATTAAAAGATTATGTTGAGACTGATAAAAATATCGGAAAAATATAAAATGGGTGTTATGCGTCAACATTACATAAAGAGACTCAAAGGAGCAAAAGATGCTAAAATTAGCATGCTAAGGCATTTATATGTTGTTTATACTGACAAACTGTGATCACTTGGTTTCCTTATAAAAGCATTCTATATTTAAACATATAGATTATTTTTCCACAATAGGGATTACTAGCAGGATCTACTTGGTAACAAAAAGCATTTGACTTTACATTTTGTTCATAGGTAAATAGGCCTTAAAATAGCAATAACCACAAAAAGAGATGATTTCACAATGCTTGTGTTGCCCTTTCCTTATGGGACAGAAGAAAACCCAAGCAGATACTTCCAACAGCACTGACAGTAGAAAAGATTGCAAACAACTTCTTTTCTCTAGAAGATATAAGTAAGTGACAGGGCTATAAAGTATGTTGTGAGAACAGCAGATGGAAAACTGCTATATTTTTTAAAGATCATTCTAGAGCATGTGCTAAATGGGAGCAGCAGGTCACCAACAAAATGTGCAAACAAAACCTAGCCAAGTGGTTCAGTCTGACCTAGAAAGTGAAAACCAGAGTGAATTTGTCACATCTGAGTGCCATGTGCTGAATCAGCAACAGGATTTCCTACTTCCTATCCCTCCTTTCTTCCTTCCTCTCCACAGTATTTGTATTCATTCTAATTCAATAGTGTAGAAGTGTAATGTAAATAAGAATCAAGACTATGTAATTTTAAGGTCTCATATTGATAGGAAATATTTTTTTAGAATTATCATATCGATGAAAAAAAAAATACATGCTTATGTTTACAAACTCTAACCAGTATCTTCTACCCACTTCAAAGTACTCATGATCTAGTCCTGTTACTTTTGAATGTATTTACAACTTGCTTTACATTCTAGCTATTCTCGCTATCTCAATAAATACATATTTTCATCAGCAAATCTTATTTATTTGATCCATTTCTTGGCCATCTCTAGCAATTTATCAATGTTAGCTTTCCTTTTTCTGCTTTTTAAGTTTTCTCTTTTACTAGATTTAAAGCATATAAAAAGTGCTCTCTATACCCAGACTCACCCAAGCATTTTAAAAGGCAGATACGCAAACTCTACAAAGAAGGTGCCAGAACTTAGCTGTCTTGATTTCCAGTGCTGCAAAACAGAATTGGCATTACATATGTCATTTTCTCTTCACAGTTATGTTGTCGTTTTGTTTTTTTAACTAAAGGCTAAAGTAACAGGAATAGCATGATGTGGTCTAAAACTCACAGTAGCTATGAAGTGCCACCTTGATAACTTACAATAGCATTTTCAGACATTGTAATTTGGGTGTATTTATACAAAGAGTAACTAAAAATTAATCTGTATCAAGCCAACAGCTGGAAAAATACATGAAAGGTATGAGTAAGAAACTGTCGCATGCAACTCCCCAGTTGCATTAGGGAACACAGTCCTCAATATGAGACGACCAGAATACTAATTCAGAACAGTCATAATCATTATATGTCAGGAAAAATAAGAAAAAGTCACATAAATAATTCACCACTGGCTGTATCCTCAGACCACCATTATATCTCACACCTCTGCTTCCTTCCACTAGAGAGAGCTGATCTGCAGCTCCAAGACCATATGAACAGCTAAAGCGAGGTTTTAAGATGCTTTCAGGCCTCATATGCAGTATAAGAGGAAAATATTCCCATTACGCTGTTTAGACACTTCATTTGGCTAGCCAGTCTCCCTAGACTCCTACAGTATTCATGGAAACAGAGGATCATCTAGAGAGGAAGCCTGAATCATGTTCTTAATCACCATTCAGATCCTTTTATCTTCAACACTGGCTATAAAGCAAGTCCATGAAAACTACCTGGCTATCTTAAAAGCAAACAGATAGATGGTAGAAGTACTTTCCCAAATGTCCACCCAAGATTTTCTGCATAAAGAGCAACCACCACCTCAAGCGCTAGTATTTGAATATAGACAGAGAAAGATGGTGTGTGAAGATATGCTCAGATGCCATGCAAAACACAGCAGGAATACTGAAGAACAAAAGAACTTGCAAGATATATGTGTATGATGATAAATTTGTTTTAGTATTACAAATCTAGACACATCCTGAACACCTTGTATTTGATGACCTGATAAACTGGAAGGCACATGGAAATTAAAAGCAGCATAACACTACAACAACTAAGTAATTCTTTATTATTTACTTATAGCTACAGAACTGCAACCCCAATTGTACTAACTGAAAGAATATGATTTCTGTTGTTACAATTAATTACTCTACGAAAGTCAGTAGATTCAGTCCTGATTCTATGGTCTCTCTTAAATGCTGCTCCAGCATGAAGAGATCACACTGCCTTTAACTGACCTCCAGAAACACCCCACAAAACCAAAAACATGCCATAAAGTCTTGCTAACACAGTGCTAAATTGCTAGGAAATCTTTTGTTATATATGAGAAGAAGAGTGGGGAAAACCAAGTGATGAAGTTCAAGTAGCCAGAACATACTCTTTGATTACTCAGAGCAGCAAACCACAAAATTAATTGCTTGAATACATAATTCAGAAGTTTCTGATAACAAGTATAATTCATTAAAACATACAATTACAAACGTAAGTTTTGAGCTATAATTTAAATTCCCATCTACAATTTTTAATCCCACAGGGCAAGAATGAAGGTGGTAGAGTAGTGATTGGTTCATTTAGTTTTCCTGTTAAGATGTTCTTTACATCCAAAAAAATCTTGCTGCAGGGCAAGGAACCAAACAGACATGGGATGACTACCAATTGCCAACGTGACAGAGCAAATACATACCAAATTACAAAGATCATTATGTGCTGGATGGTGATTACTAGCCTGCCGAGCCTGATGTCACTTATCTGTTGCATTATGAATAGTACTCTGATCAGGAAAAGCGTTGGCAATTTGTTGAATTACTTTTTATTGAGAAACTGTCAAGACTGCTATTTTAAACTATAAATTCTGATTGCTTCTCAACTATTATTTCCGTTCCCATCTCAAGAACAGTGACTAACACACAAGGGTCATAAAATGCAATAAGCAAGAGTCAGATTTTATTTTTTTTTTATTATGTTTTAAAAGGACCAACCCTGGATGCCAGAGACCATTCTCCCTGGCCTAATCTTTGGGGTTTTCCCCTTTTTATTCTTTTTTTTTTTTTCTATTCAAACCTTCAATTAATGTTTCAGACTGGGTAATATCTCCTTTGTTTCTCTCCAGGCTCCTTGTCACATAGGTGACAGCCTATTTTCTTTGGTACGCGCTCAACTTTGAATGTTCAACTTGATAGGCTTCAGCCACCCTGCCTCCTCTGTTAAATCCTTGGAGGGGGGTGGCGGAGGTAGGGGTGGGTGGTGATGTAGGGGTTGCAAATCACAGGGAAAAAGTTCATAGGAAAATACTAGGATTACAATTCCAATGTTTTCTCACTAGAAGTCCTTTAGCGCAGTGCTAAGCACCATTCCTGAACAGAACAACACTTAACGTACAATACAATAAGTTGCCTTGATACAGGCTCTTGACTACTCATTGAAATATTACATGAAATAGCTCTTCCAATTGGATACGAACACATCCTTACTATCTCATCCAGTATCAGTGATGACAAAACAGTTAGAGAGAAATAGGCACAAACATAGGAATATCTAAAAAAAAGGAAACAACAAACTAGCTTATCAACAAGAAATATCCAGCCCGCACTTTGCTAGTTTCTTGAAAATCTCTAATTGCATAATGAAAGTTGGAAAAATACAGTCTGTTTCTTCTCATGATACAAAGAGGAACTTAAAGAAAAGATGGTATCAATTGCTCCAATTAGTAGCTGAATGAGCTCAGATGCTCATTATGACTTTATAGACGCTCATTATGACTTTATAGACAGAGTGTCAAGAATATCATGTGAAGATACTGTTTGTTTTCTGTATTTATATGGAACCTTAACTCCTACTTAGCTATTTAAACTTAAGAAGAGTTCTAGCGTAGGTAAATTCCCTGATACAAGTCACTTAGACCTATACTGATAGTAAACATCTATCCCACCCAAAAAATGAAACAGCCTTTTGTTGATTCCTTCCATATCTCCTTTATACCATCATGCAGGCCACAATGATCAGGCAATGACAGAATACTGAAGCATCAGACAGCAATAATAATAGAAAAGACAAAGTAGTTACTTTGCCTAAAAGGAAGTAATCAGTTTTGAAGCTCATTCAAATTTGTCTTTATAAATTTATGGTGAACACGTTTCATTATATATAAGGGCTTCAAGAATTGCCTAATATGGAGAGAGCATATCACTCTTCAGTGAGATAAGCGTTAAATGATGAACTGCTCCAGTGCTGAAACAATACATAAATACGCAGTATCTATCAATCCATAAATCCGAAAAGAGCTAATATAAAAGCTGTGAATAAGAGCTTTAGGAATAGTCCTTTTACTTCTCCAATGATTAATGTTGCACTATATTACATGAACATAAACATGTCTGCCTCTGCAGATACACAACACAATGCAGATTGTAATTCTACTTGTAGCACACTAACTGATCAGTTTTCACTGAAATGACAGGAACACTTAGACAAGACTCACATGAATGTTACCAAGGGTCATTTTTCTATAACTGTGATCAAATGGATCATTGGGAAGGGATGACCAAAGTAGATGCCACCAACAATATCAAGATTCCATCTGGCAGCCAGTAACAAATGGCTTTCCTCAGGGATCTGTTTAATGTCTTCATTAGCAACCTGGATAATTGTAAAAAGGGCATTCTCAGCAAGCGTGTGGATGACCACAAATTAGGGGGAGTGGTCAATACACTGGAGGGCAGGGCTGCTATTGAGAAGAACCCAGTGAGGCTGGAAAAATGCACTTACAAGAACCTTAAGGTTCCACAAAACCAAATGCAATCTTTCATTTAGAACGTAGTAATTCCCCATCGCTGGGGACTGACTGGGAAGCATCTCTGCAGAAAAGAAGATGGGCATCCTGGTGGATACTAAGTTGAACGTGAGTGAGAAACACACCCTTGCAGCAAAGAAAGCCAAATACAACCCAGGCTGTTAGTAAGGGTGTAGCTAGCAGGTCCAGGGAAGGTTTCCCCATCCCCTCTATTTGGCACCTCTGAGACGGCATCTGGAGTACTATGTCCAGTTTTGGGCTCTGCAATACAAGACATACTGAAGAGAGTTCAGTGAAGGGCCATCATGATGGTCAGGGAGACAAATACCTGCAGGAGGATGCAAAGATAGAGATGAACTCTTCTTGGAGGTGCAGAGCAAACAATAGGACAAGAGGTGCAAAAAATGATCAAATACTGGAACACTTGCACAGAGAGGTTGTGGAATCTCCATTCTTGAAGGTGTTCAAAACTTCAAAACTGAGATGAACAATTTTTCTGAGGAACATGATCTGATTAGAACTGCTTTGATCAAGGAGTCAGAGCAGATAGGGAACTCTGGAGGTCCCTTCTAACTTAAGATACGCTACAAATCTAAACTTCTGTACAAATATCTTTTAATTGATTTTACACACATTGGAACTCTTCACAGAATCCCAGCCCATAAGCATCACTGGCTGCTTTCCTTAAGTACCTTGTGGTTTCAGACTATAAGATTTATCCACTTCTGAGGGAGAGCAGCCAATGGGAACCCAGGCATTAAACTCTCCCAAGGACTCCCAGGTCTCTAACTTCAAACCAGGATAATTCCTAAAACAAACACAGACCCTACAGACTTAAATGAATCTTACACCCTATGAAACAAAATTTAATTTCTAATAACTCTATTACCAAACCTCTCTATAGCCCCCTAAATGATTTGGTTTTCTTTTCCAGTTAAAGCCTACCAAAATTAATGTGAAATGATAGAAGTCCAGTAATCCTCTGCATAAGGAAGACACTGAGTCTGAATCTAAGAAATGACCTGAGGTGAGCTGTGAATATACAAACCACAATGAAGGAATTTTATAGTAACAAAGAGAGTGTGAATATAGCAGGGATTGTTGCCAGAGAAACAGAGATAAGCAAGGATGGTGTTGCTATGGCAACTGGGTGACATCAGAGTGTTCCTATTCAGTGCACTGGGTGATAATGAAGTGGCAAAACAGCAGCTCCTCTATCTGCCTGCTCCCCGGAGGTGGGCAAAACCTCAAGTTTGATTGTTTCACACTTAAGACATGTCTAATTAGGAGGTTTACAGGTTTCTTGACATCACTGTGTTAGATCCTCTAATGTTTAGTTCTTGCGTGGGAGTCCAAGGAAAAACACGTTCACTCCAAAACAAAAGAACAGCACTTCCTCTGTCCCTTGGGAGCGAAGCATTCTAAGACAATGAGGAGAGTCAAGGAAAAGATAGAAATATGGTCCATCACACAGCACTGTGCCTCTCAGGCATCATCAGGCCACAGCTGATCAGCCAGCTGCACAATGAAATTTTGTACAGGATAAAATAAATTAGGTTACAACTCCTGCCAAATTAATGCTTATTTTTAAGCTTCTGCATTTTTGATGAAAAACAGTGTCTCCCCGGACCACCTTGCAACATAGTGTAGAATGCTTTCAAGACAGTTACTTTAAACTTTTTTTTAACATTGAAAAACATCTATTTTGATAAATGAGATATCCTCTGTATTGTAGTGGGGGGAATAAATGGAAAAGAATGGGTGATAATGTAAATAGAGGAACAAGAAAAAAACTTCATAAAAACCTATTGATAAAATGTATAGAAAACACAACTAATATTTGCATTTCAAATAATAAACACGTCCCCAACTAGGGGCTTATATTAGTTTTGTCTGTATCAAGAACTGAAGAAATTGTGGTTTCATAGCTGTTGCAAAGAAATCCACAACATGACTCGACATTTGCTCTACAAGAGGAACTACTGAATCTTTAATAAAGGCCCAAACCTTCAATCCATCTAAGCCTGGGATATTACTCCTATTTATTAAGTACACAACAAGAAGCAAGGTCTGGACTTAACATGTATAAACTGAGAGCTTTTGCAAATGTTTAATTGAGTGGGTGCAACTCTATCTTCTGTAACTACTCTACCTGTCTATCCGAGCTAGTTTTAAACCGGACTGCTTAGACACCATGTAGCAAACTACCTACAGGATCAGCCAACTGAGTGCAAGCTGCAAAATCTACTAAGAAGCTGAATAAATACTCAAATAGCTCACAGTGAGTTTCTGACTGCAATACTTGCAGTGAGACAGACAGAGGGACAGACAAATAAGACATACACACCCACAACCTAGCTAGCCTGGGCAGAGCTACTTTCCATTGTGGTCACAGCAATGTCTCAATCACAGATACACAAGTAAGAAAGAGTCCAGGCACAAAAAAATTTATATTTTGACAGGATGAACAAAAGCGAAAATCTCATATGAGTGATGCAAAGTCCTTGGTAAAGCGAGGAACAAGGTAACGGTTTCCTGATGATGAACTATTCCCTATTATTTGGATTGTGATAATACCCGGCATTATCTAAACTTGCAAAATATTTAATACATTTGATTTATATGAAGTTGTATAAATGCAGCTTACTTTGCATAATTTCTTGGTGTTTGCAACAGCCAACGGGGGAGAAGGAATGATACAGAAGGAAAAGTATTTGACAAGTTTTGACTTCTGATATTTGATCTCACGTTTCTGCCTGGTGAGGAAGTAATTATCTGCAGCCAGAACTGAATTTCATTCTCTATCCAAAAGGTGAACCTCCTGGTACATATGTCATGAATATCTAATGAGAAGTCCATCCATTAAGATATTGCCTTGTGGCAGAAATACTATCTTGGGGCAAGACCCTCCTTAGATCGGACTACCCTGTGACAAGAGTATTTTGACATTTCAAGTGTGCAATAAAGGCAGAATTATTATCTCACATATAAAACCACAAGCAAGGACAGAAGGGCTTTGCAATATAAAAAGCTCAAAACATCAGAACAAGGCAGTTTCAGTTCAGACACACTCATCCTAAATTCACTACTCAACATGCTTGTGTATTTGAGAACAGAAAATAACAAGTGGCCTTTAAGGAACAAGACTACTTCTGCAGTCATTCCCCTATTTGTGCTGGTTTGATATTTCAAATACAAGTTGGGAAGACAAAGAAATAGCTTAGCAGAGAAAAATATTAGTCAACACTAGGATTGGCCATAAACCAATTGTAACTGCAGACTGTTTAACAAGTGCTCATCCAGAAGCATCAACAAATTATGGTGTGCTAATATATAGAGAGATATATATAGCCACAGTAGATGTACTGAGACACGTTTCTTGAGCTGCACATTCTTAGCATTTAAGTTCTGGTAGGGATGGTTTTGGATTGCTCTATACTGCAGTTCCTAAGAGCAAGAGCAAGGAGGTAAGTTTTCAACGTTCTATGCCTGTCTTTACAGGATACTGGAAACATTTAATCATGTTACAGGGATTTAGCAATCATTCAGAGTAAGATTTATTTATTTATTTTCCTTTTTAAGTGTTCTTCGCTGGTACCATGGAGTCATTTCACTGCCAAAGAGTCCTGCCAGCACACACCAGCAAGGAACAATGCAATCGCTGAAGTTTAAAGGCCATGCTAAATTATTAGCCCTTACAATAATGAATTCTGTGAAGTGTGGCCTTCCAGGCAGCAGCAATTTCAGATTAAAAAAAAACTTACAAAACAACCCATATAAATCAATATTGCAAAGCTTAATCAGGTTACTTTTTAGAAAAATCAAATTAGCTTTTTTTAATGCCATTTTATAACGGGAAACTTCTTCCGATATATCTGAGAAACGCCCAGAATAGAAGCTTGGATGTACACAAGGTCTGGGTTCAAATTTTCTAGGTCACTGAAGTCCTTTCAAGTAAGAATATCAGAAAAGCAGCCATCTCTGGGATAGCAGTCCTAGCTTGCACTTTACCTTGTTCGTAAATTAACATCTGATGAACAACATATCTAAACACACTTCCTTTGGACTAAACACAGCTAAACTGCAAAATTTTTTGTCTTGGGAAATGAGGTAAGGACTTACATGCAATAGTCTTCTCCCCTCGCAAGACAGTGGAAATCTCATTGCAATTCTGTCACCACCTTTACACAAAATAGCCCAATCAGTAAAATAAAGTCACTGATTTCAGTATCTAAAAGATACATAGTATACACAACCATTTCCATGAGAAACTATGCTGAAGATTATTTTCATGTAATCCCTCATGCATTTTGGACCAAATAATTTACTAGCTTGTGAAAAGATGAGAATGAGTAGGGGGAAAGGTTTTTCCAAGCACTGAGCAGCAGAGGAGAAACGGTACAATTAGTGGAAGATTACATAAACATAACTCATCTAGAACAGCATTTCTCCATGAGATGATGTTTTCATACAGTTTTGAATATCCACTATTACACAAGTTGTTCTGCAAAGTAGATATTACTAGGAAAAAAACACAGTGGAATTTACAGTCTATTCTAAATGCCCATGAAATCATGTGAAGCCTTTCAGTTATACCAAGAGGCTTTTGGTCAGCGCCTTATAGAATTTCTTTATTTTGTGAAACAGGTGACACATTGAGCAATTTAGAAAGGATGAAGCCTGGCATTCCCCACCTGCAAACCATCTGTATCTAATTATCACAACACTAATTAGAATCATTATCAAGAGAGACTGAAGCAACAAAACCTGACTTTTACAGTACACTTTGGTCTTTTGGAAATGAAAGACAGGCGAGTTACAATGCAGTGTAAATGAATTTGTTTCAGTTACTCTACCATCTGACATCAGCTGCATAAGCGATATTTGTTTTGTGCCATGGCATCTTGAATTTTTCATTGAAATAATACACCATACAGGCCACCTGAAAACAAAGTTTAAAAAAACAAGTACCCAGTGAATGAGATAATGATTTCTGATAGTAATGTGCACCGAAATAAAAACGCTCATTTTCTACAAGAAAAAAAAAAATCTTTCAAATTTGGTAAATGAGATATTTCATGCACGATAAGATTCATTCTGTGCACATTAAAACATTGCCCTTTTTGACTGATAAAAAGCCGCACAATCAAAAAACCTGTTTCATTTACAAAGCACAGGTATAGCATTTCTTTTGTAATTTCTTAAAATAGATATACAAACACATTCAAATACAACCTATAAAGAAACAGAAATACTTTCTCAACAGACTCACACAGAAAAGCTTAATAACATGCTGGGATACGCAAACACCTTTCTTTCTGCGTAGGTATGAAAAAGTACTCCATTGGTTATCTCCAAGAAACCATTATATACTATCTCTGTTGCACTCAACACACACACACTGCAATATTTCCTTTATAATAAAAGGAAATCTTGTTTTCTGATGAGAAGCTCATTTCATTTTTATTAGCTTCTCTAGAAGTAGCAAGTACTCAGGAGTTAATTCTTATTCACATTTTTCTAATAAGGTGTCTAGTACTTCCAGGAATAAAAAAGTTGACCCATCTGGAATGAAACAAGATACTTCTAGTAACCCAATTCATACCAGTTTATACAAAGATGTTGCTTGAAAGTCAGAAGAGTACATAATATTTTGCATTTTCCTTTCGCCAGGACTAAACTGCACTTTCTAAAAAAGATGAAAGAAAATAAAATGCAGAAAGGAAATACTCATTAAATGATGCACGTATTTAATACTACCCTACACTCACCTTTCACTTTCATCATGAGGAATCAGACTAGAACACTCTGTGCAGTTCTGGAAAATATTCTGCCAAGAAAATGCACCATAAACAAACCACAGAAAGGCACAGATTTGTGAAAAAAAGATATGTAAGTTGAATTAGCTAGAAGTCAGTTATAAATAAAGTTTTAAGTTATATAAAAATAAGAATATTAAACTTGTGACTTCTGAAGTAATTTCTACTGTTCTCAGAGCACCGTTATCAGTATGACCACAGGTGAATCACAGGAAAAAGAATTTGGTGCAGTTTGTTGCAATGGGATAAATCAGAACAGAAAAAAAATTAGCCTCACAAATCTCCCCATCCTTGAAATGTACAAAAATACAGAGGCTTTCCGCTTTTGCGGAAAGCCTGATTTCTTAAGAAACCTCAGATCAACAGACAATACTTAGTAACATTAAGCAATTATTCACGAGTAGAACCGATGAGAAAAACCTAGTTGGGCCTTTTAAGTTTCTAGTGTCACATTTTTTTTACTTCTGTATTTATTTTTTCCAATAAAGTTACATAATATATATTTACATTGTACTTTTGCTAAAGGAATTAATATCTTTAGGATATTTGATTTTTCTGTAAACTTTTATTACTGCAAATATCTGACATAAGATGAAATAACAAAGTTTTATCTTGTGTCTAAAGCAATGGACAGGGACTTTTTAAGATCCTGATCACTGTTTCAAAGATTTGACTGAGATTCATTTGCGTATGCCCAGCCAGCAATGCCTACGTCCCAATCCCATGCCTATGAGGCTTCAAAAATTACTGTTTGAGAAGACAGTTCAATCATGCTACCTTTCTAAGCATGCTTCCCAGAGGACTATCCTTAATAACAGCCTGGCTCACAGCTTCTCTCTTCAGGATCACGTGACAAGCAACATAAAACTGAAAACCAAGATACATATCTATGTCTAAGGTACTGTAAATCAAAGAAAACAAAAGAAAATGAAGTTCCATCACCATATCCTTCTCACTGACACTCCACTTTTTGGAGAAGCCCTAAGGAACCTCTGTAGTTACACAGATGGGATCTTGTTTGGATCACCAAAATCCTGCAGCAAGACTTCTCAAACTTGAGCAGATGTCATACTGAAATAGCGAGAAGAACCACTGTAACTAGTCTTGCTCCTTTATGGAATGTTTTTTGCTGTCATGTGATCCTTTCTGATTTGGACAGACCCCCTCCTCATGTGACTGACCACAACAGCCTGTAGCTATAATCATTATGAAATATCATTATTGAAAGCACTATTTCCATGATTTATATTAACCGATAATGAACAGTTTTATTAGCAATGTTTCCACCATTTGACTGCTACTGATACTAATGAAATATAATAAAATGTGACAAACGAATGGAGCTGTTATGCACCAAAACCTCAATGAGCAGAAGCATGATCTCTCTTACATATATAGTTCTTACAAGCACAGTTGTACCAAAGATACACTCAGCCTTTTAAGAATTACATCTGAATACAGACAAGTAAATTAATCTCATTAACTTTTCAGGTTATCAATGTATCAATCAGTTCAAGCTGAATACGGAATTTCTGAATAAGCAGTTAGCGTGTGTGATCACCACATGAACAGCCAGGAAATCTAGAATGATATCCAAACCCCAAAGGCAAATCCAGAAATGGTTATTAATTCTATAGTCTGAAAATAAATGGAGCAGAGCGATGGGCAACCCAATGGTGACCCTGGACAGCCCCTCACATGAAGTGTAGATACAACAGTTAAGCCAAACAGAATGATGTATGGAGGCAAGAAGACAGTCCAATGATCTTGAGTATTTTGCTTTCTCCACGATTTCACGTATCACAGGATGTAATGATCCTATGATCATTATATCAGTGTTATACTAATGTCCCAGTACTGTAAATATTACCAAGAATGAAAACGTATTACAAATCAAAGATGATATTCATATTGTTTTTAATTATTAAATTAAAACCCCAAAACAAAAACCCCAAAACAAAAACCCCAAAACAAAAACCCCAAAACAAAAACCCCAAAACAAAAACCCCAAAACAAAAACCCCAAAACAAAAACCCCAAAACAAAAACCCCGGGCTATCTTGCAGTATTTAAAATATTGACTGCACTAGGTTATATCGGAATACAGGGTGTACTGTGGTCCCACAGTATGTTTTACTTCCAAGATCGATGACAAAAATAAAAACTAACCAAAATTAATCAGAAAATTATAATATATGAATATTATACTTCTGTTCTTCCTCTCTTCTCCTTCCTTCCCCTATTCCTTCTCAACACAAACAATGAAGACACATGGATCACTTTGGGGTAGTTAAGAAAAGCTACCAAGCTGGTTCCCCAGTTGTTAGGCAATCCTCATCCTCTATATAAAGCTGCTCAATCCGGAACAAAAAGCCCCTTCTCTAGTAGAAAACATTCCAGTCTAAAGGGTACTTCTACAAGAAGGCACAACTACTTCACAGAGCAACAAAAAAACCCCTCTTCTCTGCATGAATGTTCTTCTTTCCACTTAGAGGGAGGGAAAAAAAAAATAAATCATCATTTGATTCCTCGCTTTCCCACAGGGGAAGCAAAGCACACTCAGTGAAGGTCATTTTTCACCTTCTCCTTTGATTTACCACACAATTAATCAAAATGAGAGGTCTGATTTTAGTTCTGGGTTCCTTATGGACTTATTATTGAAATAGAACTAAAACATTTAATAGACTTACCATATGAATTTTTTTACAATTCTTGAATTCCACAAGGCAGGGCCATATACTGTGCTTAATAAAGCACCAGCCAAATCTCTGACCTCATTCAAATTCACTGAAGTGAACTCAACATAAGAACTGGAGAAAGACAATAGGCAAATTTTCATTTAATTCAGGGGGAAAAAAATAAATTCTTTATTTCTGTTCTAAAATATGTTCTTAATACATCTCCATGTATTTGCAAGTTTAAGTACTTTTAACCTTCAATGCTTTGAACAGGAAGTTTTTGTCAAGTGACCTTTTAAGGCTTTTTTCTTTCCAAAAGGCGCTTTTTTTGGACTAGATTCCTATAAATGAAATCCATATAAATTAAACTTGCAGTAAAAGGATGGTTTAATCTGTCACTGAAGTAAAAAGTTAAATATGTTGTAATATGACTCTGGCATATTAAATTAAATCCTTCATTTGCAATCAGCACTACACAGTAAAGGGAATCAGAAGAGGGAGGGAAGCAGCTGTAAATACTTGCAGGAGACAGGTAAGGAACACGTGAATGCAAGCAATGACGGGCACAAGGCAAATCTTAGCCATTTGGGGTCATTGCATTTACAACCTTACAAACTTTCTTCCCTCCACTTGTGGTATAAAACCTATCCCCCTAAACTACATTTTTTTTCCTTTGTTTTTAACTTCCGTCTTTTACAAGTACAAAAAAGAAGCACTATGGTGCTTCTTGCTGCTCTTGTGATCTTCCATTTCCTTTATTACACAGTTTTGACTTCATCTAATAAATCATTTTGGTACACACCTACCTGTGAAAAGCAATTTTTGACTAAATGCCTTTTTTAAAAAACAAACAACAAACCACCAGAGCTGTTTATAAAATCATAAAACCTTTCCTTACAACAACATGCAATCTAACTTCTCTTAGATACAAAAGCAGGTATTTTTGAACCTGCCCTCATTTTCTCCAGAAACCAGTATTATTCAGGGATCTTTCCCAATACCTACAGCCCATGTGGATAAAAAAAACTTCACAGGAGCCCTGAACTCTCAGGTGCTTAACTCTTCACAGATGGAAGTATATCTGAAACAGACCTGCATTTTATTGCAGTGCATGAGAAGCAAGCATCCGTTTCCAGATTTCATTTTTAATTGTTATATTAAAGAAAAAAAAGGGGGGGGGGGAAGACCACCACAGTATTTATGGATCGTAGCTTCCATTATAACATAATGCATTCATATCCATAAAACATTAAGACACATTCATGATTCACAGAACAACCAGGAGTCATCTTGTCTTTTTTTTGATACATGGGATGAAACTGATCCAAAAAATCAGTTCCAAAAAAATCAGATCCAAAATCTGCTAGGACAGAATATAGAACATTTATATAAATGCTAACAGACACTGTAAAAGGTTTTGCATTTAATCAAATTATCTGCATGGCTAAATTTCATCCAAATTTTACACATTTTTCCAGTTGTCCCAGGCATAATATTTTTAACTAGTGATACATTTGCAATATTTTGAGAAATGTAACTTCTTTGACAACATTTTTTTCTTTAGGTTAACAATGCTTTACAACTAAGATCATAATTAATTTTAAAAACCTTCAAGAAACTGCATAACTTGCTTCCACAAGTCTTTCATAGAACCCTGACATGGATTCTCTCACACGTGTTGAGTGAATGGCTTCTGCACCTTTCACTACTGGTGAACACAAGGTTATCCACTGCAGAAAACTTGGATTAGGACCACAACTAGAATTTGGTATGATAATTCATGCAGTCAGCTACTTGAATTTCATACATCATCTGCATAAATTTCACCTAACCTGCCCTCATCGTGAACTGCTTACAAAAGACTTTATGGACATTTCCGGTGACTTCTAGCAAAAAAGATGCATACCTGGAACAATCAAAGAACAAACCCGACTCTGAACATGCCTCCAGGTACAGCTGTAATTAAACAAAAAGTGCAGCAGCAGAATACTAATTACACATAATAATGCTACCAATGCATCTATGGTCTGAACCAGATTTGGGGTTTTTTCGTTTTGTTTTTGTTTGGTTTTATACCAAATTAGGGCAGAAGGATGGGCTAAATAAAGAGTTCTATAAAGCGATGGATGTGAAAGGAAACCAGGTATGATCTCAAAATAAATTATACAGCTTTTTTTTTTTCCTTTTAAACACTTGCAGATCAATTGTATTGCTATACTTCAGTATGTAAATATAGCACAAAAGAAAACTTTATCTCTATGAACATT
This sequence comes from Chroicocephalus ridibundus, assembly GCF_963924245.1. Classification (NCBI taxonomy): domain Eukaryota; kingdom Metazoa; phylum Chordata; class Aves; order Charadriiformes; family Laridae; genus Chroicocephalus; species Chroicocephalus ridibundus. The sequence continues at coordinate 80,805,682 of NC_086287.1, forward strand.
TATCAGGTGTGCTCCTACAAACAACTCAATTACATCAAAAATTTCATTGTGTGAGTAAAGCTACAAATCCTGCTGCATGTGCTTTAGAAAATATATTATTTTTGAGAAAGATCACCTATGACACCAAAGCTTACTCTCCTAAATGAAACTCAAACCAGCCAAACCCAAACATGTTAACCAATTATATACTATGTTCTGACAATTCAAAATTCTGCAACCGTATCTGTATTAACTTTTGTGATACAATTTCACACTGGCATGTCTTTCCTTTGATGACAAGGTTTTGATTGAAACATCTTATGGCAAGGACCATTTCCTTCAAGTTTAGACGATATTCAAATCAAATAATGTTTTGAAGGAGAGGTGAACGAAACAGAAGAAATAAATTTATTTTTGTAGAAACAGATGGAGAAAGCGCAGAACACTGTTATATTTCATAAAACTGCTGTCTATGTAAGAAACAAAGCACTATTTATTATGTATTCATTTTGCCCATCTGCTAAGTTTATCATTAAGACAATGAATTCAGTCCATATCCTTCCCTCCCCAGCTAAGCAGTGCAATTATGGTTTTAGAACACAGCTACTGATACAACTAACTTTTTCCCATTTTAGTATTTATTCCAAGTATTTTCTCATTAAATAGCTCTTAAGGCTTTCTTCCCCTCTCTGTTATTTTGTCTTCTAGTCTTATCAGCTTCTCTTCCATATTTTCAAAGTCACTCTTCTCATATGCACCCAAATGCTTATCTTTTTTTGCCACACTATTGCTTCTGGTCTTTCTATAAATCCCATTTTTCCCTTTTGCACTACCAGCTTCCACTTCAAGAAGGTCTTGCCACATAAGTTAATTTCTGTTCAGTGCTACAAAGGAGAAGCAACTTGAGGGAAGAACCTTTTCTGCTGTTACATTTTTGCCTGCATTAATTGTGTATGTGAAAGTATATGGTACAGAGGACTTCAGGAGACCAAAAAATGGGGAAGATCCAGCTAAGATTTCATGGTCAAAGCCTCTTGATGACAGGCTGAGTTTAGACTTAGATTCTCCAATAATAAACACCCAATATCTCTTCAAAGATACAGATGCTCAGATGAGAAAGTGCAAAAAAAAAAATATACTTTGAACACACTGGCTCAGTGTAACAGCCCTTGTTTTCAACTCTGCCTGCTGTATTTTTTACAAAACATTATTCGTAACACTCATTGATAAAACCATGCACTTTTATGCCTTAATCAGAGTATACACGGAAGAACAAGTGAGCTCTCTTCATTGAGTGAAATTAATTGTACAAAGATCAGCCCACTCAGTCATTCCTACTTACTTACACATATACAGCCACAGAACCTGGCATTCAGTTTTCTTTTGACCAATTCCTACTATGTTAGCTAGACAACTAAGAAATCTGGATCAGTTCTCTCAGTCAGAAAGGAATACAAGTACTCCAAAGGAAGGTTACCACCTACATGGCAAGCCTTAGTGGATAACAGGAAAATATGCTGAGAGTCTAAAAATGTGTAAGATTTTTATCTTCAGCCTCTTTTATTTCAAGGTACTTCTCTTAAATTATTTCTCTAGTACTGTTCGCATTTAGGCAAGTTTAGCAATCTGTACAGAGAATAAAAGAGACAGAATAGCGAGGCACACAGTGAAATAAGTAGCACATACTCTGGAAAAGTCGCAACAAAACAAGCCTAATATCTACACAAATACTTATAAGATGTATAATTTTAAACAAATATTATTGCAAACTTTAAATCTTAGTGTTACTTATATCAATTTTGCTAAGAAAAAAGGGTCAATACCTTTAACTAGCATGCAGTCAGATATTCGGTCCTACATAGACCTGGAAAATACAAATTCACCCAAACCCAGGAATGAAACCCCTTACCATTCTTCGAACAGGAACAACTGCAAAATTTGTGATACATCTCTTCTACACAAGGTTTATTTAGGCTTCAATATTATCTCCCTGATCCTTCCTTACATTGTCAATCTGTCCTTCTGCAGAGTTCAGAGCAATCTGCAGGTTAATTCTTATATTAGTTTGACTAACCTGGGGATCGTTCATAAGCTGAACAGCATAGTCTCTTTACCAGCAAGCCTAGTAAAGTCTTAATGACAGAAAGAATCAACACTAAGTTTGTTTCCATCACAATATGTACAGTGCAGCTACTTTAAAGTGTGATTATAAGAAACTAGTAAGATTTTTCAAAGACAACTCAGTTAAGTAAAAAACTGATGATGCAAACAAAAGTACCACTTAATTTGGGCTAAAATTAAAGATGTACCAGTACAGTGACATAGCAATTTAACAGCACTTAATCTCTAGGTTTATTCACCTTCAACAAACCCACTTCAGAGGTATAGATTGCTTTGCATGGAGGGTGGCCTACTACTCAGTGTTTATATATTAACATCTAACAGATCCACTTTTCCCAATTGTTCCATCGAATTATCTTATTCTGAAAAATTGCTTTTCAGTCATTCTTCCATTTTATACTCTTCTAGTAGGTGTCAAACTATAGTCTAGTTATTCTATACAAATCTTATCTCTTAACTACTGCCTGTCTTTCATATTCTCAAGATCAACAGCCTTTTTCTTAAAATCAGTTGGACACATCAATCCAAATTCTTCTCTAAATTTCCAAGTTGTTGATGCAATCTGTGACTTGATTCCACTCCAACCCCCGTTAAAAGGATACGTTGACACAGCCTGGAATGACTCAAGGTATTTTGACTGTGCTCTTTTCTCAGACTTATGTATTATTTCTAAAAATATGCTTAGCCTACGATCAGTTTTCACTGCTCAGAATGCCTATCAGGTTCTCAAATCCTCATCATTTTACTCTATTTGTAAATAGTAGGTTAAAAAAAAATAAATCAGTAAATTATCACCCAATTGTCAGTGGTAGATTCACCTGCCAATCTCAGTAGAAACAAGATTTGTCACTTAGAGACAGGAGATCGTTTAGGTAGTGTATTGTAAATGGATGTTGCAGTGAAATAGGTAATGCAGAAGACAGTGAGGTATAGTCTAGCTGTTCAGTTTCTAACATTTCTGTATTTCAGAAAAGAACACATTTTTTAGTTCTCTTGTCCTATGCCATATCTGGCCACGCAAAAGCAATGGCACCGTAAGTTTGAGAGGCAGCTTTCAAGCATCTTCTTCAAAAACATGACACTTTTGGCCTTTTTACCTTCTTTACAAGGTTAGTGATGCTGTAATTATGAAAAGTTGTAGGCTAGAAGTATATGTTATGCAAGAAAATGCAGTCCAGAATATCTAATAGACCAAAAAAATCACACCTGGAACAATACAGATTAAAACAGTTACGACAAGACTGAACTAGGAAACTGACTCATATAGCTTGCTCAACCACTGGGTTAATCTCTATTGGTTTTATATTGTAATGAATATAAACTAAACGTGTCCGTTAATCTAAAGCAATCATGATCAAGCTTACTTTAATATTCCAGAAAGAGCAACTTTAAAACACAAACATCTGCAGCGTAGCTGTATACCAGTTCTGGAGAATTTGTATGTACACAGAAATCTGCTTAAAGGAAACAGATACCTGTATTAGGAACTGCTTGTTTAGATCTGATTTTTTAATCAAAAAGAATAAATGTTTTTTTGCATATTAAATGCACAAGCAGTTGTGTTTTAAATGATCATTTATCATTGGAGTTGATAGTTCTATTAAGTATCATCATCTTATTAATTTTTTTCCTGGAATCCCGCTTCGAAAAATATTTCTCACAGACTTAAGGCTTATGTACTATTTTTTTAGTAATTATATATATTAGAAGCAAATTATTGTATAAAAACTCATAAAAGACTGTGTATGTTTTGACATTTTTAATTGAGCATGTGTTTTAAGTAGGACTTGCTTCCTTCTCTTACTCAGTTTTGTATGCAGTTTGTGTTTAACATACAGATTCGGATTTCCAGAGTTCAATACCATCAGGGGCAATTTTTTCCAACTGTATTTCTAGCCACATTAGAATATCTAACAGGACGGAAAACAAAAACAGTATGACTATTACAACCACAAAATGGCCTATGTTTCTTCCCCCTCCTTTTTCTCTTTTTAAGGAACAGTGTATTCTCCTGTAAAATATAACATCTTAGTGAGGTTCATGTCAACTGTAAAATATGCTAACTCAGTAAGTCAAGACTTTTTATTGATTATGCCCTTGTTACTTACTAAGGATTTGTCTAACATGGAACAGTCACTGCTGTGAACTACGGCATGCCTTGACAGCACACAAACCACTTTGTACCAACCCTACATATGTTCTCCTAGCACACCCAAGAATGCTCACCTGCAAGATCCCTTGCTGCAGACTGAATGTATGTGGCAAAGAGAGCTGGCAGAGTAATGAGGATGTTGCATTTCATATTCTAGTTCAGTGCACTCAAAATTATCTGTGCTGACAAGCTCCAAGATTCAGAACCATTTTCATGATTAGAAGAGTTTAGAAGAGATACCATGGGAAAATGAATCTGTCACAAGATCACTTTCGAGGTATAATCTGAAACTGCCTTAGACCTATTTGAAGTATGCTTGCTGACAATATCAGCAAAGAGTCATTCTAGGAGGCAAGAACTCTGTTCCAGAAAACTAGACCCCTTCCTCCAATTACCTGATCATCCTCACTATATCACTGTCATGGAGGTGAGAGGATGCAGAAAATAAAAAACAATAAATTATACATGTCTCCTCCACAATGTGGAAACCCTAAGGCTCAGGCATAATAGTTAAAGCAAGAACCAGGATCTTATTTTCTCTAACACTTCAAGTATAAGGAGCTAGAATACTACTACATTTGCAATTTACATCTAATTTGACTACTGCTGGGTTAGAATGGTAACATTTTCTTGGATTCCCAAGCTCCCTCTAATAAGGTACTTTAAATTATTTTAAATTATCTTAAAAGACTAATTGTAATGAAAGCTACAGATAGAACGGTAATCATAACATCATCTTAACCTGGCTTTACACAGAGCATCACAAGAGTTACACAGAACTTGCATCACTATCAATGATCAACATCAAGCCAAAACAGATGCAATCTGGTCCCACCTCAAATTTTTTCTTCCCTTTTAATTATTGCAGTAGTGTTACTACACATAGAATAGTAGGAATACCTAAACCACATATACCTCAGTATCAATAAAACCAAGAACACATTTCAAAACTACTAACATAAGATAGTTAATAATATGGTTTACGGTATCAAAATTCCTGGGCCTTGTTCTTGTTATGATATCTCATCTTGATCTGTATGATGATCATTTATCACAGATATAAGAAAGCTGTAATTAGCAACATCATCACAACACCATTTTTGGTAGTACAAGTGTAGAGCAAGCAGCTTTTGTCAGCACAGTTATGTTAGGCACAAATTATACCTCTGCCATAGCTGTGTTTGTAGAGGCTTGTTTTGGACACCAAGCCAGACCATCCAGCTTCTCAGTAATCCTGTTTTGGCAGTCACCCTGACATTGAAAGCTTCATCTTTGACAATTCAGACTTCAGCTTTACTGCCAGGCATTAAATATGCTATTCCATTAACTCTCTGCGCAAATCCTCCAACAGTAAAGGCTGTAAATGAAAAAGTAGTTGCAACAAAGTGATTAGAAGGTCTACTTCCACCAAAAAACCCCAACAACAACAACTCACAAAAAGCCAATACAAAATAAACATATTAAAAGCACTTTATCCTCTCACGATAATGTGCTCCATATGGCTAACACAGTAAGAATGCCAGCCTTCATACATCAAGGAAAGAGCTCAACAGAATTCAAGTATACTGTTACTGACAAAAAAGCTTCACATTAAATAATTTCCAGCAGAAGTTCCAATTAATGTATGGTAGCCTCAAAGTTTTCTAATTGTAATCAACATGCACACTACATCAATTCAGCTCAGATGCATTCTTTGTTCAGCTTTGTAGCTGTTCTGACAGAATGCCTTCAAAAAAAGAACTTCAATAAGACAATTAAAAATTGTGCTAAATGCCCTTTTCCTCAGTACTTACATCTCTATCTAATCTATACAGTTATCATTACAGATGTAAGAGTAGCAGTGATCACATTAAACTACAAAAATTACATTCACAAAAGCAAGAAAAATTATAATTAAGGTTCTATCCACTCTAGATACTACAATTTTCAGAGCTTGTCAAATTACGCACTCTCTGAAGACTCAAGCTGCATCACAGGATTCAATAGAGACTGAGAACAATCTCAGTTTGGAGTCCTTACTCTCTGAACTGTACTTGAAATAATATGAATCAGTAGTTGCTCATGTGACACTAAGATTTGCTTTTCAGTGAATTATTTTTCCATTCACAAAATCCAAAATAGCCTTCTGCACAAATAAGAGTTTTAAATTCTGATTTCATGCAGACATTAGCTCTGACTCCATGCCTACCTCCCATGGCAAAACAGGATGCCCAGATCTTTATTTATATGTTGCAAATTAAAAATCTCCTTTGACAAAGCTGCTGTAAAACAAGATTTCCTGGAGCCAAAAGGTTCACATCTTAATGTAATTTGGGATTACAGAACCTAAACCCTTTTCCTTTAGTGAAGGCCAATCAGAATTTCACAATATTGTTGCTAAGCTATAGAGGAAAATAACTTCTGTAACAGAACTCCAAAGTCACGAGAATTCATCTTTACTATATTAACATATGCTACAACTTAAAACTATTTCTGATAAATTCCTAAAAATAATTGTGGTTTTACTGTCACTCGGGATCTTTGCACTATGTTCATGCCTAGCAGATGTTAGCCATTCTCAGCACGCAATTGAGATCAAGTGGGACTCCTCATCGCCCTGCAGGAATCAAGAATTGTATAATAGATGTAAACCGAATGTACAAGTTAAAGGTCATTCTAAACAAAAGGATTAGTACAAGTGTTAAAAACATTTTCTGCCTTCCATAAAAATAACTTTCCACAATATGGGAGATAATAATTGGTATAATACATTTCTAGTGATGCAGTATATTTATACAGTGACTATCAGAGATAAAAATTTCACTTTTGATGATATCATGCATCACATGAGATTAAAATATAACATGGTAAGACTGTATAGTTATGCAAACAAAACTGTTGCATCGTATTATTTAGCTACACATACATGCAAGCACACACAAAACAGCTATCCCTATCAAAAAAAAAAAAGTCCTCTGGGAAATAAATTAGCTAAAAGGTAGCTACGTCCGAAATATTTTTGTAAATAGGTATCAATGCATATCGTAAATACTATATACTTTAAACGATCTATACATTAATGAACTTGGACCAGAAATCCACTTGATACTGCATGTATTGCATTATTTTAATGTGCTGTCACAGTGCCTCATATGCAGAGAATAGTAACACTCGTCTTTACCAAGAGATGAACAAAATAAGCCTTCTGCTGCAGATGATATTTCTGAGTCTTAGCTATATAACACAACATGCAAAGTTACTAAATTTTCATTAATTTTTCTTCTTTAAACACTAAGCATAAGTGGTAAAACAGGATGTTTTTCAGAAAGGAAACCGTCGCTGAAGATTTTGAAACCAGCTGAATTCAATAGCAACAGCAACAGTTCAGTCTTGAGCAACAGGCTGACATAGATTAGCTAGATCACAAGACAAGGGTGCTGCTACCAGTACAGATGCCAGTACAAACATCGTGGCAAAGATCTTTATACTTTCTCACTTCTCCTAAATTTCCTAGATTAAACAGGAGGACACAGCAGTACGTGCATTAAACTGAAAACTGCACCCACTCGAAAGATCATTTCAGAACAGAGTAACAGTAATAAAAAGGTATGGCAAGTACTGTTTTATTTCACCCCAGCAGCAATGTTACTTCTATAATACTTAAAATAATACAAATATTTATTCAGTTTTAGGAACATACAACAAAACAAAGAGATCCTCACTGAAAACTCACAAGCAATGTGCGCCACATCACAGGGAAACAACAAAACATTTTGAGTAAATTAATCTAAAATGGGCTCCCAGGTGCAAGCTGGCCTCATAACCTCAAGGATAACAATCCCATAAACCAGAGCATATGCCATCCGTAAATACAACAGTTTTGAGTTAATATGTAGCTTAACTGCAGTAATCATTGTTAATTTGAACCAATTTTTAGAATATATTTCAGTAATTTGGAGGTGAAGGGTTGTATATTTTAATTTATTGTATAGAAAATAAAAAGAATTTGTAGACGAAAGCATAGTTCTCTCATACTTACCAGTGAGATAGCCAAAGAGTTTTATTTGAATTACATAAGTGAAAGAGATCTTATCCATCCCAACTGCCAGAGAGAAAGTCATCAATATTCAGAAGTGAAATAATCAATTCCAACACCAGAATGATTCTAAATGGAGGCTAACATGTGACATCTATTTAGACTAATAATTCAACAAAGCTTAAAGGTCATTAGGTATACTACTGACAGTTTAGAGAAAATATCAAGTTCATGATGTCCAGATAACAAATATGAAAGAATGACTGTACTGAATTAAATGATAAAAATATCCTTCCTAGAATAACCTACAAAGTGTATTCCGTTTCTTTCAAGACTATCCAGGGACAGCAACTAGCTTGGTAAAATAAATGAATGAGCTGAGATTACTATGACGAACTGATTTATGTCTGTGCAACAACTGCTACATAATTCATCTAAAATGGCAGCCAAAGGAAGAGAGAACAGTCTTGAAATACCCATTTAAAAAGAGATCTGGTATGAAAATAAAGGGGAGAGTGTACTTCATCTCTTGTTTTCTGTTTGCCCTCATTTTTCTTATTTAAACCTGACATCTCATGTGTAACATAGACACAACTTTATTCTTAGAATCAATTGTAAGACGGAAAAGCAACAGTACAGTACCATGAGCAAGAGCTTCCCCATCAAAACTATCTTCCATCCAGGGAAACTGACAGCTAATGGAAGTTTTTGGAAGAACACTTAGTTCACATAGGATACTAACAATTTTATCTCAACAGTCTCCTCGATCAAAGAAATTCAGATCTGAATTTCTACAAAACACAAGCGATATCCTCAAATGTCCACCAGAATACTAATTCTGCCTGAGGGAAAAGAAATAGAAATAAAAAAATGCAGCTCAAGGATTAACGGCCAGCAGCATCCTACCAAAATGAAGGGTCATCAAGAAATGCAAGTTAACGCAGCTATACCCATACAGTAAAAATCTATCATTTAGCACCACCGATGCATCAAGTGTTTTCGAATTGTACTCCATTACTCATTTGCTTTCAAAGTGACAAATGTTACATTTATCCAGTCCTCCACTGTGCACATATAGAAAGTCAGCCTTAAATATAAAATAAAAGCATGCTTCCACTTTTTCTGAAGTTCAAAGGCAGTTCTGTACTTTTAAATTATATTACATATTTTCTCAATGCTTCTTAATGTAGAACAATTAAAAACTTACCCATGGCTTAATTAGAATACAAAACAACTTTTTCCAGTTATTAAGTATCACAAAATGGCATTTGTCCATATGAAATTTCATCATGAGGAAAAAAGTTTTATCGAGGAAAGAGTACCAAGAAAATTAAACAGACAACTCATCCACAAATAAGGGATACCTGTATTTTCTCTTCCTTTACTTATTTCCTCAAAGGTAACCTAGCTATTCAGTGTTAAAAGCAACTCTTTAAAGCCTTAAAAACTGACACCTCAAGTCAACTCTGTGGATACCCCAATTCTCAGGCGTGCTTGCCCAGTGACAGAACAGATGAGGACAGGGTGTAGTAGCTACATGAGCACACACCCTTCAACTCATTCTTGAAATACAATGCTAACAGTGATGCAGTAAGAGTTCATTAAAATACATTGCTTATTCAAGGATATACACTGAGTATCAGTAGCCTGGAACCGAACTAATGTGAAATCTGCTTAGCTTGGTTACAGTTTTGTGAAAATATTTAGTGCATACACATTTCTCAAACTGTTCTATTGCTTTATAAATCAACAGACTTACGAAAGGTTCTGCTAGAATACTGATGAACACAAAATGAACATTACTTCATGGCTCATTTCTTGATACTAAAATATTCCCCACAAAGCAAAATACTTTTTTTTAAATGACCCCCAAAAGAATAAGCTATTTTCTAGGTATCGGGAAACAAATGTGGTCATGCCCTCTCAAGTTACAGGTTTCTGTAGCAGATCTCCAAAACTTTTTTCACTATAGATCTAGTAGATGCAGTTTCTTTCTTATTCCTTCAAATACAACCATGCTATTTTTTGGAGTTGGAAATCAATCAATTAATCTTTGAGATGACAAAGATTTTGCTTGCATTATTTCTGCACTAGTGGATGTAATCCATTAAAATTAGGCTTTTTTATATAGGAGGTAGCATTATGGTTTTTGTTTCTAGCAAATAACAATACAGCTGAGAGTCACATTCTTCCCTTTTCCTTCCATGGGCAACAGCTTTCCCTTATTACTTTTGTTCACTAATGTTTTCCTATGAGCCACTTTGTTTTGCTGACAAGTATGTCCCCTCCCCTAATGAAGAGACGTGCAATCTATTGTTCACTCAAGCCCTTTTGCTTTTAACAATGACAAGATACCTACTTTATGTCGTGTTCTACTGCATAGCTAAAGAGAACGCAACATTTGTGCTGTACATCTGTATTCTTAGAAGCCTCAAATTAGCACCATTTTAAATATAACAATAATCCTATTAGCATAATTTCTCTGCTGTTGAATGATAACATGCTCAAGCAAGTTTAAATGGTTTAAATTACAGACTTTTATAGATGATTAAAACTATTAAAGAGATCAAGCTAGCCCATTCTTGATCCAAAATTACAACACATATAGTCACCCTTAACTACGGTTTGAATACAGTTCCGAATAATCTGATGCAATTGTTTCTGATTTGCTCTCTTGTACTACTTTGCAGTTTTGCAATCTCCACGTTATTCTATCTGTTGCAATAATGAATATTATATTCATGGCAGCTGATATTAAAGAACTATAAAGACATTTCTGGTTTAGTAAAATCTGTTGTCAGCATTCACAAAAAGCTGGTAATACAGTCTGAAAGTATAATAACTGATTTTGAAAAAAGTTATGCTGATGAAGAACTTCACTGAAACTGATATTTAAGTTAAATAACTCAAATACTCTTTAAGTACACAAACATTAACTCTTTAACATTAACTTTAACTAACTCTTAACATCAACAAACATTAGCTGTAGAATTACAGTATCTGTTGTAAACCATCAGTGTTCCTACATTTTGGTTTTTTGCTCTAGTTATGTCTCTCCATATAAACCATATTCATATATTTTATCTTTTGCAATGTCTACATCCCCCACCATGTGTTTGTCATAGGTCCCCAATCCCTACACTCCCAAGAAAGGTCATGTGGGGCCTTACAACCCTGTGATGCTTTCTTCCTTCTCCTCCCGGAACGCGGGCAGCCCCTCAGCCTGTGCAGTCACTGCTTATAACCATCTCCTTCTTCACCTGCTCAGCACCCACCTCCATTTTTTGCCTTCCCTCTCCTCAGGGTGCTTCCTCAGCTAAGTTGGGAGAAACATGAGTTCCTCCTCAGAAGGCCTTCAGTGATTCCTCATCCTCTTCTAGACCAGGAGTTCCTAAAAAAAGGAGGCTGAAGTAAGGCCACCCCAAACCACAGGGCTGTTCCTGCTCCCTCACCTCACACTCGCTGAGGTAAAGTATGCCCTCCCCTCAAACTTTTCCCAAAGCAGCGCCTAAGAAGGACCTGCAGCCCCGAAAAAAAGATTGAATATATGACAGCCGACGCAAAAGGACACCCACAAGAAAGAGCGAGCCTATCATACCCTCCCTCGAGACGGCAGCTTGCCTCCTCTCGCCTGAGGGTCGCAGGGAGCGGGCGGAAGGGCGGCCCCTCAGCCGGGCGCCGGCGGAAGAGCAGCCCCTCCCTCTCCCCTCAGCAGAGGGCAGCCGTGAGGGCGGCTCTTGACCTCAGGCGGGCACGGCAGAGGCGGCGGCCTTTCCCCCTCACCGCCACCGGCAAAACGGCTCTCCGAGAAAGCTGCTGGTAGCATCGTCACAGCCCAGCCCTAGCCGGAGGCACTTCGCCCTTTCAGGTACAGCTCTCGAGCTCCCCGAAGCCACGCGTCCCAAAATGGAGGACGGCCAGTGCGAGAGCCAGGCACGCCTCACGCTTTCCCGCCCAGCTCGGGCGGGGCCTTGTGGGGGACAGCCAGGGAGGGACACAGCAGCTCCCGTTAGTCGGTCCTTTCTTGAAAGAATCCCATCTTACCATTTCATTGCTTTAAAAATAAGCACAGTGATAGGTTTGATTGGGCTTTTCTTCTCCCCGGTTGTGTTCTGGCCTTCTGTTGTTTGAGAAGGTGAACAGGAGTTAGAGCATGTTTGGAGGCTGGTGTTTCTCCTTGCCCAGCTGAAGCAATTGCAATGATTTTGGAATGAGCAGCCTTAAAGAAATATAGGATCCGTGAGCTCTGTCCTGTTGTGCGCCTGATGTCAGTCAGATAGCTGAACACAGACATGACCAATTATGTACGTAGGGGGCTGTTTGTATTTTAATTGAATAGCGTATATGTGCAAACGGAGTATTTGATTGCACATTGGGATAGTTAGGGATGGAAAAGTCAAAACCTGAAAACTGATGTAGCAGAAAAATGGATTTGAGCCTCCTGAATAAATCTGAACCAGTTCTAGCAGGGCTGCCAAAGGCTGCTTACCCACAGCCTGCCTGCGCTGTGGCCTGCTGCTGAGCATGGGGCAAAAGTCGCAGTTGGGCTTTTCAACCACTGGAGCTCCTGCCTTCCCTGATAGGGCAGCTGTTGGACCCATGCCATGCCTGTGGTGAGGCAAGGCCACAGCTTTGTCCCTGATCTCCCTCCTGTTCCCCTGTAGTCTGCTGCACTAGGACCATCTGCACCAAGTTACTTTAAAGTTTCTCAGACATTCAGGCCCTTCCAGTAGTTGCTCCGGCCCCGTCAGTCTCCTGCTACCTGCCCACATGGGCAATCCTGCATGCAGACTGACTCATCACTTGTCTGAGACAATATCCTGCACTTCCAAGCTTCTTCATTTTCCCAAAGAAGAGCCCAGCCTCTGCTTGAGTTGCTGAGATTCCCTAGGTATGGTTCTTGTATTCTCATTACTGTATACACACATGGTATTTTACTGTCCTGATGAGAAGGTGATTTATTTTTTTTAAATGTATAGCTATGTACATCTCAGTAGATGGTTTGCATGAGGTGTTGTATAGAAAGCTGTAAATGTTGGTAGCAATATTTTAGGTGCAATAATATAAAAATTATTGCAGCTAGTAGAAGGGAATAGAGTTAATTTGTTTGGGTTTGGGTTGGTTTTTTTTTTTGCATTGCAATAGCTACTGCCCAGTTTAGTTTGGTCAGTGATTCTGGCAACAACATAATCTCCTGAATAGTTTAAAAAAATCTTGAGCAAAATTTCTGGGCTGAAAAAATCATAACTGTAGCCAAACTGTAACATGATACAAATATTTAAGTTTACTTTTTGTTCATGTATCGGCTCAGATAAAAACCTTCTGAATGTGCTTTCCTTCAATTGGAAAAAGACAGAAACAATGCCTTCATATGCACTTCACAGTCCTATAGAATCACTAAATAGGCAAAAACTAACCTACGTCCCCTAGAGGCTATAACAAAGTGACTTAATTTTGAATATTGCTTCACTTCTTAAATTATTCCTTCCAAGAGACTGTTTAGAAAAAAACATTATGGGAGATCAGTGCTATATGTGCTTGGCATTGTCAGCATACTGATTCACAAGCAACCGTTAAGTAATGTGGCACACATATCTCATAATGACATAATTGTCTGCAATTGTACAAACACAACTATATTGACTACACTAGAAGCACTGGCTCATGTGGGAGACATCTGCTTAGCTTGATGGCTCCTGAAGGTACGGTTCTTATGCCCTTGACTTTTCGTGCTGTAGATGGGGAATGTGAGTGTTTCATTCTGAGTTGAATTCTGGTCAGGTACAGCCCGTAATAATCCGAAAATCTTTATGCAATAACAGCTTGTGGTCAGAGTGTGGATATATTGCCCACAGAACGGCAAGGGTGAGAATTACAGCTGTCTTTGGAGAGCAGAAGGAAGAAGTTGGAGAGTCTGCAACACCCTTCCTCCCAAACCAATAGATTTTGCAAGGGGGCCGAACCTTAACTGAAAGATGCTGCGACTAGTAGTCACGAGATGGAAAGGAGCTTAAGTTGTGGGAAGATCGGTGGTAGTTCTTTTTAAATAGTTCAGATAACCCAGGTAGTGCAATGTCTAAGTTCTTTTCAAATGAGTTTGTGTGTGGGAGCCCTCCGTATTAGAAGCTTTTTGAAGTGGATGATATCTTGTTGTGGTTTTTCATTTGTTTGTTTGTTTCCCATTACAAGAAGTTAAGTAAGCTTTAGCAAATCCAGTATGGAGTAGCCATTATGGAAAATTATGCTTTTCTCAAATTATATTTTATATAATCTGTATTCATGCAGTAAGGAAAAATACACTGAATATTCTAGCTTTTATTCTTAAATCCTTCTAATACTAGTGTTTGGAGATCCCAATAACTACTGAGAACATGAGGTAAACTGTAAGTGGAAGTCTAGAATTTGGAACTATTGAATCTAATGACTTTCCCCTAAATAAAGGCAGAAAGTCTAATTCCCTTGTTTATGAATACTACTTTTCTTCAGCTAGTCTCTTTAATTCAGTAGAAATAAATGCGGGCTGTGGCAATGCTATAAGTAAGCAGATATCTTGATTAATTGCTGATAAGATGCAAACCTTGAAAAAGAACGTTATTCAAAGTAAACAGCTTTTCCTTCTTCAGTATTAGTAATTTATTCCTTTGTCCAGCATACTTTCAGGGGAAAAATTGAGTATCTTCTCTATTTTCCATTTGCAGGTCCTTCGCTTTTCCTTGCAATTTGATCTGTTGTTACCAAGTTGCTGTTCTAGAGTCCTTATCTTCTGTACTGTCCCTTTTTTTTTTGTGAAATCTTGTATTTTAAAAAGGCATAAAGCTTTTTCTGGCAATTGGATGAACGCTTTTGGACAGAGAGGAATTGTATGAGTTCAAAAGAGTAGATTGTGAATCTGTTTTTCGCTTATGCGAGCAGTTGTAGAGCATGCTACTGTCTCTCAAGACTAGAAAATTGAGGAGCACTTGTTCTGAATTTCCTAAACTTCAATTCTCTAATTCATGTGAGGAAGCCCTCATTACGTTTTCCCATGGTGGTTCAAGTCATTTGGATAAAAACTATGCCTGCTGTGCTGTAGATTACAGTGGAGGAACTCTTCAATTTAGAAAGAGGTTTTAAATTCAAGACCTACCACTTACAGCCTGTGATGCATGTCTCAACTTAAGATAATGAAACCAACCAGTTCCAGACAGATTCCATTTCAATAATTAGCAATTCAAAGTTCTGAAAGTTATTTCAGGCTATAAAGTTCATACGATTCTCACATCAAGGATTTGTGAATAGTGAAAGCAAAAATAATTTAGTATTATTTGACAGTGCTCACCAAATAGCCCAGGAAGAACTCATTTGTATAAAATCCTGAAATGGTATTTTGAGGAGAGTAACTGAAATGTTTAGCCTTGTTAACTGTTGGAGAGATTTCATGTTTGGTAATCAGATGGTATACAAATGAGCAATACAGCAGTTGTAACTGAAATCTTTAAAGAAAAATATGAGCATTCTCTAGAACATACCAACAACGAATGAGGTAAGAGTTCTACTGAAAATATGTGTGCAAAGTGATTCTATGGAAACCCATCTATGAGCTAATTGAGGTATGAAGTATTTCACTTACTTGTAAACAGTTTATTTTTCCAATTAAGCAATCTTAATAGAGTAACTGGCTTTAGGAATTAGGCCTGTAAATTTTCAGAACCTGAAAAGAAGGTAATAACATTTTGTCTGGAATGTGGCCTTTGTCCTAAATAAATGACTGATGTCACTTGCTGACATTTTAAATAATTTTATTTGTTAGGGATATTAGGCTCCCTTATCCTCCTTTGCCATCTTGTCAGTCAAGATTTTTGTATGTGTTAAATAGAGCAGTTGATGATATAGATTGTATAAATAGCAAAATAATGAGTAATGCATAAAAAATAAGAAAATGCAGATCTAAACAAGGCTGTAATGGCTGTAGAACCATTATGTAAAGCAAGCTAATACAACTTTTAAAATTACAGTAATTTTCTTTCAAATCCATTCACAGTGCTTGTTCCATTTTTGAGGAAATATTTTGTTCTTTCTTCAAGACAGAATGCTTATTCCATTTCTCTTAATTACGTTGTTTTTCTTATCTGTATTTCGGTGATGAGCATTAGTTTTTACAACCATAAGCGGTAAGTGCTTGACTTAAGAGACACAAAGAAGAGATGCAAGTAGAAAATGAGCTTTAGACAGACTGAAAGCACTGAAATGTTAGAGTAGGTATGAAGTTTGGCGCGCAACTCGTGCATGTGTAGAGCTGCTTTTTGCATTAAGGACCACTTGCTGTTTTTCTCACTCCTGAGCTTGATAAATATATTTAAACTAGCTGTTTCTCTACCTAAATCTAACATACATGATCAGAAAGTGTTGTAAAACACGCTGAAGTCATGCCAGCAGGAGTAGTTTGTGCACAAAACCCAGAAGCATTCTTACTCAAAGGTAGCAGAGGCATGCTATATTAAATTTTGTACACAGCATTTGTGTAGAGGGCAAAAAGATTTGACCTCCACTGTCAGATGAATTTTTAAATTTCATTTTTGTTTGATGAGTCGGATTGCTCTGAGGAAATCCTGGTTTAAAACACAAACAAACAAACAAAAAACAAGAGCCACCCAAACACCAAATATTTAAATCTTAAGAGAGTGTTGGGCTTATGTAAGATTGCATAAAGTTTGCATCTACTTTGCAGTTTTGCACAGAAGGCTTGGAGTGATCTCTTTAAACCAAATTAAACTCTTATATTGAAAGTGCTGTTGAGAGATTATCCTCTGTGTTTCATAAGATGTCCATTGCTGTCACTTCCTAAATAATAGCTCTAAGTTTTCATCAAGGTTGCTGCTTAGCGTGCAGTCCATAGCTTTCCAGGCAAATGCAGAGAGAGGAAAGAAACAAAACAAGCACACTGCAGGTGTTTCTTTGGCTGACTTTTTTCGATCCTTTTAACAGACAGAGGTGGAGATATTGTTCTAAAATACTGCACAAATTTTTAAGAAATGGCTAGAAGTAATGTTGTAGACAAAATTAAGGAAATAAAATGGGAGAGAGACCATAACAACTTCACAAAAGCTTTTAGCTCCCTAGGTTTGGTGGCTTCTGTTAGTGATATGTTATCTGTATTGAAATGCCATGAAAATGTTAAGAGAACTATCGTAATCTAGGTTGTAGTTAACTTTTTGCTGACATTTGAGTATTGTTTTCTTTGAGTTAACTGTGTATTTCTCCTCTTACGTCCTTATAGGTGGTGCATGACGATCTTTAATTTAGAAATATTACATCCCTTCAGTCTGTAAATAGGAGTTTGGCACTTGCGGCTTTTCCAGGACTAATTTTTTAGTTTTATTTCCTGATGCTTTAATTAATCTTTTGGGAGCTGTAAATGTCAGTACACGTTTTTACAGCATCTTTGCTGTTGGGAAGTGAAATGGTTGAAGGAATTTCCAACATGGTAACTTCTTCTTCCCTTTTAGTTTACCAGGTCTAAATATATAGCAAAATGCAGCTGTCTGAAATGACTTTAAGTGATCTTAGTTGAGTTCTCTTTCTCTTGCATGCTGTCACTCACTGTTTTGTTTGTACTCCAAGTTGAGATACAAGTGATTCAAGTGATACACATTTGTTCAAACTCTGTATTCTCTTACCTTCAGTAAGAAGCCTTCAGGTGGGAGTTGCCCTTCTGATATTGATGTAACCTGTATTTTTTCTACTCTAGAAATTCAAATAATGCTTCTGTCCTGTCACATTTGGAACAATTGCTAGCCAGAGTACTGCATAAGAAGCAATTTCTAAACTTGTGTCTCCTCTGGCTATGTAATACCAGACTTACAAGAACTTAAGGAGCAATGGCTAATAATGAGCTGCCGTTTTTAATGAAAACTATATGCAAGTCTCAGTGATACCACTTCCCAGTCATTATGTCAAAGGCATTTGACCCCTTTGAATTCTAACTAAAGCTTTCAAAACCTACCTAGTGTGCTTTTGAACTCTTCTTCATGTGCAGAATCCATGAAGCATTCGATTTTCTGTAAATTGGTATAGTAGAAATGTTGATGGCAATCAATAAGCTGTTAAGCAGTTGACATTATGTGTTGTCCTTCCAAAACCAACAAAACAAAAAACCTGGAAGTATGAACAAATTTACTTTGAATAATTGAAGCTTTTGACAAGGGAATAATCCTAAACTTAAAAAATAAAAATATCTGTTTGGCTGTCTGGAAACATATTAAAGATGACATCTTTCCCTTAAGATGGGTTTTGAGATTTGGTACACTAGGTCTAGGAGCCTCTGTGTAATGAGTTCTCTTTAGAGGATTTAAAATAAAATCCATAATCCATAGTTTCCATATTATGGTCAGAAAACGTTCATTTTCCTTTGCATGCACATGTGCACACGGAGGAAAACTAGTTGTCTTATGAGAAGGGTATTACTTGGTAATAAATATCCTGATTTAAGAACTTTGTAAACGAAAAGATCAATGTGGTGCAGTAAAATGAAGATCAAATTAATCTTTGAAAATTACTTGCTTTCAACCTAAAGGGTGTTACTGATACTGTTTTGGATATCAGCCATGGTATTTTCATTCATCTGGTAGGTTGTTTAACTGCTTGTTTTACCTTTCTATGTTGCAAAAATAAGGGAGGAAATAAAGCGGCATCTTTTATAGGGATATTTAAAAGTTCTTATATTGTGATGTGTTTACAAGAGAAATGTATTATTTTTAGCAAGCCTCCAAGCTCTCTGCATTGAGATATGTTACATCTACAACACCTCCTAAGAAATGGTGGATGTGACTCAAAGCACATTTCAGTCAGGAAGAACCCTCCCATTGACTCCAAAGTTTACTGATAGATCCATTATGTATATAGCAGTAGTCAGATTTCATGCTAATGCTAGTAGTAGAGTAGCTGAAGTGATATATCAAGATATCAGTAAGTTACCCTAATGTGTGTAGTATAAATTTTAACCGTATAATAAAATCCAATACTATTATTTCAGATTTGTTTGTTTTCCACATAAGCTTTGATTTTTTACTTTGAAGTAATATTAGGAATACAAAGATAAAATTGTGAAACAGATGTTTAAGAAAATGATTGTATTTTGACAAGTAACCTTATGTCATTTAAGCATTCCTGCACTATAATCTGTATTGCATTGTTGACCTTTAGCTTTTCTGATCTCTGTCATGCACTTAAATTCTATCCACAGTAGTATTATGATGGTATACTGTCCCTTAGCACCTCCATGGTTTTTGTCAAATGAGGACTATGTGTTAAGCTGAGACAATAAGATGAAGGGAGAGGGTAGACACTACGTTGGGGAGTGGTAATTGTTTTGAGTGTTCCTCCTAAAAACATAACATTCAGTAGTTAAGCTGTGCTGTTTCTCAAAGTGACATCAAAGCAATAATCTGCAGACTTAAAAACTATATTTTTTAAACTGTTTTCCCAATGCCCAAGGAAAGTAGTGAAATTATTTTATATCAGAATGTATACATCTCATAAAATTGCTGCAATGAGTACAGTTTAAGAAGTTACCTAAAAATTCTGGTCAATAGCTGATGCTGTTGGAGCTCTTGGGCCTGCCAAACTGGGTGGTTGTTAAGGGGAAATAGACATTTAAGTTGTCAGCTCCCCTTTATTTTGGTCTGTAAATACCAAAGTGCAGAGGTGTGTGAAAAGGAATAGTGAACAGAAATCTATTTTATGTTTGAAGACATGACTTGTAGACCTAGAGCAGTATTACACATTGTTTCTTTTGCACCTTAATTGATCTGTAATTTATATGCAGTATTCTGTAACACAGTACATCACTGAAGTAGTACTTAAAAGTTCCACTGACCAAGAAGTGGAATGAGCACAAAGGAGTACTCATTGCACTAAGAATGAGCGCATTGGTGACAGGAAAGGACTCTGACTATGGTAGCATTTTCAGTATGTTACTACTTGCTAAGCTTTTAGCTTCCCAACCGATACTACAATCATGTGATGATGTGGTGGAGTAGATATCTATTGGGATTACTAAAATCTGATAAAATGACTGTAGATTAGTATTTAATCAGCTGACTATATTGGTGCCAATTATGTTTGTCTCGTATGTCTTGAATTAGGGAACATTTATAAGAGCCTAGTTGGACTGTATAAAATTTCCCATTCTTACGAAGCATGAATGCCATATGCTATGGGCTTGCACCTATCACTAGGAGGAAAAAAAAACTTTAGGAAAGGTCTCTATTGCATAGGTTAGAGAGAGGCTAATGCTAGCCTTCACTAACTAGTCCTTTCTGGCCATGTATTTCCACCCTCTGTCAAGCATTGTTTCAGGGCAAGCAGGATATATCTGGGCCAGTTTTTATCCACTTAACTGGTCACTCTGCTACTACATACATCTCCTACAAAGTCATTTTGGACGCTGCCAAAAATATAAGGTGAATATAAGACAAATGTTCTTTACTGCTTTCAAAGAGATTTAGAAGACTGATAATGCACAAAATTTTCAAAATCACTTAGTGTAGGAGACTAGATATCTGTAAGGATCTGGGTAACACAAGTCTGCATCACTGTTGGAAATGATACTTCTGTGCCTAATTCCTATTGGATTTTTTCCCTCAAGATCTCTGCGTGGTTAACTTGCAAAGTTTTGAAAATAGTATTTTTGTAGTGGTTTGCTACCAAGAAGAGTAGTACCACCTCCTATGTGGATTGGCTTTAGCACTTGTCATCAGGAGCTAATTTAGCTCATTAAATTTGCCCACCAGAATCTTAAAGAAATTTAATGAATCTATGAAGAAATGTCTTGCTGAATCTTCTTATTTTTATAATGGAAATCATATGGTACTTTGTCTTCAGTACCAAGGCTGGTTCATGTCAATTTACTGACATTATCAGCTCTACCATCACCAAGAGTCTTAGATGACAGATTAAGGGCACTCTGGCAACATGTAGAGACCAAAGTGCGTGTCAAAATGTTGCATGCAGGCTTTGTATCTTGAATAAGGTTTTAGTTTATCTGTATGAGTTTCATGACTGTAATCACATTAGCTACAAATGCAGATATATACAAGTCTTGGGAGTAAATATTGGTTTGGTTTGCTTTAATACACTTATATTCTGTTCAGTATGACATTGATGACGTCTAAATACTTGGTTGCAATAGAGTAAAAAGAGTGGAAATAATTTCTTAACTAACCTTTACATCTGTGATTGATACTGTTGGTGCTGTGTATTCATAGATATTCACTGCTGGATTGTGCGTGAACTAATACATTGAACAAAAATGTCGATTGAACTGGCAGAAAATATATGTGCCCTCATGCATGAGAATGACCATGGATGGTAAAGCAGTTGCACTGTTTAGAGAATTCAGGTCTCAATGAAGTATTTTATTTGATAGGGGTTTTTTGCTTTAAGTATTAACAAATAAGCTAATGTTAAAAAAAAAAAAAAAAGTTTCATGTCACTGCAGCATTAGAAAAGTGCTTTTTCAGATTTCAGAGATGACAGCTCAGGTTTGGTCAGGTCAGGTTGGATTGTGTCAGTCCCACTCTGTTCCAGAACAGGACACGAGTGATACAAACTGAAAATATGCTGCAGATGGGAAATATAATCTAAAGTTTCCTCAAACTTGTAAGAGAATGAATACAAATTCTTATGAAGCATTTTGATATTCTTCTTGATGCAGAGAAGACTCTTAAACAGAAGTAACTCTGCCCATGTCCTTGGAACTGTTTTTCGGCTCTGTACGTCAAGTGCTACTCAATGCAAATAATTCTGCTCCAGTGGTGCTAATGAGAGAGTTTCTTTTTGCCTCTTATTTATGTCTTTAGGGCAGTCTTTTCAATATGGTTAGGGATAGATTTAAAAACAAAAAACAACACAAACTACTATGGTTCTGTCTTTTGTATTACACAATAATATGTCCTCCTGAGTGGCACAGGTTTTTCAGATGGTATACCTGAAGATGATGGTGGATATAGCATCTCTACCAGCAAGTCACTTCTAAAAATTTGCTCTTATAATTATCTTTTCCCTTCTTAATATTATTTGACATTTTAACTCTTGTTAGTTTAGAATTAAAAAAAAAACCACAAATCTTTCTTTACTTGGTTCTTAAATAATTCTCCTAATATGCTTTTATTTTTGTATGCTACAATTTCATTCTCATTCCAAGGTGGTTTTGCACCAACAAATCCAGCCATAGAAACAACTTAGTTGCTCATTTTGCCCTTTGTCCTTTAATATCTAGGTTCTTTTTTGTTTCTGCGTACATCCCATTAGCCATTCAGAGTTTGCGGCATGTCAAATACTGCATTTCTTAGTTTTTGTTCAATAAAGATTTTTGAAAAACTGATGTTTTAATGTAACACAAACCTTTTAAGTCTTATTGTGTTGTTCTGTCTTTATGTTATCAATTCTAAATCTATTTAAATTTCTTTCTTTTTTTTTTAGAATCACTCCTGTAGATATTGCACGTACCCTAGGAATACACAATGCTAAGGTTTAATGTAGGCTATATCTTTTCATTGCACTTATTTATAAACGGAGGTTCTCCTAAAGCTGGTATGTAGGGTACTAAAATAATTCCTTGTCAGCATGAGAAATTCTCATTTGGTCCACCTAGGTGTCTAATCAATGCTGGGTCTTTCCATGTTGGTTATCTGACCTGGTATATCCTACAAGGAGCACTGTATAATTTTCCTAAGTCTCTGGATGATATTTTTCAAGAGTTTGCCTTAGAAGGGAGGGTATGAACCTGTAATTCCAGGCACCTGCTTTTTCTTGCCTCTGCCTCTTCTTTGAACATTTAATTGATCCCTCTGATTCTCCTTTATGTGGACTTCTTTCCTGGAGGTATGATGCCATTCTACTTTCAAGGTTATTTCTAGACATAGTGCGAGAGACAGACAGACCAGTTGGGGGCATGAAGCGGCTCTGGTGATGTCGTAATTAGTCTCGTAAGGCAGGCAAAAGTGCAATTGCCAGAAAAGTGTTCCAAGTCTACATTGTGCTTAAAGCTCTGCGTTAATTGCAAGTCTTTGGCCATATTACAAATGTGGCACTTGCATTAGTTTTGAGAGTAAGCAGGAACATGCGTATATGCCTGTGCAGGGCAGTCATGGCAGCTCCATCTTTCTACTTTTTTTCCTTTCCTCAAGTGTTAAACACTTTGGCCGTTTGGGACTTTTGTTGTACATTGTGTCACAATAATATAATGCCTTTTTGTGAAGACATCATCTCAGTGTAAGTCAAGTAAGTCTGGTGGCAGCGTGTAACAAATTGACTTGGTAGTAGTGGATACTGCAAATTGCAGATCACAAAAATGGGTTGCTTTTGAAAATGTGTTCTTTCTAAGTTTAAAAACCATAACTTGACAGTTGTGATTTAATATATATCGTAACAGGTACTACAGTTTGGGCTGTTTTCAATCTCTGACATCATGTGTGGGCAGATTTGGAAGTTGAGACGTGGTTCACTGCCGCAGCACGTTAATTGTGTTGTATTTTGCTTTAATCCACATTGCTATTCTCAAATCAAACTGCAGTTTCCAGATGTTCTTCCGCTACATGCCTAAGAAGTTTTTGAAATTGTTTGGTCTTTGAGAGATCAAACCCACATATTTACACATTTGAATTATTCCTGTCTTTTTAGTGTGGTTGTTTTTAACATTGATATTGTCTCTTGTCAGTCTTCAGGAATTTTTTTTCACCCTACCAAGCTATTAAAGATGTCTGTTTAAATGAGTGTTGAAAAGTTGACTAAGTAACGAAGAATCAGAGTGTGCTGTCTGCATGCGGTGCATCACTTGTGTCATTGTTTTCCCCAATTATTGTTGGGTCTTTGCTGTTGCATGGTGTCTTACCCTTCTCACCCCTTTTTCCACTTTGGAGAATTAACCCGTTACTCAGCTCTCCAGTCTTTACTTGATTTTATCAACTGTATATAACAAATAACACAGAGAAAATAAAAGTTTAATAGTGGAAAGAGGTTTCTGATGGTTTTCTACTTAAGGCTAAAAATAACTTCACTGAGTGAATCATAGCTGTTGTTTATGGTGGTTTGTCTCTTAAATTTGTTTGGGTCAGTGTGGCAGGTTTTTTCCTTATGTATTTCCTCACAATATGTACCTTTTCATTCATTGTTATGCCCAGTTACTAGTGAAAAATACTTCTATGCCTCCATATTTTGTGATAATACGTATTTCATTATCCATTATTACTTCCTCAGTAAAGATGCAAAACCCGATGTGTTTCCAGTCTCTGTGTTTCAGATCTCTTAATTTTCATGAATTTGTTGGCCCACATAAGAGAATGGATAGGTAGCCAAACAGCTTATTCAAGCTACTTAATATTTCCATTGCTAACTGGCGTTGGTAAAACACATAGCCTGTTCTGGCTCTGTATGAGGTTTTTATCAATGGTAAAAATAAAAATAAGTTTAATTCGTTTATACCCTTTATGTCTTTGTCACCAGACACCTTCAATACAGAAAAACTTTTAAAGGTGATCTTTTTTGTTTTTTGCAAGAATGCTTTTCAATTTACTTATGAAATATGTTGGCCTGTATTCCTGGTAGATTTTTCTAAACGCTTTTGTTGGATACCTGACTGTGCTTCTACTGAAAGCAACGAATATAACTAATGATATTTTTGTAGTAACACCACAATGTTGATTCTCAGTGGAATTCACTGAGAATATGCATGAAATTAATTTATTTTTTTTTTTTTTTACATAAAATAACTCTATTGTAGAAATGTCACAAAGCAAATTTGAGAAGAAACAGGAAAATAAGATAAACATATAAATGTTGTCTAACAAACTCCATGGAACACAGACGTAGTGTTTGCTCAAAGAACTTGTATTAATGCATTAATGCCCTTAGCATCCCAATTCAAGAGAAATTAGTGTAGTACAATGGAAAAAATATAGATAAGATGGACATGACCCCAGATTAGTGTTCTTTCATAGAACGTTTTATTCAATTATATTGGCCTGAGAAATTAATTTCCCAGCTTTAATGATTTTTGTATTCCAGGGCATAGTGAATTTGAGGTTTTGCTGTTGTTCTTGAATGGTAGAAGACCATTAAGCTTGTCATGATTTTTGTATCAGTGTCATATTTTTTGTTCTGAAGTCTTGACAGTTTGCCAGCAAGTTTCCAAAGTTTGTGCCTTGGGAAAAGGCTGTGATAGAGCTTTTGGAGAGGTGTGTGTCTTTGAAAATGATTGTGTTTTAACGTATACCTAAGAGCAACATTTTGACATGAGATATAAGGGGAAGAGCTTACTGAAGGCAAGCTAAATGGACACAAATTCCTTAAGTATCTTGGATCAAGAAAATATTTCAGGGCAATTGCACCTCATCCTCTGTCATGCGTGTGAGGGAAACATAAGCTGTTTTCTGAATTTTCCAAATGCCTAAACAGAGGCACAGAGAAGGCAAGTGGATTGAGCAAAGCTTTACGGAATTACTTGGAAAGGTGGGTATAGTACCTAAGCATCTGAAATTCATATTGTGGAATTCGCTTGAAGACTGGTTCTGCAGACTGAAAAGCATGCACAGATACTTCAGCAGAGGCTTTTATGTGTACAGGGTAAAAGTTAGAGGCCTATTTAATGGTGCGCGCACATACACATATGTACAGGTATATATAGATGGATGCACACACGTGCATGGATGACAGCACAGGCTGACTAACTGAAGCCTGAGGTGGAGGATGTGCTTTTGCAGTTTATGCATTAGAATACTAATGTTTTCGGCTCTTAGCATTTTCCTGTTTCTGGCAGTTCTGTGAGATGGTTTCTAGAAATCATGTGCTGACTTGGCTCTCACGTTTAAATGAGAACTGGGAATTGGAGAAGGACTATGAAATGTCCAGGTCAAGATGTAGACTAAACTTGGTTGTTTAATTTGAAAGGCTTGTCTTTTGCTATGTCTTACAAATAATTATATGAAAATGGGATGCCACTGATCAGCAATTAATCTGAAATACATGTTGGGGATTCTTTTGTATAACATACGTGATTTCATAATGGACGTTAAACTTGGCCTCTTTTCACATATGACTACAATTTTAGTCAAAATAATTTGTACTTTATAAGGAAAAAATTAAACAGCTAATATGACTCATATGAGGTATTAAAACAATTCTTTCCTGTTTAGGTGCTGGAAAAAGAACAGATGTAATGCATGCTGTCAAGCTAATTTTTTTGAAGTAGTGGAAACCCTTTTCACTTCTGGGTTACATTGCCTTGGAGAAGCACCATGTCTGTATTCACATGCAGTGTGTTTCGTAAAGAAATGCAATTGCTGTCTAGCTTTCCTTTTGTTCCTATAACTTTTATGTTATGCAATATGAAAAAACCTGTCTGGAAGAAGTAGTAAACAGCCAAATTTTTCATTACTTAAGCTTTGAATCCCACATCTGTCTAACTGATGTAGCCTGGATATTTACTGATGTAGCATGCCATGATGGATAAATTATCCTTACGTGCTTCTAGGTATCCCCAGCAATCTATAATAGTAAGCTTTATAGCGACAGCAAGCTAGTAACATAGTGTGTGGCAGGATTATACAGGGAAAGGTATCTAGGTTACAGAAATAAATTCTGCTTCCCCAGAATAGCTTGATGCTATTTCAGTCTTTAAATCATTTAGATGCTATTTCAGTGTTTAAATCATTTAATTTAAATAGTTCCTGACTTGAATTGTTGACACTCTCCGCATTAATGTCTTACTTGTTTTTTTTAAACCTTGCTGTGCAGACTTCTAATGAATATGTATATATATCCCTCTGGCTATGTAGTTAGACACTAGAAAACTAGCAGTAAGCTGTAAGGAAAGCCTTGAAAATTAAGTAATTCTGCTATTAGACTAATTTTTGTAGCACACTGTATAGATTTGTCCTCTTTCTATGGCCTAGATCTCTCCTCCTTTATAAAAAGAAAAGGAGAGATATGTACTCTCCTGGATAAACTGTGTGGACAGGAGAAGAAAATACATCTGTGTTAAAAAAGCAATGTCATTTTCCCTTGGGTTTTTCCTTTTCAGTTTCCCATAGTCCTCTATGCCTTTTCTTCTTTTGCTGGTACTTGCTGACTCTCATTAACCGTGAATATGGAGAAAGCCATTTTGGAGGGAAACCCATATTCTCTAAAAACAATTTGTGTTTGAACCCCTTTGTCATTACCGAATTAGGATTTCACATTTCCTTACTTCCTTTCTAATTGTTACATTGTATGTACCAGTTCTTCTAACTCTGTGGCTTCCTTTGAAGCGTGGAGCAGGGGGATTGTTCCATGGAAGTTAAAACTCAGTTCTGCCAGTCAGTCTACTGTGTGCTCTCTAGTGTAGTATGTGTTGCCTGTTTGCCTATCAAGGCATCAAGAGAGTGTTTTGTGGTATTCTTACAAAGTGTCAGAGGGTAGAACATGCAGGAATGGTGATTATTTCAAGTGTTCCTAACCATTCAATTGGGAAAAGTCAGAGAAATTTGAAACCGCTAGTATAAAAAAATCAGTCATTTAATGTAGTAAGAATGAAATTTAATTAAGATTTTAAGATTCAGAATATATTACACCTTTCATTTAAAGAGGTCATTAGAACCTTGGTTTCGTCTGGTTACTGAATATAGGCTTTGAATTTCTGAGTTACAAACTTTTTTAAATCATGAAAGAACTAGTAACACTCCTATCATAAAGGATCTTAGCATATCAGCTCTTCTCAGATAAGTTAATTATTAATATCAAATCTGCAAGAGGAAGTTGTTTGTAGTTCAAAATAAATTACAGAAGAAATTAGCACAGAAATATCTCCTGGCAAAGCTCGCAACATTTATTTAATCTCTGTGAAAATAGTGTTTGATGAGAAGGGAATCCATACTTTCCTTCCTTGCATTTAGTCACATTTTCCTACATCTTTGAGAAGGCTGAACTATTTAACTTGTTTTCTCATCAGAAATAGAAGGTATTAGATTTTTTTACACAATGATACAGAAAGCATAATGAGATGTTTAAAATGAGACTTCCTAGTACACATCAAAGCAAATAAGAGCTAACAAAGCTTGTAATAAAATCTTGATTACTCAAGAGTACTCCTGAGATTTTAATTCATCCTCCTGTCTTTAAAAGTTACCTGCTTGCAGTCATTCTTGCTTATTCCTATTACTTGCTTCAGCATATTATGTATTTCCAATAAGTCTTGTAGTCATATGAATGATAAAGTTTGCCCCCTATGCAACTGGTAAAGGCAATGTGTAATGTCTTTGGAGTATCATATTTTGTGATCACCACAAACAAGCAAAGGTGGATTTATGTGCAAAGCACCTTTTCTAGTTGTCCTACAAGCAAATATACCTTCACTGTTGATTTTCTAGGTTTGGTTTTGGTTATTATTTTTTTTTCCTGCCCAAAAAGAAGGCTAGACTCCTTTCTAAATTTTTTTGGTGTTGCAAAACAAAATGTGTAACTGGAAAACACTTTTCCATGAAAATATTACTAATCTTTCCTTCTGCTTCTAGTCTTTCTTATCTAAAACAAAAAGGTAAAATGTTGGATTTATTTTCTTGTCTTTTATAACCTTTGTTTTAGCAACGTTGCAACTGTGGGTGGGCTTTCAATCAAAGAATTTAAATATTTGAAACACGTCTGTTGTCACCAGGATTTTTGTGAGAGAGTGTGATTTAAAATAATACTAATTTCAAAATTTAGCTGCTTTGTTTGTACTGATCTAATGGTTGTATCCATGGAAACATAGGGGTAATGCCAGACAGCTGCAGAGTTGTTAGAATTTTCTCTTCTAAAATTTTATCTAGGATTGTCAGTAAAAAAACTTCACAGGCCATTTCCCAGTCTGTGGGCTTGGGTATTTGAGATTTTCTGAAGATGATGTAGAAGACATGGTAAATCTTCTAAAGTAATTTTGTATTTCATATTTCCCTGTAGACTGTTATTTAACAAACTACACATTTGAGCCAGCAGCCTCAAACACATAATTCTATAACCCCTTTAACAGGTGGATAGAACAAGGTACAGAGAGAAGTGGCATGTGTCACAGGAGAGGTCACTTGCAGCCCCAGTAAAAAAAATCAGGTAGCGCTTGGGGAATTGTTCCCTGTTACTCATGCAGAAGATGATGGAAACTTTACCATTGGCATAACAGAGAGCAGCATCAAGCAGTTCAACTGAATATATTTTAAAATCCTGGGCAAAAATATCATCACTTGCTGGCATGGAGCCAGCGTGCATTTTTAATAAAACTAGTTTAATAGCACTATAGTAAAGCTCATGTACTGATTGTAACTTCATGCCAATTTTTTAACAGAAATATGTAAACCATGAGATTTTAAAATATTATAATGAACAGTCTGTAGTGGACTTCTGCATTAAAGGGCAGTTCTTCTAGGAAGGTATGGATTGTGCTAGTACGTTAATACAGGCATGGCTTTATTCACGAGTAGTCCTTATTAAGTCCGTGTTATCAGTCTTACGTGAACTATGTGCATAAGGGCTCCCATAAAGGAAGGATCTAAAATACAGCTTTCTCTTCTGCATTAACAACAACCTTTTCCTATCTCAAAAGTGTGTAGGTTCTGAGGGCCAAACTTTGTAATGTTTGTATTGGTTATTTGATTCTTTGATCAAAACTATTGTTGATTTCAGTGGAAGTTTTGAATATTTAAGTGTATTGTGTCTTGAAATTTTACATTGAAAGTGATTTGTCAGTGACACAATACGAGGAGGTGTCACTATCTACAAGGCTGTTTTTCATCAGTCTAAAATAAAAAAATCTTACTGCCTTAATAGATCCCTGACTGAGATGCAAATGAAATGTACCATGTCTTATCGGTGAAATGAACAGAGGAATGGTTTTTCTAAAATTGCAGTAGAATTTGAAGTGCTGATTCTGGAATTATAAAAGTACTATATGCATAGGATACAAATAATTTCCTATACTGTAAGTGTGGCGGTGTTGAACAGCAAATGAAAGAAGACTCAAGTCCTTGTAATGACATCTTTGTGGGTTTTTTTACTTCCCTGTCTACAGTGGAGACCTTTGCAGTGGTGGCAATATCTATTGCAAAAGCTCTTTTCAGGAAAAGGCTGGGGATGGAGTTCTGGCTTTTGGTTGAAGCCAATGGGAGGGTTTGCAGCCTGCACTCTTTAAGTTTTACCTGTGGTTTATCTACATTTTAACTTGCTTATGGGTGCAATGAAAAGGGGAAGATTTCTTGCATTATGTGAAAGTAGCATTTTTTCTTCATGGAGATACCATTCGATCTTCTGCGAGACCGTCAACAATTATTGTAAAGCATTAGTTGGAAACTAGTGGCACAGAAATAAAAGTAGACATGCAGTGAACATACTGTTCTCTACATAGACTAAAAATATCTTTTGAATGAATATTAAAAGGTTAAATTACAGTTCATATGGCTTGTGTGAGCTTTGAAATAAAAACTGACGCACTGTGGCACTGGAGGAAGTTCTCGAAAATGTCTCCAACTCATCCAATGATAATGTTATTGTGACTATTAGTATGGCCATGATTATGGTGTGTTTTTTCACATTTGTATTTTATTTCTTAAATTGTCAAATGGGTGACGTATGTCCTGCTTTGTGAGATTTTTTTCCTTTTGCATTGTTCAACTGAATTCAAAGGCTTTATGTTGAGATACCTTCTAAAACTCACGTGGGCATACCATATGCCTTAAGATAGCAGTCTCTGCAGGCACAGTCTGATTTTGCAATAACCCCTGCAAAGCCTTTCTCTACACTTGCATAGACCCTGCTCAGATGTCAGATAGCATGTTACATGGGAGGATGTGACACAAAACCAGTAGGTCTCTCTTTAACACCAGGATTTGGTGGAGAAGCCTTTGCAAGATAAAGGCACAAGTTGTCATGGCTTATGCTTAGTAAAAGCTAGCCATTGGTATAACTTTTGGCAGCCTTAGACTTTCTTTTCATTCAGTAGATAAAATCAGCATGTGATCCCCAGACAAATAATAAGCATGATGGCTTGTTCAGGCTAGCTGCATCTATCTATAGCCTATCCTGCTATACTGTACTGCAATGCAAATGCATGAGGTGAAGGTGCAGTGGTCAGTAGTGTAAAAATGAGATCAGTGAGCAAGTCTGATGCTGACTACATGGGTTTTGTACGTCTGTAACGTCATGTTGTAATGATTTGTTGAAATAATACAGTTTAATAAAGATGCAGCTTGGAGGGTGGGCTAGACAAAGGCTTGTGCCAGCTCAGGTGAGAGTTACTTAGGTCACGTAACAGGGTTGCCACTCATAGGAGACGCAGGCATTTAGGTTGTGTCTGTACCTGTCTCTGTAGGAAGCCAAATGTTTTGATATTGGACTTAAGTATTGGCATGTAAAAATGATACGTATGGAATTTGTGAGCTCAAAACCTGATGTATGTATAAAACTGAAATATCTAAAAGTCTGCTTAAGGACATGCAGCAATGCAGATCAGGTCTTTTCTGGTTTTTTGAGTGAATTAAATTTAGGCTGCTTTTCAGTTTCTTGACGTTGATTTCAATCACTTAGTGATTGCTTAGTTGTCAGTTAAGGCATAGCTGATTTTATTTCAAAGCAATGACAACAACAAACCCTTAAAATGATTTGAAAGGAAGAACCACCACTGTCTGTACAGCAGCGAATTTAGGTAACTAATTCTTTATTTGTCCTTGTCCTCCATCTTAGCTCTTATGCAACATATTAGCATCTCGCATTGTTGCATTGCAAGGAACTGCAAAGTATTTTTTAGAACTGTAATTTCTATTATTGAAGCTTGGTTCAGAACTGTATTTCAGTCTGATAGGGCATTTAGATACAAAGTAAATAATAATGGATCATGATAGACTAAAAGAGACAGCTGACATCCCATATATGAATATTTACCGATGCTTGATGCGTTTTTGGGTACGTTATGTTAAAATTAATAAACTGCTGCCGTCTTTTAAGGTTTATCCATTTCTGTATGCAAATTGCATTGTAGTTAGCACAGTGACACTGTGCTTTTTATGAAAGGGGATGTATCAATTTACCACATAACACTTACTTCAGCTGTCTCTTAACCTCGATTATATATATTCAGTAACGTACAATGTATTTTTGCGTGACAAGTAAAGTGTTCTGTATTAAAAGCATTTAAAGCAGATTAGAGAGTCAGCTCCAATACAGGACTTGGAGTTGTAATCAGGTACACAATTTTTTCGCCAATTTAGGTAATGGGGTGTTTAATATAAAGGCTTCAAGATAGAAAATGAGTTCTCACAAGGATGCTATTAACCTGACCTAAGGTAATGAATACTCCAGTACTGAGGGGCAGGTAGTGATAAGGAAAAAAAGAAGCATCTAGAAGCAGTAAATTCATTCTGTCACTTGAGGCTTGACCTGAAGCTCATGTGAGTCATGGAATTGATACAGAGGCTGACAGGACTGAATCTGAAAATTTGTATTGCAAAGAAAGCTTAATTTTACAAGAGTTAGTGAGCATTCTCTCTTTGTCCTGGCCAATACCATCAAAAGATGGGAAGGTCAACATGATAAAGTCTGCATAATAAGAGGGTTTCAGAAACAATTTTGAAGATAAATGAGATCCAAATACAATTACATGTTTTCATGTCCTGTATTTCATTCTCAATAATTTTTAATATAAGTACAGTTTTCTGGAAAAAACAACTTTCAAGGCTAAGGTCTCAGAATGTATTTGCATTTTTGGAAAAAAAAAAAATATAAAGCATTATTCCAATAATGTTTGTTTATATGTAGCACGGTAAATTTAAATGGAAAATATACATTAGGAGGGATTCTAGCCTCCCTAGCACGCTAGTTAAACAGATGTCTTCCTGCTCATTAACAAGAGTCACAGTAACCTACCAATGTTGTGGAGCAAAAGTCTCTTACGTTTTTCTGTAAAATAGCTGCACTTTGACGAGAGAGATTATTTATTTTACTAGGTGCTGTGGGTGTAGTTACTTGTCAATTGCTTCTTGTGGGGAGAAGAAAAAATTCTAACCATACATCACATTGTGTCCAGCAGATTTCAAAAAATTAGACTGCCAAATGAGACTTGCCACTTTACTGTCATTTTGAAGGATTCGTGTGAATACAATAAGTTATCCTTTCCAGCATCATATCAGTGATTTGTGTATAGTCTTTTGGGGATATTTTTGATGTTACTGCCTTGGCTGGAGTAAAATCAGACATGGGAATAAGGCCGTAATAAGGCTATTTAGTGGTAACTTCTGCAGACTGTGTATATAATAACAGCTTACAAGTATCCTCCGATTTTGCAATAAATCTTTTGGCCTACAAACCAACAGGAAGCATCAATGTGACACATCACTGATGTTAAATCCCTCTTGGGGGGAGAGACAGCATGGCACAGACCATAAGTAGATGAGTACCATTCAGCATCTGTGCAGTTGCTGGTTCCTGTAGTTGACACAACCACTATTTCTAAATCATAGAATGGCAGCACGCAGTAAGCATTAAGCATGGGTGCTGCAGTACAGGTTACAGCTGAGGGAGAGGGAAGGTTGCATCTGCATAATTAATTGAAACAAAAATCAATTTTTATCCACAGTAACTCAGCATTTCTTTTATATATGTATATATGTTCAGTTTTGAGATTAACTAATGATTTAGTAGTAAGTGATGTAAGTGTTTGGAGTGATTTGGAACATATGTGAGAATAAGATTGGCTACATTTACTCTAGTTTCTCGCACGCTGATGCGAATTTTCTATTTGGAAGAATTGTCTGTGTTGTTTTTCTGATCATCATGTAAGGTATTTTTGCTTGTTTTAATCTTGACTGCTAGCCATATGGGAAAAAAAATAATTAAACTTTTTCTCAAGTGTGTCTTATATAATGCTGTGTAGGATTTGGATTTAATAGCTGACACAAACCAGGTCTTTCTTTCTGTTTACTTTTTTAGTTCCAGATAAATTGCTTACTACAGAAGGAGCATGCTAGTCTTCAGTATTTTTATCTGAACAAACACTTTTTTGTGAGAGACTGAGGAAATAATTGTCTGCCATCAGAGGTTTAGGCAGGGTCAGTAGTGGCCACAGTTTGTTGCCAAAGCTCTGTCACTATTTACTGAGTGTAATACACACTCTGTAGCTAACAGCTATTATAGCAGGACATATTTTATTCTGAACTGACCTGGAGAGTTGATGATTTTTGAAGAAGTTATGCCATAGCTTGAAAATAGAATGGCATATGTACTTGACTACTTTAGCAGTCTTCCGGGATTTATTTATTTAAATTTATTTTTAGATTAGCTCCAAATGATTTTTTCATCCAGTCTTCAAGCATGTTGGAGGAAAAATAATTCTGAAAACAGCACTGAGAGTATCAGTCTCACTACTTATTGGAAGTGTTGTGTAAGAGTGTTTGGGCTCTGACACTATATGAAGTGGTGGGACCGAAGAATAATGTCACGGTGAGTAAAATAAAGTAAAAGTAGTCCTAGATAATATCCCTGTTTCTCTGTTTCTTAGCTGTTAATGTTTGTCTTGCTTTAGAGTTAAGAGGCCAAACAGAGTATCATATATAGCATTAAACAAAAAAAACTTTTATGAATATGCATAAAATTACTAATTATCCATAATATCTAATGATCTCTCAAAAAGAATGCTAGGAGTAGCAGGCTACTGGAAAATAGGATGTGAAAGTAAGGGGTGGAAATTATTGTGTTTTTTAGGTACCAAATGCAATTTGTTGCAACACATGCTATTTGTTAAATGCGATCTCGCTTTTTTCAAGTGGCTTTCAGCTTTGAGTAGGAGCTTTGACACTTTTAAAAAGCAGTATGGTAGGAAATGAGAAAGCACTTGATGGAGGAGAGGAGAATCTGGTGATCAAGGCTGGAGGTATGAGATTAAAAAAAAAAGCTACTTAATTCTGTAAATTTTAGATACTATTGGAAGCAAGAAGTTTGCATTAGATGTGATGGAAGTGAGGCCATGTTTAGTGATTTGAGAGCATCTTACACAGTGTCAGAAGTGTTATACCAACATCACAAAAAGAATTACTGTGTAAAACTTGTCCTACTAGTTCAAATTTTTGTGGTTTGTGTATTTCTAGTATGTTCGCTTTGTTCTTATGGCCTCCATGTTATATGAAGTACTATCCATGCCGCTTCATCTAAGATTACATGTTAACTCTTGTTCCACAGCAAATGTAAGGGATATATAAGGGAATATAAGCTCTGTAGTGTATACTCTGGCCCGTAAAATATCAGTGTGGTTGTATATATAGGCTTAACCCTAATTAACCTTCATGGTGGTAACCATGGTGAGTATTAAACTTATTGGTGATTAATCCCAGTGGTTTACAGACCTGGTATCCTGGATCATGGAGCCACAAGAAGAAAGTGACAGATAGCAGGTAACAGGAAAATTAGGAATATTGGGGCCAGAAAAGAGAACACATAAAGACAAGGATTTCAGCTTATTGCAGAAGGATACTACTCTATAGATATTAAACTAATAACTTTTTTCTTTCCAGTTTATCATGTGTTTGGCTATTGCTTTGTCTTCCTTCAAGTGTGAAGTCCATGCAATTCATTACTTTCACATAGATATCAAATGGTGTCAAGGAATACAATTTGCCACTGCTACCCTTCTGCTTACAAAGAAAAAAATAAAAAAATATATCGTTGTGTATTCTGTGCTAGATGTGATCTAACAGTGTAGTCATCTGAGAGGTAATTGAGATTACAGTCCTCTAAATACATCGGGTTTTTTCTACTTTGTAATGCAATGACATCACTTAGTTTAGACCTCTGAGTATGTGAAGCTGGAATTCTGTGTGTTGTATTGAACTGATTCTGTTTGCAGTGAACATCTAAATGTGAAATCTTTTTTTTAATACATCTGCTTCTGAATGATAACAAAAACCCGATTCAGGTAACAGCATTAGTAGTCATTGATTATTGTACGTGCTATAGATGCTTGTAAGTTTATACTTACTCATTTGTGCCAAGATACTCATGTTCTTTCTTTGTGTTTACTCATTCCTCACTTGAATGCCAAATGAAGTTAGAAAACTTCTATCTAAGCAAAGCTGTACTTATCTAGGAATGACTACATTAAATTTAGTTAAAGTCATATTTTGCATCTTCATGTTATCTTTAGTTTTTTATATCCAAACTTCCACCTAAGTATAGTTTTAAAATAAAATATTTTGAACTGTCATTTTTGGGTTTAGGCGTTGACATTTGTTTTGCATGACAAAAAGGCTGTCACTTATATCTTGTTCTCCCCTAAATTTATCTTTCCTTTTTTTTCCCCTCTGCATTGTGACTAAAGGCTTCATATTTTAAAATTAGTTAACAAGGTTAAGTTGAAATTCTTGTCTAACTCCTAGAAAATTTGACAAGGCAGCAGTAATACCACATTATAAACTGTATACACCTGATGTTAATAGCTGCTCATTTGATTTAGAGAGCAGTGTGCTATTCAGTTGCTCTAGGGGACTTTCTTCTAATAGTCAATCTTGTCCATAATTATGATGGCTCTGCCTCTTGTCTGCCTGTAGAATGAAAAAATGAATTAATGAATGTAAAATACCTGTAAACTCTGAAACTACTTAGCTGAAATTTTGCTGCAAAGCAAACTTAGATACAGGAGAACATGGAGAAATATCAATGTTGTTTCCCTGAAAATAGTGTAATTGTCTCTGACTCTTACTTCAGTACCTCATCTAAAAGCCGTAAAATTTGAATGATTCCCATGAATGGCATTGGGTGTGCATGAAACATGTACAGTTGCCCTGGAAAGTGACATTGGAAGTATTTCTAGAAATACTCTAATTTTTCATGTGCAGGAGGCACATGGAATTTGAGGTGGGTTTCAGTAATAGTAAGTCCAATGCTAAGTAGATTATTTTGATCATTTAATACTTGCCTTCCCTTCCAAGACAGTCACCAAAAAAAGCAAAAATGATACATTCACTACTAATTTTAATTTTTGTTACTCCCATTTCTGAGTATTTCCTTCATTTTCATTGATACAGAAATGTCTAGTGTATGTATTCTAGAGGGATTGTGGAGTGTAGGGACAAGCAAAAACATCAGTTGTGTTGACAGTGTTGGGAAATAAGTACTATTAAAAAGCAAATCTGGAGTAGAACATCAAGCAGACCAGCGTACATTATCAAATTAAAACTAGATTTGTAAAAATAAAATTTGAGTCTTAATGTATATAGTTTAGACTACTTATACACTCAAATGTAATAATGTATCTCTACTTGTATATTAATACAATGTGACCTAGAGATAAGAAAGCACTATGGAAGCAATTAACTCACAGAAAAGACGAGTACGTAACCTTGGGGAAAGTCTAGGTAATTCAGTACTTTCGTATGCCGACCATACCTCTAATTTAATCTTTCCACCAAGTGTTTGAGCTTTTACAAGGAGAGTTGAGCTAAGATAAGCTTTAACAGCTGTTTGTTATGTGTTTTTAACACTTCATAAACAAATAATGCATAATTC
The DNA here is from genome assembly GCF_963924245.1 of Chroicocephalus ridibundus. Lineage (NCBI taxonomy): Eukaryota > Metazoa > Chordata > Aves > Charadriiformes > Laridae > Chroicocephalus > Chroicocephalus ridibundus. Next base: position 80,843,475 of record NC_086287.1, read on the forward strand.
ATCTTGAATGACCACTGTGATACTGAGATTAAGAATTTATGAACTGAAACTCAAACATTTATTGTAGAGCATTTACAGGTAGAATTGAAGGTTTGTCTCATCCTCTTGAAACACATTGATTTTTAGAGTAGTTTTTTTAACAGCTGAAGTTTCATTAGTTCTGTGATGAGACCTTTGAGGTGAAAATCACTAGTTTTAGTAAATCCCTTATTTTGTCTGTCTCTGGAATATAAAGAACCAATTGTTCTGTTAGTGATTCACTGAGTTTTTGCCAGGAAACCTTCATTCTGTCTGCCCATTGTGAATCCTCATTACCGATGTTTTGTATAGCTCTCATTAGATTGGTTAAGTTTAATGTTGTTCTTGGATGTGGCTCTGGGAATCTGAATAAATCCCACAGAACTTGTACTGTGCTGTAATTGATTTCAGCAGAAGCTGTAGTACTGATAGCAAAAGGAACAGGCATAAGGCTGAAATATTTTTATAAAATAAACCCCTTAAATTTAGTAAGCTTAAAAAAAAAAAGACAAAAGACTGTGGAGATAAAAGGCCATTTGTTCCCAGAAGCACACTAGTCATTTGTCATAATAGTATTAAGATAAAAAGACAGGTCTATATTATCTTCCAGGCTCCAACATTAGAAGATTTTTATGCTGTGTTTGAGATGTTGCTGCTACCCATATAAGCCTTTGTCAGCTGAAGACCTCCAGTGCAGTTCTGCTGGCTGATAACAGTGGTGGGAGTACAAATGATGATGAGGTGAGACTGTTCATTGATATTTTTACCATCATATCTTCTAGACGTGCTCAGAGATAGCAAGGAGGCCAGGAAGCGGTTTTTAAAATTGATTTTCCTGTACCTGGTGCTTGCAGGGATTACAGCAGTCATGCTGAGCTGTATAACAATATACCTTTCTTGTGCTCCTTTGCCTGGCTTGCTCTATCCATCTCTTTTCTGTTGCTGTATGCTCAGATCTTTGAGAAGGGGGAATCACCAAAAGTAAGGCTAAAACACAGCAAGTGCTTAATTGTTTCACTTGTTTTTAGACCCCTGAGGTCCCTAGTACTGAATGTAATGGGGAAAGGCATTTGTTTACAAAGAAAAGCATTTTTGATTTAGTGAGCTAGCTCAATCTGGAAGCATTGCATGAAGACCTTAAGGATCATTTTTTGTGCGTTGTTGAAAGACAGTTTTGTTTCTTCTTACTTGCATTCTTTTCTGTCCTAGCCAGCAATGTTAGGTACCTTCTAAGTATATGAGAATTTCTGTTTTCTTTCTAGTTTGTTTTTATTAATTATCATAGATTATAGAACAGATGCATGTAGACAGGTTAAGAGAATGTGCTAAAATCTTCTCTAAGCACGTTGTTAAGGTTTCCTGTATGAATTTTGCAGCATGATTTATCTTCAGCAAATGCAAGTTCAACTGTGTAGCATACATAACTAAATACATACTGTCTATCACTGCAACACAGAAAATTGTTGGGTTTGCTTGCCTGGGAGTCAGATTAGTCATCTCCTATGAGAGTCTGAAGTGCAGCCAGATGACTCATACACAAATAATACCAGTAATTTCAGGTTCTGCTGCCATGGCTAACTGACAGCCCTGTTGCAGAGACCAATTAGTGATACAGGAGCCCTCAATAAGAAAACTAGGAGCTTGAGAAGCTTTCTGAAACATAACCCAGAGTAGACACACATGCATTATTCACCAGTCTTTAGTGATGTGGTAGAAAGTGGATTTTGGAGGTGTGTTTATCAGTAATTTTCTTGGGAGTTGCTTTTTAGTAAGTTATGTGTTTCCTACCTGGATGGAATGATAGGCAGGTTTTAGATCTGTGGCCTTGTACAGGTGTAAAACAGTATGATGTCCTCTCTTCCTATGCACACGTACACCTGAATGGATTTCTTGATGTGCCTTGGCATGGAGCCTCCAGGCCTCATGCTTTTGATTGTTTTATGAGTTGAGTAAGAAGTGGTTCCTACATACTTTATTCTTTTCTCCAATGCGTGATGTCATGCTTTTTTCCTTCTGTTTGGCCTCAGTTTCATCACTAAAAGCACTAGCTAGTGGCATTCTGAACGGGTTGTCTAAGCTTCATGCTACTTGCCTGTAGGGCTCAGGCTTAGGGGAGTTACTGTCTGGCGCTAGCAGGAAACATTGTTTCAAATAGCATCTCTTTTGTCTTAAAGAGTTGTTATTTTATGAAATAAGAGACTTAATTGTTGCTTTTTTCCAGACTGGGTCAACAATTATGCTGTATGTATTTGGGTGAAGACAAGGGAAGTTGTTTTCTCTGTCTTCCCCTTCCCTTGTGAGAAGCACGTACTTTTACAGAATGCTTATATAAAGAACTCTTGCAAACCTTTTATGAGAGTCTTTCTGATTCAGGAAAGACCCACCACAAGTACGTTTTTACATTCTTTATATCTGATGTTTCTACATTTGTTTTTGTTTCAGCTCTTGCTAATGTATAAAATGAAAAGCATACTTGGGTGGTAAAAATACCTGTCATGTATAGTTCCTAATGTCAGAGTGCTACATAGGTAAATGAAAAGTATACAACTTCCTTGTTGTATACAACTTCCTCAAAACACAAGACCACAGGACTAAGGGGAAATCCTTTCTGTTCTCTCTAGTTAAGACCCCAGCTGTGTTTCCCTCTTATCTGCTCCCTATATTCACACAAACAACCCATGACTTCTCTCCTGTTTGAGTGTGAAAGGAGCAGAAGTAGGTATGAACAGTGTTATGTAGTCCAGCACATTTCCTTTGGCCAGTGTTTCACAACGCTGTTGCATTTTGTCTTTATGGCAGAGCATAGACTCTCTTTCTTGCTTATTTAATTTTCTCTTCCCATGCTGCAAGGCTTAGTTTATTAGTTTAAAAGACTGTCACGCTTCTGGAGGAGAGAATATGTTTGGCAAGGGTTTTGTGGATCATAATTATCTAAAAATCCAATCAAGCCATTTTCTTGATTGATTTTGGGATGAGATACACAGGCTTCAGTGGAGTTAATTGCACCTCTATATTTTCTTAATTTATATTTTAGGCATCTGACTGCCCCAACACTACCACTTCTTTTGGTACATTTATTTTTTCCTCTTACAAACTAGCATACAAAGATTTCTAGGTATATTCGCTGACAGTATTGATTTTTTAAAATTTTTTATTTGTTAAATATATGTCTTCTAGTGGTATTAGTACTGTAATACCTGTGTAGCTGAAAAGCATTTCTACAGAAGGATAATTTTAAGTCTTAAAAATGCTGTTAGTAAAGCAGGTAGACTTTCTTGAAAACCGTACATAAATATAAAATACATAAATATGTTACATAAATATAAAATGACACTGATCATGAATGTTGATGATTTCTTGGGGAATTTTCATGGCATGCACTCCATGTGTAAGGTTTAAGAAAGTATTTTAAATAGCATATTTTTTCAAACAAAAAAAAACACGTGAGACCTAAATTACAGAAGCAGAATGGCAGCTATCTAATGGTATTATTATTATTATACTAATCCTAAGCTTGCTGTTATCAAGTACTGAGTGCTGACAGACCTTCATGACAAAACTTTGTTCAGAAAAATGCCCCAACCGTCAGCGCTTTGATAGCATCACGTTACATGCTCCAGGATTGCTCCAACAAAAGCCCTTTCAAATCAGGATCTCTTACTACATTTTGTGCTGTGGTGGATTAGCAAGTAATGAAGAGGATTTCTCAGAGATTGATTTATTATTAATCTGGTTGTCTATTTCTTTTCTGTATCAGTTGCACAAACTGATATGAAGTCAAAATAAACCTGAACATTCATATGGAGGAATGCACAAAGGTAACAGCAAAAATGCCAAGAAAGTCAGCTTTGAATTGCATCAACTTCTTACCTTCTGAATTCTCTTGAGGAATAGAGCACTTTGAAATGTCTGATGTACTGTGAACGTGACAACTATTAACTATCACAGTAATCCACAGTGTGAAGACAATTGCTTTGGCAAAATCAAAGGTGATTGAGTTTGGGGCTGGAGAGAGGGGTGGGTTATCTGTATTCACATCAGGAGTTGCCACTGCAAGTTGGTATTTCCCCTCTTTGTAATAGCAGAGGAAAATGGATTTTTTTTTTTTCTGTGGTTTGCTTAGCTGAATTAATTTGATCTTACTCTCAAGAGTATCATCTGATAAAGGAATCTGGAAAAAAAATGGTGTTTATAAACAACCTTCTTTTACTAAATAGCTTTACTTTAAACTGCTTCAACTATTGTTTTCCCATTGTTTGAATGGATCCTACTTCCCCTGGGAAGCGGAACGGTTTTTCAAGTTTTGGGGCATTGTGAAGGTGTATAATAAAGGAACCAAATGGTGTGAACCAATATTGAAGCCTTAGGGACTTATTTCTTTAATGGCTGCAGCAGGGAACTGTTCTGATTGTTGCACCTCAAGATATTAATCTGCAACCCCAAATGCATCTCTTCCCTTGTCCTCTTGAGGCAGAATGTTTTTGAAGAAATTAGGACCAAGTTTGTTAAATATTAACCACATGATACTTGAGCTACGTCTGTTTAAAAGCTATACATTTTACCATTTATTTTCTGCTACTCTTTATTTGCATCAAGGTTTCTCTTTCCTCTGTAGGAAAAATGTTTACTTTAGTAGAAATTTTAATTTATTTTCCAGTTGTCTTGTGTTGTCTTTTAAAACTATAATTTATTAGGCATGCTATGTGAGAACCATTTGTATCAAGCTTTTTTTTTTGTCCCTGCTTCAGGAAGAGAAGAGAAAAATTAATGGTATTGTCTTTCCAGACACGAGAACCTTTTTCTCAGGGAGAGTGGACTCTGCATTTTGCTATCTTCATCTTCTAATCTAAAAGATGCACTTACCCTTATTTTGTAGGCGGTGAAAAATTGGAACAATGATAATTTCATAAACCATGTGTTCAAGGCTATAAAGGAAAACAGAAACAGTTTGCATGGATTTTCATTGAAGTTTGTAAATGGAGAAGTGGTGACTGGGGTTTTCATTCATTTGTGGTTACACAGTTCAGACCAAGATCGGCAAACCTGAGGCGTACCAGTAACTGGAGGTACTAAAGGAGTAAGAGCCGAAGAGAAGCAGTAAGAAATGGTAAGTGATGTAAAAAATGCAAAACTGCTATCCTGCTATTTGAAGAATTAATGTGCAATTACATTTCAAATCATAAGCAATTGCAAAACCAAACAACAGTGCTACTGGCTAGCAAAATGCCAGTGCTCCTGAAGTAATCTGTAGATTTTTGTATTTAAAGGATTGTTTTCTTTCAGTAGGATTTAGTTTATAGATGAGTTATGTTCTGTGCTTGTATAGCAAGACAATTTTGAGGAGAATTTTTAAAAACTCTAGAAATAGACATGCTTGCTACCTATGTAATCACTGATCCATGACCAGCTGTAGATCTGCAAGCACTACTTTAAAAAAAATTTAAAAAAAAATTTAAAAAGGCAAGTGGAATTTATTGCAGTTGATAACACCTAAGGCAGTAATGAAGGAAAAAAAATTGAGGATTTGTTGGATCGCTTTTTGAAGTAGTGACTCATTCAGTATGTACACCTACTGCCAACTGAATCTGCTGTTAATTGTAGCCTTCTTGCTAGAATTAGAGCAATGCTGCAGCCCTTCAGACAACATTCTATTGTTAAATGTACTAACACACTACCGTAATGCACCCACCAGTGAGTAAAAAGTGCGTTTCTTCTGGATTTTCCTTCCCCGTCCCATCTGTCACCTCTCCCTTTTTCTTTGCATGATAAATGTATTACAGCAAGGAAGAGCAGTAGGACCGCTACTCTGTTAGTCCCAAATTATCTTTTACAACCTTACTCATTCTTCACATCATTTAACAAGAGATTTGTTAATGGTTTAGTGTCCTCCTTCAGCAACAAATTCTTCTACCATTTTGGTTTGAGAAGGATTGATTCTGTGATTTCTGGGGAAGTTCTGCAAATCCAGGAAGTACTCACCACTGCCTGAATATGTCCAAATAAATACTACTCTTGTGCCCAGATTCACTCCATCACTTTTGCCCTTTATCTCTAAGTTAAACTACCTGCCTTTACTATCAACATGGCAACAGTTTATTGACAGTTGAGTTGTAGCTGATCACTATTAATTTAATTATCAAAATGTTTGAGGACCAGTTCTAAAGGTTTAGTATATTTTGTGCTGCTAAAAGAGGCAATTTAATGATCCATTCAAGATGGTTCCAGAAGCACATTAATGGTTGCTACTAAAGTCAACAACAGTCTTTGCATGTAACTTAAAGTATTTTTATTGACAGGATTTTTTAGAAGCATTTGCTTTTTATTACTTTCATCAAAATAAAGCATATAGCATACAGTGTTTTCACACATTTAGGAGACAAGTAAGTGTATCTTGAATTCTTTAATGCATTAATAGCTTATGGAATACAAAGGTTTTTTTCTTCATTTGTGTTAACTTTAAGTATAGTTTGTTTGCCCTTTTCTTAAAACAAACTTTTGTTACTTTGTTTCCCTTGTTAACTTATAGATGTTTAAACAACAATTGGGAAACTGCAGTGATATTTATTGCTAGAGACAAAAAGTTGCTCTATTAGGATGAAACCTGTATATTAAGTTATCAACTGGTGAATTAAAAAAAAAACAAACCTAAATGTATGCTGTCAATTGAACCAATACAGAAAACCTTTAAATAACAACAACAATTTAACCTTCACCTCCAATTTGTGTGTAGAATAATAAAAAAAAATATCCAATTTTCATATTTCCATATGGATTGGTATGCATGTTATTTCTGGTATTTTCTGAATTTCATTTAGAATTTACAATAAACTTGTTTGTAATTATAAATAAATAGAGGTATAAAGACAAAATCTCATACTGCCTTTCTCTTGAAATTACCTATTATGTTAAATGCATAATTTAAGATCATAAATACAACCCCATTCAACTTAATCAAATATTGTAGGATTAACTTCATGTGCTCAGAGTTTCATGCTGCACAGTTGAGAACAAAAAAAAATAATTAGGTGGCACTTAGTGACTTTAATGGCACTTATTTCAGCAAAGAATAGTATGCATTTCTATTACTAGCCAGGGTTGCTCTTCAATACAGTATTTTAATATATGCATGAAAAATACATAGAACACTAAAATAAAGCAACAGTTCCTATGTTGTGTTTCAAGCTTTAGCTAATGGTACAAGGATCATCATTGCTCGGTTTCACTTCCCCTTCCAGCAATAAAGTGATCACAGCCTTACTCAAGTAGCTGCATGTTCCCTTTTTTCCAAGTGGGTGAGTGTTGTAGAATGCAGTCATGTCATCCTGCAGGAGAGGGAAAAGATTTCCATTAGTATTGATTATGGAAAGCAGCCAAAAACAGGCAAACAAGAAAAACAAGACAAATATGTGAGAAATGCAAACGTGTTTTTCAGACTCTAAAGCTATAATATAATTCTGCTCAATTTTCAGAAGTCTCCAACGTATACTTACCTGAACATGTGGAAAACAGATTACTAAAATGCACTGCATATATTTCTTTACTGAATTTTCCAGTCCTGCACAGATACCACCATCTTAATATATTTTTTTAAATGTAGTAGGTGTCCCAGAACAACTACTCTCAAAACACGCAGCAGATGATTACTATGTGGTAACTTACTGTGCTGTATGATTGTGAGCCAGGTCCTTAGGTGTACATGTAGAGATACTGACTGAAGATGTATTTTGAAGAAAAAAAAATTAATTTAAAATCCAAGAACCAAACCACAGGTAGCACATGAACTAATTCATTAATCACATCAACAAAATAGGTTTCCTTCACTGAACACCTGTTTTGCACAGTTAATGATGTTAAAACATCTGCTTATTCTCAAATTATATATTGGCTCCTTGGAGGGAGAGGTGGCTCCTTGGGAGAGCATCTGTTGTTCATTTCAGTGGCCAGTCTGGCCCAAACCACAGCATATTACAAAGGTTCAGTGCTTTAATTCAGGAAATTGGTTACTTTTATTAAATCAAGGGCAGAGATTGTGTGATGAAAACATTAGACTTCAGTAGTTTTAGGGTGTGTTTGAAATTACTGGAGTAAATATGTCTGACCTTTATTACGTGTTAACAGGAAATATTTGCAAGTCAGTTTAATGGAGCATAGTTCAGACAAATTAGGAGCTCTTTTAGCAGTGTTTGTTAGGAAAACTTGAGACAGAATATCATCACAACAAACCTAAGCAGGCTACAGTTAAGTGCTACCAGGAATACCTGGGAATATGGGAGAGTCAAGTTCCAGAAAATTTTAATGTAAGGAGTTGGAATTTCCAATAACAACAATCTTAAAGTTACTATTCACAACTATAAATCGGGATTTCTTTGTAAGAGACAAAAAGGCATTGTTCTAAGTAGACCTGGACTTGGAAGAAAATCTATCACTTTAACAGAGGCTAGGGCAGCATCACTAAAAAAACTGGGTTTTGCATGTGATTCTTCTGTCTGTTTATAGCCATTGGGGATTTCCAGGTTGTCACAGAAGTCAGTAGGATATTCAAGATACTCTGCAGAGCTGGCACTTAACAGCCATTTGTGTGGTAAGTCTGATTTTGCTATGGCTGCAACCACAGAGTCATTACCCTCCAAAATGGGCAGGCCAAAAGAATCATCATTTCAAGAAAATCATGTCATTTTAAAAATGAAGGTATTATGCAAGGTGATATGTTGCTAAGGCTGGATATCTGGCTTGCTTTCAAATCTTATTACAAAAACAGTAGTGGCAAAAAAGTGAACCTTGAAACTTTGGAAAGAATTCTTAAGGAGCACATCCTTCCTCATCTTTTAAAGGAGCTAAATTCAGCAACAGGAAGTGCTGTTGCATATGAATATGTTATGAATCAATAGATTATTCAGAGCTACCACAGAGATCTCTGAATATATTGTGCACAATAAAATGCCAGACGGAGCGAGGAAGATCATCTTCAGTAGCACAGGGACTTGTCCCATTGCTTTACTGCTATTTCCTCCTTCAACCAGTTCAGTGAACCTGGCTTTATTACAGAATTTCAGAGCTTTGAGGCATCAAAACTTGTAGCAAGAATATTTAGAGGTCTTTAAAGCATAAAACCTAAAATCCTAGTGAAGTAAATCTTAAAAGCTACTTAATGATCAAGTTTCATTATTTGGATTTTAGGCCCTAGAGATTAAAAGCTTGCTAGGTCATGAATGCAAATCTAGCACAAAAATCAGTAGCTAGGGACAGTTTTGCATATTAAATTCTTACATTAGTATTATCAATATGAGTTCGTTGTTGACTAAATTTTTCTTAGTATCTGTGTACGTAAGATCCTAAGTTCACACCTCCTTGATGAGCTTTAGTTTTTTCTTTCTTTTTTTGTTATTCTTAACTCTTCTCTGTTCTAGTGTCCCCCCCTTTTATTTCCCCCTTAATGAGCATTATAACTATTTCAGCTTTACCCAGATTCTCATTTCAGAGCTATGTAACATTGTGAGTGTTGCCCTTAACGTACAAGTTTGAATTCACAAATTATCTCTACTTATAGGCTCGTTGCAGACTTACACAGCACCTGGGTGTATTCATTTCTTATTTGTGTTCCATTCTGAGCTCCTATCAATTGCTTTTTATTCTGAACCACACAGAATTAACGTTTAACAAAATTAACTTCAATAAGAACGGTGAATTGTGTAAGACAGTAATATTTTACTCACTTGTTTTTCAGCTCCCTTTGGACTGCTGTGATCTTTCTGGAAGTCATCAAATGCTTCTTGCACCACTTTATCCAAGTCCACTTTGTCCTGGAACTCTAGCTCAGGATTTCTCTCCAAAATAACAGATATAACCATCAACAACTAGAAGGCAGAAAAAGACTGTAAGACTTTGATTTTTTTTTTTTTTTTTTTTTTAAAATTCAGGTTACATAGAAGCACTGTTAATAATTGCATATGCCTCTTTCGAGCAGGAAGCCATTTAATAATATCACAGGTAATAGTGCACCGATAATAGAATTCTGACTTTGATAAAAAAAAAAAATCACTGTAAAAGCAGGCTTTTATGAAAGGTTACAATTTCTGATGACTGCCTAGTTCAGGGCACTGCATTGACATCAACATCTAACTTTGCTGGTAGCCAGGGAAGTTGTTTTCCAGTTTATCCAGTTCACTGTGTGGCTGCACAAATGCTGGTGCTCAGCCAGTGGAGAGGGTGAAAAGCAGCAAACACTGAACCTCAGCATTTGGTATTTTGAGGCATAATCACATATGGTATAACCACACTGTGACAAAGTTTATAAAAAACAAAGTCAACTGACACCAGTAAAAAGTCTTGGTTCGAGAGAATTTACATTCCTTAGATCTAAAAGGTTAAAAATAGGAAAGTGAACACGATGAGTGACCTGTCATAAAACAAGTGGGCAGTAGAGTCTATATTGGTCATCTTGGGTTTTGATAATGGCGTTATCTTTTTGCAAAAATTGGGGATGTTCCAGCAAGCAGCATGACCGTTAGCTGTTAGCCAGAACGGAGATGGACTTGATTTTACTGTGGAGGAATACTCACAAGCACCAGCAGCAAACACTTGGGAACTAACAGTGAATGCTGCTGACAGCACAGATGTCAGTTACCAAGAGTACAGATGCTCTTGATCTGTTCAAAAAGTACATGTTATGTACAGTGGTAGGGAAGGAGTTTAAACAGCTTCTTGCTTTTACTGTTAGGTATGGGAACATAAGGAAACTGGAAGTTAGGTGATGCAATAGCATAAAGCAACTTACTAGACAGCTTCAGCAAAATGAGAAAGAAGAATCTATCACAGGGCAAACTGATGTTTTAGAGCAGTTTCTTGCTAGACCCAGAAAATTGTTAGGAAAAAGCATGGGCTAGGGACTTGAAGGAAAGCTACCCTGGAATTATTCTTTTTATTAGTTTTCACTTCCTTTGACCCAATTGTATTGGTACTGTCATTAATATGTATCTATTTGCTAAAGGGGAAGAACATCAAGACTTAGTATATTCTGAACACGTTAACAGAAATCCTCACAGTTAACCAGGAATCCTACAAAATCTATGGAAAAACCACTGAAGCAAGTGTTTATATTTGAAATGCAATTTCTTCAAACATTTGAGCCTCAGTTACTTTTTTTTTTTTCTTTTAAGCTGCAACATACTCGTGTACATTATGAAATTTCGTTCATTATAGGCCACAGACCTCTACAATAATTTGCCTGTATTCTGGCTGGTCGATATTTTGCAGCATATCTTCAACTAGAAGGGAAAAGTTCCTTTCATACATCGTCATATCCGATAAAGTTGGTTGCTGAAAAACAAATAATATGTTTAACTCAAAGACCATTTGCATTAAATCAAAACCACCCCCAGGTAGAGCCTATCTGCTTGTTGAATAAATAATACTCAACTAAGAAATACAACCACTGTAGGGTGGGTAGTCAAAAATGAGACAGATTTCAGAGTCCATGACTTGGAAAGGGTCTTCTAGAGTTGTGCTTTTATAAATGTGTTGTAATAGAAATAACTGACTTGCATTCTATTCTAATTGTATTTTGCTTAGAACCAAAAAGAAAACTTGAAAATAGTCTTTTTTTTTTTTTGTTAAAAATCATGACAGGAACAAATTACCCCAAGTAATGCATTATGGTGCAAAATAGACATTAATGATAAAATAATTCACCATTAATAGAAAGGTAGGGCAGAAATAACTGTGTATCTTTGCTGGTTTTACCTGTGGTAAAAATTTCCCTGCCACTATTAAACCATTAGGGGTTCTCTCCAAGATCTGCCACACTCGATCATAGAAGCCAGCAGGAGTTCGATTGAGAGAACCGTCTCTATGTCTTCTGTTTAGCCAGCTTCTGTGGACAAATAAAATTGGGAACTTAAAGTAAAAAACTTACAGATGCAGAACGAAGCAAGAACCAAGTTCTGTGGTGTAAGCCAGTAAGGTAAGCATTGACAAATACATATTAATGATGCATATGCAGTATATGTTGTGCTTTCTGGTAAGTTTTGCTCTAAAGCAAACAAAATCAAGGTGCTCAGCATATACAGGTTAGAATGTTATTCTTATTTGTGTTTGTGCTTTATGTAACTGGAGGAAAAGAATTAACTGAAATCTATGCAGTGCAGTACAGTAACAGTAGTAGGCTGCGTTCATCATGTCTAATCAATTTCAGTCACCATAAACTAGAACATAAATAAAACAGAAGTCACTTTGTGGTACCTATGACAGCCAAATTTATACACACTGAAAAATCCCAGTACCAACTATAATATTAAAGTTTGGTTTATTCTACTACAGTAGGCAAAACAATGTGTTATATAAATATAACTCAATGAAATTTTGCATCTATAAAATAAAAAATGTAAACCTATCATTCTGATTTAAATACCAGGTTAGAAAAATACATTTCAGCAGGATGGCTGAAGGTAGTTTTTTTTATGATAGTGTGTAGAAAAACAAGTGGCCTGTAAATTTAGGATTCAGCAGAACACTTTTGTTAAACTAAAGCTTTGAAAAAAAATGAGTTACGTTCTCCATAAATTATAAATTTTGTATGCCTTCAGAACTACACTGTTCCCACCTTTTTTTTTTTTTTTTTAACTGACAACCGTGAAGTCTGGAATTTAATTTTCGTATTTTTGCTTCTCAGTATTACTACAGCAATGGGGCCTCCGCCAAAATGTTTGAGACACCAGCAACGGAACTTTAAGAAGTGGCAGCCATGGGTATGATTTTAATTGGTGGAGTCACAGTATAAAATTAAGTCTTGTGCAGCAGCAGTGCACATATTTGACAGAAGAGCTTTCCCAAAAGTTACTGTCCTTAGTTGATTTTCTAGATTTTAAGTAGAAATTATTTTTATATGTCAACATAGTAGTGAGAGCTCCCCTAGGAAGCAAAGCTCTGATGAAAAGCAACTAATACTTTTGTGGCTCAGTTTAATATTCCTGCAAAAGGGTTTGGTTTTTTGGTTTTGTTTTTTTTTTTTTGGTTTTGTTTTTGTTTTTTGTTTTTTTTAAATGTTCCGTGTCTTCTCGGGTTACAAATGGCTCTGTTACAACCATAAGAAGGGGGAACAGGTACTTCAGGAAGCACCTCATTCAGGAAAGGTGGAAAGTTTCTACGCCTAAGTATTTGGATATTTGCAGCACAGGAACCAACACACTATTATTACACATTATTTACCATTGTGGATTTGTTCAGGTTTTTTTTCAGAAAAACTACATTTTAATTACTGCTTGGCAGCAGGGCCTTCTGTGTTTCAGAGACCTGGTTCTGGTAGGCTGTTCAAAAAGAAGGGGGAGGACAGGAAGGGGAAATGCCCTGGTCAACTTTGTTAACTTTGTTGTTCTGCAGAACTTTTGTAGCCTATCTTAAATTAAAGTCAGTACTAGGATTTTTTGGGTTTCAGCTTTTCCTTTGTTTATGTTGCTAGATTAAGTTGGTAGGCTCAGAATAAAATTACTTGTCAGTAAAACTACTTGTTTATGCAGATGCCAGTGTACCTGGTGAAATAACAAAAAGATCATGCACTGAAAAACCTTAATCTTAAATACTGGAGAAATTATGATAATTCTTTCTGAGATCTGATCAGAAGAGAGAACTCTAATTCAGACAACTAACTCCATGTGTGTTCTTACACTTGTCTGAAGTTTCTTAGTGTAGCTTCCAACTACACTAGAAGACCAAGCAAACGGTGTGTTGTGGGTTGTTTCAGGTTTTTTTGGTTTTTTTTGTGTTTTTTTTTTTAAAAAAAGAGAAAAAAACATATCAGTAAATCGCGCATCTTCTGAACAGGTTTGAGCTCTAGGTGATTGGGATATGCTTTATAAGAACAAAGGAGATATTTAAAGTTAAGGCTTTAAAGCGCTTGTGATACAATAGCTGTCACTGACTGATGATTGACTTCTAATTACTTTATCACTGCCAGGATCAAGCCAATATGCAGTGGGTATTTCTTCTTGTACAACCATATTGGATTAACATGACAAAAGTTAAAAAAAAAAGTGTCATAAATCACTTCTCAATAAAACACTTAATTGCCTAAAACTTATGCCTGTTATGACAGTTACATCTCATTCTCTGTACAGCTCTGTCCTTGGATTAGGACAAGAAAAACATTCATAAAAACAAAAAGACAAGTTGAAGATAGAAGGTTGTTTTCTTAATACAAAGAAAGAAGCATTTGAAGATGTCAAAAATACTCTGACCTATCTAAATTACTATGGTAAGGACGACAGTCCTGTAGACTGTATGAGCAAAACGAGTTTTATAACTGTTCGGACCATTAAAAGAACAATGCTCCATTATAAAAAGGCTACATGCAATCTTGTGACCTACATAAATAGGTCAAAGAGTATCTGTAGAAGTCCACACTCTGTTGGCAAGATGTACGTATTTATCTATATGGTATCATACCCTGCAGCCCAGTGTAAGAGGTAGAAATATAGCAAAAATTTTACCCTCCATGAAAACTTGGAGAGAGGTTAGTTGTGGAGAGACTGTTATGGAGGTAAATATATCACTAGCCCTTTCACGTATGACAAATTAATTGGCAGTGATATATGGCATCACAGTAGCAGAGATTTTTTTCTAAAAATCACAACAGTAGAAAAAACTGTCACAGAAAGAAAATGCAAGGAGACATTGTTCTGCATTTCCTGGCAGGAAGAGAACTTTATAAAACAAGTCACTAATGGGCAAGAAAAAAACGAGCTAGTAATGCTGCACAGGAGGAAGTTAAAGATAGGAAGTTTTGAAGGATATGCTGGCTAGCTTTTGTCCTCGGATAAGCCCCAAAAAAGAATTTCATCCTCAGAAAATCAACAGAGTGCTCTTTGCTGACCCAGCTATCGTGTGTTAAAGGAATTAAAAACAGAAGGCACTGTGACAGCTCAGGTAAGATCTCTAATGAAGGATGGTGCCTGAATTGTTTACTGCGATTGACCAAATTGTTTCCTAAATAGTATAATATTTAATGGAAAATGCTGCAAAGAGAAACCTAGGGTTGTTGTGCTAAGGTTTTAGAGGAATAATGTCAACATCAACATGAGTAGAGACAGTAACTAAAAAGCAAGCATTAATAACCACAACCAAGACACTGAGAAGCATGTGGGAGATGCAGAGTACATAGTCAGCTGGACTGAGAGATTCTACATCACGCAAATTAGGTAAGAGAGAGCAGACACTGATTTAAGGAGCTTGTTTCTCAGACATTTTAGATTGGGGGAAAAAACAATGTGTTTTGAATTAAGCAGGAACAGAATTAGTATAACCACATGGTGTATTTGTTGAGAGAAAAGGCCATCATCCATTCAGTCACGGATTACAGAAATCGTCAGCAGTATTACTGCTGTTCAATCTAACTTAACTAGAAGTAAAACCTACAGGAGGATTTTTTAATTTATCAACATAGTTAAGTGAAAATACTGTAATTTAACGTTTGTCTTGCAGACTTTGTGTCACAATGAATGCTCTTTTTGGCAGCTAGTTAGAGCTTGGAGAAAAGATTACAAGCTTCAGGCAGCACTGTTATCTCTTGAGAATTCTAGAGAAATCTGTTTTTAATTCATATAATAAGCTAGAAGAAAGAGGGCAGTGAACAGCAGACAAACTGTTCTTACAAGGTACTTAAGTAGATGGTATTGAGTAATTTTTGGCTCCTCTCCCCACCTCAAAGAACATAGCGCTTCACATTACTGCCAAAGTATAGAGATTACTACCACAAAGTAAGACTTCCACAAAGATAAAGCTGAAAAGGGAAGATGCAAATTAAAAGAAACCATTGTAGAACCTGGACACAGGTGAAAGAATGAAAAAGCGCGTTTTTGCTACCTTCCCTTAAATAAGTATATTACTGATTGCAGATGCCTGGTGATTTCAGATGTATACAAAGTAGTTCAGAAATGACAATTAGTTGAACAGCCTATTATGAATGAAAACAGGTGCTGCAAACCCACACATCTCGTTACCTCCCCTGCTGCTGTGGTTGAAGAATATCCAGCAGAAGCTGCTTCACTTCACTGGGGGACATCTGGTATAAATCCTTAGCTGGCATATCCCC
This sequence comes from Chroicocephalus ridibundus, assembly GCF_963924245.1. Classification (NCBI taxonomy): domain Eukaryota; kingdom Metazoa; phylum Chordata; class Aves; order Charadriiformes; family Laridae; genus Chroicocephalus; species Chroicocephalus ridibundus. The sequence continues at coordinate 80,859,574 of NC_086287.1, forward strand.
AGCACGGATTTTCAATTCATACTTCATAGCATGGATAATCCATCTGAAGAAGTAAAGGGAGGAACACATTTATTAATTGAATGTGAAATTTCCAAAGATAAAAAATTAGTCTAATAAAATAGCTCATAAGAATTCCACATGATCCTGCTATTTGGCTGTCAAGACATGCATAAGATATCACACAAATACTCTACTACTCTTACCGTATTGTGCAGTTTACGTAGATTTTGTGTTTGTTTGCAGTATGATATAAACTGAAAGGGATAATGCATAGATTCTAAGGAACCGGTTGTGAAGCATGCTGTCCTGTGTATTCCCCTATGTCCTGTGTTCATTAAGACTAAGATTTATCTGCCTTTTGATGTTAAAATTCCTACTCAAAATTATGCTCTGACAGTATATGCATTTTGCTGATGAGTTTAAAAAAAAAATCATAAAAATTAAATTATTTTACATTTAAAAAGACTTAAGGGCATATTGATAGTTTTAGCCTTTGAAATTCCTTTTTGCAGTCTGTCACACATTTCTTTCTTTTGCTACTCCCTTTTGAAAAGGTTTGATTAAATAAAAATATGGCAACAGTGAAGATTTTTCAGCCTTAGGTATCAGAGAGGCAGAACTTTGCAAATTATTGAAGGAAAATGCTGAATTTTTTTCTGCATGCTATATAAAAACTGCTATAGCCTCTGATATAATATCAAAGATGAAATAATGTATAGATACATCTCAAGCAAGATAACAGCATGGAGCTCAGTCTCCTACCACCTACATCACTTCAGTTCAGGTAGCCATTACTATTAAAAGGGAAAGGAAACTTAACTAGTTTTTCTTCAAACAGTCCATCATACAACACCTGATCAAGTCAGAGTTACATCAGAGAGCCTTACTCTGTTTTCCGAAGAGAGTTACCTTGTCATCAGCATAGCCACATGTCATAGGCATTTAATTATTTAGCCTACAAGGTACAGCATGGTTTTGTTTATGTAAGTCAAGTCACAAATCTTTTCTGAAGGATTCTTAGTAACTACACAGAATTCTGAGATGTCAGGACAACTGATTTAATGCTGCTTTAAATTTGAGGTTTCTAGGACCAGTCATTGAAGGTGCAAGATACAAGAGAACATTAGGCAACATGGACATATTACATTATCTGGAACACACTACTTTTATTTATTTTATTGGGTGAATAGTGTCATTCTCTTGTTACTAAGATTAACAAACACAACTGGCTTAGGAATCATTCTTTTTCACTGATGACTCAAATGTATCTGTGTGGAGGTCATTCACTGGTATGTTCTCTTTGCAGTGGCCTACAAAACGTAACAAAGAATGGACCTCCTACTGAACTCTTCACTGATAAGAGGTGGGTAGAAGTCAGATGGTTGGTGGTTTCTATAGTAATAGGGCTGTCAGGAACTTGATCTATTTTAACATGAAACCCTGAAAACAAGTCAATAACAAGACACTACATCAAGTCATTATCAAACTGGAATGGTGTTTCTGTAAAAGGGTTAATTTTGCTTACTGGAGTGGGTGATAACACTGAAATAAAGGAAATTGAATCTCTAGCATTAACCATGGAAGAAAGGGAAAAAAACATTGCAAAAAGGATTAACAACAGAGAATGAGGAAGGGGAGGAAAGAGGAGTAACGTGGACCTGTATGGGTTACAGAAAAGGTATTTAAGTGCAAAAGGATAGATGTACTTGCAGTTAAGTGTAATACAGGTGATTTGAAAAGTTTTTGGTTTTATGACGGCTGGAATGTACTGCTAAAGTGAAACATGAATCTTGTATGCTAGAAAAAAGCCTGCTGGTAATCTACATCCAGTGATGAAATGCTATATTTTCTCTATGAAAAAAAAAAGGAAGATGGAGCACTTCAAGTTCTAATTTTAAAGCATGCTCACTAATTCTGTAAATCTTAGTCAGTAGCACCTGGCCTCTTCAAAGAAGTGCTTATTCAAATGTATCTGTCTCTTCCTAAATGTGAAAAAGTAATTAATTTCTGTAGATAGCAAAATAAATGCAGATACCATGGAATATGATAAGGCTCCAGCACAGACTATTTGTAGGTCACCTTATCAAAGAACTAAATACAACAATCCAGGAGGTAAATGATGTTTTAAACTTGATTCAGGTCTGTGGTTCCTAAGCTATGTATAGCTTAGCCTAACCTATTTAATGTAGAATTGGACAACTCTGTAGCTGAGGAACAGTCAAGAAGTGTGGGGTATGTCTGTAATAGCGATACTATTGAGTTGGGGGGGGTTGTTTGGGTTGTTTTTTTTTTAAGACCAAAAAGACATTTTTATCAGTCTTACAGGACAAATCTTTACCATGGCAGTTAGGTATTTTTGTGTAGAGAACTGCCCTTGAACACTGTCTTTGTTATACCAGATATCAGATGTTGAGATTCACTGAGTATCAGAAGTATACCTTGGTGCTTCAAAATATTTTAGGAAAAGCTGTAAGATAAATGCATGTGAACTGCAGAAGGCTTTTATTACCTGAAGTCCCTGTTACAGACACCACTCTGAACGAATAAGCTATCTTTTTAGGCAGATTATTGTGCTGAAACTCTGAAAAGAAATAGTTCAAATACCTCAAAACACTGTTTCCAAGGCATTTGTTGCTCATGGTTGCCAGACTTTTAAGACTTAAGATTTAGACAAAGCTGTATTATGAGCTGAACACTTATTAGAAACTAGAGAATGCAACTAGAAGCATATGTTGACCTGGAAAAGAATTGTGGGTTTCAGAAGGGAATCAAATTTCATGCTGCATCTCTCCTAGATTATCATATTTATGCAGTCTCTACCCTTCACTCATTTGCCCCAAACCTCGATGACATGGGTGACTGCTCAAGCGAGCAAAAAGCTTTTAAAGGCCTCATCCAGGAGCCTTAATCCTAGACTGCACTTTTCCCTCCTTCTTCCTCAAGTCCTGAAAGTCTCTGACAGTAAAAGAAAGGTCTAACTGCCTTCTCTAGCTCTTGATTGTTCCCTCCCTGGCAGTAGAGTACACCCCTAGCCTTTGGCTGTGTCCCTCTAACCTGCCTGATGGGTGGGCAGGCACAGCACACCCTGTCTGCATCTACCTCTGGGGCACTGTACAGGAAGAACCAGCATTTGGTTTGGTGTGATCCATTATGATTCTACGAGTCTATGTCCACAACACATGTTTACCAATAATGAAATTCATGCTAGTCGCCAGCCTTAAGCACGCGCAGCACACCTGTACTTAGTACAGGATAAAAACATTTCTGTAGAGACTGCCTTGCTGCCCATGCACAGAGAGCAGACTGTGGGATCAAGCTTTGAAAAATGCTGTAGTTCACTCTATTAGCTGTAGGAAAGCTTCTAATGGGCTATTACAAGGACCGCCCCTACTCCACTTTACACTGCTGACAGGCAAATTTGAGATTAGTTGTGTACCCTTTTTTGGCACACTAAATTAAAGCAGGCTTTCTAGAAATCTAAAATTGAAGTAAATAAGTTTTACTGCATCATCTTACATAAACCTTCTTTGCAATGCAGTAACAGTCTGCTGCAAACAAAACAAGAGTATGTATGCTGCCCTGCAATACTAATAGTAAGAACAACAACAGGTACTTTACTGACCCAATCCGTATCTTCAGCATGCCGCTGAAAAGTTCAGGTGAATTTGAGATGATCCAGCCAATATGTATGACAAGTTCCTGCTGAACTACAGCTTCTCTTTCATCTTGTAAATGACATTTCTCATAGATGATGTTCTTAATCACTGCCGGGGATAAGGGATTAGAAATAACTTCTTCCTCTTGGCCAAAAGCTCCAAGTGTCACCTACGGTATATTGAAAATAATTCAGAAGATATGGACAGGAATAAAAGCACTGCAGAAGCAATTCAGAAATGAAACTTTATGAACTCTGCCTTTCTTGTTAATATTTCACAGTACAAAGATAATTTTATGTCAGTGACTGACGCTTGTTAATACTGCTAGTTGGATGCTATTAAAATAACAAAATTCACTAAAGACCACAGTAAATATGGAATATATTTTTCCAAATGAAAATACAAATACGAGACCGCTGGTTTGGTTTCAAAACTGGCTGTGTAATCATGACTGTACACTAGGTTTCACTAGTCTTTCACTTCTGACACTTCAGCTGTGGACCTTAGTTAAAATTCAGAATTAAACTCATAATTTTGTTTTCTTAGTTCTAATAGCATCCTAAAAGTGATAGCCTTCATTTTAAGAAAATATATTGCTGGTACTGGACTGTTTAATTACAAAAAAAAAAAAAAACAAAACTTCTGTTAAAATTCTGATTTGCTCTTAATCTACTGTTAGTAAAACATAGCAACAGTCATTTTTCTTCTATAACACAGATTATTATTATAAAGAGATCACTGAAGGCAAGTTAGGTGAAAAAGCTGAAACTAGAGTTATAAATCATGCTGCATGCAGGTGCCGCTTGCTCTATAGCTGGGTAGCACTGGAAGCACAGGCCCAGACCTCAGTCTGGAGTAAAACAAAGACAAATCTGTCATAACAGCATTGCATGTGGGTAAGTATACACATATATTTTAATGCAAAAGTACATAATAGTCAATTACTATTATTTGGAAACAGCTCTTCATTAACCTGAAAATATTGTGGTGGGAGAAAAAAAAAAAAGGTCCTCCTTAGGAAAGGAAGAAACACTGATCATTAAGCTTTGGAACAGAAAACTAAAATCCTTAAAGACTTTTTGCTCAGCTGCCACCCGTCTGTTGTCTTATGCTCAGTTACAGGGAGAGTGGCTACATCATCATTAAGTCAGTCTTAAAAGAAGCTTTATTACTTGACTCCATCTACTTTTGTGAGATAAGAGGACATAAATAAAATCTAAGGAGTTATGTAAATCATGCCTCTTCCCTACTTGTTTAGACACTGAACTATCTTTTCAGTGTTGTTTTTTAATTACATAGATTTATTAGTCCATAGCATATGCAAGTATTAAACATATCTTTTTTTTTTTTCCCTCTGGGTTTTTCTTGTCAGTAGGGATTTTTTTAAGCCATTGGGTAGTTCTAAAAGAATGATCACAGGCCTTCAAAATTAAAAAGCTCATTTATTTAGTTTCTCTGTTATTATTCCTAAATACATTTCTGAGGAGCGAAGACTTACCTGCTTGCCCTGAACTAAAACATTAGTAATAGATGGTGCAAGGCTGTCCACTAGTTTACCTAAAAGACTTGCTGCGAAGCGCACAACAGACCTGAGGGCAGAAAACAGAGCAATCCCACTACATATCACAAGCTAGTTTAATGAATTCACATATAAGTTCGAAGTCTGCCACAGCAGAGATCTCAAAACTAATTCAGTAAATACATACATTATTTATATAGCGGAATTTGGATCAGATTTTATGTAATCTTCTATGGATTTTCCTTTTTTATTCTAGATATAAATCAATGGATTGAAAATTTAGTTCGAACTCATTAAACTACCAGCTCCATAAAAAGCTTGTTGTTCTTTTCTTAGCATCATCTTGAAAACAGACAGGTAAGAGATGCCAGCTTCTCTTTTGTGACATTTTCATAATTTTGCAAGATAACCTTGATAATTTTTTATTCTATTTAAGGAAGAGTTAGAAAGATTTTCCAAGAGAAAGTACAACACGTAACACCAACGCTTTGTTTTGTTTTCCGTGCTGAGGTAGTATTTCGCATGTGTGGCATGAAGAGAAAAGACTTGTGTAAACTGCTAGGTTAAAAACTAGCTGTAATTTTTAAGAAAAACATTTTTTTTCATATATCCAGTTGGTGGTTAAAGATATAAATACTTTTAATAATGATTTCATGACAAAATACAAACCTAATAGTCCCATATTTGAGCTTTGCTAGCACAGGCTTTGAGGCTACTAAGAATCATTTATCCACAGAGAAAACGAATGAGTTGTAATATTTTATAATGTTAGTAAAAAATACAAACAGTTGATGTCGATTCCTGTGAAAACTGCTATGCACTTCTTCAGATCAAGAGCAAAGCATTTCAAAAATGCATTAGCTGATACTATCAAAATGCAAATAAGCAAAAAAAAAATAAAAATCAATCTCACGGAGCTCTATTTCAGACTTCTGGGCACTTTACCTGTTTCCCATGTACCAGTAAAGTAGTAATATGTGGGGTAATAGAAGAAGAAAATTTCTGTGCAAATGCAGCACTGTAGCGCAACACCAACCTATATGTATGTCACATGGCAATCATGGAAGAGAAATGAAAAACAGTTTACATATCTTGTTTCTAAAAACACTTTTGACTTTTATTCTTTACAAAAAATACCACCAAGGTATTCTGGTTCTACCTTATTATTGGTAAAGGCCCATTTAACTGTATGAACAGACTAAAATGAAAAACAGTTTTTATATTTACAGACTCGTCTGTTGGGAATAGTTACAGAGCAAGAGAACAGAATTCAGGACAAGCCCAACTCATTTCTTCGATAAAAAGAAATGAAATTTCTACTGAGCTTCAGGGCAAAGAAATTAATAAACAACATGTATAAACAACATGTAAATACCAACCTACTTGCTGAACCTTTTAAAGTTATTGTGACAAAGTCAGTCAGGCTAAAAGCAAATTATTTCAGGGCAATAAAGTGTGTATCAACTTAACTGGTTTATATTTGACCACTAGCCTTCCTACAAAGCTATTGATAATATTTTATTATGCCCTGTAAGAAATAAGAATATTAGTATTCTTTTCTTATTATTTGAATTTAACGAGAAGTGAATATTGGCGATAACAGTCATAGCAAAACCAGCTTATTGCTCTTTTATATTTTAAAAAGTAACAGTAAGAAAATACTTCTTAATACTCTTTTAAAGCATTGTAGACCAGATCTTCAGCTGCAATGAACCAATACAATTTTGTTCAGTAAAGCTGTAGCTTCCCCCCACACACACACTTTTAATTGTGTAAGGATGCGGCTTTACTTTCTATAAACACATTAGGAAAAAAAAAAATTGGTGTAAAACAAAGGAACGTGTATGTATACAAACCAGAGCTTTTTGCTGCCAGCTCGTCTATAGATTCTTTCAATATGCTCCGCAACGGTACCTAAATGCATTAAAAAAAACAAACCACAAACAAAATACAAGCAAAAAAGATGCACAGGTTTTCATTTAATACTAATAAGGTAAATTTGATGAGATCAGTTAATTCTGAATCAGCTTTAGTAGAGCACTTACCTATTGTGCTTAACATCTAAAATTTAGATGCAATCAAGTCCCCCTGTCATCTAGTTGTATGTTGTTAGACAAGAAGCCAAACCAGATTTTAGCTAAGTTTGCTGCTCCTGCTCTGGAGACCTATGGTATCACCTATTCTTGCAATATATTGGGGAAAATTAATCTACGTACAGATTTAGCCTATAAAGGTACATCCCCATCATAAGGTACATCCTCAGACTGCAGATTCTGTTTTGGATACAGGATGTAGATGCTCTCTCCTCTCTCTTGCCTCTTTGTTGAGCTAAAACTTGGAGGAAGCAGCAGGAAGTCTTGTGCTCCACAGTGTAGTTCACTGAAGTGGTTCTGTTTGGACAAAGTTTTTAATACCTAATTCCAAGACATGAGTTGTTTCCCACTTTGTATATGAACAATAGATGACCTGGTTAATCATGTGGGACATGAGACTCATTTTACAGGGAGTTGGGAGGGTGTGAAAGAGAGGATCTTTCACTAATTTGCGGCTCTGCTCTGAATAACCCCAATAAGGTGCCCACAAAGATACCTAAGTGACCGCGTGCGCTGGCTTTGGGACTCGGGCGCATTACAGCACTACTCTAGTGAAGCTAATGATCACGGTTGCAAAAGTACAACAGGGGATATTGGACAGATACATACGACATTATATTACTGATTTACTACTCTCCTTCTCCAAGGTGATTTTCTGCTTGCCAAAACCAAAGAGAACATTTTGTGAAGTGTTAGGTATTAAATTAGCATCGTGCTGTACAGACATGACCTAAAATTAAGAGGGCAGGAAACAGGAAGAGCACTGCTTCTAAGTCAAACTAGGTAGTCCAGGATTCAGAGAAGGCATGAAGTACATTAACTACATTAATCAGAACAATAGATACCATTCTTTTGTCAGCCCATAGTTTATCATAGTGCATCAACTTGCTACACTGACATCTCTTCAACTGTGCAGGGGTCAAGTGGGGACCATTATGTTAAAGGTAAAAATGGTGACAAACATTCCATTATTTAGACTTTATTTAGCTTCCAGATTTTAAACTCTCAGGTGGAGTGGCAGTGTTTTTCATGCCAGGCACTTACTGGTGAGCAGTAAGTTCATCTATAACAACAATAGTAGCGGAAGTTGACTCACAAAATCATAGCCCATGCCTGTCGGCCGAAACATCCAAGGTTCTTCAGCTTTTATTTTTAGATTTATGTTTTATTGATTGTGTGATATTTAATGTCAGCCTCGGTAATCTCCAGTCGCAGGAGGACAGGAACTTCTAGTCAGTGACTCAGACTGTTTAATGCAAGGTGCATATTAAAAAGGTTACCATCATCTACTGTTTCTTACTGGATGGCACAAAAAGGTCTATTCAAGTTACCTCTGAACAGTCAGAGGCAGAACAGTACTTTTTTGACCCAGTCAGTTCCAGGAGAGTTTTTAAGTTCATCATCATGATCTAATGGTCAGAAGTGGTTATGCTGGTTGCTTACAGAGGTTAGGAAGTCTGTCTCAAGTTGTTTTCAGAGCAAAGAAAGACACAACCTACAAAGGACTACGAAAAGCTCCTGAGGCTCTGAAAGCCCAACAAAGGTAGAGGTAACAGTGGCGAAAAAGCCTGCGTCAGGGGCTACACCTGCCTAAGGTGCGGATGCTGACCGGGACTTTGGATTCACATTGTATTTCAGCAGTGTGCTGTGTGTCAGCCAATGAATTTTATTCCACTTCACATTGTTTTCCATGACATTTTTAATTTAGCAATACTGACATATTTATGCCAAAACAACAACTCTTCATCACAAGAACCAGCTGTCCTATATCAAAATTATGAAGTAGGGCTCTATCACATGAGGTGGTAAGTTACACTGCATGAGGAATAACTAAGAGATTATTATTTAGTCTTAACGTTCCTCCTCTTCTGAGGAGTATTCATACATACAAAGGCAGCTAATAAGCAGTCTTTAGGCAAAAAATACACCACACCTTGCAGCACAAAAGCCACCAGCCTTAGTAGCCTCTTCTGAATTACTTCACATGAATTTAAATCCTGTGCTCTAATACAAAGCCATAAGAGAAAATTTGAGTAGAATAAGATACACAGATGCATTGAACTAGTCTAATTACATAAAAGTAAAGTAAAAATTCAGTAAAAGCTTCACACATTTCAGACTAAATGTTAAAGACATACAGACTTATCTTTAGTTTCAGTTTTCCATACAGGGTCAAATCCCGTTTTTCGTATCTATGTGTTCAAAATCACAACCAGATAGAGCACTGCCGACAAACAATCTAAAAGAGCTCATATATTTAGCAGCTCATTCCCCATCACGCTATGAATTTGCATGTCCCATTTAATGCAGAAATTGCTTTAAATGGAAAAGAAAATAGCTACACAACTGCTTGCGTGCATGGCCATTATTCATGTTCATTACAACTCAACGTACAGCTGCTTCCTGAAATAATTACAATAGTCAAATGAAAGCAGCTCTTACCTTCCTTGGTGATAAAATTCGGTCCTTCCCTTTTAAGCAATACACCTGAGAGTAACGCTTGACTTGCGAGGCAATTGCAGTCCTTAAAAAAAAAAAAACAAAACAGCAACAACATAACCACAAATAGCCTTCAGATTTTCAGTGAAGCAAAACCAGAAAAGCTACTAAAAATTTTAAGTGAAACCAAAGGACCTTTTTTTTTTAATTAAAAAGAAAAAATAAAATCTAGACATTTTGTTTTTAAGGGGACTTCCCAGCTATTTCATACCCTATGTATGCTATATCCTTCTCACTCTGCTTGCAGAGGCTTCTCCGTGGTTCAAATTACGCTGTAATAATTTGGCCTTAGAAATATTTTCTGATTTTCTCTTCTTGGGTCCTGTCATTTACGACAGAAACGCTTGCAGTGACACAGGGAGCCAGGCAGAATAATTTGTGTGTTCCTGTTGATCTAGAAACAGTCACTGCTAGTTTTCTTCTAGATACAGGAAAAATGCCAGATTGGAAGTTTCCCTTGGCATCATTAAGAAGTTACCAGTCTGCCAGAGTGAATACCAACCGTCAAAGTCTTCTGAATTTTAGTCTAGCAATAAAATGTCTATTCATACTTTCAGATGGTATTTATTACCAGTAGAAGCCAACAGTTACAGCATGAAGGGCCAGAAAGGTCTGTGATGTTACGATAAAGGACTGTAAAGAAGAAGATTCCCTGAGTATGAAGAGGAACATAGCATCGTAGAATCGTTTAGGTTGGAAAAGACCTTTAAGATCATAGAGTCAGACATTTTCTGTTACTAGCTAGATTATTAACATTGAACTGTGACACTAATCCTCTTAAGTAGGACGCTGCTGAAAAGAACACCAGCACATAATTTCTCGTTTCATGAGAATGAAGTGACACCAGATTTTTATCAAGTTTTCTTACATTAAGTTTCTGCAGGATCTCATACGTGGACTTGTTTTTCCAGTCATTAATGTTTACATCTGGTTGCTGCTCCAGTTCAGAAGCATTTGGAGTACTAGACTGTCTCTTGACTTTTGAATGTTTTGGAAGATCCAACTCCTCTAAACTCTTAAATACAGGAGCCCTGGAAAAAAATATTTCATTCCTTCATAGTTCAGAAAATATTTTAATTATCCAATACTTCATCATTATTATTTACACATAGCCTTACTCTTCTGTATCGGTGATTCTTAGGAAGTCAAGTTGTTCAACAACTGCTCCAGATATTAATGTCTGAAACGAAAAAATGAGAAAATAAAAAAAAAAAGATGCAGAAATGTACACAACTGTATAGTTGTCTTTTGATCTCAATATGTTGCTGGTGAGAAAGTAGTTTCTTTATCTACAGTTCCAAATATCTTTACGCTTTCAGAGTATTTTTCCTCTTTCTTAAGATCTCACTTAAGACAGCATAAGTCTCTCAGGGCAGCTGTCTCTCTTTTGTTGGCGTTCTGCTGTTCTTTTGCCTGCAATGTGCGGCTTAATCAAGCAGTGTCCACCTCCCCCCAAAAACACAGGTCTGAGGAAAACACCTCCGATGAAGGATTTGCATTCCTCAGAGTCCGGCACCATACCCGTGTTCCGGATCACAATACTCATTGTTTCAGGGATCCTGAAGGACGGGTGGTTTTCCTGTCAGTCTCTGGTGTTTCAGGGAAACACAACATAAAAGCATTTCCTACTCTGTAGTTGTTCCTTGAGCCAGGCATGCCTGCCCTGAGTTTGCACATCAAATGCACCTTACAGATACTTCCATCTCACACGATTACATACCTGAAATTCAAAGTTGTATTTCTCTGATGTAGTCATTACATTAATTCGCTCCAAATTTATATGAATTTCCTATCCATATACTGCTGGAGGAAATGTATTGTACCACAGCATTTTTAAGACTGTTTTTTGATGCTTCTCATTAGCTAAACAAAATGGAGTATGTATTGTGAACTTGAAAATTCCATTTTCACTGCACACAAGTTGCAGTAAAACATTGATGTTACACTGTGAGATGACTGAATATAAAAAAACCCTGCTTTGCTTTTATTGCTAGTGTCATTCATTCTTTGACTTGCGTATCTGCTTGAACACATGATGACAATGAAATTGAAAATCAGAAAGGAGCCACAAGTCTTCTAAGCATACCCATTTTTAAATGAAAGTACATTTTGTATATTTTTACAAGAAAAAAGACCACCCAATTAGAGACACAGATTCTATCTCTAGGCACATTTACGCATATGCATCTAAATGAAGCAGCTGAATACCATTCACAAAGACTCAATATATTTGTACTTTGTTGGAATAAATTAATTATTTAAGAAAACACCACAAATTAGATACGTCCCTTGTCCCAAATACTCCCCTATAACAAAACAAGGCCGTTTCCGAAATGGGACAGCTGTGCAGTAAGGCCGAGAGATTATAGTTAAAGAGCTGGAGAAAGCATACCATGCTCCACCAGTGAACGCGTTGATCACCAACATCCACCCTTGGTCTTAAAGCCAAGTAAACATTTGGTTGTAGTTTTACCATGTACTCTTTTTAATGGATAACAAATCAAAGAAAGACCAATGACTGTCAACATCTTAAATGCTTTAATTACTTAAAAATAAATAAATAAATAAATCTTTCCAGAAGGTCAGTGAGTATGGAAGGGGAAGTTCACTCCCTGACAACTGTAACAGTGGAGTGCTTCAAATAAGGACATATTATGTAGACTGAGAAATTTCTCATCTGCTAATACATCAGTTTAAGCAAATGCAAAGCAAGAGACATTGCAGTTAAATTAAAAAAAAAAAAAACCACCACCAAAAAACACCAAAAAACCACAAGAAACACTGTCAACAAATGAAAAGTTTTTTCCGTGGACAGTAATGGCATTTGCTATAGGAAAAGTCAGTGGTAACAGGACCTACATATCACCAGTAGAAATACATAAATACTTGAAAAATTACAAGGATATCTTAAACCATTATAGCTATGAGCATTTAATTTACAGATGACCCAGCTCTTCTACAAATTCGTGATTTTCTAGGGAACAAGAAATCATAATTGTGTCTTTGGTCTCCTGTCTCACAAACAGAAGGGTTCTTCACTAGGTGTAAACTACGATTAACTAGCCCATATAAGTATCTAAAACCAGCACCTGACTCAGTCATTTTCACATTTTAATGAAGCAACATTCCTGCAGATTAATTCAAACAGCAAAGGTATTAAAACTAGACTTTAGTTCTTGTAAGAATTTTAATATACGTGAAGCACCTTTTTTTTTTTCCCCTCGTTGATTATCTAATCAAAAGAAATCCCTCAACGCTTGACATTGTGGATTTATCCTTTGGTGGTAATTTCACAAGATTGCCAAACATAAAAAAAAAAAAATCTCCCTTCTGAAAATTCTCTGTGAAAATTATCGCTTTCAACAGACTCATCAAAAGGAATTAAAATAAACCCTTGTTTCTTCTGAGATAGAACAAAAATTACCAAATATCTTGGGTCTTGACTCCTTAGTTTTGTGATACTGAATGAAATACTTAGAAGTCACATGAAAACCAGAAGTAGAAAGAACACATGTACCAATACTAGGAGATAAGAACACAACATTCAGGAAAAACATCATACCTGTACTCTGTCAACATGGACTTTCACTCCCCCAACAATTCCCTTTCTAAAGGCTGCCAACATATCCAGTATTGGACTGAATCTGCTCCCTCTGAAATTTGAAACAGAGCTCCATTAATCCTGCAATTAGGTAAATACCACACTGCAAATGGTGCTTTTATCTCTCTCTACCTTATATTGTCTTCACGAATAAGTACAACGAACAGTGGGCGACCGTGCATTTTCCAGTACTGCTTAATGAACTGCAGTGCATTCTAGGCAAGAAATAAAGTCAGTCACAAACAAACAAACAAAAACTCACAAGCACAATAAACCAGAATAAACCAGAATACACAGTACACAGATATTAACAGAACTATCTTAAAATAACATCTCTAAAAAACCCAACAGATTAAAAAAAACACAGCTAATAAACCAGTAACAGATTTCTTCAACAAATATAAGCTGCTTTCGAGCACCGCTATTTCACAAGTTTTCTGAAAATACTCCTAGCGTATGTAGTGGTCACAGACGAAGCCATTAGAGAGAGCGTGGTCCACTGAACTCCGGGTAATGCCCTAGGGAGCGCACAGGGGGATCCAGGGCTTGAGTCACAGCCCCCAGCATGGAACAGCCACTGCCCCTTCCAGCCACTGGAAGTAGCTGCTGAAGCAGAGGACTGGCCAGGTGAGCTCGGCACGGCTGCCGGCCTTAGGCAAGGATGGCAATTTTTACTATTTGGGCAAAGTCAGGTACTGTTTTCTCCAGCTGAGGCTTTCGTATTTCCCTTAAACAGACGGGCCTCATTCCTCTTTTCCGCCAGGAACATTTATTCTCCCCAAGAAACAGGATAATTTGCTTGCTGCACTACAGCATTCCCAGTCACTGGTGGGCGAGTTGTTTTGTCAGACAGAGGTAGTCACTAGAACTGCTCCTGGGCTGACAGGATATTCATCTTAGTACACTCTCCAGCAAGTTTATTCTTATATTAGAAGAATACACACTATAAAGTGTTCCCCTTTCAATTTTCTATCTTATCAGACTTCACAGTTTCTTCTAGAAACTCTGTTTTTGTCAGTTTCTCAAAGGAAAAGTTACAGATAAATACCTTAATGTCATCAATCAACATCATAACGTCCTGAGACATGTAGAAATCACTTAGATCAAAAATGATCGAGTAGCAAACCACAGTCTTTCCTAGTATTCGATAAATCTGTTGAGAGAAAAAGCTTCCCTTAATCTTTTCTTTAAAATATTTGAAGCACGGAAGTAGCTAAAAGGGGAAAAAGGGTATTTGGAACCTATAAAGTAATAATGTAGAACAGTTGAATTAAAAAAAATATTTAAGGTAAAACCTACTTATCTAATTTTAGGTACTTTGGGTTTTATTAGGCGTGAAGCTCTAGATTCTATGTCAGTGAAAGCAGTTCACTTCATCACCACTCAGCCTGTTTTGGCCAAGTATTACTGGAATTGGATGTCTAGGAAACGTACGACAGTTCCATAGTAAGACAGAGCATACACGCTTCACAACAGCAAAATACATTACAAGGACTTTAAAGTAAGATATATGTATGAACTATAATTATATTTCAATTCTATTTAAAGTAATTCAGAGACTAATTCGATGTTTATCTGAAATATACATCAATAACAAGAATATAAATGTTTTTTGCAATAACCTTTGATGTTCCAAGGCATCCTATAGGCCTGTCCGGTCTTCCAGATAATCCCAGTTTGTCATTGACTCCCAAATGGAAGTATGCCTGTGAGAAAGAATCATGAAAACTGAGAGAAACCTATAGATAAAAGTCTTTCTTTTGCTCCTACCAGGTCTCACATAGAAAACTGTGTGCATTACGCTTTAATTAGAAAGCAAGATTCAGATTCATAATGTGGTCATTATTTCTATTGTGTTTTTTTCCCTTTATTTTAAGCATCCATGTAACCACTATTAATCAATTGAGAGAACATTAGGTTTTGAGAAATTTATCTTTCCAGCAAAGAGAAGTCAAACATGCGACTGAATTAAAACACAAGACGCGAGCAGCCGGCTCCCGGGCAGTCGGCCATTGTGCCCGGCGCAACTCGCCCCACGGCTGGCAGGCCAGCGGCTCTGCTGCAGATACGGTGTAATCATGTCATTTACGTTAAGAGAGAGGTGCCTCCGTTAAGGGTAAGCAGGAGCGCGGGGCAGATCCTGGTGCTGTGATTAGGACCCACGGGTGCAGCTTGGGCAAAGCACCAGAGTCCCACCTATCTGCACAGTTTCAAAATTCAACTAAAACTTGTTGTTTCCTATATTAGGTCTTATTTTTACCTTCTTACTCCTATTATTTTTCTAGTCCATATAATGAAAATATTTATCAAATCTTCAAATTGCTCATTGAAATAATTTCTTGAAAGGATCATTTTTGAAAGGATCATTTGCATTTATTGTCTGACCACTTTTGCCTCCTGTAATGCTTTTCCGACATGGATACAAAGATAAAACAGTAACATAGGAACCCTTTAAAGTACTTTATTCTAATTTTAGTAAAGGCCTGCAAAATTAATGCATCAACAACACCAGCAAGAGGGAATTATCTCATTATTCATTGTTTGATTCTTATTTGAGTTAAATTATGTATGCCTAGTATTACTTCAACTGATTTTGTAAGACTTGCATATTAAAGAAATAATCTACATTTATTACAGTACATAAGAATAAAAACAGTTAAAAAAAAAAAAAGAAAAAACAAAGTAAGCTGTGAGGAAAACAGTATAAATGTATCAGTTAAACCAGACTGAAAGCTGTCATTTTTTCCTTATTTGGGCTGTTTTAGGTAAGGAACCCACTATGACTAAAATTTCAGAACATTCAGAATTCGGAACATTTTCCTAATCTTTCTTTATGTTAAAAGGAAGATAATTCAGAAGCAAATGAAAGTGAATGTTTGAACAAATGTTACACTCAATAGCCTTTTACTGCCGTTGTCTTGGGGCCTTCCTGATACTGCCTGTTTCTGCATTAATACCAAGAACTGTTTAAAAAAGAAAATAAACAAAAATTACCTACATCACCTGTTCATCCACACTCAAGTGGGAAAGGAATGGAGACATACACAACAAACACAAAAGAATGTTGAGCCCCTTCCTGTAGTAAATAACGGAGACTAGAAGAGTGGCAGTTGACATTATAATTTAACGCTAAAAGGACCTTCATTTTCCTAAACACAAAATAATTTTTTTTAAACAAAACCAGAACTCCAGCAGTATTGTAATATTGTCTCTTTCCTTGACACCTCTTTCTTTAGCCTGAGGCCTCATGTTACTCTACAGTCTACTAAAGCAGTTCCATCTTTAGTGATGGCTTTCCATCTTGATCTGTTACAATCAAAACGTCAGCTCAGATTCAGCACCAGAGGATCAGAGCAAAAGTACAGTCTCGTACAAGCCTCAAGCAGGTTTTTTCAGATTAAAATGCCCTTCAGTATCCGGAATATTAAAGCTGCCAATAGCAAGAAACAGCTGTGAAAGCAGACTGGACTGTTGGGTTGATTGATGAGGGTGAACCAAACTGGAGTGGTCTTCGACACCATCTGGTTCTGTCTTCTTGTACCTGGTATCAGCCCGTGCGTGTGGAGTGTTCTGCTGCTCTCCTGTACTGTGCTCCCACTACATACGTACATTGCCCCTAGATACTGCGTGCGCCTTGTCCCATTTTCTTGTTTTCCTCCTCTTTCTGTTTTCACTCTCCCCCTTGACTTCGTGGATCTATTTAAACAACCTCCAGTCCTACTTCAGTCCCTCATCTTCCTGAGTCCATGTCTTCCCCTCACCCATTTGTTTCTTTTTACACTACTAGTTTGGACACGAGCGTATTTATAACTCTAAACTGTTATCACGTGCCGCTAGACCAGTTCAAAAGTTTCTAATTAAACACTGAGAATTGACAGCATCGGAATAGCAAATATTGAGATCCGTGTTCTTATGGATCAACACACTTTTCCCAAAAATAATGGTTGCAGCATTAGCTTCCCCGTCCCACAAAGGATGACAAACAGTACCAGGGGTTTTTGTTTGTTGGCTGTTTGGTTTGTATTGGTTTTTTGCACAAGCCTGGAGATCACGCCTCAGTTCTCATAATGCCCCAAACACTTTCATTACTGTAGCTTTACGGTTACAGCTAGGAAGAAGTTCTGCATCAGGTGATTTAATATTTTCATGACATTCTTTTTAAGAGTAAATTATGATGAGGCAGATGTACGTACCCATCATGAGTATAAAGAAAATGTCACAATTACCAGATGTCTCACCAGCTTTTGAAAAATAAATCCTAACACAAAACTTGTCATAGCTAGGAATTTAATTGATAATAATAACATTTAACGAAGGTCTCATCTTTTTGTCAGAGACACCAAAGAAGTGATGGAAGAGTGAGAGAGACAATATATACTTCTATAATCTACTTGTTAAACTAAAATTTCAGGTACAGAATTTCAGGACAAATACAGTCAGAGAGAATCCATTTTGAAATACATTATCAAGAAAACTAGTGAGCAAAAATGGGCTGAGACATGAACAAGGCTGAATGCAAACAGGGATATTTCTTTCCTCTCCATTTAAGTACTTCTCAGGTGTTAGCGGCAGTCATTATTTGGGGTAAGCATTTTTCTGAATAAGCTAGCAAGGTTTTGGTGCATCAGTTAGCCTCACAAACTTTCAGGGAAGCCTGAAATATGTTGCTGTAGTCTCTGGTTTTGTTTTTAGTTTTTTCTGTGTCCTGCAGACTTCTGACACCAATAATGGCATCAGCCATGTGATCCCGATAGCAGAGGGAGACGCTCGCATAGTGATTTGTTCCAAAACTGGAACTTCAGGATTGACAAACTAAATACGTTCATTATACTTTCCCCAGACATTCAGAACTCATCACTTTTGTTTGAGACCATCTGTGTAATTCAAAGTTAGACAAGCGCTTTATGTACCCTATTAGAATAGAATAGAAAAGACTGTTTCAGTTGGAAGGGACCTACAACGATCATCCAGTCCAACTGCCTGACCAGCTCAGGGCTGACCTGATCCACCATCAAACTTCAGGTGGTGAAGTATGAAATACATCGAGTGCACATCCTTAGATCAGCTTACTTGTCTGACAGTTTCCTGCAGCTTCTTACGGCTTCTTTATGTACTGTGGGGACTATTTTCAAGGTTATTTTTCAGAGGAAGGGTCCAGGTGTATCAGAGATTTATCATTCAGAGCAGCATTTGTCAGAGTCTCTTGTATTTAAATAGATTTCCAGGACAAACAGCAGTGGACAACTTGAAGCACATACTCAATGTAGCCAAGTGCTATCTACAAATTACTAAAAATGACTGCACAAAAAAGAGGCCACGGCAGTGCTAAGAGATGCTGACATGGACTGGTGTGGCCTGTAGATGCCATTCATCTTCAACTGCTGGCCTCACATGGGGTTGACAGCTACCTGGACAGATGCACCTGAGCTGGCATCATCAGCGAGGCTCGGTGGCGGTAAGGGCTGAGAGGAGCAGCCTTTAAGCGAAAGGAGCTGGTACTCCGGTAGGAGCGCCCTACTGCTTGCCTCTATGGGGAGAGGAAAACCTGACGCCTCCAGAGAGGGTGAAGGGGACTCTGAAGATGTCCTTCATGCCAGTGGGTTTTGACCATAGATTTTTAAATGTGCTGAGTTAATGGGGTAAACCAAAAAGGATTTAAACACCAAACTTCCTGGACTGTAGCCGACTATAGTCAGCTTAAGCGACTCCTAAAAAAAACAGTTGCAGAAGACTGAATAATGCCTCTTAGAGGGGCTACAGTATGAAATTATATGATGGTTTATGCCTGCTGCCTTAATCCATTTCCTTGACTATTGCTCATATGCTTGCTTCTCCATCAAGTTTCACTTAGTCTACTGTGCTATTATTATCATTAAAGTTTTATTATTAATTCATTATTCTTTGAAAGTGGCTGAGGTAATAAGCCTAAGCAGATAATACAGAACATGTGGGCTTCGGTGTTTCACTGAAAGCTCTAACTAGGCATGTATAACTGACCAGCGTCAGCGTATCTTGCAATTGAATTAGAATAACACAAAAAGGTAGATAACAACCTTAAGGATATGCAAGTCTAATAGCTTGACATAAATTCCTAAAGTTAAAAAAAAAAGTATAGGTAGATAAATAATTTTAAATGCAAAATTCCTTACTTTGACAAGTTCTTTTTGGGCCCATATCTGAATTGGTTCCACCTGCTGGGGGGTCTGAGTTTGGATTCCATACGTGTTCAGAAAAACTTGTAGGCTACGAATGAAATAATCACAAATTTAATGACAAATTACAGAATAGTCTTAGTTTTAAAAATTATCTTGGCAGCAGATACCCAAGTAGCAATATTATATTCTACAATTCCTTAAATACTTTTTGCAAATTTAAGATGTCTGCTGTTCAACACTTCCCTAATACATACGTTCTTATGAAAAGTAAATACATACCGCTGACTTTCCGCTATCAGGGCCACATGTACTACCAAATCATTTTCTAAAGGACCCTAGAAAGTAATGAAAAAATATTTATTAGCACTTACTAACGAAATATTGTGTTAGATATACCATGAATAGGGACAATGTCTGTTTAAACAATTCACGAGTATGACAGACACCGCTCTCTGCATTGCTTTTTCTTACTGTGTGAACAAATTGAAAGAACACCACAGGACTACAACTTGTAAATCTCAAAACTTTGGGAAGACACTTCTACCAATACTACTTTGCAAGATGCATTTTGGAGAATTAATAATAAATAGGTTTCTGGTAATTATTTCCACTGTTTGTTTTGATGAGTTTTTGGTTGTTTTGTTAGATTTTAAAAAAAAAAGTAGGAAAAATATTTTGCTTCAAACAAAAATTCAGAATTAACATAATCTATGTATTTCCTTTATGCCCGATATGACATAATGTTTTGATACAGTTTTTTGTAAAGAGTGAAATAACTCAGCTATTTAGGTAACCGATAATATTCACTTTGAAATAACGAACTGATGATTTCAGCCCTTTACTTTGAAATATTTTGATCAGACAGCTACTCTTTACAGTTATATGAAAGATATATTACGTTGTACAGCAGATAACAGCATTTCCTTGCATTCTTTATAACACAGATACTTCACGTTTGAAATACATACTAGTATTTTGCATCAGGAAACCATGCACATAGGAATGAATTGAACATGTTGGATGAAATCATTGACCCGGCTCCCTGAGTCTTGACAAGGCCATTCACCTTTCTTTTCCCTGGCAGCAGGTATTACTGCTAAAAAATGAGACGTCTGAGTTATGCCTTGTTCATTTCTTCTCTGGCATTCAATGACTGTAAAATCAACAAAACTAAAAGCAGCACACATTTTCAGTCCTAAAATGCTTTTTTTCTACTTTTGCCTAGAAACTGCCAGAATGTGAACGATTAAAGTTAAATACATCTTCTATCAATTGATTATATAAAAATACAGCATTTTCTGAGAAGAGAGATGGATAGACATATTGATTTGGAACAGAAAGTTCAGAGTGAACGCTTGCGCGTTCAGGCATCTGTGAGCCTTGGTATCAAGTCAGATCTTACAGATTTGCAGAAGAAATTCTTGATAACATTTTCCCAAAGTCTTTCAGCTTTACATTTTCGCTAAAAATTTTGGTGGCTTTGTGATGTGAAATAAGTGTGTGATAAAAGTATGTCCACAAAGAGACCAGATTAAGCAGTCAGAAGTTCAAGTAACATTAAAAGATTTTCCTCCTCAGAGTAAGTTTATCATGCTATCAATTCCATTTATACAAACAGTAAGAAAACTCAAACCAGTTCTCTACTGTAATCAGCGTATTGTGTTTATCAAACGAAAAGCAAAGACACCCCCTCCCCCTGAAAAGGAGAGAACCTCCTCCAAGACTGTACTGATTTACAGACAGGCTGTGATCTAACATGGGGAGAAGTCTTCAAGTTAAGGCTCAGATTAGTTATTCCTGTATTAATGACACACTGAGTGGGACTGTGTTCGCATAGACTGTAAGTTGTACATAAATCTGTGCGTCCTGCATCTCCACTGAGGTACGTCCTTCTGCGACACCAGCACTAATTAATGCCTGTCGTACACAGAGAGCCCCAATGCCACGGCTCATTTATAGCAGCCAGGATGTGGTGGTCCGAACACTGGCCATAATTAAGCAAATGCATCTGCAGCACAACTGGCACAGCACAAGAGCCGTGTGAAAAATAGATAGACTTTCAAAAGTATTGTGGAAAAATATAACTATAATTGCTGTACAACTACAGAATTGCTGTAACATTAAACAGAAAGTTACTTTCATTGTCATTTAACATGTCAAGGCCTGGAGGATCATAAATAGTGCTCTAGAAAAACAGATCAAAATAACAGCTATAATACGCATGCAAAAGTATGTCACTCTCTTCAGTAATGATCATGATATATAGCATTTGCTATGTATTAAAAAAAAAAAATGGAAAAGCATTAAACTCCTAAATATTCCACTGAATAGATCTTGTCATTGTTAAAAGTTCCATTTAATGTCTTCAATTTCACTTTTGTCTAATAACGCAAGATAAGGTGTTGTTTGCACAACATCAATCACCATCTCCCCAAGACACTGCAACAGACCCCCCCACCCTCGGCTCCCCCTTCTGCCTCGCATTTTCATATTAAATAGTGGCCAGAAGGATCCGTTTCAACGATATTCTGCATGCTGTGCACATGATAAATATACCCCAGTGGTTTCAGAAGACCAAGATAAAAGACGGATCAAATTAGTTGTTCTTCCTCTCCAAAAATGAGGATAAAAAAAGAAATGTAGTTTTTAACAAGGTTATTAACTGTTGGAGGCCGGATAAAGGGAAAAACCCCTGCATCCATTCCTGGCACAAGCAGAGAAAGCAGCTCAATATTAGTCTTTTGCTGCACTCTCACTGGACAGATGCTATCACTATGTGCCTGGCTGCCCACAATCCCAGGAAATCTCAGAACTCTGAAAAAAATCCATTCATTCTGAACATGTGAGAAAGTGGGCACAATATTGAAGAACACCGATTAAAATGGTACCTACTGGGCTTTCCAAGCACATGGAGCGAGATGAGGAAAACAGAACTAGGGCGCAACAGAAGAAATTGTACGTAACCCAAATAATCCACCTCGCTGCTACAGAACTACTACTGAATTGTTACAAAACACATCTGCTTCTGGAAGCATCTAAATACTGCTGAATGGTTTATGGTCACTGCTACCAACACACCAGATTTTTTACATTAAATACAATATGGACACACATGTACCTTAAATTCTAAAATAACATTTTACAATTTCAGAATTGTGTTATCTGTGGTAGACGACTGCACTAAGAGAAATAGAAGAAAGAATATGCTTTTAATTATCATTACAAAACAAATCATCCAATATGATACATCTCTCTAAACATTACTGATGCCAAATATGGGAAACTTCTGCCAAAGTTTTAGCAAATTTAAGCAGCTAAAGACAGCCTTTGAAGGGAAAGATTAACAAGCATCAGCTCCACCAAGTTGAGAAGAGCACAATTGGTCTTTCAAATAATTCGAGCCTAGACAACTGTTGAATGATGAAAGGACATGTTTAAGCACTTGACAATGACAAACCGTCTAGTCTGATTTGCCCAGTGACAAAGCTTGGGGTTTTGGGTTTTTTTTCATCATTTGCAGATGAAGCAAAACATCAAAACCTAGCCGTTTAAGTTCTTTTCAATTCTTTCAACACTGTTGAGCTTTTAGAGTCTCTGTTATATTGCTGAATTTTATTGGGTAATTGCATTTTACTAACTAAGTTCTTCATTGATCTGCAAAGTGGCCACTAGGGAGTAAGTTATGAGAAAATAAATTATTGTGGCATTATTTATTATCTCTTTTGGGAAGCTCTCAGGGCAGAGGCTATTTCTCTCTGATCATCTGGAAATTCCCTATCATATAATGGGTACCTCAAAAAATAGTAAAAATGCTTTTCTACTAGAACATTTCCTGCTGAGTCACGCAGTGTCTTTAGAAGAAACTATCATCTTCTTCAAAGTGTTCATCTGTGGCATATTAAAAGTTACTGGTTTCAAGAATCAAAGAATAAAGAATTTTGATGGGCTGCATGCAACGCTGACTCAATAGAGGCTTCTTCTAATGGCACTCCTAAAAAAGCACATGCTCTCGGCAGCTCACAATTTCTGTAGCATTCATAATTCCATGATGTAAGAACAAAGTAAGAAACCGGGAAGAAGTGAAGTCACTGAGGTTTCATTATCTCCTACGAACAGGGCAGAAGTGTTGCACTGTGAACAATGAAAGTCTCCTTATGAATGAGACAATACCCAGGCGCTTGGATTACCTCAGTTACAAGAAATAGTAAGAAACAGAGGTTTTAAGCACCACTTGAATAGAACAAGAAAAACCTTGTTCACTTCTGATCTTGGAATAAATCTTAAAATAAGTACTTTGTATTTTATGCTTCAATAACAAATTCACAAGGAACTTTCCAAATACATATTCCTTATACCAAGAAATAAAAAGGCTGAAAAACATTTCTTGGCTACTCATTTCCACACATACAGTTCTTCCCTCTCTAATAAAAGAAGTCCCCTACATACAGGCCATGCTTCTGTCTTGTTATCCTGTCTACTGCAGATTTGAATGATGACGTTTCACGCATTGCCCACCCCTGGGCTCTCATTCCTGCTGTGTGTTTAAGCCAAATACAGGAGCACGTGGATATACCGTGCACACCAAAACAGAACCTGATCCTTGTAGCTCTTAGGAGCTTTAAATGCAAAACATATTAATACACTGAAGTGGTAATTAATTTGAAGGAATAAAATACGGCAGGCTCATTCTTGCCTTCCTGACATACCTTAACACTCAAAGAATCACACCTGTCTATTAGCAGCTATTTCAACTCACATTTTCTGTATCATTTCGATTGCACCACTTAATTTGAAGGCAAACGTGCACCGTGGCCCCAAAACTGCAGATGTTATAATCATCCTCTTGAAAGCAATCTTCTATCAGCTAAGAAAATGTACGTACATTTAATAATTTCCTAACACTTTAACTGTAATATTAAGAGGCTGTATATAACACGTAGATGACAATTTCTCAGTAAAAATATTTTAATACTAAGCTTATGCTTACCTGATTCGAAAATCTCATGCTAACGTTCCGCTGATCTTGTGGAGGTACATAACGCCCAACAGGGTCCAGATCTTTAGGACTTACTAATTTGTCAGCTGAAAGTAAACAATAATAAAAATACAAAGTTACTTCAGTAATTTCTGCAGCTTTTGTGAAGGAAGCATGCAAACCTATTTTATGTAGTCAGTTCTGCAATAATCTGATTTAGATCAATGATTTACAGATCAAAATGACAAAACCATAACAACTTTAATGACTCAAGCATCGTTCTTGCTATAGCTAATTATAATACTTTAGTATATAAAAACAATCCTTTATTTTTTCACAGAGATTTGTTAAAAGAATATATGCAGACAACAGACTTCACAAGTCATATAAAAAGCCCTCAATCCACAACCATGGAATTATTCTAGAGCTTTAACCAGAAACTCGGTGGTTACCGTCAAAAATTGTTTAGCTTTGAAGAAAAGCAGACAGCCTCTATCTCGAGGTAATCACACCACTATAATGCTGAAAGGGGCAAGGGATATCAAAGATAACTCTCAATACAATAGCTCAAGAAGAATTGTTAAAAACCTCAATTAAATATATTTGAAACCTAGCAATTTCTACATGGACTTCTTTACATGAAAAAAAAAACCAAAACAACCCAACCCAAACCTAAAATTCCATTATTTTAACCTTCTCCCCTGAAAAAAAAAATACTAAGTACTCCAATAAAAGTATACTATTAAGAAGTTTCAAAAAATGCCTTGACTAGAGGTTCACAATCTACTGTGAGCTGTTATGCCCTTCAAATAAGCATTGTCCTATCAAAATCTCATTCTGACATGAAACCACATCCAGTCAAAACCCGCCTGGACGCGTTCCTGTGCAGCCTGCTCTGGGTGACCCTGCTCTGGCAGGGGGTTGGACTAGATGATCTCCAGAGGTCCCTTCCAACCCCGACCATTCTGTGATTCTGTGAATCACTATTTAATTTCTGCTACATCACTATTTAATTTCTGCTACAGAGAATGTCACAGTGCATCTTCATTTCTCTTATATATGTCAACAATTTTGCACATATCCTTTAAAAGCCCTACACTAGGAAGTCAGCTATGAATCTAAAAGAGAAATAACTCATGACTCCATTAGCTTTAATTCAACTACAACAGAAAACCAACGCTGTCTTGGTAAGAAAAACATTTCTGAATTTCAGCATGTAGTACATTAAGACAGCAGTTCATAAACTCAAAATATGTCCTGGCTCAAGCTTAACCAGAAAGAAGAGAGAGCAGAATGGACGGTGCAGTGGAAAGACAGTGCCTGGGTGGCCAGCGAAGGACACCGTCCAGGCAGTTCTGGAGCTGCTGGTGCCGGGAGTGATGCCAGTGGCTCGCAGCTACAAGTTACTGCGGCCACCTCCTGTCTCCAGGCTTCTGCTGGACTCCGGCCAGGGAAGGACCCTGTCCCTCTGCTCTGCACTACTGACCCGCTGAGTCATGGTGCACGTACAGGTGGTTATGTTAAAAAAAGAAAAAAAGAAAAAAAAAACCCAAAACAAAAAGAGAAACTAGATTGTGAAAAATTACCATGGAAAATTTATAAATATGCCAACACATGAGTTAGCAAAATACATTTTAAGGAAAACAGTCATCTAAGCTCCAGTCCACACAGTCAGACTTCTCATGCTGGCTAAAGGCATGGAAGTCACTTAAATCATTTGTAGTCATGCTGATGCTATCAAACAGATTACAAGATCAATGGACTCTGCCTCATAGTTCTTAAAAGCAAGAGCGGTTTCTAGAATACGTGTTCTATTGCCACTGTTTTTTACATGGATTTCCATTGCTCAGTGATTAAAATATATAGTCAGAATAATTTCATATTTAAACCAACTATACCAATAGACTAACATATAATTTAAGCTAACTTTCAATATTTACAGTTTTATTTAAAAGAGGAATGTCAGTGAATATGCATCACTATTATCACAAATACAAGCATACTGGGATGCAAGTGCAGAGTTTTGTTTGTTAACTCATTATTTGCATCAGCAACAGCTGACAACATTTAATCCATTTGGTCTTTACTGTAAAAAATATTGCTAAAAACTCTTTACTTTGTTCTAGACAGCACCGAGTCCACAGAGAAGATATAAAAATTACAAGGAAGAGGACAGGAAAGCTAAGAGCACTACTAAATGAAAGCCTAAACCGAGTGAATTGTCAGTTGGATAAAACAGCTGAACACCTGGCATTCCTTTCCTGTGCGCTAAAACAGGACCTGATATATCATAAAGGCTTTACAAACCGCCTCAACCAGGGCAAGAAAGAAATTCTATGAAAAATTGAATCACTGCAAAATGCATGATTTTTTTCTTCATAAACAATTTTTTCAGTTGCGTGGGTATGTAGTGACTCCCAACAGCCGCAGGCAGACGCTTTCATTGTCTCTGTTGTTCAGAGCCTTTATCAGTAGGATCAAAATTCTGATTTCACTACTTCTGTCTGGCCCTCTGTGGGAGGCAGCGAGATGGGTAAGAATTGATTCAGTTTCATCCTGCTGCATTTAGAAAAGTTTGGATCTCAGCAGGCAGACACCAGGCCCACAGACAGAGGCAGGATCTGGAAGAGGTTGTATTGTAAGCTCGCCTAGGCTGAGCAAACACAAATTAATTGCTACCCTTGAGGCAACACAATAATTTCTGGAATGGATGATGAAATGGGAAATGAGTACTTTCACAGAAATGGAAGTGTTTGGAGCCCCATCCCTGGAGGTGTCCAAGCCCCATATGGGGCTTTGAGCAACCTGGTCCAGCGGGAGGTGTCCCTACCCAGGGCAGGGGGGTGGAACGAGATGATCTTTAAGGTCCCCTCCGACCCAAACTGTTCTACGATTCTATAAATCAGGCTTCCGCTTAATTAGCAACCACCAACAAGCAAAGTAACACACACACAAAGACTTTCACCAAGGACAAGATTGTTATTCAGGTAGGTTTTCACCCAGAAAGGAACAAAATTAAATGCACTAATTATAAATTAGTATGACTAAATGGAGTTCCTGATACAACAATCACTGGTGAATAGATTTAGCTTTGTGATTAAATTTCCAGACCGTATTTGCAAAGACTATGAGAGAAAAGGAAAAAAAAAATATTTTGAAAATAAGCAGAGAGGAATGAAAAGTAGTGAATACAGTGGACAGAAATTTTTAAAACAAAAGAGGAAACAGTTACTAATGAGAACATTTCAAAAAGAGATTTAGCACAATTATTAAAAGAAATAGTGTGTAAGAATGTTCAGCAAAGGAAAGAATTGAAACAAAACAAAGGAAAGTTATGGTACTCAAACAGCATTTAGCAAACAAGCAATACAATTTCTTTAACCAGCATTCTGCAGGTAGAGAAATACACAAACATTAGTACAAGCTGAATACTAGCAGAATTACTACAGTACTCCTGCACGCATGTTTGAGGATTACTTGGCTAATACTAAGAGGTTAAATTAAAATTTTTTTCATTAAAGGTGAGCTTGCCTGCATATACTTTCCAGTATTGGCTAAGAAAGGAATTATGGAAGGACGAGAGTGAAAGTGAAGAACAGGTGCAGCACCAGACGGGCTCTGTTCTTCCATACCTAAAGAGACATCCACTGTCCTTGCCAAGTCTGGAATTTTTAAACTCCCCTTCAATGTTTCTCATTTTTACAACCAACAGCCTGTTTCCCTTTACAGTGTTCACAGAAAAAAAGGTTTTTAGAACTCAGTCTACTGACTACTAGGTAAATGCTGAGCATGTTAAAATAAAGTAATATATCTTTCTCCTAAAAGAAATATTAAGAAAAAAAATCTTAACTGCAAAGACTTTTCTGGGTTAACAACTGTTTTTGCATTAGCCTTTGAATCGTCTCAAATGAGACCAGGAATTCATTCGTGACTGAAATTCACCATAACAACCTTCAATGGCCAAACTTTGAAAGGCACTCTCAAATGTTCATCTAGTGCCTCCTATTTTAAAGGGTAAAAATAACACGGACTGAAGAAAATATTAACTTTATCTGAGACTGCAACTATTCAAAGTTTAAACTTGTCTTGCTTAAAACAGTAAATAATTTGAATTAAATGCTACAGATCACTTACGAACATCACCGTACAGGTGCAGCTGACACAGTTACTCCAGAAATCATCATGTTAATACATTTTGTCATGAATGAAAGGAATTAAGTCAGAAAACCAGAAAAAGAAACCTATCATGTTTAGAAGATTTTCAGTATTCTATAAAATATTCCAGTAAACTTCATAGTATGTTGCATGCAGCATAAAATTTTAACATATAGAATGAAAAGCAATTTTTGCCTGTCACATATGTACCGAAGCAGAGGACACGTGCCACCCATAGTCTGTTCAAACCTCAAGCAAATGTGTTTGTTCAGATTCATGAAAAACATTAACAAGACAAAATCCTTCACTTTGGACAAGTCAAAACCTGCTAGAATTTCCTCAGCCTCTTACCCAGGAGTTTTGCAATGATGTAGACTGCCTGTCCCCATAGGAAAAACTTTCCATCGCGTCCACTGTTACTGGGAAACCGTTTCTGACTGCCAGGGTTCTTCTTTTCCAGGTCAACAAAATCCGCTGGCACGTAGTAATACTTGGGTACAACAGGACACCCTACAGAGTTTTAAAACAAGTACAGTAAGTAAATAAATTCCAATTCCCTTATTATTTGATTGTAGTCCCCTAATAAAGCTGAAGTGGATTCAAAACAGAAAATTATACCCTACCAACAATTTAATTGAACAGAAAGACTGTTGTCATTCATTGCTATCTCTCAAAACCACACTGTAGGAAACCCCGGGCAATATTAAACTACTTTATTCTTCACCAAACATTTCCACAGGATTTCTTCCCAGAACGCATACATGGTCTGTGCGCACCTTACTGTGCAAAAAGAAAAGTAGAATATTTCTCACCTAAAGCAAAACGCAGTACAGATAACAAACCATAATCAAATGAATGACAGCTGCATCAGAGTGAAACACGTGGGGGCGTTTCCCTGCATTTAACACCAGCTCAGTATCAGACAACTTTTTCTTAGCCAAAAGTAGTCAAACATTTAATTAAATGAAAAAGATAATTTTTTGCACGTATGCAAAAACAAGTTAAAACAGACATTTTAATTTTGAAACATCATGAAACAAAATGGCATGTCGTCTTCATTGGAATATAGCACATCTATCTAGAATTACGCCACAGGTATAATGATCATTGTAGATTAACCACCTTTATTTCAACACTTTTTAAGTGGACAAGAGTCAGGAATTTAGAAAAAGAATTACAAATGATTGACCTAATTATAGGCAATACAAAAGCAAATTAGTATGCTTTCTGCAAAATTAGATTTCACCTTAGTATTGCTTTAATTTTGAATTTATTTGGATAAAGAACAGGTGATGAACAGAATAAAGTTGCAGTGACTGAGTGAGACCCAAAAAAATTACTAGCAAGAAGCTGAGAAAAATTGAAAAGTGAAAGTTATTAGAGACAGAATATTCAAATGAGTAAGGTATCAAAACACACCCAGAAATTTTAAGACGAGACATTCATGATGACATTCAGCAAGAGGAACCACAAGATTAGTTTAGTGTCCATGGAACTTCACATAGTCATTAATAGTCAGAAAAAAAGCTCTGATCAGCAAGGTCAGAAAATTTGATACGTATTGAAAATTTGCTAAGGAATTGTCTGTATTTCTTACAGAAACTAGTTCACTTCAACAAGTATTCTAAGTTCAAGGAACAAGCCAGACTAAAATACTCTGCATCTACTTGTGTAACTACCGCAGATGTCAAGAACAGGTGACTAAAGATGCTGCATTTTAAAATCAAATTGTCAGTACATTGAAGCTTGTTCTGTTCTCAGGACTTTTTTTTCCTCCCACTCAAACTTATGGTCTTTTTTTTTTCTTTTAACTGAATTTTGGATGGATGTGCCTGTAGGCCATCAATAGTCTTGTCTGCAGTTCCACTAAAATTCTGGAGTGCACAATTTAAGTAAGAGAACATTTATATTAAAATTAACATATTGCCATTTTCACTGCTGTAAGCTAAAAGCAATCTCTCATATATATATATATGTGTGTATATATATATACATGCCAAATTATTTTTTAAAATATTGCAAAGTTAAGTGACAGTGAATGACCCAATTAATTCCCTACTGTATCCAGGTGGAACATCGGAAGAATCTGAGTGTTGGTCGTTAACATCTTCCTGCAAAGTCACAGTGAACTTTGTAAATAACGAAGCACAGGCAAAGGAGGGGAGGAACGACTGGGTACAGTGTAAATCTTACATTTGTATGAGTAGCATTTTTCCAGCTAACATTACTTTTATTATCACACTTTATGATGCAATGTATCTACAAGCAAGAGATTATTTTAGTATTAGTATTTTGCCATCAGGAAACATGGCAATATTATTACTTCTCCTTTGCTCTGACTGCAATATCCATTAATAGGAATCTCAGTATTTTAAAAAATTCAGGTCAATAAAAAGATACCGCGTTTTAGAAGAATGATTATCAGATAATACCTTCAGATGTATGTTGAAGCAAAGGATCCAGGAGATCTTGATATTCCTTTACTTGTGCAGGATTTCCTCTAAAAACTCCTAAAAATAACCAAACAGTAATTGATTTAATGGAAGAAATAACTTTTCCGGGAGCTTAATGTTCATAAAAGAAGAAGAAAACAAAAAAAATCTAGTGTTTATTTTTCAATGGGGTAGTGCCTACACACTAAATAGTTCATGAAAAGTAAAAGACTAAACTGTAGATCCTCATTTACTGCTACAGGTAAATCTCCCAGGGATCATGAACCAGCCACTGAAATCCATGGCAAGTTACACGGGATAGTAAAGCTGCGAACTCAGAGAGGCTCAGGAACTGGAGACAGACAACCAGCACACCCAGCTGTAAATAACTTCCCAAATTAAGAGCAGAATGAAGAAGCAGAGGTTGTGTGCCAGTCTGGAGACAAACAAGCAGGTTCTAAATCTTTAGGACAGAGCAGCAAGCTATCTAGAAGTGTTGCCTAGAGACCCCAATAAATACATACAAAAGGAATTTGAAGTAGTAAATTGAAAAATTCCCCTCCTAAGATTTTTAGATGGAATGTTTACATTGATAAGTTACATATGTATTATATCTTCATATTATAGAGAATTCAGACCTGCTGACATTTCTTGCGATATTAAACAGAACGGTCAACTCTTTATGATGCTGCTTTTGGGGAGAAATTGTTAATTTGGGAGTACCAGTACCTTAAATGTTTTTTTCTAGCAGAACTTAGTCATCCCAAATGAATCCCAGATGAATACTAATATGACCAGTGTTCATTTCATCAAAAGTTCTCCCATAAAAAGACACATCAAAAATACCAAAAGCATTTCTGTTCATCAAGGAAAACGTGGATGAACTTGACAAGTTACACTGACTTTTTAAAATAGAACATTTTTTAACATTTAAAGGGGAACAAGTGGGATGAAAACTTTTCATTGTACATCTTTCACTCATTTCTGTCCCTGGTTTTCCTTTTCAATTACCATATTCTTCCATATTATGAAAAATAGCTGTTATGTTTCCCTCCTTATCCTAGAAAATTACCATAATCCCTCACATTCGAACAGAAATGTAAAAAAGCTTTCAAAAATGCTATTCAAATTTATCTTATACAAAAAATAGTCATATTGATTTATTTTAGTTCAGTCCTTTCCTACAGCTATAGATGCTTATCTACTACCCAGAGTCCTAAACAATTTCCTTTTGAGAAAAATCCTAAAAGGAAATGAGTACTAAAGCAGCCTTTTTGTATTCTTAAGAAGGGTGAATTCTGAAAGGCAAAAATAAAACAAAAGAAAACCATAAACTCATCCACTGAGAACAAATATACCAAACCAGCTATATTAGAAAAAGTTTAGATATGTTTTTTGTTAGGCAATATACGTATATAAAAAAAAGTCACAAAAACTTATCTTTTATGTTATTTTAAGGATATCCAACAAATTATTCTACTGAAAAGCCAGAATGCAGTAGAAAGCTGGAGTCTGACTACTGTATAGAGATTTCTTTCTTTCCATGGCTCTTCAGTGCTGTACCCAAACCCAAAGCTTGACAAGTATTGTTCATTCCATTTTCATTCCAAGTATATATACAGGAATGAAATCACTTGCCAAGAGAAACAAATGCAATGACAGTTTGCACACAAAAAAGGGTGTATGTAAGTGACACAAAACACTTGAGTACAGTCGTGACATAGAGCAATGTGATACTCCGACTATTTGTAATTTAGTCTTATTGGCAGATGCTGTAGAGGATAAAATGATGCATTTATGTGATCATACAATTGCTTTTATATTAAGAATCATCTAGTGAAGATAAGAGTTGGGTAATAATGATCATCGTCCATGAGAAATAAAACAGTGTTCTTAATACTGCTAGAAAATGCACAACTAATTCAGTAGTACCTACTTGCCAGAACCATTTTAACTTTCCATATCTTAAAAATCCTAAAAAGCTGTTATTGACAAAACAGAAAAGTTGATGAGCTAATTAGTTTCTTATAAATGAAAATATAAGTGAATATATAATATAGTTCTGCTAATCTTTCAAAAAGGAAACAATGCAAGAAATTTTGCTGATGCGAACAAAACTGGTGGGTTATGGACTATGATGTCCCTGCCATGGCAGGGGGTCAGAACAGGGTGATCTTTGCAGGCCCCTTCCAACCTGAACCATGCCATGATTCTATGATTTACAGGACTCTCTCCCTCCATATTTAACAGGGCACTGTCCCGCTGTTATACAGGTAACAAAATCCAGCTCCCAGGAGTTACCTAGATATTCAGCAGCTTAATATACTTTGCTGAAAAGGTTTTCCTTTGTGCTCTGCAAGCGTGTTGGATGGGCAAAGGGGCTTTCAGCTGACCCAGTATTCACAATGTAGCAGCTTGAGGGTTGGGTTTTTTCCCCAATGTTTTCATTATAAAGACAGTCAACTGTAATGTACTCCTCCTCCTATTTCATGGTCTTTTTGCAGTTTAAGTCGCTCTGTCTAAGTCTAATTTTGCATTAAGGAAGCTTGTGGATTTGGAGCTATGTGCACAAAATCTACTAATAGAATTGTTCTATTTGATGAAATTGTGGTATGGAAAAAAAGACAAGGACAGTATGTGCAAAGCATGCATCTTGTACTTTTTCTTCGTAATACAAGAAGATTAAAAAGCTTTCTTTATTCTTCTCCTAACTTCAGTTAAAGAGCATTATCTTTCTTGTTCTTTCCAAAACTGCAGCATTAAAATGTCACTGCCTTTCTCCTCAATTTTGGGCATCACTCTTTGAAAAACATCAAGCATTCCTTTAGAAAAATCAATTGTGAAACCTTATTACAGCTTCAAACAAAATATTTTAATCTGTGGGTGGCCACAGAGGAGTCTAAGCAGATAGCAGATTTCTATGCACCTCACCATCTTTATTTGAAAATCTATTAAACTATTCCACACGCTAAAGGGAAAAAAAACCCAGATGGCCAGATTTTCATCCATTTACAAATTTTTTTCATGGCTGTAACTCTTACTCATTTTCTTATTCAGACTTCTGTTCTATGTGAGTTTTAGCTTCCATCCTGAAATCATCCCGTTAACTTTTTTGGTATGTCTCCTATCACGGAATGGCAGGGCTGGAAGGGACCTCTGGAGATCATCTAGTCCAACCCCCTGCCAGAGCAGGGTCACTTAAAGCAAAGTGCACAAGAACGTGTCCAGGCGGGTTTGGAATGCCTCCAGAGACGGAGACTCCACCACCTCTCTGGGCAGCCTGTGCCAGTGCTCTGCCACCCTCACAGTGAAGACCCACCCTTGAAGTATTTAAAAGCATTGATAAGATCCCCCCTCAGTCGTCTTTTTTCCAGACTAAAAAGACCCAAATCCCTCAGTCTTTCTTCATAAGAGAGGTGCTCCAGTCCCCTCATCATCTTGGTAGCCCTTTGCTGTACCCTCTTCTGGCAGTTCCCTGTCCTTCTTGAACCGGGGAGCCCAGAACTGGACACAGTACTCCAGGTGCGGCCTCACCAAGGCAGAGTAGAGGGGGAGGATGACCTCCCTCGATCTGATTGCCACACTCTTCTTGATGCAGCCCAGGATGCCATTGGCCTTCTTGGCCACAAGGGCACATTGCTGGCTCATGGTCATCCTGTTGACCACCAGGACTCCCAGGTCTCTTTCCACAGAGCTGCTCTCCAGCAGGTCAGCCCCCAACCTGTCCTGGTGCATGGGGTTATTCCTCCCCAGGTGCAGCACCCTACACTTGCCCTTGTTGAATTTCATAAGGTTTCCCTCCGCCCAACTCTCCAACCTATCTAGGTCTCTCTGTATGGCCGCACAGCCTGCCGGTGTGTCAGCCACCCCTCACAGTATTTTATCATCAATTGTATCCCCAAGACAAGGTCTAGACAGTGGTATTTTGTTGTTGTTGTTGTTTTGGGGGTTTTTGGTGTTTGGTTTTTTTTTTTTTTTTTTTTTTTTAAATCAGACTAACTGGCTACATGGAAAAACATGGGCAGGAAGCAGAGGCATTTCAAATAGGAACTAGGCCTTTTCTGGTTTGCTTTCTTCTCTTCTGAATTCTGTTTCAATTACCACAGAACACCCAACTTGAAAAGACCTGCTGCAACATTCAGTTTGTCAGTGTGCCCTCTCCTCTACTTCCTTTTCTCTCGTGCTGCTATGAAGTTCTGATACACCGTGAAAGTTTCCAAGGCTTAAAAGGCAACGCAGGACTGAATGTCATGGATTTAAGCTTTCAAAAAACCCGTATTGAGTTATATCTAAAACCAGTTCACATTAAAAATGCTGAAATATGGGGGGTTGGGTGCTTGGGGTTTTTTAACCCATGAGGCAGAACTCTAAATGAGATATTTAGTGTCACTGCATTATGGTTTATTTTGTCAGGAAAGGAAAATAATTTTTTATCCTTCCTCTAAGGGCTCATCTCCAACACCTATAAAGAACAGGAATGTAAAGCTGTACTTACCATCAATTATCATGAAAATAAAAAACAGAGGGAATTCACACTCAATACCATCAAAAAGCTGAAAAGAAGAAAATTGATCAGACGTTTCATCATTTTGATTTAAGGAAATGTATTTGAATATCCTATTGAATAATTTCAAAACAACAAAAGACAACAGGAATGCAAAAACATTTTAGTAGATCATTTTTTTGTTTAGCTTACAGGTTCTTAATTTTATGGGCACTTTATCTGTGCTTTTACATATGCTGTGTCTCATTCTCAAGCAGAATATTTATATCATCTGTTTTATTTGCCACAGAAAAACTATTGGGGAGAAAAAAATAAATTTTCATTGAGATAACCTTTACTGATAAACACTGTGGTCAAAAGCAAAATTGTTTTCCATGCACTCAGACTGTAGTCAGCTGTGAAATTAAATAAAATGATAAATAACTTCCTTATCTGTTATGTGAAATCAGCTGTACCCCATATGTAAATGGAAGCACACTCATTACAAAACAAATCAATGACAAATTTGCTGACTTAGCAATCTCTCAAAACAGCACACGCCAAATTACAAAACGCATCTCCTTCACTTGAAGCAATTAGGAATCATTGTGCAATTCAAATTGCAAGTACCGGGTAGGGGGTCCATTTTTGTTTTCTTTTCTTTTGTTCTTTTTGGGGGGGGATTCTGTTTTGGTTTTTGGTGTTGAGTTTGGTTTTTTTAAGTACTGCCTAAACATTTCAGAAACACAAAGTTTGTCTTTATACAGGCCACTTATTCCTTTACCTTAATTTCTGCTGGTTTATAATAACGTCGTGTTTTGTCCTCCAGCGCTGTTCTGTACCCATCTCTCAGAAATCTTTTAAACCCATATTTTCCTTTCAATTTTCTAATAATTTTATCTAGTGTTTGACTGAACAAAACCTCATCATCCAAAGCAAATGCAGGATAACTGAGACAGGGCAGAAGAGCCGCATCAGTATTCTGTAGGAGCGGGAGAAATAACACATTATAAATTTAATTAGATCTCTGACAATTATTCGATGCACAAAAAAAGACTGTTTAACTTGCTAAGTGAAATATATATTTAGAACATAATCTTATCTTTATCAAAGTCATAGTACTAATATATTAAAATAGTGTGCAAAATAAGACTTCTGAAGATGTATAAGGATAACTACAAGCCCAATATTCAGATATATGATTTAAAAGAGGACTCATTTGACTCAAAATCTGATCTACTTTACAGTTGATAATCTGCAGGGATAAGTGAATATATTCTAGAACTTTGTGGCTTTAGAAACAAAAAAGTATCCTCCAGGTTATTCCTGGAGGAAATGCAAACATTTGGGTACCCTATGCTCTAAAAGAATCACAAACATTTTATAAAGCTTGAGAATGCTGAGAAGTAACTAAGATTAAATCATCATTTCTGAAAAGCTTTTTCAGGAATGTTCTTCAGGTGCTGTAACAAACAAGACTGTCTGATTTGCAATTAAGGTGATAAGGGAATAATTTCAGGAAAAACATGAGTAGCATTTATCAAAAAACACGTGCAACTATAATGAATTAGAAAGACAAGAAAAATTACTAACTAGTGCATCACCACTACCGGTGAGCTTACAGAAACACAAAAAAGTAGTTTTAAGTTCTAATTCTTATGTCACGTGCTGCTTTGTTATTCCTTTCTGTTATTCAGCAGAAATTTAGAATACCACGTTTTTACCAATATCATTGATGTAAATCCAAAAAAGGAAAAAAAAAAAAAGACGACACAAAGATCACTTCTATAGCATAAGTAAATTACAAAACCAGCTTCTGTTGGAACATTTCAAGTCTCCACCAAATAATAAACAGCAAGAGAGTTCTAAATGACCATTAGAGTATAAAGAAGTAGCTGACAGTGCCTTTTATTTTAATTATCCAGTATTACAACTGTGCTATAATTCTTCTACACAATGAGTAAACCATTAATGTTGAAGATTAATAGTCTGTTTCATGAACAAAAATGCTATTATATGCCAGAATGAACAAAAAAAGCAGAACTCTATTATCACTCATTTTAAATTACTGATTTTCAAAACCTGAGTTTACCTTTGATGCTAGTATGAAATAGATTTTTGTTCTGATTAATCTATACTTATGTCACTTAGATTTACTCACTGAGGAAACGCTTATTTGTAACAGTAGCTTATAATAACAAGAAATTCTCCATATACAGCAATTTATGAAAAGCCAACCTTAAAGGCTTCTTTTCCAGACAAAAGAATAAATTAAAGCTAAAATAAAGTGTTTCAAAAATGCAGACACTGAGTGTATAGTGGAAACTAGGCAAACAGAAAAACCATCACCAAGACTTCAAACTCTACTTAAGCTACTGCAGATCACTATTACTTTAAATTTTATTCTAAAATTGTTTAGAAGGCTACAAACAGGCTACCATTTTAACCTAAATATTCAGAAAATAAAGAATGCTATCATAATTCCACTTCAGAGGAACAAATACATCACAGTGACATTTAAGAAGCAAAAATTTAATATCTTCCCAGCACATTCCTATCTTTATTAAGCAGAACGTAATGGCCATCACAGAACTAAGAATTATGTTCATATCCATTTATTTTCTCCACACTCTGTTGAGGTGAATTTCATTTAATTACTTACATGAGACCTTGACTCTCGAGGCAGCAATGAACAGAGAGTCTGTCTGTTACGGTTATGGGCATCAAAATCCACAAATATAACAGACCAAGAGCAGCCCTGTAAACAGAACATTCAATTTATTCAAGGGGAAGGGAAGAAAGGTTAGTATATCCTGCTGATACTAACTGGTTCTTTGTTTTATTTAGGTTACTTTGTAATAGTCTGCTAGCTGGTAATTTTGATAGAAAAATGCACCACAACATCAAGTTGAAAACATTTTGAATTTTCAAATGTATTTAAATATAACCAAAATTAGATAGTTTTATCTACTAGTGATCATGATTTATACAACTCATTCAAGCTATAAACTCTTCCATTAATTCTTGAAAAACAATGCCTGCATTAAGGACAAACAAAAACGTATGGTGAATATTTCACTGCAAGTCAGTTAGAACGCAAATACTTGGCTGTTCACCTGAGGTACTGCTTTGGAAAAGGGCTTCCATAGTCAACAAAAATGACCTGCTTTTCAGCTATTGCAATGTCAATGCTGGCAACATCTACTCCTTAGCAAAATCCATTTCCTAGTAAAATTCTGTAATTTTACACTATATCTCTCTCTCAGCTTTTTGATACTTCCTGAAACACTAAGAGAAATTCCCATAGCTGAGATACCGTTTAAACAGATTTAACAGCATTTAAAAGTATTATCAGTTGGTAACTTCTTGGAAACTCAATGCAGTTTGTTAATGAACAGGTATCTTCATACGTTGTCATTGATAATGAATCTCAATATCACTATCCCACTGGAAGACACTTTCAACACTGAACTTGTTTCATTACTGTCATCAATACCATACCATAAGTTTTCATAAATTCATCAAATTTCTTCTAAAAATAGAATACTATTCTCTTAGGGGCACTGTTCCAGAAGTCACCCTCTCTAATTATTAAAAACTTCAATTTCCAACTAAGTTTCTACTTAACTAACCACGCTTCTTTTTGTGCCAGTACTAGCATCCAGTCATTTGGCTTTCCAGACAAGAGAGGTTTTTTCTTACTCTTTACGCACACTCTAATTATACAGAGCTATCATACAAATACTCAGCTTTTCCTCTGCTAGGCTAAACAAAACATATTTTTCCACTGTCCTCATGGAAAACAATCTCTCTGTTCTCTTAATCATGCTAGCAAGATATACTGAATAGCGCTAAGATAAGAATGTACATAAGTAATCACATTTGCTTTGATGATTTGTTACTCTCCTACTTTCTTCTTCATCCAGATTCTGATTATTCACGAATCTCTAAATTCATCTACAAACTCTGAACACAGTATGTCTACACGTGTGAACACGCAGTTTCAAAATCTGTGCTTCAGTAAAGGATTCTTTGGGGATTCAAAGGCAGACCAATTTGCATTTCATAAAACCACAAGCATCTTGTTTTACAAATGAACTTTTTTCACTCCTCTAAAGACCGTAAAGTTCTGTAGTAAGGACACCTTACAAAGGCTTGATTTTTTTTTTAACATATAATTTTTTCCACAAACTAATATAGGACATGCAGCTCATATACAAACAATTGAGTACACTATGACTAGGTCAGACTTGAAATGGTGTTCATCTTGTCGCTGGCAGTCCCATTTCAGTGCATACACAAATGCACCATGCACTTAATTCATTAGTCCATTAACTCACATTGCCAGTAAACGCACATCCTCTTATGTAGTTTTTTTGCTGATACGTAATTTTTTCTAAAAGGTATTGTAGCTAAAATGGAATTCATACATTAATGGTACAAATTCTAAGCTATTTATACTCTGTGATACTCTGAAATCAGAGGTTTGGGTTAACCACATCAAGCCCACAAAAAGATAAAATAATTTACAGTCCTTTTAGTAGTGATGATTCTAAAGTGATTAAGTAAAAACATAAACTGAAACAGAATCAGTTCACACTGCATCCTAAATGGAAAATAAAATCAATCAATCAGGCCCACTTTCACAGTTCTCCCATACAAACTTCAGCAGAACTTAGGACAACGCAGTGATTTCAGGATCTTGCTACGGACAATGCACAGTTAAGGATTATAAGAGAATTCTTATGCCAACGTCATACATATTAACTACTTCATGTAGATTTATAACTATTGTTTCAGAGATATGCAATACATTGGGAACAAATTTAAGAAATTTAGCACAGGATATAAATCAAAATAATGAGAAATTAAGTAACTTAATCTGTTATATTAGAAATTCTCTTCTCAATGTGTAAATAAATCTTTTACTGAGGGAACGCTATGATTACAGCTTGACTATATTCTCATGGTTATAACTCCCACTTTTTACGAAATACTTCTAGTATGATGGAGATGAAAATGAACAGCGTTTAAAAACCATGTATGATCTCCTTTTTACACTAAAGCATGTCACATTCAGATTAAACAAGAAGACAATCATTTTTCAATTTGTAATTGTTCCTTATTGTACCCGGCACCTAGAAAGTATAGCAAAGGATGCATTAAAAGTATTTGAATATTAGTGCTTTGTTACAGAACTAAAAGTAGTCTAGTTTCTTACAGATATGTATTCTTGTTTGATGTTTTTTAGAACTTGTGGATGAAGGGAAGGAACAGTTTAATGTGAATATCAACAATAAGTGACCTTTATTTGGCCTTCTCTGGGTGCACTCATGAATGCACAAGGGAAACTGGCCTATCATGATACACTCAAAGATATATATCCCACACATGCACGTGTGAGAGCGCAGCCACGATACTACGTATTTGTATTTATTAGTCTCTTCCAGCGTCCACAATGCGAGTGGAAAAATCTGCATGGCAAGGCTGAGCAGGCTGCTGTGCCCAGCAATGATTTCTGCAGGTTGCAGGAGCGCAGTTGCAGGTGCACGCAAGTTCCTCTTGAGGGGCTCAGCAGGATTTCTCAAAGCTATTGGA
Organism: Chroicocephalus ridibundus; assembly: GCF_963924245.1. Lineage (NCBI taxonomy): Eukaryota > Metazoa > Chordata > Aves > Charadriiformes > Laridae > Chroicocephalus > Chroicocephalus ridibundus. The sequence goes on from NC_086287.1 coordinate 80,900,740, forward strand.
ACACAGCTGGAGCTAAGCACAAAGGCAAACTCTGCCGCAGACTGAAGGTCATAATGGTTTCTCTTTATGCTAAGTATCTTGGAAATAAACTCTCAAAGCATTTAAACTGGTTTTGCTTCAGCAATTTATTCATCCATTTTAGAATTCAGTTTAAAAAAGTCATTTGAAAAAAAAAAAAACCAAAACAGCAGACACATTTACTGGTGCTCGAGGCTTTTGGGAAGGTGAAGATTGTAGATAAACATTTTTGGGTTTGTTTGGGTTTTTTTCCTGAAAAACTGACAATGTGTTTATAATGTCTGATCATTATTTAAGGTCCTTACTAGCTCCTAGTTCTTAACGTGTAACAGCAGCTTTTAAAACATATGTAGAGTAAACCCAAACTAGACCAAATGGCTAAGTCTTTTTGGAACACTGTATTTGTGTATGTATAAAGGGCACTTTCCTACTTCTCCATGCATCAGCAAACAGCCATCAATAATTCCTGAGGTGTGGATACTAAACAGAACAAGTCTATTGTACTACTGTAATAGCACAAATATAGAGATGCAAAAAACAGCCAAACAAACACCAAAAAAACCTACATGAAAAGATACCCACAAAAATGGGAACAGATGCCTAAGCCTAGTGTCAGAAATCCTTGTTTAGGAACATCTCCTGGTTTATGCCATAAGACAAAGAAGGGTCTAATAATAGTAAGTGGCACAGCTTTTCATCAATAGATAAGATTGTTCAATAGATCATACTTCTACAGCAGTTGCTGACTATTTAAAACAAACTGTAACTTATATTTTTCACAGACATCTGAATAGCTCTAAGATGTTTATTTTAACAGCTGTTTTTATGTGAATAAACAATAAGTAAGAACTTTTTGTCCAATAGTGCTAATAATTATTTTATATGACTCTTCCGATCCATATCTTCCATTTTACCAATAGAAAAATGGAAACACAAATAACTCAGGATGTTCTAATAAATCAAGCAGTACAGAGAGAAACTTGGAACGTAATTTGGACTGTCTCCTAGTCACACTTTTACAGTTGACCTAGCTTATACTCATTAGCTCACACAAAGAGCATCTGAGAATTCCCCTTATTCACCATCTACCATTTTACCATTTGTATCTTCTCTCCTTTGTATTATTTTCTCTGTGGAAAATGACTGCATTTAACCAAGTTTCTTAAAGTCAAACATTTGAAACAGATAAGTATCACAATCTGAAAGTCAGCTCCATCTGACTTACAAGACAAACAGGAGAGCACAGGTATTACAGAAAGAGAAAAAAAATAATAATACAATTGCTATCTTGAAGCCAGCAAGAATATAGGGGAAACTTCAGTCAAAAAAATATATAAATATTACTTCAAGTCAAGGTGACAATTACAAAAGTATTAAAACTCAAAAGGATCATATATTGCCTAACTGCAGGAAAACATACTTAAGTATAAAAATAAGCTATTCAGGTATATGTGTGTCATTTCTTAAAAATAAGTTTTGAGTGTTACTCAACCCTAAGAAGAGGTAAAGCACGTTTCATCAATTAATGTTTACTTTGTATGAAATACAGCCATTTGGGCATGCGAGCAAGGTCCATGAGTTACAAGTCAAAAAGGCTGAGATTCCAAGAAAACAGCGCAATAAGGAAGGGTTTACTTAGTGTCCTGAGCTCACCACTTGGTGACCAACCTGTCCTCCCTTCCAAGCAAGTTTCATAACTCTTTCTACACACACCTGATGCTATCCAACCTTCTTTTTAGCTGCACTCTTACCCTTCATTTCCATTCATTAACAACACCAATAGCTTGACAATGATGTATCTCTTCCATTTGTAAATTTTCTAGATCATTAATTTGGAAGAGTATTCTTTTATTTTCACTATAGGCTACTGTAGGTATAACACCTAAAAAAAAAAAAAAGATGCCCATACAAGGGGAATACAAGTTAGAGAGAAAAATCTAAGAAAAGGCTTGCTTTCTTCATTGATCCAAGCCATCTGAAAGGATGGAAAAAGATTTTACCGCTGTGCAACAAATTTAAATTAAAAGCCAAAAAAGTGGGATTATGTACAATTAGTTTGTTTAAAGCCTTGATCAAAAGCCACATGAAGGAACAAGACAGAAGTAAGGTAATGCTTGTAGGTAGAGGTATAATGTATTATGATCAACAGATACAATTCTAAAAGAAAAAATTTTTTGGCAACCAAGTCCTTTTTCAGAATAAGCTGCAATCATTTTGATTTTTTTATTTTTGTTTTTAGAAAAAAAGTAATTCTTGATAGTAAGGGCACTAATGATTTTATCAGACAAATTCTCTACCTGAAACAGGAGCAATCAGTTTGCAAACTAATGTTTTTTAAAGCTGCAATCTAACAAACTGTGCTATATATTTCTAATTATCCTAAATAACCTCTGATCCATAGTGCAAGTCATTACTGCTAAAAAAAAGGAGAGAAAACAAACATTTTTATTACCTGTTTTCCAAAGAGATTGAAACCATTAATTGCTTCTAAAGCTGCTTTTGCCAGCCCCACAGAACTGAGGAAAAAAGAAAACAACAATAAACCAGAGGTATCATAATGCAAGCCCAGACCAATATTTAAAATGTTAGACGGCTTTCAGAGCTTTGATATTTTCTTAATTTGAATTTTGTGCTTAGCCTTTAGGTTAATAAAACGATGAAGTAGCAAATTTGGGGTTTTTTGGTGGTGGGTCGTTTTTGTTGTGCTGTTTGTTTTTTTTTATAATACTTTTCAGCATTTTTATTTGTCTTCAAATGTCAAAGACCATCTGGAAAAAGCACTTGTGCTCTCACCTTGCTACTAGACATCTGGCATTATGGATTTCAAGGTCTTGCTAATAGTCTATTAACAGAGGATTTATTTCAGCACAATTTTTCAACCCAGCTCTCAACCAATAAACTTTAGAAGACTGACTTCTGACTAGCCTTTGATGTAGTGAAAGAATTCATCAATCTGGATTCAGAAAGGGAGGATTTTCTGATGTCAACCATATAGTGAAACATCTTTATTTCTATTTCACTTACTCCATGACTAGTATCCATCACAAAGAAAATAAGACCCAGAAATACTACCAATAAGCTTTCAAGTTTTCAAGTTCATGTTTAAAGACATTAAGCACTAGTCATATCTATTAAAATCACTACCAATGATAACATATGTATATTATCAATATAATGTATATCAATATAATGATATATGATAATTTTTAAATAATATAATATAGTTTATTACTATGAAAATTATACAGTACATATAAAAATATACACATATACACACAAAGACTTTTGCAAGGCCATTTTATTAATAAAATTTAGCTTTGACTTTCCTTGTATTTAAAAAAAAAAAAAAAAAAAGATAAGCAGCATTCCCACCTCAATGCACATACACACTTTTGATGATTTTTTTTTTTTTTTAAAGAAAAGCTCAAGATAAGCTAATACAACTCTACATGCCTTTGAGAGGTTTATATGAAATCTGAAGTATGACAGAGGGGAGAGTTTTGAAATATTGTTTTAAAGAATACATAATTATAGATAGGCCAACTTCACACGTGTCCATTCAACTACAATAAGGAGTTAAAGCATCAACAAACACATAAAATGCTGAATTTTTGCACACCACTTCCAAAATTTTAGATGTTAAGGTCACAGGGCATCAAAAAGTAAAATATTAAATGAGCTAGTTCCCAACAGGGTTAGAGTTTAAAAACATAATACATAACGCTGCCAGGTTTATGACAGTTCTGCTATTGAACATGAGCATTCAAAGTAGGGAAAGGACTTTGCATTGCTTACCAAGTGCTGACATAAAAGTATAGGAACTAGAAATACTACAGAAGTCTAGGTGATAAAACTAACACATTTTATAGTCTCTTAGGTGATCTGGTGAAACAGATTCAGAGGACCCAGTAAAACAAAGCCTAGTGTAATTCTTCCAACTTTACTCACAAAACTAAATCTTAAAATTATGCCTTTGTCTCCACTTAACTACAATGCCTCTGACCAAAACGCTGTTATCTGTCTCTGCATCATTTCTATGTAAACTACAGCAGTGATTTATTGCCTCCATTGACACCTCACCTGCTATCCCTAAATGACTGTCCCCGTTTTGAAGTTCCTCCTTCAGAATCAAGTTTCATCTTTCTCCCTAACTGCCCATTCCTTTAGGTAGGAGCACTGCTTTCCAAGTAGATTACAATCAATTTGAAACATTTGTAGTCAAAAAAAGATGACAAATGAGACAATAGAAAAGGAAGACAGAGACTAAGAGGAAAGTTTAGATGTCTACCTTGTTATCTTTAAAAGTTAACAAATCTGAAGACATATATCAAAAGACTGAAAAAGGAAAAAGCAGAATGAATCAAACTGACATGACAAAAGATTCAGAGTTAAAAAAAGACCGCAAGGGTAAACAAAAGTGACAGAACATAGTACGAGGACATTGATCAACACGGCAGGAAGAAAGCCTCCAACTGCAGCAAGATAAAAATCGTTGGAAAGAAGAACTGAGCGGTTCATCTTTCCATAAAGCCTTTCCTATAAGGTAGAGGAAGTTGTTGACACTCTCCTCATCTAACAACCACCTAGATGCAGCTGCCGTGTTTTTTTTCCTACTGGGCACAATACACAAATTTGGAGAAAAACAAAACCAAACTAACACAGGCAAAACAAAAAACGAATTCTCATAAACATCTACACTGCTCTATATAGATGCTTTAAAAATTGGAAGTTTTAAGAACTGGGAAAATCTGGGAAAAACAGAATATACCAATTAATTTAATAGTTTGTTTATTTATTAGCATGGCAATTCCTTGAAACACTCTCTTAAAAAAAAAGTCAAAAAAGGAGTTAAAAGTTTATATCCTTTTTTCTCTAAAACTGATCATCCACTCAGCCAACCAGACTTTTCTTTTTCTTGCAATCTTTCGTTTGGGGTAAAAATTACACAGTACTGCCAAACAAGAAACAGAAAAAAAAAATAAAATAGTTTGTCAGAGGATCCATGTGCCCAGATAACATGAGAACAATGTTGGCACAGTGACAGTCATGACTGTGAAAAACTAAAGCATCCTTAAGAGTCCGAGGGCCACACTCCACTTGCAGGGAAACAGCAAAATTAACAACAGTTAGCAATATGTACTTTCCCAAAAAGACAGCCCTGGATATTTTGTCTATAAAAATAATTAATGAAGCAACACTGAGTTAGAAAAAATATTCAGAAAATAATCACAAACAATCCCCAAACTTCTGTGTACGAGGATTTGTGATAGTATTGACAAACAACTCCACTTTCCAGGCAAACACCACATAGCAACCAAATTATGGGAAAACTGCAAACAGGGACTCTGCTTTAATTCTCCTGTACTCCATGCAGGATTTTGGGATCAGAGCAAACTTTTTATCTTACTGTAAATACCTTACCTTACTGTTTTATACTATTTATTCATATAAAATTTCAAATGTTTACTAACTTTTAAAGAAGGGAGCTGACCACAATTACACAGAAAATAATGAAAAAAATGCAGTGCAGAGTTAGAGAATTTATTTACTTTAAGTACTGTTTTACCTGGGTTGGTTTGATATTAGAAGTACTTTAGACACTGATTTCAGACTCTATCATTCTTTTTAACTATTACCAACAGGTTCATAAGCCTCCATCCTTCTTTCTGAAACACTGCCAGAAATAGTTCTCATAGGATTTAATTCTAATTGGTTCAACAAGAGAAAGCTGATTAGGTTAACTAAGTTCTGCTCTGAGCAGCTGCCATCAAACAGTGGTGAAATCCCTCAGTTTCGGTATCTTCTGTTCATGAAAGCTTTTGGTACTAAAGAATGGGATGAAGGAATAAAGTGAACTCAATAGTGTTGTGAATATAATTATTCTTCTGGCTTTGTTTCAAATATCTCAACAAAAACATAATTGTTCTAACAATCGCTCTATTTTAATTATCACCTAGCAATTGATCAAAAAAATTGGTGTGAAGACTCAGAACAGAACTTTTCACAGAAGTTAAGTATTCTTATCAAACTGCATACAAAGAAAATGAAAATCAGAGAAGTCCCACGCACTGAAATCTGTATCATATGTTCAAATCTTATATTCTTCTTTTCCCTTCCAAATAACACTTCTACTACCAACAGTCAGGTATTTTCAGAGCAGGAAAAAAAGTTACTGACAAAAGGTAAAGTAAGCTGTTCAACAGCAACAAACCGCTGGTATTCAGATAATGTAAAACTACCCACTCTATCTACAAAATAGGAGGATACTGCTTGAAAAGAACTGAAAACAAATTTGGATTCCTTCCTTGAAATAATTTCTATTTTACATACTCAGTCATTATTCTACAATAAGAATACTTACTGTAATTGATAAGTATTTTTCTACCTCTAGTTATTCAAAGCCCCTAGAGACTTCAGTACTCTCACAAATATTACTTGCAAATGAAAGTTTTCCAGGCTTATAAAGTAATTGGTTGGAAGGGACACATGGAGCTTGTCTCGTCCAACGTGAAATCTTACTTGAAGCCATATATGATAACCAAGACCAATTCAAGTAAACCATAGCCTCATCTAGACAAGTCTCAAAAACCTCCAAGGATGGAGATTCCGTAACTTATTTTGAGTATCCTGCTCTGGTGCTTCACTGCGCTTCAAGTGAAAAGGTTTCTTCTTAATGTCCATACTGAACCACCGCTGGTGCAATCCAGAGACCTTACTGTAGTTGACGATTATTGTGATTTGTCACGAATTATCAAGAGCAGTATTGCAATCATAATACTACGGGTAACGTTTGACCTTGATCCATATTTGGGGCAGGGGAAGCTGAGACTAACCTAGAGAAATTATACTTCCAGCTTGCTAAAAGCACATTACTAAATTCACCTAAACATCACTCATAATTGCCGGTAACTTTTAATTGTTAGATTTACCCTCTCAGTAAAATACTTTAGGGCAAACACTAAAATTTGCATATTCTTAGCAAAACACGCTTTAAAGCATATAAATCCTTAATCCTCCTCCCATTCACAGTTTCTTGCCTCCACCCAAGAAGGATGGAGGAGGGTACAGCACACAATGGAGAGGGTGCAGCAAAGGGCTATAAAGATGATTAGGGAACTGGAACATCTCTCTTACGAAGAAAGGCTGAGGGATTTGGGTCTCTTCAGTCTGGAAAAAAGATGACTGAGGGGGGATCTTATCAACGCTTATAAATACTGAAAGAGTGGGTGTCAGGAGGATGGGGCCAGGCTCTTTTCAGTGGTGCCCAGTGACAGGACAAGGGGTAATGGGCACAAACTTGAATATAGGAAGTTCCACCTCAACATAAGGAGGAACTTCTTTCCTTTGAGGGTGGCAGAGCACTGGCACAGGCTGCCCAGAGAGGTGGGGGAGTTTCCGTCTCTGGAGACATTCAAACCCCGCCTGGACGCGATCCTGTACAAACTGCTCTAGGTGACCCTGCTCTGGCAGGGGGTTGGCCTAGATGATCTCCAGAGGTCCCTTCCAACCCTGCCATTCTGTGATGTTAAAGACAAAAAACAAACAACATAACAAAAAACAATCCCATAACAATAATAATAATTTCATAACTAGACAAAACAAAATAGAACAAGGAAGGACAGCACTACAGCAATATAATACCTACACTACAGAGAAGAGCAAGATTGAGGCTCTACAGTCTTGGATTTGGAATATGAAGATACTGCACTTCGGCAACTTCATTATTCTCGCAGCACATATGGGAGATGTCAAAGACATTTTGCAGAGGTACTGAGCAGATGCTTGGAGAACAGCTTGATCAAATGCTTACAGGACAAATTAATTTTTCAGAAGTTCAGCCATATGAAAAGGGGATCGCACTTTAATAAAAGCTGTTACAAATCTTGCCTTTGAGCCAGTAAAAGACATCAATTTGCATACATCAATGAAGACCTGGTCCACAGAGTGTTTCACTATTTATCATTTATTAGAAGCGGACTAAAACAGAGTACCAAGACTTAAAATATCTACATCTTCTATCATGGGCCATAATTTGCATTACTATTCATAGACTTCATATTATATAATATCTTCTTTAAAAAGAAAGCCTCTTTCAATGAAAGACCTAATTCTGAAAGCAAACACACACTGTATGTAGTGTGTTTACAGCGTGAGTTTTAAGGGCCAGGAGTACAGCACACTTAATACTGAAACTTAAGTGACTGATTTGGAGTCCATAATCACTGAAGACATACATACATCTTTCGTGACTAGCCCCGATTAATTATAATAACTTCTTGAATTTTTTTTTTTGAGCTCTCTTAGGTAGATACACTACAACAGGAGTACAACGAAGTATAGAAAATATTTTAGCGCACCCAGTGCTTTCCTCAATAATATCTAAATACATCTTTCAATGCATGTTCCTCTTCCATTATTTCCGACATATGAGAACAAGGAAAATTGTCTACTTGCTTCCTACAATGAAGCAGAGTATCAACACGCACACAAGAAAAGATAAATAGGGGCAATACCTGTTTCTGATGGCCAAAGTCTACTTCTTAAATTAGGACCAAGCTCTGTACTTCCTTTTGTGACAGCTCAATGATCTGTTAGATTGGCTCAGTCCATCTCATAAAACTTCACCCTTAGAAAAACCAACCTATAAATGTCAGTCTCGATTAAGACAAGACAACATGCCCATTTCCATCTGGTTAAAACATGTTCAGTTTTCCCTGGAGGAAATTCACATACTGAATAACCAGAATGCTGCAAACAACAGGAGACACAGGAGTTTCAGTGTTCCTTTTGCGAATTCGAACAAAGTGAAACGTGGAAGGAAGTATATGATTCTTTAAGTGAACGCTCATGTAGTCTGGCATTTGACAACTTTACAGACATAGGAGGAAGAAAAAAACCCCAAACTAATAAAGCAGATTATATAACAACTTGGAGTTTTCAGTTCTCCTACTAGTACTAAAGCTCTACAAACGCGTGAAAAAAACCATATCTAAATTGTTTTGCAGCAAAGACATATATCTATAGGTCAAAATACATGCCTGTATTTGAACTAAGAAAATATTTCATTCTGAAATGAGAACACAGAGAGTCATCTGGAAACATCAAAGACTGGAAGAAACGTGTATTATTTGCAAGCCCATGATAATCACCATGATCAATGATATTTAAAAAATCCTAAAATATCCAAGCTGTAGCTATTTTTATGATTAATAAAACCTCAGAAGTCAAAAAGTGAAGAAAACAGTAGTAATGCTAGAAAAAGCAAGTTGTCAGATTATAGATTTGATCCTTCAAGATAGACAGCATGCAAACAATTCCACTGAAGTGAACTGGACCACTCTAACATTAAAACGTTAAGAACATTTCTAACTGTCTCATGGGACAAGGATCAGATCATCCAGTTACTTGTAGCATCTGAAGAACCTGGAAAAAAACCTGTGCACTAGGCTATCCTCCACAGTGTCCAGCATCTTCCTCCCAGCATGGTGGAGATGAGAAAACCTAGACTCATGATTCAACACCTTCTTAAATCAGGATATTCCTAAATATATTAGTGGATCCAATCTGCTGCACATGCCTCAAGAGTCTGAACTGTTACAAACACAATTTTCAGAATTATATGCACGCAGCTGCACATAATTATTGGAATTTGAATCCTCAAATAGCTAAGCATCTATGTGGTTATTTCAGCATGCATATGATGATGAAATTATGCTTCACATTTTCCCAAAATACATCCCTCAGTCTTTAGAGAACCTTAATTTAGTTCAAACAGTATTTAATGCATTATTATTTTTAAGTCACCCCATGGATTCTTTTTACTCATATCACATTTACTTGTTTTGACTGAAAGAGCTACATTCACTGACCTACCTTGAATGCAGCTCTGGACTGCCGTTGTTGTATTTACTTCCTCTTTCCCAGACACCAAAATCTGGTACACGATAGGCTCTTTCCACGCAAAACACAAGATTTTGAATGAAGGACACCTATAGGAAAGAAAGAAGGAAAAGTGACTGAAGGAAAATGAAAACATATTTTCTTTTGTTCATTTTTTCAAAAAGAAAATGTTGTTTTTCCTCAGCGATCAAAATTGTGCCTTCTATCCTTTTTCCCCCCCAGAGAATGATGTTCCCAAGTTCAAATACTCTATTTAAAACCAGTTTTTAATCACAAAATATTAACAGCTGTCTCAAATTAAGTGATTATGTGATTTATGCAAAAGTTCCTACAAAGATGGGGATAAAAATTATTTCATATTCAAGACACGTATTTGAAGAGCTCCAAAAAGGTGGCATTTTGATCTTTTAAAAATATTTGTCCTAAAAACAACATCAGAGAGCACTACAAGATTAGGACACAGAAATCTTGGTGCTGTTTCTTAATTCATTTGAAGATAATTGATATGCCAAAGTTTAATTATATTAGCTCCAGATAACACATACCTATGCAGATTCAAACATACCCCTTCATAAACACAAATAAAACCCTGAACCAATTTATTATAATTAAAATTTCCTCTTGGATCAACATATTTCAATAATACTAAAGTATTAAATGGTATTTTCAGGTATTTAAGTTGTATTTAAGTATAGTTGGAGACTCAGGCAGATAGTTTTTCCTCATTCACACTATTGAAAGAGATATTTGGAGTTGTTCAACTGTAGCAAAGTTAAATCAACGATAAAGTTTACAGTTCACTTCCTGTAAGTTCTAATCTGTGGACTCTTTGAAATTTAATCACAAACACAAGATTTACACCGGTTTGTCCATCAAAGCGGGGCTTTCACCCCCTCCCACCCAAATTATTCTGTGGGATTCTGTGAGAAAAGAGAATTTTGCCAACCGTATTGGGGAACTACAGAGGAGGAGCCAGTTTACTACAGTCAAGTGATTTTTTAAAATTTTTTACAAGAGCTATGAGATAAAAACCAAATTCTTTTACTGAAAGGTATTTGCTTCCGTTTTAATTTACCTGCATACCTCTATTTTGCCACCTTCTCTCCATTTTTTTTTAAATCTTAAAAAGTTACTATTTCAGATACACTATTTATGCTAATACCAGTCCACCAGTGATATATACATTTCTACACTTACTTGCATCTCTATATATTATGTCTCTGCTAAAATTTCACTGTGGGGTCCTCATGTACAATTATCTGTACACATAATCTTTTCATAGCTAGTACTTTCAAGGAAACAGCCCGTCCCACTCTTTAGATATACCCAGTATTATTTATCCCCATAATTTAACATTTGGTTGTATTAAAATGAGCTTTCTCTGAATGAAGCTAGAAGAGCCAGTGATTAAGAGCGCAGCTTCTCCTATCTCTATCATTAACTGAAATTTAAATGCACCAGCTAAATGAAGAAGCAAAGAGCACCACATGGAAATATATAACCTTACCAGTGATGATGTTCAGAACACAAGAAAAAAATGGTCAATTGCAGATATTTTATGATATTTACTAAGGATTTCCAAATAGCAGATTTACAGAAAAAAGGCAACAGATAACTGGTTGCAAACCAAAATCTTCAGAGAGCAATCATTCACATCATGGTCGTGTAAATGTATAACCAAGTCAATGCTAAAGACCTTACAGAAATTATGGATTGCGTGTGTTATGGTAGTTATCCAGAAGTCAAGCATGTGGAGAGCAAAGTGTAATAAAGAATACTCATGCAGCATGGATGACCACATATACTAGTGTTCCTCTGGTTTATGTGTAGATAACCACTCTCAGATTCATTCACTTGCACAATCACATACTGTTCGCTTTGTTATGGATGCAAAGATGCGATTAAATTAATTTTTCAAGTGCAAACAGATGCAACCAGAGGGTAACTCACTGACAGCTGCCATGCCTAACATCAAGCAGCCTGGTATACGACCATTGCCTCCAAAGCCAAGAGTTCTGTGAACAAACATATTCATGTGGACAGCTTGCCAAATATCACACATCTGCCAGCACCTTCCACTGTGCTAGCGCTGGTTCAAACCCTCTCTCTATGAAAGGAGAGAGACTAAATACATCATGCAATAATATCATTGGAAAGAAATATCCAACTTGATGTTTGGGTAGCAGATTGCCACATCCACAGTGCTGCCAATGCTGAATATTATGTAGACACACAGGAAAACTTGGAAATACCATAATTATGCGGCATTAATGAGATCTGAGAATATATGCAATTGTTGAAGCTATACAGAGACTAACAGAATGTACAGGTCGTGGTAAAATAATCTTAAATTTAAATTTCCATAGTCCACAGATTTCTAGCATACGGTTGCAATGAAAACTACATCCTGACATTGAAGTAGAGAATATCCACTGACTAGAGAGTCTGTACACGTGCACTTTTTCTGCAGATCGTGTAAATAAATGCAAACATCTGGAGGACAACATAAATTATAAGTCAAGATAAGTAAATACATAATTATATACATTTGCCTCCTCACAGACATAAAGGCAATTCAGAGAAAATCATATAGACCTATGATCTAAGTAAGCAAGAAAGGAGACAAGTTGCAACACTTAGTTTTCTCATTATCTAACCAAAGAACATTAATGAAGACGTACACTTTAGAAATATAATGCAAATACACTATTACTGGAAAAATCTCCCTTTTTAAAAAATGGTAGTACTATAAGAGCATTTAAACTTTTTAAGGCAATACAGCAGCAACTATTAAACAGACACAAGTAAATTTAAACAAATCCAGATTAAGAAAACTGGAAAAAAAAAAATAATATCTGTGCTTTCCATTCCTATCTCAAAACATAACCTCATTTTAGAGCAAGACAGCAGGTTGTCCTGACATGACTTGTCCTCGAGCGAAGGCCATGGTGGCTATTATTATCTTATTTACAGAACAGTTAATGATCCTACAAACATCTCTTACCATGATATAAAATTGTTTTATTTTCAAGTAAAGATACAGCAAAACCTCTTAATACCCATAGGTTCATACGTATTCAAAGAAAGTCCTTCAGCTTTCCAGAAAATTAATCCTGTTATGTATTATATTGAAATTCCACTGGACAGAATGCACTGACTGACAGTTTGAAATACGGTGAAAAGTGAGAGCAACATAACAAGAAGTTAACTGTCCTAACAGACCTTTTAATTCTTGACCTTGCACCTTTCAGAAATAGCGGGGAACTATAAAAGTTTTCAATGTCATGTGATATTCAATCTTTGCATATCTAACACTTTATTACCTACTATTTCACTATCCATTAATTCCATTTATCTTTTCTGACTTCTATTAGAAGAAAATATCTGCAGTGTATTTCCAGAACAATTATTTTACAGTTTATAATTAAATAAAATATAAAGCCAAGGAAAAAAAACAAAGCAACTTAATAAAGCATGTGTTTTAACATCAGAAATTGATTTGTACCTCATCTGTGTTGTAGATAATCTGCAGCCCCGAAGAGATCATCTCAACCAAATAGAGGAGAAATAAAGACACAGCATTTATCTGAAGTAATTAAAGACAGAAAGGAAACTATAATTAATCTTATGTTTATTGGAGTCACATAAACAAACAAGCTAAATATGATATTACTAACAAAGATGGTCCCACTATAACAGTTTTGGTTCTTCAAAAATATTACCCTAATCTACCAATATCCTAGATGTAATGATGTGGAAACAATCAATAGGAAGAAATGCAAAGACCAAGCATTGTCCTCTACAACTTCTGCTGCAGTATCATTTTTTAAATTATTTGAAACTATGATATTAAAATGTTTTTGCTTAGGTATACTGCTTAGACCCATAAGCAATCACTTTAGTCACAAGCTGTTTCACATTTCCACATATGACAATTTATTAGCAAGGAGCGCACCGCAAAGGCAAGTAGCATATTGAAAATGCACAGGACATCTAAAAAGCAAATCACTCTATCCCTAACTGTAATTTTAAGCATTATCAACTGATAGAAGTATAATTACAACATTCAGATATAATTATATTTGGGAAAAACTGCCTTCCTCTGTAGCTGTATGTAGCATTTCTTATTAAAAGTAATCACCTTCAGCAGCCGTACAGATGAGCATCGTGTCAATTTATTAATGAATCAAAGAAAACAGTTTTTGTTACACAGAATTCTAGTATAACTGAGAATTTGCACAACTTCAATATAGAAAGTAGGTTTAACACAACTCGCTTCAATGAGCTATAAAACCACAATCTCAGCATATGAAATTTAGATAAACCATCTAGAACTGAAAATTTATCTGAAACACAGCAGATTAAGAATGAAGTCCAAATTCTAAAAATTCCAAAAGATTTAAAGACCACTGATTCCAGTTTCTTAGTACATTCTGAAAAGCACCAAGTACAGCAATAACGGCAGACCAGCTATGTAATATATTCCATTGTTCCCAACTGAACCACCTCAGTTACTCTGTTTTCTGTTGTTCCCCACAGAGATGAAAACCCTCTATTTTTTGAGATTTGATGATGACAGAAGGGAATGTGCGCTCATGTTCATGGTAAGGGTTGAGTTGCCACAAAAACCAGAACTATCACACAGTGCTCCCCACGTCCCAAAATTATTGTCTCCTCCTGCAGATAAAAGCTGTATATTTTCAGGAAGCTTCACACGGAAGTCCAAAATGCTAACTTACGATAACTCCACAAATCATTTTTCTCAGAACATACATTTCCTGAATCCAACACATTTACTGTACAAACTATTTAAGTGATGCTGTCACCATGAAATTAAATAATTATCAACCTACTGTCACTTCTGAATAATTTCACTAGCAATTTCTGAACTAAAAGAGTACGCAGAGTTATGGAATGCAAAAAAAGTCTGAAAGTAAAGAGAAGGAAAAAAAAAAAAGAGTAAATCAACACTTTGGAACAGGAAAGACAATAAAACAATCAATTACACAATGAAACTGACTAGGAGCTGCTACACAAAATAGTGACCAACAATTTGTAACTAGACAAAGCTGTTGACAGAGTACATTAAATCTTTACTATGAATGAAAATTGCTCAGACTTACGGAAAATTAAGCTGGGAACATTAACAAAAAATACAATATTCAATGTAAGATTACACTAAATCTTTCACTTTACTGACTATTTAAACTTTTTTTTTGCCAGGATTATTTACTGACAGCCATCTGTTGATCTCAAAAAGAAGCAACTTCATAAACAAACAACCACCTGCCTCCACAAATCTGTTATTTCAGCACCTTCTAACTAAAACATACCACCAGTTACATTTCAAAACAGTCTGTCTTTTCCAACAAAAAACACAGAAGGAATCTCAATTTTACGAGGTACAACACATCTAACACAAATCTAAACAAACTGAGACAGCTGCATAATGAAAGAATGGAGACAACAATAATGTTACTTAAAATCATCCAAACTTTCATTTACACACACATGCATATTTTACCTGAAGGTGACCATATTCCTCATGGGAGAAGACCTCATCTCCAGTGTGTGCACTGAAAACAGAATGAAGACATGCAGATGGTTTGGGGTCTTGCTTAAATTGCTGAACCTAAAGGTGAATTAAAGGCAAAACATAAAATCAAAGTCAGTAATTTCAATATGTTTGGCAACCACAAATTCACTATATAACTCAGGTATTTCAAAATTTCTTGATATGATCACTATGTAAAACTTGTAAAAAACAGTTCCTGAAACTTACCAGAAACTATTTCATACATAAAGTATACGTATACTTAAAGAACACAAATATTCAACCCAGCTATCTAATCTCTTTGGGTTTGGTAGGAAAAAAATCTGTAATAGACAGCTACAGATGCTTAGTCACTCTCATCTTCTGGAGAAACACCACCTCATTTTACTGGAGCTGAAATCTTAGCAGAAAACATGTCGGAACATATCACGCCTACCTTAACTCACAGATCTGAAATGTACATTGAGCTGACCCATAGGCTCCCAGCTGGTTCACCACCTTTCCCTAGCAGAGTACCATGAATTCCAGCTATGCTCTCACGTATGGGGCAACTCCCCTCCTCACCTTCCTGGCCTGTCCTAAAGTGCCTGTATCCATCCATCACAGCGTTCCAGTCCCTTGAGCTATCCTACCATGCCTCTGTGATCCCAGGAGATCGTATAGTTTTAATAATGTTTATGAATCAGGATCCATAAAATTCAATCATTATTGTTGTACTATTTGGCAATGCGACAAAGGTTTTAAGACAAAAAAGAAATTATTATTGTTATTAATAAGAATTTTTAAGCCTTCTGGGTTATAGATCTAAAAAAGTGTTCTGAAATTGCCACAGGTAGATCGTGTAACAAATGAAAAGCTGCAAGAGCTAAAAAGTCCTAGTATAAAAGAGCACATGGGAAAATAAAGATCTGTTTTGGTGAGCAGTTTGTGACATTCAGGTGTACAGTGAAATGTTTACAGATACTAGAAAACAAAGCTGATAGCTTAAATATATATATACACACACACACATATAGCACGTGCCCCACGAACAAGAAAGCGAATACAGTTTTGTGGAGTTACCATGAACACATTCAATACATTTCAGGTCATAACTCATATGTTCATTAGCAAGAGAATATACTATCTGCAATTTTTGTCACAAGCAGCATCATCTATTCAAGTCGCACCTTAGGCATATATAATTCATATTATTTTAAAATATCTTCCTCTACATGAGGCCAGCACATAAAAAGTCTCTCAGAATAAAGTCCAGTTTGACTTATGTTTGTTAGGTACCAGAGACTGTTTATTACTACACTCTAGGAAGAGAGAAACATTTATAGTAACCAAGGCAAAAAATGACAACCAGTATGTCAGCAGTATAACACCTGTTTTAATTTAATGCTCATTATTCATATCCGTGCTCATCATCCTCAAAACAAACCACTGCATGTCAAAGAGAAAAACAGCTAAAACGTAACAAGATCAATTTAGGTCAAGATTAAAGATAAGAGACAACAATGTAACAAACTAAGAAAACTGAGAAAAAAATACCATGTCAGCAGAAACACAACTGGCAATACACCTGATTTGCTTATTATTATTACTGATATCACATGCCTACGGACTTTACATTTCCTTAGAAGTGATGGAATCTATGTGGTAACATGAGAATTATTTTTAATACTACAGTTAAAAGTCAGTGACCTGAAACTTAAAATACTGGAATATAGATATTTAACTACCTGTAGAATTATTGCTAACCACTATGCAAAATTAATCCACCACATCTAAATTTTGATAAGGAGAAGCCCTGAATATTCAATAATATTCAGGGTATACTCACAAGAGGATTACAGGCTGAACAAATCAATCATATTATAACATAAGTAAATTACTCTGTTTCCTTATTTTGGGTCACAAACAGTGCAAAGAAAACTCTCCAGCCTTAGCTGAAAGAAATTCTAAATCTTTCCCTTTAAGCACTAAAAAGCCATAAAAATATCCCAATTACTAATGGTCTAATGTTTAAATGGGATAAACAACTGCAAAAGGAACCCAAAGAAGTGTCAAGTATACACTGCTGTTTACTTTGTAAAATGCTCGTGTCTTCTATACCCTAAAACAACGCTGACAATAATGAGACAGCTGTTCTTAGCTGGGCCGGTCACACAGTAATACTGCATTTCCCTTTTGAATTTTATCTCTATTTAGAAGTCAGTTTTCATGGTTTAATTAATCCCTTAGAATTAAGTGAGCGCTTGTGTCCACGCTACACTGTTTTACCTTATCGGCCTGACGCATATAGCAGTAGAGAATTCCTCTCATACACTTTATAGCAGAATGCTCCAGTTCATGAGTTCTTCCCTTGTCATCATCAATACGCCTGGGTAAGAGAGATAACTCATAAAACAAATTGGAAATGCATTAGGGAGGAAAACAGAAAAAAGGACACATTAGTGCTTTGGAATATTAAGTATTTAACTAACACCGTTGTATAGTGGTGCCCACACTTATATCAGTATATTTGTCGGCCTACCTATCCTTCCTTGATAAATAAAAAAAAATTAAATGTTTTTAGTTTATGTTGCAACTTACACAAATATTCCTATTTCAAAATTTACAAAGAAAAAAATAATCCTTGCTGATATTACAACATTGCAAGCCATTGTTATGTGTTCTTTGAGAGATCCAAAACACAAAGGCAATTTCTCTTTAACTCTACAAAATAGCTGCCGTTCATAATCAAGCAGTCACTTTCCTGATGATGCTGAAAAACCACAGCTGTGCATACAGGAGTTCAAAAGTTCAGTACTCTGAAAGTCCAGAAATGTGTTTCAAGATGCCTTAGTATTTTCATACTGTGAAATCAAACAACACTCACAATTACTATATTACTAAATGTATATTAAAAACAATGCCAAGTCCAAAGTTATTTCAACTATAAGAATGTATTCTGTGTAAACAACCTTGATCATTGCGTTCATATGTTCTGTCTTTTCCAGTTCTCAATTTTTGATTGAGCCTTTCAAGGTGAAAATAATGTTTTCTTACATAGTTCCAACTTACAACGTCTCTGATACAAATATGCAAAACAGCATAATACACCCACTGCTATTTTTCAGTCCACTTATAGCTGTTACTAATTTGATTACAGGTAAGTAGATAACTACAGTGTAGACGAAACATATCCTTTTCCACCATTATTTAACATGTTGGTAGTTTATGCTAAGGTTCTGCTACTTACACTGAAAATTAAGAAGGTAGTGATAACTTCAAAAATGATACACATTCAGAAAACATGCTATTTAAATTAATAATCTTTGATACAAGAAACGTACTTGTTTTCAATTACAAAGCTGAAACAAGGGGGGGAAAAGCAACCTCACAGGGAATAAAACCAGATAACGCAAAATTAATAGTTAAGATTTTTTTAAGCAGTAGGATTTATTCTCAACTTAATGCTAAATCCAAAGAGCAATAAGAAACACATGTAAAAGCTCTGAAGTTTTCATGTTACAACATTTTTTTCCTCTGTTCACAAGAGCAGTGTGTTTTCTTAACGTGCTCTCAGCAAATTTAGCTTTTACGAAAGTGAACTGGTGCTGGCATGAGTCAAGCACAGTAACCTGCACGTGGCAGATAATGCAGCCTTCCACATGAGTCTTGATTCTTGGCTCTTTTCAGATTTTAGCCATTCACTTAATTTCAGTCATTAACCTTCGCCCATCAAAGAAAATTCGCTATGCAGCGCCTGAAGTTCAGGGTCCTGTTCTGAGCATAACTGGAAATAACACAAACTACTTATCTTGCCACTTTGCCCTTCCTCCAACCTGCAACAATTTTCATATATCATCTTCTATGATTCTACATGCTGGAAATTAAGGACTGAATAACTCAGGCAACATCATGCCATGTTCTCTTCTACGAGTTACTGAAAATTCAAAACAATCACCCCTTCCCCTGTCATTCTTCCTTTTAAATTTTTTCTATTTTTTTGATTTTCAAATGCTTTTATTTCACCAGAGAGAGGAATTCAAAGAAAGAGTCAAAGATTTCAATATAAGAAATGAAAGTAATAATTACACGTTCTGAATATTAATTTCCTTATAATTTTTGCTAGTTTCTCATAATTTTGAAACCTGTTAGATCTCACACATGACATCTACAGAAGTAAACACAGATCCCTGTACATCTTTGCTATCAAAAAGCATCATTTTGTGGCAACATTTCCTACAAGACAATTTTATTAACTGTTTCTTCAGACTAGTGTCAGAAGTATAGAATCTAAAGCAATAAATAGAGACAAAAAAGAAACACAAAACTTTTTATCTGCTAAGTAGATAATCTTTACTTCAACAGTAGCTCTTCATATCATTTCTGGCTCTGCTTCTGTAAGATATACCAGTATTTTGTCCAAGGATGCGATCACTACCCTCAATACAAGACACTGATCACTAAAAAGAGCAAATTATTCAATATCTGCACACCATCTTCTTCCTCAAAAACACCACATTTGAGTTATCATCACCTCTGTCGCTGTTTTCCTGGGTGGCTGGGATAGCAAGGTTGGAAACAAGGAATACTAAATCTTAGAAGCAATTTCCATAGTCATTTGACCTAAAGGAGAGCGAATTATGAATAAATTATTATGGAAGTAACTCTCCCATAGTTCTTAAGGTCAGAAAGAGAAAGAAAGAAGAAACAGAAAATAAGAAGAGCTAACAATGGAGACTGGCCAGCTGTTGTACCTAGTGAGGATGATAGTCACTATTATTTCCCAAATAAATGTTTCCCAGCATTCAAGGATTCGGTCCCCTGCAAGTACCCGGATTGTTACTACCTGCAACAAGCCTGCTTCTGCTCTGAACTCTCCTACTCTCCTTTACTCTCACATGTAAAATGAGCAGGTTTCCTTCAGTACAGTCTGCCACAATAACCTGTATTTTTAATAGCGTGCATTCTGTTTCAGAATATTGGTACAAATTAAATTATATGAAAGCGTGTTTACTAACCAAAAGTAGGGCAGTATTTTTTAACCTAGTAGCTACATAAATATTTTTATTGAGATTTGGAAACACGTACCATCTCTATGGGTTTACAAAGCTATTCTTGATAAAGCTTCATCTTTCAAACATTCCCAGGGAACCGCACAACAGAAAGCATGTAACACGGCAGAGACGTGCGTTTAGAAGTTATTCACCTGTAAGCAAGGGCTAATGCCCAGGCACATGCAGCGCAGTAAAGACTGTCATGTACTTTTGCCTTTCGGTTGTCACCATATGTCTTTGTAGGAAACAGACCTGTCGTTGGGCTTTGATGAAGCAGCAACGTTGACTTAACTGGAAAAAGGAAAAAAGAAAAAATAGTATTAACAACATTTACGTTTCTTCCAGTTTCTACATAGATTTTCAGGAATCAGTCAAGAGATGAACCCGTTAGAGCACATACAACATAAAACAGAATAGAAAGAAAGGTAAGGAGAAAGACACACAAGAAAAATTTTGTCACACTGGTTTTTCAGTCAAAATAGACCTTTTTACATAAAAATCAGTATTCAAAACTATTTATATGGCTCTGTTCTAGTACAACTCTACTTCATACAGAATCTCTACAATGCAACCCAGTAATTTCCCTTTTATGAAAGAAAAAAAGGGAGGGATACAGTATGTCAACTGCCGCCAGATAATTTAAATAGTTGAACTCTGCAGAACTCTACATTCATAAAAATTAAATTTTTAACTTATGCCACATTATTGTACCAATATTTTTAAAAAAGGAGTAAGGAGAAAGGATAACTACAATTATTTAGCTCAGTACCTTGACATAAAAATAGAACAAGAAAAAAAAATAGAACTAAATATTACTTTAATTCTTTTTGTACTGTAATATTTTGCATTTTGTGAATTGTTTTCCTAAAATTGTATAATAACCAGCATGCTACAAGATTGAAACTGGGTTTGATGTCTTTGAACATGACCCTTCTAACAATAACTTGTCTGTTATAAGACAAGAAAGCAGGTTTCTTTCCAGAATGTTATCAAGCATCAATTTTAAAAAAGCCTCTGTATTGTCATTTATGTATTATAAATTAAGTATTTTAAATTAAATGTGGTTTTCTGCATTATATTCTTCAGTGACTTAATACCTTATAACAAGAACTTTGATAAAATGTTACCTGAAAAAGTCAATATAGATTATTCTAAAATGAAGTATAAATTCAATAGTAAATTTTTACTGAGGCAGCAGACTGCTTGCAACATAAGTGCCTGACAGATAAATAGCAAGCACCACCAGATTTGCTGCTGTCAAGCATTAAAAGTGAATTGAACAGTCATCTCCTCTGTAAGAAAGATAAAAGCAGTGCATCTACAAAGAGCAACACATCTATGGATAGATCAGGCAAAACTCACACACTTCACATCAAAAAGCAATTTGAATGAAGGGAGTCTCACCCCACATTTTTAGAATGATGGAAAAATTGTTCACTATTCTATACCCTTGACTGACTAAAACTTAAATTTTAAACAGTCAATTGCACAGCCATTAAAAAATGCCCTGATTTCAGAATACAGGCAGGACTTTATAATAACACAACCCCCCTCAACACCCAGAACAATCGCTTTCTTAATTGTGTAAGTTTTGGGCTTAAAATGATCTCATAATGAAAAGAAAAACAGGAAATATGGCTTGAAATGAGTTACCTACCAGATAAAGTTTTGGCACAAAAATACATTATGGTACCATTAATAACAAAAATTAACTTCTCATCCTGGTTTCAGCTGAGACAGAGTTAATTTTTTTTTTAGTGATTGTTGTGTTTCGGATTTGGTATGAAAGGAATGTCAATAATGCATGTTGTTTTAGTTGTCACTAAGTGAACGTTTATACTAATCATGGACTTTTTTCAGCTTCCCATAGAAGCTGAGAAGGAGCACAGACAGAACAGCGGAGTGCCCAATGGAATATTCCATACCATAGATGTCATGCTCAGTATATAAACGGGAGCTGGCTGAAGGGAAGGAATCTGTGATCTCCGCCAGGCCAGGCTGAGCAACCAATTCACTGGGCGGTAAGACTGACTTGTGTCTTGTATGTTCTTTTACAACAATTACTATTATTTTTGTTATTTTCCTTTTCCATTATTGTTCTATTAAACTGTCTTTATCTCAACCCACGAGGTTTTTTTTCCTTTCTCCTCCTTTTCTCCCTACCGTTCTGGGGAGGGAAGGTGGGGGTGAGTGACAGGCTATGTGGTGGTTATCAAGTGCAACTCAAAATCTGTTCTACCATTTGACAAAATGCAGGTGACAATTTTGAACACTATTTACAGGCCATGATTTTTCAAGCAATGTACGAAATATCCAAATACATGCATTATATTATCACAGGAATCTTAAAGGAATTGTAATGACAGAACCCTATACCTCTCAGAAAATAAAAAGCCGTATAAAGACTGCAGATATTATTTTAAGGCAAAGCTAATCACTGTCATAACCATAACTGTAAACATTTTAGTAAGTTACACTGAAAATCTTTGCTGGTAGAAACAATTATTAACTTACCAATTCTGTAATAATTATCTAATTTATCCCACAGACTTCCCCCTTCTGGTTTTGGAAGGTTAATACTTTTAAGTGGCTCATAAATTGAACCTAAAAAAAAAAAAAAAAGAAGAGAAAAACCAAAATCAAGATCAGAATTAGTTTCATAATTCTACGATTGCTAAAAAATCCTGCAATATGATTTTTTTCATATTTGTTGTACCAAGGCACAATTCATCAAATTTTATTTCAAACAAAAAGAGTTGTAATTTCTATAGTCTCAGACAGTAGATTTTATACACCTTTTTTCTACAGTACCTGCCCACACAAACAAGTCCTCCATCTGGATCTCCAATGCCTTGTAGATATTCAGCTACAGCCAATACTACATAAATGTATAATTATTGAAGACCGCCTATTAAATGTTAAGAATTTTCTAGGAATATTTTCTTAGAAGTTAAGTATGCTACGAACAGAATTCCTAAAGGTATGTAGAAAAACAGAATGAAGAGGGACAAAAGTAGCCCAAATTTAACTATTACTTTCCTACCTGCCTTCTAAAATGGTGAACATTTTCACTACTAATGTTTTAGCTATCCTAACCTCATTTTCATCCACCACCACAATAAGTCTGGCTGATTTCATGTCTTGAATCAAAAAAACAACTTGGCTTGTTCTCACCTACTACCAAAGCTTAAACAACCTCTCCAACAGACAAAGCCCCCAAATTACCTATATTCCAGAGAAATACCATGTTATCAAATCCAGATCTTTCTTTCTCAGTATCCCACATATTGATTGCTTCCCTATTTGCACCTGAAAAGCCCCATTTCCTGATAGCTTAAACGAGCTACCTATCAGAAAGAAAAGATTTCTTAAAAATTACTGGGATAAGCCATTTCCAACTTCTAATTTAGAGTAACATACTGCTTTCTTTCCACAAATCACTTTGGCTTTATTCAGTGTTCTGGATGGCAAGATCTCACACAGAGCCATTCGGTAAAAGGAAGAATGAGAATTTCCCCTTTCCGGACTGCATGCTGTACTTCTGAAAAGCTTGGAGAAATGAACTGCCAGGGAAGCCCAGCCAGCCAAGCAGTTCTGGCAGGATGCAGCTGAGTGCTCCTACGCAAGTTGCCTATATCCAGGCATTAGACAAGAGATTGTCCATAAGCAGGACTCTCATCCAAACGAAATGAATGCGTGTGGAGTGGTGACAAAGGCTCAAGTCCTCTGGTGGAAACTGGAAAAAGTTTCTTGCCCCTCAAGATTAGCCTCAAATTAGCATTACTTTTGCTTTGCAGTTGTAGTAGTTAAAAAAAAAAATTGACCCCTCTTGGGCACACTCCAGCGGGTCAGTTGTGCATGGATTCTCTGGGGATGTTGAGCACCATCTCTGAGCTTCCCCTACAGCCTCTCCTTTCCTCCTCAGAGAGGTTAAGCTACAAACAATAGCAGGACAGAGCCTGAGAAGGAAACAGAGAGACCCCAGTTTATTTTAGTTGCCTAAAAAGACAAAGCTAAAAGAAATGAAGTTGTTCTGTAATGGAAAAGAAAAACTTGAAATATACCACACCTTTTGTATCTTCTGTTTAAAAATCAACATTCTGAACCCAATTTAAATCAATTTTTCAAAGCAATTCTATTTCTCTACTTCTTTTTGCCTAGGAATTCCTGTCCATTAGAAGATTCTTAATTTATATCGTTATACTATTAATTGTTATCTTGCAAAAGCACACAATACAGTGACCTGTAGTAAATGTAATTTTATAAGGTGATTCAGTAAAAGTAGGACAGAACATGAATAGAAAAAAAAGATCTTCAGTAAGTGAATTATTGCATAAAAAGTAGCAAATTTATGACAAATATTTACTTACTAGATTTTCAAAGGCAAAATTAAGATTCTTACTCATAGATTTGTTAACTGTGTAACATACATAGTACACTGTCCTTTGTGTGTGTAAAAGGTTCAGAATGTTTATTTCTTGCAGAAACTGTTAATGCCAGCACTGCACCATGAAAAACAGTTGAGCATTCACAGGCACGCACACTTATACACACAAATCAAAAGTTTCTAAAATAACATTGCTCTAATTTACACACTTACCAGACAACCTGTGACCCTCTGTGGCCAACAGAGAAACAAAATAAAGTTATCATGAACAAAAAGTATATTCTTCTGTATCAGAGCATTCAAATACTTCAACTTAGTGCAGAAAGATGACTGAACAGAATAAACAGCATGAAAATGTCAAAGCATCAGTACCTACAAAATATATCCTTTTACATGTTTGAAACTTTACTAGCAGAAATAAATTCAAGCAGCCAGATTAGACTTGATGAAACAAAAAGGTGAAATGAATTCAATGTTCAAGAAAATTGGCAAAAATTAAAGTTTTATGCCTTGAAATATTCCTTAGAAGTAGTCCTACTACAAGTAGGAAAAAATATTTAAAGGAACACTCAAAATCCAAGTTTTTCACATACTCTTCATTAATCCCTTATCAGCTCTACATAGTTTATGTTTTGTTTGAGTGTCTACAGCATTCTTCTGGACAAATCCTGTAGTAAGTTATGTTTCATTAGCATCACAATTCAATCAAAAGCAAGAAACAGATAGGACAAACATGTAGCTAGCTGCTCCTTCCGTGTGGTTTTGTAGCAAGACCATAACGCAGTGGAAGCTATTTTTAGAATAGCTAAAAAAAGCCCATCTATACTCTTTTCCAAAATCTATTTGATAGTCCATTTCAGCAAGACAAAAATCTGCCATGGAAAGATATTTGCAGGTATATATTTAAAATAGGTTTTAAAACAGATAAAAATGACAGCAGCAAGACTCTGCAACACTTAAACATAAAAGAATGACATATGCAAATAGTAGTCTGGAGTTCTCAGTTTGTACATTGGCATTCAAAACAAACGGAATGAGGACATTAGTTTCAAATACTATTTTTCATAAGTATCTCACCTCATTGTAACCACACAGTGCGAGTTGTTTTTTTTTTTTAGGTAAATAAGTACATATGCTAGGAAAGAATATTAAAAAAAAAAAGTATTTTGTGGATTTAGTATTTCTTCAGCTGTATAGCAGTATAACAACCCTATGCAAAATTTAAATAGCGTACACGGTAGTTCAGATTTTCTTCCTCAACAAATGAAGTACGCCCATTATTTCCTTACAGCAGAATGGATTGCTGCAAGTCAATAACTACTTCAAAATCACTAAAAAAACCAAACAGATAAGAAATCAAACTGTTGCTTCCTGCATTAATATATTTAATGTCTGATAAGAGAACATTGAAAATCCTTATCCTGAGTCAAATTAAATCCCTGTTTGTCTTCAGATATTGCACTGACTGAATACACGATATCCGTATTTTGAATCAAAAATGAATCCCCTTTCATTTTCTACCACTTACAGGTTCCAGAGTAATATGATTTCACCATTCTTCAAGTTGAAGAATTACTAAGAAGGATAGTAATTTCCTTTCAAAGTATTAGAGAACAGGAAGAAACCTGAAACAGCCCAACAACTGATAACAGAGATATCAATTACTAGTGTAGAACTACGGTAATAAACAGACAAGCTATTTCTGACTTAGCTAAGACATGGAAACTCAAAAGAAAACATTATCCAGCAGATGAAACTCAAACATACAACAATTCCAGGAAAAATTTACAATTTAATTATCTCTTCTAAGCAGAATATAAAAATGAAGGAAATTAAGGGAAGTTCTCTGAGGTAAGCTATTAGCAGTGTAAATACTTATGTATATACAACCTCTGGAGGCTGAGAACATTATGTCATCGTGATGTTAAAGTACTTTCCCATCCACTTCATTTTTATTCCAGTTTTACTCGAGATTAGCATTAATTGCTCTTCAGGGAAGAGCTATAAACTGCCTAGATGTTTAGATTTAAAGCTGCAGCCAACATTTTGAAACCCTGCTCCCAAATTCATATACAGAAGCTTTGAAAACGAACACCTCCTTGAAGATGGCTGCAATTGCAGATATTAAAGAAAAACAGGCATCAGAATGGAACTGTGTACCTAGGCTATGGATAAAGATTTGTATATCTCAACAAGGATTCATTATTCAAATTTCTCAAAGTACAGAATTTTTAAAAAAAAAAACACCAAACACCCCCCCGAAGTTTAATCACAAACAAATGGAAGCAACATGGCAAGAATTTTATTTCCAACATTTTACATGTCAGAAGAACAAAAGAAAACGTTTACTTGCATAATTAAATCAGACAGATCAAACAAACAAACAAACAAAAACCTGTGAATACCAGATTTCTTTCCAGATTTGACGAGAATAAAAACTGACCACGGTCCTTTAACGTGACACTAGTTCTGGATGTAATCCAACACTTGAGACATGAAAAAGTTCTGGATCTCAGATCACAGCACCTTTCATTACCCAATATTAGTATGGACAATAACATCTTCACTTTACAGAAGTCACTGGGATCAAAGAGGATTTTATTTCTTCATGTAGCAAAGTTTAAGAAATGATACCACATGAACAAATCATATCCTCCCAACATCACATTTCCTTTCCCTTGAGACTTCTCCTGCAATCTCTCCTGAGCTCAGACTTAACACAGTACTGTATTAATCCAACACTGTTGGACACAATACAGTTTATTCTCATAGTTTTCTGCCATGAAATACATCTGCTTTTAAGTTCGATCTCATGTAGTTGAGCAAGGGGATCTCAGAAAATTATTTTCAGAAGCACTTCTACTGGAAGGAAAATTCACTTCTCACATGCATAAATATCTGAACTCTGATTCCATGAACGTAACATGTACCAACTGTGCTGTTGCTGGTGGGGTTTTTTAATCCCTACGCACAGGATGAAACTGATCTCATAGCTGACCCTCCTTCGAGCAAGAGGCTGGAGTAGATGACCTCTTAACATCCCTTCCAAACTGAACTGTTCTATTATTCAATGAAAACATGGTAAGGAAACCCCAGGAGGGGGGCTGTGGGAGGAAGAAGAAAAAGGTATTAAGGTATTTCTCTGTCTGAAGAAAAATTAGAAGTAAACACAAAGCACAACGTGTTACCTAGGTTAAGTGATGATAGCAGCACAGGTAAAAATAAGTAAAACCTTGTAATAGTTTCATTTAAACAGTTTTAAAGTGACCAAACTTTTCAACTACCATTTATCAAGAAAAATCATGTGTTAGACTGTGCAGCTAATTCAATTAGAATTTCATGGAAAAAGAAAAAATATGTATCAATTTATTCTGTCCTTTCTCTACTTCCTAATTATTTGAAGTGATTTCTCTCTACAGTATGTTATACTTAATGGAAATTACTGATTTCAGGATTTACAGTAACTAACAACACACAGAAGTTACTGAATATCAGAAATAAAACAGACCACGATGCCAGTATACAGGAGCTTCACATAAAGAAAAAACCACCAAAATACCAAGGTCTACCACAGAAGCCTTGTCAACGCTACAAGCAAGGCAGGAAACCATGCAGGATATTCAAGGCAGTCATTGCCATTTCTGAGAACTCAAAACAATAGCTCTTAAAACTAATAAAAATGTTTATTTTGCATCATAGCAACAGGAATATCAAGTATCAATATAACAGTTAGGAAAGAGTATTTTTTTTTATTACAATGTCAACACTTCACATGTCCTTTGACATTAAGGAAGGCAAAAGAGAAATGCCACAGGCAGGGTTGGGCCATTCAAGTGACTCAGTGGTAGCAAGTGACAGCTGAAATCCCCTTACCGGTAACTCTCATTAGCACTTGCACCACTTCTGTGTTCCAGCACAGACTAAACAAGAGTCCCATACAGTTCTCCCCAGATCAGCTAGCTTCACATAAAGACACATTTGTTCCACTCCCTTTTCAAAATACATTGAGCTAAAACAGTAATGGTCTTGACAACTTCATATAGTCTACCTTCTAAAGAGAAGCTGTGCCAGGGGGCTCTATTTTGCTTCCATTGGAACAATGGCTTATTGGGAATTTTACTTTTTTTCCCTCTAAATCAGTCACATTGGGGGTTTTTAGGAGTTAAATGTTAACACAATTCTTAGTGCACCTTTCACATGAACATCATCTTAAAAGAGAAATTTCAGTTCAGAGATTGTTAAACTGAGAAATACTTACTAGAACACAAAACACAAATAAAATTGGAAGATCTGAGCAGTAGATTTCAATCTAAGTAGATTCCAATTTTCAGAAATTTTCACTGAAAGAGCTCAAATTTTTAGGTTCTACTGTACAGTGCTAAAAAATTGCTGGCACAAAACACTGCATGAAACACAAAACACACAATTATTTTTTGTTGAGTTAAATAGCCACAAACAAAAACAATACACAGAACTGCACACTTACCAAATTTTAAAAAAGCATGCGCAGAGGAGGTTCTGTCATCATCCAAATTGGCCATTTCAAATTGGTGCAGCTAATCACAAACGTCTCAGGCTAAGCTACAGCAATTTTCAAAACTGTTTAGTAAATGTTAAAGGCAACCAGCATTAAATTAAGTGAAAGCAGTATTAGTGGAGTTATTAACATGACAGAGTGCACAGCACAAAGGGTAGTGAAGTTTCATCACATTTTATGTTTCCTTCTTCTACTCTAAAAATTGGGTTTATTTTGCTTTTACTTCCACAAAATAGAGTAAAATGACACAGTCTATACAAAGTCCATCTTTTGACATTAGACAGTAGCTACTGTTGTCAAGTAGTTGCTACTAATGTCAAGAGGTGCTGAATTAAATCTATTTATTTCAAGATTAAATAAAAATACTGATTTAACTAGTGCATACCAAAAAAGCGTTAAGTAATAGTAAGCACGGGTAGCTAAAATTCTGCTTATGCATAGTGCTGCTTTTATCCCATGTGAAATTTACACTAGGATGTTTCTTGCAGTCATATATATTGCTTATGGTACTGAATATCTCAGTTACTTGAAGTAAAACTTCTTCCAGTTCCAGTAAAATGAGAAATACTGTTTCTAACTATGATAACAATTTTTCCCAAATTTTAAAGAAGTTTATATCTTTTCTAGTAACCAAAATGTCAGGGGTTACAGACTGGCCAACTACTGAATATCCTTATAATCTGCTCCTAACTGTTAATTATCACAGTAGCAACAAATGAAACAGTATTTTATTGCTCAAGGAAGGGAAAGAAAAAATTCTCAATAAAATTTGTTTTACTGGGAAAAATGTAATTCATAATTTAATATACATAAACATGAAGAGATGGATTACCTCACACAGGATAGGGCCTTAAATGATACTTTGCTGTCAGCTATAAAACATGATCACTCATGCAATTTGTGCACGTAAGTCTATACTCCATGTTTACTATATCTTACTGCAAGCATCATACTAAAAAAAAAAACCAAAGCAAACAGTACTGTTTGTAAACTGGGACTCGAGCATAGTCCTCAGCCAATTCAGAACAGTATGGGCGAGTTTCAGCCACTTTTCAATGACTGTATCGACCATGTCTTTTCCTGACAGTGCCAGAAGGGAAGTATAAATGCTCTGAAGTTATACAAATTTCAACATACTTCTAAAGATGCAAGAGTAAATTAGAGAGAAACAAAGACATGATTTTCATTTTTAGGTAAGAATATTACCTGAAAGATTACACATAAAATTTGATTTTTAAATCAACTCTTTTATCAGAAAAGCATTTCAACTAAAATAATCTCAATTTTTTTTCAGTAAATAATTTTCTTCAGTTACTATATAAATGACAAAATCTCTACGAACAGGA
Source organism: Chroicocephalus ridibundus (assembly GCF_963924245.1). NCBI lineage: Eukaryota > Metazoa > Chordata > Aves > Charadriiformes > Laridae > Chroicocephalus > Chroicocephalus ridibundus. The sequence goes on from NC_086287.1 coordinate 80,931,515, forward strand.
AAAGAAGTGAACTTCAATAATAATCTGTCACTACTGAAGACACTTTCTGATACATTTAACAAAAACGTCGAAGGCAGCAGCAGTTAGGAAAAGCATTTCAAATCTTCCAAATGCCTTCTGCAGTCACAGGGCCTGGTTCTACATGGGAAGCCCAAAGTTAGCACGCTGCCTTGTGACTCAGGAGTCACATACTCCAAACATGCAGGTTCCAGACTTTATTTTATGGAGCTCTACAGCTACGTTTATAGGTCAATTTTCAGATAACAGTACCGTGTAATCACAATTGTCCACAAAGTAACAACTGATTACTGGATAGTCTTAATCATGGTATTTTGCAAATTAATACTATACATAAGTAGAATTTTTAAAGCCACATGAATCAGACCAGTCTTTAATCAATTAGCTCTCTGTATGAGAGCCCTCATAAAGCCCTGTTTTCTTTTCACACTGTCTGATCAGTCATTACCACAATAGAACCAATCAAATATGCAAACAAGGAAATACTGATTTGAGTTTTACAAGCACATATGACACGTAATAAACACCCCAGGGATCACTTGGAAAACTGCTCCCACTAGAACATTAACAATTAGAGCCCTACTAAGACTGCATTTTATTTAAAAAGAAAATAGTAATTAAAATTCGAGTTTTTTGAATTTTGGAAATTTATGCCAACTAGGTAAGCATCCTCCTTTTCATTTAGGCCAGAACGTAGCTGCGGTCTAGGTTCAGAACAAGAAGTTCTCACGTTAAAAAAAAAAAATTATCTTTACCCAAGGGAAAGCCTGGCAAAAGCCGGTCCTTTAGCCTAAAGCGCCTGCAATTCTAGAACGCCTCATCTGCCCGGCGCGAAGCCGCCGCAGCACCACCAGGCACGGCTCCCTTTTACAGCCCCGCTACCAAACGCCACCTGTGAAATCATCCGAAACTCTCGCCCCGCCCGGGACACCCGTGCTGGAGCTCCGCCACGGGGCCCTGCTACACCGGGGATCCCGCCTGCCCCGTACGGCTGCCCTGGGGGGCGTCTCACAGCCTTAGGCCGTGCGACGCCCCCCAGGGCAGCCGTACAGGGCCCAGCAGGGGCCCACCGGGGCAAGCGGGCCAGGACAGCAGTGAGGGACTCGCCAAGCTGCGGGGGAGGCGAAAACAGCCACAGGGAATACGTGGGACAAGAGCTCGGGTCGGGTGAGGGGAGGGAGGGAAGAGCAGCAAGGGGGCGGTTAGTGCTGAGGGGGCCCCGGGGCCCCCCTCAGGGCAAGCCAAGAGGTCAGACCTGAACGTTTACAGCGAGCCCGCAGCTCCAGCATCTTCCAGCTCACATCAGCCATATGGGCCGCCGCCGGGGACGTTGCCGCCGCCGCCATGGCGATAAGGACCCGCCGCTCCCCTCGCTCCGCTCCGGCCGGGACAGCGGCTCCCGCCTCAGCGCAGGCGGGCGCCGATCTCCGCTCGGTTACCCACGGCAGCCGTAAAGAGCCTCGGCGCGGGCCATCACGCCGTTGTCGCAAAGCCGCCGGGTCAATCCCGGAAGCGAGGCGGAGGTTGTGGCGGGCACACCCCGGCGCTGCCGTAAGTGATGCGGGAGGGGGCGGCGGCGCTGCAGGATGGCGGGCGGCCGCCGCGGGCTCTGCCTGTGCCTGCTGCTGGCCCTGGCGGCGCCCGGCCGGGCCCTCCAGAACGTTACCGCGCAGCTCTTCGGGGCGGAGGCCTACGGGACCCTGGCGGCTTTCGGTGACTTTAACTCGGACAAGCAGACGGACCTGTTCGTGCTGCGCGGTGGTGAGCGCGGCGGGGACGGGAGCGGGCTGCCGGCCCTACTGGGGGGTGGGGGCGCAGCTAGCCGGGTCCCGCTGTGGGGGTCCCCGGGCAGCATCTAGGGGTCTTTCCAGCCGGCGTTGGGAGCGCCGGTGGCCCGGGCGCGTTCCCGGTTACCTGTTGGGATGAGCGGGGACCGGGCAGGCCGGCGGCGACCCGCGGTGGGAGACGGGCCTCCGCCGGGCCACCCTGCCCGGCTCCCTCCCTCCCTGCCGGGGTGTGCTGGGGAGGGCACCGGCTGCCGGTGCGAGAGCTGCTTTCTCCGTTGTTGGCGGGTAGGGAAAGGCTTTCCTGGTGGGAATGGCCCCGCGGGGAGAGGGACTCGATGGTCCCCCTGGGTGTCTCATGGGTCCCTTCCCGTGGGACCATCGAGATGCCCTCTGGTCCTGGGCGCCTCACCCGGCTTGTCCCTGCCCGGCCTGCGGTGCTCGGGGCCTGCGGCGCTGCTGAGGGCCCCCACTACGGTCAAGTGGACACCACCACTGCGGTCAAGATTAAAACTGACATCCCCTTCACTACTGAAGTATTTTCTGTGTGGAAAAAGATAATTGTAACTTGCACTAAAATGTGGCTTCATATAGGGCAAGAAATATTTTTCTTTAAAGATTAATTTATGGTTGTGAAATAATCTAAAGACTGCCCTACAGAGTGAGTGGTCACAAGTTGTTTTTTCGCTCCCGCTTGCACAATATTTTGGGAAACAGGGATGAATGTTTCACAGTTGTAAAGAGGACAAATTGCACGTTATCCTACCTTGAACACGATGTTAAAGCGGAAGGCTAGATAAATTTGTTCCCCACAGCTGTCATCTGCCATGAGTTTCTGTTTGGGCTTCAGATACAGGGGGACCCCAAATAAGAGCTTATTTTGAGTGGTCGTTGTTATTTGCAGATGTTAATCTTGGCTTATTTTATTCGCTTGAAGCTACACATAAAGATAATAAATTTATTCTCAATTTCACCTTTTTTATTCCTTCAATCTCAGAAATGTTTCTGTAAGTAGCTTGGGTAAAGCATGAGTGAATTTCCCATCTAGTTGAGATACTTAAGTGCGTGGCTTCTTGAAAATGCTCCACTGGCTTATCTACTGGAAAAATGGCCTGAAAGATTAGATTTAAAACGAACTTCGATGATAAGAGATTTAATTTTTACCTTCTTATGTTTCAGATGAATGCATATAAAAATGTGAATAGTTAAAAGTTTTAAAGACGAGACTTACGGTTTCTTCTTTGCTTCTGCACAGCTCTAGTTTTCCTGCTTGATACTCTCTGTAAAAATGAGCCAGACATAACATACTTGAAAACAACATTTTTCATAATTTAAGTCTTGACAAAAAGTAGCTTGAAAAATTCACAGAATACCTTCTAAACAAAAAGTAATAGCCAGTTCTAAATAGAATTCTAAGTAGCAGAATAAATGGTAGCCAATTCTAAGTAGTACCGAAGCACTGGAGATCATACTGGACTTTGAGGAATAGTGATCTGGTAAAGAAGCCTAGTCTCTAATAATCCTGACCCTTAATAAGAAAACTGGGATGATGTCTTGGGCCTCTTGCTGTATTTATGTTACTGTTCCAATTTTGAATTACTTTATGAGAGTTATGTTTCATGTGTTCGGATACTGGAAAGAAAAATCAGTTTGTACTCGGAGCTTTGTAAGAGAGTGAAGTAGCTAAACACAGGAGGTGAGCTACATCCAAAAGCATCTTGCCGCAAAAGCAATTCAAAATTACCAGTGGACCCTGGGTTTAGTCTGACACTAAAATATATGAACAAATGGAGTTGTGCATATGCTTATCAGTTTTGTACGTGTATGCGCACAACAGGGCTAAGCAGGGAAGCTCGTGCTGTTTGCCTGTTTAACCTACCACCAGCTGGTTGTGTTTGATGCCTCTTCTAATAGTACAGGGCAGTGAGTGATCCTTCCTATGTTCACCTTCTACGTTTCACTGGGGAATTTTGAAAACTTTTGTGGTATCCTCACTCAGATGTTCAAACTGAAGACTTCTAATCTATGTAGTTGTTGTTTGTACAGAAACTATTCCCTTTTTTCACCCTCCTGTGTATTTTTTTTCCTTCTGTATTTTGAGATGAGAGGACAAGAACAGCAGACAGCATCAAGGACGTGTGCACTGTGGATTGATATAGTGGCATAGTGATTTTATTTTCTGTTCATCTAATAATTTCCAGTAGTCAGTTTGTTTTGACTATTGATGAGCACTGAGCTGATTTTTTTGCAAATCTTATCTTTAGTGACCATAAAATCTCATTTCTGAGTGATATAATTGACTTGGAACCTCGTATGTGTAAAAACACATTTGCTTCTTCATCATCATCATTACTGTACCACGTAGATGATAAAAAGGCAGGTGAAAGTCTATAGTGTGAAATCAGAATTACAAGTTTTAGCAGTCACCCACAGCTTTATTATCAAAAGCTTAAGCAGCCAGCAGGCTTCTTCATCTTACTGTGTGCCAACTCTTTCAATCATCTGTGAACATGTAGTGCAGCCCAGGCTCTATTAGCTTGCCAGGCAGGGCTGCACTAGTCGTCCCTACCCATTTTGACAGGTTTTGTTTTCATTTACTGGTTTGTTGGCATATTCTCCTTGGCAAATATGTTTATGGGAGTTATCTTTTTTTTTTCATAGCCAGGAAGCATGCATTCTGCTATTTCACAGCTGTGAACTTTGTCACAGAATGATGCTCTTGAAATATACTGTGGTAGCTCAGGTTTGGAGCCGCAGAATTATTTTCGATTAGGTAACCTAGTTCTTGCAGTTTGGGATGCTACAGGTGAATTTCTGGGAGAATGCAGAAAACACATATAATAAAGAATGAATAAAAAAATTTTTTTTTTATCAGCTATGAACTATTATTTTACTTGCACAAGTAAGAGCGTGTGTATTGTGGTTTACTGAGAAAATACATTTCATTGTTCAGGTCTATCTTATTTTTCTTCCCTGCATTGCAATTATTTGTGCAACAGGAAATATGGGAATTTATTTAGTTTTTCATGAAATCATTAAATGATAGTGGCTTGTATCATTGCCTCTTAATGAGGAAATGCTGCAAGGAACCAGGTTATGTCTGTGAGGTTCACTTAAAGTGCTTTTGTCAGCTGACTTGGGAAGCAGCATCAGATCCTGCTATGGCAGAGACAGTATTAAAAGAATTCGTGTGAGTTAGCTTTTAAGCTTTAATTATTTGTGTGGAACTGATGCCTACTGCTTTTCCACATGTAATGTTTCCTGACTCGTTATAGGAAACTTTATTTTAAGCGATGTGATAACAATAGCAGAGAGAAAGTCTAACACTGAGCCCCAAAGAAGATTCTTGATAATTAGCATCCCTTTGAGATGCAATTAGATTTATAGGTTGTATTGAAGAAGTGCTCCTTTTGCTTCCTTTGGAATGAGGAGGAGGTAGTTGTATGGGAAGTCTTTCAAAGTTTTTGCTACTCTGAGGAATGACTATTTGTGGCATAGCTTTTTAAATGTTGTTTTTGTATATAAACCATTTGCAATCCTCCTCTATTATTCATCGTCTTACTTGCTTTTGCAGGAAATGAGTTGATTATCTTTTTGGCTGACCAAAAGGAACCCTACTTTAAGCCCCGTGTTAAGTTACCAATGAAGTAAGTATTGACATGCGATGGTGAAACAATGTAAGCGGACGATTTTCTTGGAAGTGCACCTCTGCGGTCGGTGGGAACGTGACTAGAATTGTCTGTGCTGTTGCTGTTTGGCTGTGGTGGTCAACTTGCCCTTAGACCTCCAGTTCTTTGACCAGCTTCCTGATTAATTTCCTGTTATGTTTTGGTTTGGATTTTGTGGGTCAGATCGGAATTTGTGGAGATGAGTTTTGTCGTTTGTGTTGTTACCTAATAGGTGTGACTTCCCACCCTCTTATGGAATTTCTGTGCTTTGTTTTTTTTGTCCTCTAATTAGTATTAAAAATGCCCATGTTTTGGAACATTTTTGCAGTTGACTTATTTTTTCAGGACTTCATTTCCTCGTAAAGCAAACTATCATTCCATATCTTAGGTTAAGTCTTTTTGGGAGGTAGTATTTGTCTCTGTCCCAAGACACGTTTTCAGGGAAATTCTTCTAGTTGCTGACGGAATCCAGCCAATATCATCCTCTTTAGAAAGAGATATGGAGAATTGGTGTTCTGATATTTCTGTATAGCGATCTGTTCCTTTCTAAAGTTTAAATGTGGCTTTAAAAAAAAAGCATCAATTTTTAATAAATGTAAAACAAGCTGTGTGTTTATGTACATGTATATGTATAGTTTTAACCATAATAGTATTACTGGATATGTTATTGCTTATGAAGAATACTTACTAATAGTATTATGTCTATTAAAAGTTAAATTGCTGTTATAGCTCAGCTTCATCTTCTGTTGTTCTATGTATTTGTATCTTTTGTTATTCCCTCCAGTCTTGGAAGGAGCTTGTTCTAGTGCATTGGAAATTATCTGCTTTTAATTCTTAACAGAATGATCCATGTTTGTGTAAAGCAGAGTCTCTGGGCAGGTAACCAAGTAAAAAAAGATCGAAAGAACAAATGTAGGGAGGAGTGGTAAGATGTGGCAGAAGATGGGAGGAGATGACGACGTCTTTAAAAAGATTTAACTATCTGTCTGACTCCTGCTGAAGTTCCTCTTGTTGCTTTGTGCTCTTGCTCTTGGAACGCAACCAAAAGATCCTGCTCTCTGAAACACTGGATCTACAGCAAATGGAAGGGATTTAATGAAGTCTAGATAGCACTAACAAACAAGATACGGCTGAAGAATGCCTGTTAGCTGAAGTTTAGAGTTAAAAATGTCATCCTTTCTTGGAGGAAGACAGGCTGCAGAATGCTTGATTTAAAGTTACTTCTGCAATAGATAAGGACTTTAAAACTAGGTTGTTGAAGGAAAATATTGTATTGGACCAACTATTAATAATTGGGACTAAAAGACAAGCCTTTGAGCACACAAATATTTTGAATTTTCATGCACACGTTTGTACAATTATTTGCATGTAGTTGTTTTGTGTTTTTTTTACTTCTAGATCACTCAGTGTTACCATAACCAGTGTAGTTCCTGGAGATTATGATGGTGATTCACAAATGGATGTCCTCCTGACTACTCGGGCACAAAATCACGGCAGAGATGAACTTTCAGTGTTTATTTTCTGGGGGCACAACCAAACATTGGGTGAGTTGCTGAGACTGCTTATTAATAAGATTGTTAGACTCTTCAATAATTCAAAGTATTGTCAGAAAGTTATAACTTGTTTTAAAGTGTAGTGATTGTTTTTACAACTAAAATAGGGATTAGCAGCTATTCATCTTTGCACCCATATACTATCTTGCTGTTAAACTGCATTCGGTAATTAATGAAAGAGAAGAAAGCTAAATCTCTTACTTTATATCATGCAAGAGACATAACCAGACAATATTACAGTTGGACAGTAACCCACTACCTGAAGATCTACTTCTCATGGCTTCCCCATTATGGATATCAGCTTCACAAAGATGATCTCAAAAGATTTACCTTGAATTTAAAATGTGCTCAGAATCTGTTACAAAGTGTAGTACATAAACTTTGAAAGTATCACACCTAAACTTACCAGCAGTAATATAACACTTTTATTTCTATTAAACCAGTGATACACTGAAGTAGGTTTTAGGAAAGAAGTTTCTAGAGTCTCTGTCATTGGAAGTTCTCAAGAACTTTAGAATCAAGTTTTCAAGAATCGTTTAGTGGTGTTCTAGGTACAGCTGATTCTGTCTTAGGGTAAAGTTATGGACTATGTGACTTCTTGAAGTCTCTTCTGTTTTCTGTTGACCTTGCTAGGAAAGGGTTTTGCAAAGAGTTTAGGGTTTGAAGACAGACAGAAAAGCGAAAGAAGATACTCTTAAGTCCAGAAAAACTGCTGAAGAGTAATCACTATTATAAACAACTGTGTTATAGAATAGTTACAGGTGAGGCACGTGATGACCTTAGATACCATTGCTTCTGGCTTTAATCAGAGGTGAAACAGGTGACCTGGGAAAGTGCACTGGATCAAGCGTTAAGAGAATAGGAATCTGTAGTATTGGGACGAACGTGAAGGATTTGGATTTATTTATGCTGTCTTGCTTCTGAATAAACAAGTATTGGGAGAGGCACAAATAAGCTTATGGGGCTTAGAAAAGGAGTCAGAGGTTAAAAATTCCAGCAATGGTTGATATGTAGTGAGGCTACTGGGAAGGTATGTGGTGCCTCCTTGGGTAATGGAAGTGTGACAAGTCAATAGGAGGGTACCGTCATATGAAATGTGGAAGCTGGAAAGACAAACATTAGGGAGAGAGGAAGGAAACGGGGATGATGTGTCAAGGAGTTTGGATTACAAGTAAAAGTGAAGAGTGAGAGATGATAATCAGATTAGGATTTAAAATCCTCACTTCCCATATAGGCAGTTTACCTCTAATTTTATTTGAAACAGTCAGTGTATATGAATAAGAATGTTTTTTACAGTGCAAAACATTAAACAGAGGTCTTATGCACAATGTTAAAGTTTTAGAGTGTCTTCATCCCAACTGTTTCTGATTTCTTGTGTCTATGTGACTGCAGTCATATATAGAAACAGGTTTCACTACGGTCTATTTAGAACAACTTGTTGAAGAGTTTAGTGGAGAGAGAAGAAGCTTCAGCACCTTTCCTGCATAATTTCAGGAAGCCATTTAGTTGTTTATGCTCAGTGGTGGCTGATTTTTTAATCATAAAATTGATGGTTGTATATTAATAGAAGAATTATATCTAAGTTAAAAATTTAAATGTCATGACATATTGGTAATTTAATCAAATGAATATTTTCTGTTTTCAGATCTGAACCATAAAACTATGTTAAATAAGACTTTTCATGATGAGCCTCTAGTAATGGAGTAAGTATGACCTACTTCTTTAGAAAACAACATTTATAATGGTGACTAAGAGCAACTTAAATATATTTTAATGCTGAAATTTGAAACACGTGATCTGTATCTTTTAAGAACAGGGTGGTTTGTGTAATGTCAACTGGTCTAACAAAAGATGATGAAACATAAGTCATCTTTACAAATCTTGTATATTGTATCGTCCTGGCAATAGCAACTAAAAAAAAAAAACCACTAAAAAAGCTTTTTCTTTTTTTTTTTTTATTTCAGTGCTCTGTTTTGTACAGAAAAACAGCCGTTCTTTTTTTTTTTTTTTTTGGTGAATTTTGTAAAACAAAAAGCTCACTGGCTTATCAGACTGAGCAAATATCCCTTTCATGGTGCACTTCCCTTTGTGTGAAATGCTGAACAAAAGAGACGGGGGGAAATATAGCTGGAAAATCAAATGCATGGCATAGTGTAAAGTACTGAAAGAATCGTACTACTACTGGCAGCTCAGACAAGAGCCAAAATTCAGAAAAGACTACACATCTGAAAATTCTTCATTGCTTGTTGGGAAAATGCTAACCAAATACAGGCTAATTTAAGAACAGTTAGTTTCAACTCCTATAATGACTAAGGCAATATTGAAATTGTTTTGCATTTTCAGCTTTAATGGAGACTTGATTCCTGACGTCTTTGGTGTCACGAGTGATTCAAGTAAGCCACAGATATTGATAGGCAGGTAAGCTAAGGGTTTGTTTATTAGCATGAATTTCGATAATTTATTCATTGTGTATCCACTCTGTTCTTATTAAAGAGGCATAAGACTCACGTCTGATGAACTGTGCAAATATATGAATCTTCTCTCATTTCAGTGTGTATCTTTAAACATTCCATAACAATCTGCATCTAATTTTTAAAGTGTTATTTTATAGAGCAAGTAGTTGTTTTATAGGGGAAGTAGACTTTCTATGAGAACTGAGAAAGAAATTACTTGACATGAGAAATAGGATAATTGTTTCTTGGAACAATTATAGTCTCCTTTGTTTAGTGTGCTGTTATATTTATTATTGTCTGTATTATGGAGTTCTGTGCTGTACAAAAACACAAACCAAAGTTCTTAAGCTACATTTCATCTAATAGATGAAGTGACAGATCTGTTAGCTTACGTAACAGATCTTATAATATCAGGGATGGTAAAAGGAAAATGTGCAAGAGTTTGGGTTAAACTTTAAAAAAAAAAAATGCAGCTGTCATTTATCTAGGAAATTAATTGTAATGGGAAGGTTAGGCAACATGGGAAATCAAAAGCACAGGAAATGCAAAGTGTAAGGGTATTAAGCTATAAATTAATGTAAATATTTGGTATGCTTATTGTGGGAGGAGATTCATAAAGAAACAAGGCAGAGGTGACCTTAGCAATAGAAGTGTGGGTGCAAGTGGTGTTCTCCGTGTCGCATCTGTTGTGTTAAGGAGCGGCTAAGGCCACTCTTCAGCAAATAAAAGTTGACTGAAGTCTTATGAGATTGCACTAAAGGGGACTAAGTTTCATTATTAAAGTTTCTGCTAGTCCTGCAATTTCTAGAGTGAGACTTCCTAGCAAAATACTGGGATAAAAAAGATTATTTTAATGGCATATTTAACTGGTAAGTGAGGTCTATGCAAAGGATTATTTTTGTTTGATTGTTTTGGGTATGAATACTGAAATCAAAGCATAACGGAGCAGTGGATTTCTACTCAGAAGAGCCGAGAAGAAAAAATTAAGAAGTAGCAATGTCTCTAATACTGGACAAGATGCCAAAGAACTTTAAAGCTATCTTTTGAAAATTAGTTGTAAGTTATTTGTTAAAAACACTATTGGACCTTGGAGAAGGACAGTTCATATTCTATTCAGTTTTCCTGCTAATGTTTTTGAAGATTGTAATCTCATAAAGAAAAAGAAAACTTTGACTTTTGAGGAATATTAGGATCGTGTATTCAAGGACACAAATTGGTGTGACTCTGAGTGAGTGAAAGTTTCATTATTGAACAGCATCAACTTTAAAAAAAAAAACCAACTAAAAAAATGGGTGTCTGCATCTTTTCCTGTGACTTTTGTCAAACTGAACTTAGCATACATTCAGTCTTTGACTTTTGTAAGGAAGAACTTCATTGATAGTTTGGGTTTGGGCATTCTTTGAAAAAGAAAGAAGCCTCAAAAGAAGTATACGTGAATTAGAACTCTTTCCTTGATTTAGAGATTTTTCTCTCAGTTGTCAAAGAACATGCTCAGAAGATAGCAGAAATCATTTTTAGGATAAGAGTTGGATTATAAATGGCAAAATAAATACATTGTTCTTAGCTTTGTGATGATATGAGAGCCACTCTGTTGACATTTTCTTTCTGAACTATTTTCTTTTGACTGATTTCCAATGCATAATTGGGAAAATTAGGAACTGGGCTTGTATTTTCTTAGAGGACTGGACCTTTAAATCAGTTGTTAGAAGATGGAAATGTCTTCAAACTTGCTGTGTTTAAGCTTTTAAGTGGAATTTGATAGGATTGTCTTGAATGTTCTTTAGTAACATTAACATAGAAACTTGCAACTCTGTATTTCAGGAGAAATCACAGCTGGTTTATGTTTGCATACAATCAATACTTAAGTTTATTTTAAAAGAAAGAGTGTGTTAGGAAGTCTTTGCATTGCTGTGTGGCTTTCTTTAGCTATTGTTTCAAAAGACGTCTGTTACCACTGGAGAAATCAATGAGATGATTACTCTGTCTCTATGGCAACAACATATCAGCTTTCTATCCTGCGTCTCCATGGCCCTTAAGAAAGGTTTAAATAAGGCTTCCCCCCCCAGCCAGTGGATTTAACAAATCTATATGTGTTGTTCCTACCTGGCTATTTTTCTTTCCTCCAAGATGATTCAGAAGTGATGTGGGGTAAATAACATTTAAATGTGTAAATGGAAACTATACCCTTCTTGGCAGTATGGTTTTGGTCATTGATCCCAACTTGAATTTTATCACCATTACTTTTATTTAAATTGATGGCTTATGGAACAGAGATTTCAAATTCACAAGGGTGTTTCTGAACACCTTGCAATGATTATATATAGAAAAATTTTATGAGCTTTTGAAGATACGGAAAAACGGGAGAGCTTTGTTTCATTTTGTTGAAGAAAGCCTTTCAGTAGCATTAGGATACAAATAAACATAGTCATTATAGCTCAAAATGAGACTGAGTGCTATAGGTAACAGCATAAGCAATGTCTTGTACATGGAAAACAGCTTTGTCATCTGCTTAGAAAAGCATTTTTCTGTTTTTAATCTAAAATGGTCTTGTGTTTATACTAGAGCTGTATAACTAACCTTCTTGGCTATCTTCAAAACTGAATACATATCAAAACCTATAGAAAATGATTATGTATTTCTTTAAGTGATTCTTTTTAACATTGCTAAGATTTATTTATGATCTCTAGGAAGTAATCAGAAGCTTTTTTTTTTTCCTTACCATAAAATGAGTCACAGAAAAGACTGACTTTAGTAATACGTATGTAATGTCACTGGAATAAACAAAGTCATTCCAGAGAGTAGTAATGTCTCTGTCTTGCTTATGTACAGTGCCCATGGAGATTTTTCTGAGCGTATCAGCTAAGGGTTCTGAAAGTAATATGTCTGATGATTCAACAGCTGTGACTTTTGAAGGATTTGTTACATTTAAATGTGCTGCTAATAGGGAAGTTTGCTGGAAGTTCAGTCATTTTTAGAACAGAAACCAGCAGGGCATGTAGGTTTTTAAAGAAATAAATAAATAAAATTATCACCTGCTTGGGAAATGACATAATTAGCCTGTAGTCCATCATAATGTGAGAGTTTAATTCGTGTCCTGTTCGGTTGTTTGGGTTTTTTTTGTTAAGTGACTGAAAATAAAGTCCATCTACGTGCAGCAGGCATGAGCTGCTTTAACAGTATGTGATGGCCATTTTTTCTCATCTTTATTAAACCTGAAGTAGATTTCAAAAGTACTGATAATAAAACTGCTTGAGGAAAGTGGGGAGGACAGCACCCAGTTTCTCAGGATTTAAGAGTTGAAGTCTAGGCACCAAATTTCACTTTGTGGGTAGTGATACTTTGTGTACAAAAAAAAAAAAGATGCTTTAGACAGTTAATAAAAATCTGATGGGAGACCCTCTGCTACGAATCATCCTCTGCAGAACCTTTCAAGCAATTACTCTAGTTACTTAGTATACTGTAAGCTAAGTAGTAATTTTAGCTCAGCATTGGGTGAACATGCTTTCTGTTTCACAAGTTTGTGTTTTTTTTTATAAAGGTAGGTTATCGTGATTAACAGTCCCTAAGCATCGATGAAATATATTGCTTTTCATTCTTGTCTGTAGGAACTTCTCGTGGCATGCTGCTTTGGATACTCAAAGTAAAATGTACATACCGCACTCTCATGCCTTTATAGATTTAAATAATGACTTCACTGCTGGTAAGTCATAAAAGTGTTAAATACCTTCCTAAAAATATTTATCACTAAGTATACAATGTAATGCATTGCAATTTCCTTCTAATTTTTCAGTAAATTTCATTGATGGTTGTAAAGAGCTGGTTCTGGAATGTTGTGTTCATTAATTACATGACTTTGCTACTTATGACTTTTTTATTTTTAATTATTTCATTTTAATATCTACAGCTTTAAAATTCTGGGTTTTAAAAAATAACTGCCAAAATGAATAACCCAATAACGTTTTCTACTCCTTGATGATAATTTAATTGGAAGTCATGCTTGTTCTGAATAATTTTGTGTTCACTGTTCCAGCATGGTCTCCTGTTTTTCATGACGCTGTACTATAGTATTCAGTTTGTAGCTGAATCAGAAGCACTGCTGCATTTTCTTCATCTTGAGTCTGAAATAGTTTATATTATAGTTTATTCAGAAGAATGTTTTCAAGACTGGACTTATACATACTTGTTTCTTTCAATATGACTTCATTCTGTTTTGTCGTAGTTAATTCTATGACTGATTTGAGAAAACAGCACAGGAGACTTTATTTTTCTATTACTATATGAGCAATCCTGTAATCTATTTATAATTCAGTGTTCACAAACAAGTACTGGAGACAGCTTTTCTTATGGGAAAGAAACTGTATTCTTCCTTTGATGGTGGTGACTTTTAGTTGGGGGTTTTTTGTGAAATACACAATGTAATATAGCCTTTGATTACCACAATGAATCTATTTATCACTTACATACCTGGTTCATACCTCTAAGCACATATAAATATTGTGCTGAACTTAAATTCTTCATACACTAAATGAATTCTGAAGTGCTTTATCTTCTGCTAGATGTGCAATGTACATCAATTCATACATGGTAGCTTTGGAAAGCTTATTTTTTTTCCTATTTAGTAGCATGGGAATGAGAAAGGAAAGAATCCATAAATTTAATTAATATGCCTGTAAATGTTGGGGATTAAGTTAATTGCTTTAGTGCATAGTCAAACCTTAATATTCAGTTCTGGCACATTGCTGCATGAAGCTGTTAAGTGGAAATTCCAACTGGAAAATTAACTATACGGTTGTTTACCATAATCAGTGTCATGTAATAATCAATTCTAACACAAAATTAGTTCTATAAATCCTTTGGAATTTTGGTTTTAGTGGCATGGGCAGCATAGGTGAGCATTTGAGGTAGCATTTTAAGACGAATATATTGAAATCTAAACTCACAGGTACGTAAAGGTAGGAAGTCTTAAGTTGCTTATGTTGATCAATCACAGATTGACCAATTTTTGCAAGAGTACACAAAGATTTTTATGACAGCTAACAGTCTAAAGAATAACGAGAAAGTTCCAGTTAGTGCTAGTGATATATGGAAATTCCTCTATTAAATAGAAGTGAAAGCCAGGATCTTTGTGTGGAGAGTGCTGGGAGCTATTATAGATTCACATCTATATTCATATGTCAAGATGTGAATAGAAGCTTCTAAGAAGCACTCCCCCTAGAAAGATCCGGACTTTTATTTGCTTGTAACAGCAAAGATATAACACCTCGGGCTGAAATATGTGTTATGTTACAGCAACCTGAGGAAAACTGCGAGGAAAATAAGTTATTCTGAGAAGAGAACTGGAGAAAATATTACCATAGAATTATTTTCTTTAATGTTTTTCTTCTAAGCTGGGAATGATAAATTGTTTTTTTGCTGTCCCTGTGAAAATTGGACCAACTGTGAACAAGGCATGTGTTGCTGAAAAATAATATCTTATCAGTGATATCTGATATTTCATGACTGACGTTATTCCAAGACTGCCTGCTGCCAAAATGAAAAGCCACCCATCGTCTGATCCTGTCTGCACACTTACGGCAGCTCCCCCACATCAGCTATAGTAACTGCTCAGGAACTGGGGCTGAGGGGGAGCACAGTTCATTTTCACTTGAGTTATTAAGCTGATCCAACTGGCCATGCAGCTTCAGGATTGCCAGAGCCAATGTAAGCATAGAGAGAAGGCAGACTCCTATTTTAGTAGCAGCAGTTGTAGCCTGCCTTTAACCAAGCATGAAATTGCACCTTGAGTCTCATTGTGCCTCTTCCAAAAGATACCTGTTTAGCGCTCTCGCCATGTCTCCTTTAATTTGTGTTAGTCTGTGCAGAGTTGGGCAAGTGACTCATAGAAGTAGTCAGCTGATATAATTAAAAAAAAAAGGGGGGGGGGGCAAACCAAAAAACCAAGTGTAGGTAACTGTCTGTGCAGTACTGATAGTACCGTGGTTCTCAATGCACTCTGCCAAACAGGGCCAAAATAAGGTGCTGATATTACTGCAGTTTGCACACAGCGGGTCCCGTGACAGGCTCTGGACAGACCTTGCAGAAGACTCCTCAGACTTGCTGAATGCTCCTCCTTTTAGATAGCTCTGTGCCTTGCTGGCGTAGCTGGGGCAGCACGGCCTGACCACACCAGCAGAGAGCGGAGTGCCGCTCGTATTGGGCTATTCTCAATGGACTCACTGGAGTCTTAGTACCTGTTGGTTGGTTCAGGTAGAGCTAGCGAAGATGAGAGGATTCTTGCGACTCAATATTCATCCACACTACCATTCTTGAGTTGCAACAAAACCTCATTAAGAATCAGTCCTGGTACACAGTAAAACCATATTAATTTGGAGGGAGGCGTTGACGAGGATGCAGGAGGGTAGTCTGTGTGCTGAAAACCTGTTGTCTGAAGGACTTAATCATGAGATTTGATGCTGTTGTAGTACTTTTTGATTGAAAAAATCATAAAATTTACTCACAGCCAATGCTACTATTCACAAATATGAAGATACAGTTGTACCTAAGATGGATGTACTGAATTTTGTGTAAAAATAAAAAACAAACCTCCAGAATGCACCATCTTTACATCTTGTCTTTTAAGGTTTTTTTTAAGACCTTTTTCTAATATTCCACAATGTTTTGGGTTCTTTGTATTCTGTAACAGATGCAGCCAATTCAATGATTTTTAGCTGGGCTATTTTTGGCAACTCTATCATTATAAACAGCTTAGGTGATTTAAAGTGTGCTTGACAAAAAGAAAAAGAAGAAAAAATCCTCTGTGAGCTGAGAATCTTTTCGCTAGTTTATTGCCTAACCCGTTTTCAACATGCCAATATTAAACCCTCAAAACAGAGCTTTTACTTGGCACACTTCTTGTGCTCTGGGTAAAATGAAGTTGAATTGTTACGATTTCATTATATGAAAACATGTTCATAAAGATGTTTTTAATCCCTAACAATGCTTCATGAAAGGCTAACTGTGTAAGGATTTTATAATCCTAAAATCCACTAACTAGAACAAAGATAATACTAATCTCTCTTGGTGAGATGTAAGCTAGGCTGTTTCACATAGTAATGTTGCTGCCGTTTTTAAATAACGCATCATCATGTAGGAATCTCAGCTTCTTAGAGTTTTTAATTCAGTAATTTTGAGTTAGGCCAGGAATTTCATATAATCCATGCAAAAATTTGCAGTATAAAACTTTAACCAAAGGGTCTGCATGTGCTTTATGGATAAAGTAAATACAAAATTTTCAGGTGTCTTCTGCGTGTGCGTTAAGCATGTGTTGCTCCCAGAAGTATCGAGGTCACAGAGTGGCCAAGATTGGAAGGGATGTCTGCAAATGGTCTAGTCAACTGCCTACCATTGATGTCACTGTTCATACATGCTCTGAGATAGCCTGAAAGATGAGGAGAAAATGTGGTGACCTGTGTTAGAATAGGGCTACTGGGTGTCTAGTAATACAGACTCACACTTGTCACTAGGTCTCTTGAACAGCTAGCTTAAGAAAATAATCTTGAAGCTAATAATAATAGGCTTGTCTGAACAGATTAACGTCAGGTGTATTTTATGGAGCATGGCAGTTCAGGTGAGTGTTTCCAAAGCAGGCTCTTCCAGTAAGAGACCTGTTCTAAAAATGTCATATCCTCAAACTGAAAGATTTATACCCTGTGACTTAAGAAAAGGAGTATTTGAACAGGATTTCACTCTTTTGACTTAGAGTGAAGGAAGTAAAAAGTAACTTCTCTTTGCGTTAATCTGCTCAATTAAAAATAAATAGGAACTCAGTGTTTCTCAGAAGTGCGTTTCAGATGTGTTAGTCAAGAGATGCAGATAGTACTGTTCAATTGAATAAACACTATTCCCAATATGGTCATTATGCTGAAGATTTTACAATTGAAATACATGAACCGAACCATGGAGAAAAACTGTTATAGCTGGAAACTGAGACCAAGAGAGGTAAAAGGACTTGATAAAGACTACCCAGAAATGATTTGATAGACTCGAATGATAGAGTTGGGTACCAATAAAGATCATCTATTTAAAGCTAGACAATAGACACACATACTTTGTTTATGCCATTGTTGATTTACATCACAGTCAGCATTTCCAGATAAATATTTTGGACCAAGTTTAAATTTAGCCTGAGTCACTAGATGAACACTGCTTAGACTGTCTGAACATAAGCTCTCATAGGTGTATCGAGAGTTGAGATTTTTATGATAGCAATTATTTTGCTGTGTCTCTCTTTTTTTTTTCTAATTAGTTAACTTTATTGTTTCTAATTAAAACATCTTAAAATGTAGATGTTCAGTTAGGTCTAATGTCTTTCTAAGTCAAAATTTTAGTATGTAATTACTGGGGAGCGGGGAGGGGGGAAGGGTCACTAATAAACAATAAATTTTTATGAACTTAAAGTTATGAGTCTTCTACCAAGAAACCAGACCGTGGCCCTGCAAGTATTTTTAAAATGTTCAAATAACTGCCTTGGACTCCGAATCACACTGTAACTTCATACTGCACATCTGTCAATGTGTCCTTGAATGCTATGAAAAGTAGCCAATGTATTAAATGTTCTGAGCCTATGTGATTGGCTATGTGATTCCAACATTTGGAAATATTGCTTTTACAACCTGTGTTGCGTTGAACGCCAGCACATGGTGTGTATGATTGCTGATATTTCTAGAACTGTTTATATAAAATGAAGGGAAAATCATAAATTTGATTTTGGGAAAACTAAAGTGGAAAAATAATTAGTCAGAAACAGCTTGCTATAAGCTAATTGCTAGTCTCTTTACTGATTTCTGATGGTTAATTTTCTTATGTTGTTTTGCTTTGGGAATCTAGAAACCTAATGTGCCAGAACATTTACAATGTGTTTTCTCTTTGATTCCCGCTTCTTAGTTTCATCACATAAATGTAGATAATCTTCTTCTTGAAAACCAATTGTTCAAATCAGAGGTGATTTTTCTGTTGTAATAATTTAAACCTTGATTCTGGAGACACTAATGCTTGATGTCAGACCCTGATTATGTTATTGGTGAGTTGCCTCTTGGTGGAAGCTGGTAGCCTCTCTGCATATAGTGTTGTCATCAAAGCTTATTTTATGCAATAGATCTGCATTTGTTCTCTATTAAAATAACCTCGTCATGTTTGCAAACGAATTATCTGGCCTTTAAAGATTTATCTGGAGTGGCATTTTCGAAGGGGGGAAGGCGTATGTACGTATTTTAAGTCAAATTGTTCTGTCTGGTTTTGCCCCCTCCTTTATGTTTTTTCCCAAAACAAATATTCAGTACTGCCATGTCACCTTTTCATTCCTTGAAGAGGCACATTTTTTAATTTCTTCACTGTTTTAAGCTCTGATAAGAGAGCTTACTGAGAGTTTGCAGCAAATAATGGAGGCAAAATAATTATCACTAAGATACACACGATGTTATTTTGGAGGACCTCAATCTACATCTGTAAATATCTGTTTGTTTTTATTACTTTTATTTTTACTATTTACAGATTTGTTACCTCTAACTAAAAATGCCCTGTGTGACATGATCTCCTGTTGCCTCTATTCCTCCCCTTGCTACTGCACGGTGTTCAATACCACAGCAAGCTCCTGCTCATAGGATGACACCGGAGTCGCTCAAATTAGCGGCGTCTCCTCCTACTGCTGAGATTGCCCTGCTTTTGCCAATGCTACTTTTTTCACTCATAGCTTACCTCATGAAGAGAATTAAAGAATGAGTTGAGATCTTTAGAGAAAAGAAACAGCTATTTTAACTTAAGTTTTTCCTAATTTTTGTAAAAGAACCCATCACCTGTGCTACCTGCTTAGCAGTTTTAAAATTAAAATTGCCATTATGAAGTGCCTCAAAAGCTGTTCCTCTTGAAATTTTTAATTATATACTGATATAATTATATGCACTGGGGGGTACTAATACGCTATTTTTATGGGAATCAATAACTTAATATAGGTGAGAAGTAAATTGGTTCTGCCCCAAACAGCATTTTGCTGAGAAAGCATGAATAGGAAAATGGGTTCTGAAAGCACTCTTTGCACTGAGTGGTCGGTCATCTTCTATTGCTTGAAACAATTTTGTTGCCTTTATTCTGAAAACAAATGGAATTTTCTGCCTGAAAATTCATGTTTGGAGGGCTAAAAGCCAGAGGAATAGTCCCACCTGCTCTGCTTATTCAGAATCATAACTATTCACCATGAATCTAATTTAAAAGTTTTCCATTTACATGATGCTTTTAAATTAATACGTATGGATTTTTTTCTATAGTAATTTTTAATAATTAAAGGGGTTTTAGCGCTTAATTATGTTGTTTATAATTGTTTATCATCTTACTGGAAGGAGTGGTTGCTTAACTTACTGTTTCATGTGATTAGCACCAAAAATTCATGACAAGTTAATTGCAAACTCATTAGCATTGCTACTTGTATCTATTTTGTAAAAGTTAAATTGCTACAGCTAGGCAGTAGATGTATTCAATTTTCTCTAGTACAGTACTAATGGCAACTTGACAAACAAATCTGAATACCTAATGAGAGAGAGTTTCTTTACCTGAATGAAAAACTTATGAACAGAAGCACAAAACATGTCAAGCTTGGTTTTCCATTTCCATGTAGTAAAGAAATAAAACTGACTGTATCTAAGTTTTTAATTTAAATTAGGTTTGTTCATATTAAGTATTGGACAACTAAAGTTGTATAAGTACAGCTAAAAAAATGTAAATAACGTCTTTAATTTTGTTTTTCAATACTTTTTTTTTTTCCCTCCTGATGGGTCAATCTTTATAGAATGACTTCTCTTGTAAATAGAGGAAAATTTGTAATATAAATAGAGGAAAGTTATCATTTACTTGTCCTTAGGCTTTATGGCATTTAATGATATTAATACGGTTGTCACCTTGTCCTTTCAGTCAACACACTGCAAAGCAGAGATTATTAGTTCAGCATGTTATTTACATATGCCAATACGTACAAGCAGGCATGTTCATATCCACGCGGAACTTCTAGTTCTTCTTCTAGTTAAAGAACATGCACAGACACACCTGTTCTTCCACATAAACGAATTTTTTTTAGGCACGTTTGGAGTCTACATGTCTATGTTCTAGTTGGGTAATACCTTGTGTATTTTGATAGTGTTTAAAAATTGGGATTTTTTTTTTTTTTCCTTTATTAACTTAAACTTGTGAAGTAAATGTGAAATCAAGCTGTAACTTAAGAATGTTGCTCATGCCCTGATGGCTTCTGAAGATAACCGTAGATGCTGAGGCTTTTAATTCTGAAATAAAGCCCTCTGACATTAAACAGAAAGGTCAAATCAGTCATTAGTGAAATGAACGCTCCATCTATAAATAGTACCGTTTTTTATAACACTCAAAAGTGAAGGAAAATAACAAGGATAATCAGAAATGAACTTGGAACAGGTTCTATATAGTTAGGTTTTATTGCAATTCCCCAGTAGTCCTAATAAGAAAAAGCGATGTTTGTAAGTAGGGTTTGTAATACCATCTGCCTTATTTACTAAGATTGTCTGTAGTTTTCCAGTGGGGCTGAAGTCTTCTAAGCTCTTTACCTACCTCCATGATGAACTTTTTCTAACCTTCAGTTATATTTGCTTAGCCACTTTCACAAGCTGACGTCGGGGTGGAGCTGGTTTGGTGTTCGATAACTCAGGGCAACCTTTTTCTTGGTGACCTAGCAATTGTTTTTGAAACAGCCTTCCTGAAAGATAGCAAGGTCCCTCTGCTCTTGCTGTTCTTGTTAAAAGACCCATCCAAATTTAGCCAGTTTGAAACAGGTTTTACAAATATTACCTGCGGATTTGTTGTTGTTATTGATGTTTTCCTTAGTGGCTAATACTGTCTTTCTAAAACAGCCATGAGTAGCAAACAAACCACAGACAGGGATTATCGATGCCTTCCCTCGCTGCTCTGAACTGTTGCTGGTGTTTGGATGCTTAACTGAGAGCAGGGGGCAGAAGGCAGCAATGGGGCACAGGAAGTGGGAACAGAAGTTGGTAGGTGGGGAAGAAATCTAGGCTGAAGGTAGGGAATTTAGATGGGGATGATAAGCAAACACGGGATGAATTTCTGCAAGAAGAGGATGTTAATAGATGGACTTGAAGTTATTAGAGGAGGGCTGACCTAGTGGAATAAGTGAAGCGTAGTTGCATAAGACTGGGTTAAGAAGAGTCTAGGATTGTCTATGTGAAAAATAGTGCGGGATAAGGATCAGAGATGGACCTGCTGTTGAGTGTAGAGCAGTTTGGCTGGAAACTGCCTGTATGATTATTTCTGTATCTGCAGCAAAAATTGTAAGAGATATGGTGTAAGAAGCTAGGGATTGCAGGAAGAGTAGAAATGCTTTCATGTTCAAGGTGTTTGAATGCTGTCCTGCATTTTAATTCATCTTTTCTATGGAGTTCCTTTGTTGTGACCAATAACCTGTTGCCATTACATGTTGGGCTCGCAGTAGGTGATAATCTATCGGGCATATTTATTGTAAGTGTCTGGTTTCTGAGCTCCCGTGGCAAGAATGCCATGCTCTTGGTGCCTGAGATAAACATTAGTAGTTTTATAATGCTCCGTATTACACAAAAGTGATCAGAAATGGATCTAGCTCAAGATACAGGTGTGCTGTGTTCAAATTATTATTTCCGTGTTTGTAGATACATCTTGATACAAGATTGACCTAAAGGCGCTAAACTCAGTGCAGTCTAACTGTCCAAGTTTTACATAGCTTTCTGGGGAGATTTTTCATTTTTCAATGGGCCATACGTTGATACAGCATCAAAATTAGCTGATCCCATCAAATAAAGATGGATGGAACTGCTGTGGTTCTTCTGTAATGAGCTTTAGGTTACTGGAGCTTGCAATACAGTACTCGAATATGTTCTCTTTTTCAAGCAAAAACATAAATTCTAATAATCTCCATTTCCTTGTTTTGTAAGAATGAATGCTGAATTCAGTGCTTTTCATCATATGTATTTGCTGTTGATAAGATGTAGTAGAGCCTGGATAGCAGCATTTTATTGCTAAGCCAATTAACTCAAAGAAATAGCCAAATCACCAACTTACCCATATCCAAATACCAACTCACTTTTTAGGGAAAGTAAAGTTGTGAGCAAAATGCTAATACAATGTAGTTTTGTGTCACAGCACATGTCAGATATCTTCTGTATTAAGTGTTTATTATATATTTAGGTGCTTTTTCAATCTTGTGGATCTAAAATGCTGGGTAACCTCTTTGATTGTTTAACCTATTCCCAGGCTGTTGAACTCTGTTTATGAGTTTTCCTATTGCTTATGTTGTTTTTTATGTTAATCACTGCCTGTTAAATCAAAAATAGGAAAACATTTAAATGTGAACACACTTCACTTTGCATTTGTTTAAGAGAAACATTTTATGTCAGACAGTATGGCTTTTTTTTATTTGTAGCCCTTCGCTTAGGCTGTTAAGTGTTTCATTTCAGGAAAGCTGCCTGAATCTAACATGAAGGTCTTCCCCATCCCAACTATCAAGAATTTCATTTATCTTTACTACATCATGTCACAAATTAAAAACATAAGAAATGGCTTAGTCTAGTAGTCCATCCAGCTAACCCAATATTCCTTCTCTAGCAATGGCGGTAGGAAAGTGGCCAGACTGATTTTTACTTTGTTCCATTGCCTATTTCCATTGTATATCTCCAGAATCTAGAATTGACCTAGGGTTGTTAAAGGTACATCCTTGCCCATTGTTTTTAGTATCCCCTTTATGTACCTATTGTCTAGTAAAAGTATCTAGAGTATCACCTTCATATTCTGTAAATAATTAAGATTGTTGAGCTACAGATTATTTGATTTTTATAACCTCAGGTTGTAAATATCTCACGTTGTGCTGCTGTGAGGTTCATCAGCATTTGAACAGAGCATTATGATCTAGCCCCCAATACTTGATCTGTGCTTTTTAAACTTAGAGATTTGTGTGCAAATGATTTTGTTTCCTACAGCTGAAATTGCAACCAGAGCTGCCTTCCAAAGCAATGTGACTTTTCCTGAGCATATGTAATATGATAGGCATTCCTTCTAGGAAAGAGGAGTTTTCTTGATAGAGCCAGAAGTAAAACAAAAATGTTTTAGTTTTCAAGACAATTAGTGTAATAAAATGCAAAAAGAAATTAGTTGTGTATATTTTCATTATTGTAATCCAAGTACTGAGCATACTGATCTTAATGCATTTGTTGATTCTATCTCTTCCTCTGCAGCCCTTATATATTAAAGAATTTAGTAATAATAGACACAGAAAGACATAGCAATAGTGGTGAGAGATGTCTTCCATGGACAGCGTTACTTTGGGAAGGAGATGCTTGCAGGGAGTTTTTGCTATGGCTGTATAGAAAAGGATATTTATAAATTGCACAGATTCTTAATTGTTTCCTCTCTCGTGTGCTTTTGGCTCTTAGGGACAAAATCTTAGATAATAAAACCAGATAGAATCATTGAATAAGTTCGATTGGAAGTAACCTTTGGATATCATCTGGTCTAAGACATTGTACCAGGCAGGGCTTAGTTTTTCTTATAGGTTTCTTTCCTACAAACTTGGAGAAAACGGTTGTAATTCTGAGCTATACAAATTTGTAAATAGTTCTTTGGATTGTCTAAATTACATTGCATTTTTACCCTGCTGCTGCAAAGAAATGTTTTTGTTTTGCTTGCTTTGAAATCTTTGACATTCTTGATCAAAATGGAAAATTACTTGTAAATGTTAAGCATTCAATTTTATTTCAGTGCAAGAGGGTTTAATCACAAAAACATGCGTGAGCGTTTGAGACATGTAGCTTCTAAGAAGGCTTAAGGATAAAAAGGAGGACAATTGGCAATAACATACCAGCTGACTTGGTTCAGCGGGCTCTAGAGCTAGAGGTGGTGGTGCTGTACCTGTATTAAGTTGTCCTATGGGAAATCAGCTTGTTGCTTTTAACTTGGGAGCAGCATGGCACTAGCTCCTCTGTACTATTTCTGGAAGATTATCTGCTATCTTTGCCTGCCTTTGCATTTTACCAGTGCAGTGTAATATTACAGTAGCCTTGGAGCTGCTTTGCTGTGTTGGTTCCATTTGTTGTATATAATGTTATATGCCTCAAGTTAGGAAAAAAGGCGAGACAGAGGAGTATGCAAAGAGGAACAAAGGGCAAAAGTAATTTCCTAACTTTCAAGAGAAGTTGTTTTGGGGTGGGAGGGAGTTCAGCGCAAAACGGGTGCGTTGCTGTAGAGGGTACTGTAGAGGTCCACATTCAGCACTGATCTCTTGCAAACCAAAGAAGTGTATGGTAGATTGACTCCTCTGAAAACATAGCTCTCTTTTCCTACTCTCAAAATGTGGAACAAGTTTTCCCCTTAAAATACTCGGTTTGTACAAGTGGCTGAACAAAGACTTTAAATCTGCACATCCACATTTTTAACATAGTAAACATTTTAGATATTATAAATTATAATCTTTCTATTAGCTCTTTGTAGTTTGACTTGCATTTAGTAGCCTGATCTATTCCTCCTACATTGCAGATAGCTAAATGTATTCTTTGATTTGATTAAGCTGTGTGACATCCCACCCACCATGGTTCTCTCATCCCTTTTTATTCTCACAGAGTTTAATGTTTATTTTAAAGCTACTTTTGATTCTGGTCCTAACATCTGGGATTTTATATGCCTGTTGTTCCTTGTCTTCCTATATTATTTCAATTCCCTGTACAGTCATATTTCTGAATATTTCTATATACTTACTATGAAATCAGATCAAATGAGGAGGGAAAAACAACTAATATAATACACTTCAAACTAAGAATGGAAAAAAAATGGTTTTTTTCAATGCATAAAAAAATCCATTGCAAATCTCTCTCTCTTTGTTACATGCTTTAACAAAATTGGTGTTTCTGTGTAATACCCAGTAAGCATATGTACTCAGTTACACGTAATTCACTAATACTTTGCGGTTTACTTTGTTGTCGTTGTTGCCCAGTCACGTTGAGTGCCTGACTTTTCTGTGGCCTGTTGTAATTCTGTCTGGGATGAACAATATGGAATGTCTTTTGAGTCAAACATGGCCATTATACTCTCTGAGGAGCTGTAATTGATAGATTTACTCTGTAAAGTTCAAATGAAAACAAGATATATTACTACTTATAGATACTTCAATTCATAGTAATGCTTATATGACTTCCCATTAAGATGTTAAGGACAATCATTTCTCTCTATTCAAAAAGCTCTATTGTAAGAATACTAGAGGTGGTACTGCATTTTCCCATTGAAGGAAAGATAATTTTTTTTTTTTTTAACTGAGAAGCTGACATAGCATGCTGCATTAGTGTAGGGCTTAAAATTAAGAATAACTGTTAAATGAAATTCCATCGCATGTTAAATTAGCCAAGAAATGGTGCTGGTTTATTTTTGCTGGTTTTATTTTTAATAACTTCGTTTTAACCTTAAATGATTTAGAGCTAAGGGCTTTGTAACACCACCAGCATAGTTCATATCTGCCTTTTGTATTTGTTTTTTCCACTCTAGAAGCATAACTGTGTTGCATAAAAACTTTGTGCATTTATTTAACGTAGTAATAACAAACTGTTCAGAGCTGAATTTCTAGCATGGGGTGAATTGTCTTGTGTTGGCAGCTATGCCATTTTGTCTAATTCTGGGATAGAGTCACAAAACCTGTGTAAACATAGCATTACCAGTGGGACTGATGAGTTCCTGCTCCCTAAGATCTCCCCTTGCATAGAGGACTGGGCAGGGGATTGATTTAGCAATGGAAGGTGAAGCGTCAGCTCTGCAAGGCCTGAAACAGTCAGAGATGTGGGGGGAAAACAGTTCGGGTGCCAACCAAAATGTCTGCAGAAGGTTAGGCAACCTGTCCTATTTGCTAATCAAATGCTACTCATTTGCGCTGTATTTAAATGTAACACTTAGAGATTATTGTGGCATTATCTGTATGTGACATAGACCATAACTAGTTTAACTAGTTACAAATTGCAGGAGTAATTACAGCATGGATATACTACAAGCCTATTTGAAATACTTATTTGAACCTCAAAGACTCTTTCCAAAGATGTAGTGGCATTTTGGCCTGTAGGAAGGAGAGTTAAGACTTCTGTTGTTCCGTGTTTCTCTTTTCTTCCCTGTGAATGTATTAGATTTTTAAATATTTTTTACTGGTTTATATCTGATAGTAATCAACAATATTGCACAAACTTCCTTCTACATGCAAAGTTAAAATTTGAAAGTTTATCTGTTTTCTAAGTTCCATCTATATCTTCAGATTATTTCCATTACTTCCGTCTCTTGCCTTCAAGAAATACTTAAGCATCAGTATAATTCATTCCAATGAAGCACACTATCATCCTTTTCCTGTGTGTGCTCTAAAGCAAATAGCTATTTCAGGTATTCAGGAGAATAAAATCATATGGTACAACTTTCAAGCTGGGGGGGGGGCGTGGAATATGTAAGCAAAATGTTTGTTGGGTTTTTTGTGTGTATGTGTGGAGCTTTTTGTTGTTTGGGGGGCGGGTGGGTTGGTTGGTGTTGGGGTTTATGGTTTGTTGAGTTTGTGGGTTTGTTGTTGTTGTTTTCCCTGGAAGAGAATACCCCTTATTGTGCCATTTGAAATCCCCTGTACAGCAGTCCACCTGCTTACTCAGTAAACCACCTCAGGGTAAAGCGTTAATATTTTTTTTTTATTTGAAAATCACTTTTTTTCTGCTTACAAAGTAACCATTGTGTTCTAACTCAAATAGTGCCATTTAAAATAGCAGGGGAGAAAGAGGACAATGAAAAAAAAATGAAGTGCTTAAATCTAAAAGAGTAGTTTTGTTAAAATATGGGCTTCTTAACATTGGACTTCATCATTATTATTTTTTTTCCTTAAACAACCCTCCCCTTTTTTTTAACCTCCTTTACAAAGCTTTTTCTTCCCATTTTTCTAATTTGGCAAATTTGGCTTTCCTAAATAGCAATGAACAAGCTCCTCTTTAAGTAGGCATTGATAAATTCTCTGAAGCGCTCTTGTGCTGGTTTGATGTTTAAGAGGTTTTTAGTGTAAAGGAAGCCTAAAATATTTTTCCATCCCCTTTTCTCCTCCTGTCAACAGTATATCTGTTGCTTAATTTAACATATCCCAAATAAAAGGATGGTTGGTAGGTTTTTATTTTTAATTTTGATTTACTAAAAATATAACTGTGTATACTTCTTTCTAGCTTCGAGGTCTGTCTCTAGCTTTACTATTAAGAAACTTTCTTCAGGATGCATATATAGCATCCAGCATTTATTAGCTCATGTGAGGCTAACTTAATTTCTGTAGACATATACAAATGTAGAAGTTGAGTGCAGAAGGTATATTTATTTATACAGAAGAGTACGAGGGATGAAAATAGTTTGGGGGGGGGTTTTGCTTTTTAATCTTTCTTGCTTCATATTTATACGTTTAAACATCACTGGAATATAATATATGTATAACTTATAAAATATAGGTAACAGATTTTTAAATAAGGTATATAATATCTGTGTTGAGTGATCAAATATCTTTGTGCATATTCTACTGTTAAATATTTTATTTCTCTTTGCAGATTTGTTCCTTACTACATCACCAGATTCACAGAACATTCAGTTTGAGACATGGGTAAATAAGGTAAGAGAGAAAACCCAAATAACCATTCTGTTACAACCAGACAAGTTTAAAAAAAAAAAAAAAAAAAAAGTAATCTGATAGTCCTTGTTTCCGGAATGAGTGGAAGCGATGTTAAGGGGCACTAACTGCAGTATTGCATTCAGACTGCAGGCTATCACTGGAGGAGATCTCTTCCTCAGCATAAGTTCCTCTGCAAATTTTTTAACGTGGCTACTGAGTAAATGAATCAGCCGGCCTTTCATACACCTTAGCAGGACTCCTTTGTCATCAGCTGCTCTAGGAGGTTACTGACGCCGGGTTTGGTGATTTATGAAGAAAAGGCTGATCAGATTTCTTTTTTTATCCTGGCTGTCTCAAAGATTTGATTTCTTTAAGTAAGCTTTCTTAGAACTTCAGTTCTTGGGTAAGATTTTGTGGAACAGAGGTTCAAAATCTCCCTTGTGACCATTATAGTATGTACCCAAGTTACAGTTAAGAAAATCCTGAGTCCTGTGTTAACCAAATGTCACAAATGCATTTCAAGGTTGGGGAGAAATAGGTCAGTGGATTGATTTTATGTATTTATTTGTTTATTGAGATTTTGCTTTTGTATTACTTAACCTGAGCAGAGTCAGAGAAGAATCTCATTGTTAATAACAATTAATGAAATTAATTGATTTGAAACTAAGTGTATCCTTGATACTAAATCTGTTATCCAAAGGGACTATAGTTAAGAATCTTAGCATGTGTATGTTAAAAGTTTACTTTCCTGTTATAATACAAAGTGCTTAATGTGCTTCTTATTAGCTAAGTAATGAATTTTTGAGGCTTTATTTACCTGAAAAATTATCCATCGTGTCATAGTGAGTCACTGTAGAACGGGGATTATAGTCTTGTCTGTGACAATGTGGCCATCTTCAACCAGCTGCTGAACTGAAAATTTAAAAAATAAAATAAAATTAATAGCTGCCAGATATTCTTCAAATACTATTTTTTAGGTAAAAGTAATGAAATCTCTAAATCTGTACTAGACACTTTTTTTCCAAGCAGCGGGTCATGAATTCTATATTTCTAGCTTTTAAATAGACTTAAAACTTAACAGTTTTTGAATTTAATTCTTGAGGGATTGAGTGTAAGGATTACAAAAGGCATTTGACCTGTCTCCTGTAGGCGTGGGGTTTTTAGAATTTTCTTACAGATTTTTGATTTTCCAAACTCATGTATTCTGAATATTATCCGATGTTGTATAGTTTGTACGTATAGACTTGCTTATCTTTAGAAAGAAAGAATTCTATTCCTTGGACTCAATCAACCCAGTAAAATATGTCACACACATAAAATAGATGTACATATATTTTATATTCATCTTAAAATACATTAATTCATCCATTAAAGCTGTTAAATTGCTCTACAAACCTAGGCAAAGTAATTCACTGATGAATCCTAAAATGCTTTTAAAATATTTGCCTATATGATAATGTTTTTCTGGCCAACTGAGCACAGAGCCTTGTCGTCTTTTCTGGATGGAGGTGATTTGCATCATTTAGTTGTTGGGGTTTTTTTCCTCATCTGAGTCATAAATTATATGTCAAGGTAAAGATATACAGTCAAACATCCATGTACTGTCTCCAGAGCTGCACCTTCAACAGCACTGAAGTCTACAAACTGAATATAACATGAGTAAGCAATGTGGGTAATTAGAGATAATCCAAAAAAAGGGTATCATTTTTCTCTATGGCTTTATGTATACGTGTGTGCCTAGCACTTTGAGCTGATTGCAATGACTTGAAAAGTGGGCCTTAGATCATCTCACTTGGTTAAAAAAACCTTCACTTTTTAAATGGTTTTGTTCCAGTTGTGTTCCAGGTGTATGATAAACAAGGATCCAGCACTCTTCTTTTGTCTTTCTGATGAAACACTGGAATATTGTTTTCTGCAGGCCTATGTTTTAAAAATAGGCGATTAAAACAAGACCTAAACCAGACTTAATGTAAAATCAAGTTATTTCCTAATTAGACGGGAAATCAGAAGCTATTTTTAACAGGTGTGCAGGTGTGTTTTTATATATTACATATATCTATAAAATCACATGTCAATATGCAAAAATGCACATTAGTATTCATAATCACTTAATTATGATTTAGATTATGCTGCTGAAATAACCCAATCTCATCCTCATAGAACAGCAAAATATATGGACAATTGTATCTGAGTATCACTATTACTGGATTTCCATAAGATTCCATGAAGGATTAGAAATGCAAAAACTCAGTCCTAATTTTCAGAGTGCCTTTTTTCCCATAGCTGAGATGTCTCTTTATTATCTACTAAAGCGCTTTTTTATTGGTGTATATTTTCTCTGGATCAAAAGTCAAATTTTATCACTGTTGCAGTTCATTTTTTCCATCATCTTTGTCCTGTTTGATAGGATGGGAACTTCTCTAAAGTTGGAAAAAGTAAGAAAATGCCGAATGGTGTGAAAGTTGTTGGACAGTCCGTGTTTGCAGATTTTGGTGAGTTTTATTCTTCTGAAGTATCCTGAGTGTTTCTTTCTTTTTCATGTTTTGGTTAGCTACTCTAAATCAAAAAACAAATAAAGATGTTTAGCTCTAAAAGTTTGGGGTGGAGTTTTTATACTTTTTTTTTTCTTTAAGGCATTATATCTATTTGAGTGTAAATCTTGAAATATCTGGGGATAATTATAATTAAATTAAACTAAATTCAACTTTGGCTATCCCAGTACATTCTCATCACATAGATCTACTTTTGACTGGACGCTTAAGGACATGTAAGCACGTGTACTGTTGTGTTGAGCCATGGTACAACGCCAGACCTGCTTTTATCGGTCATGTATTTTGTTTGTCATGATTTTGGATTTTTCCATAATCTCGTTCAGAAGATACTATTTGAGTAAACGTTCATAAATTCTTCACCTGTACAAACTAATAAAGGCACAATGTAAATGAATTAAAATGACTTGTGTAAAGATTGATGAAACATGGTAAAATCTTAATGGTTGTAATTGAAAATTCTGAAAGGCTTTTGGACAGAAGAAAAACTTAATTTATATGTAAATCTATTTTTGCAAGGGTTAGTGAAAGCCTATATTTTTCTATTAGAATGTACTTTTTCAGTCAATTGTGTCTTATCAATATGCATGTCATGTTACAAACAGGAAATGTTGGTTTGTAGTCCAAAAAATACCTTTTTTCTGTGCAGTAAAATAAGAATTTTGCAACCCAAGGGAGAGTGCTACAGGCCTCATTCTGCTGACACTACTGAATGTAAATAACTTCTTAAAGAACTGATTTACTATATTTATACAACACACTTGTTAATTGTGAGACTGAGCTGGTCTTAAAACATTGCCAAATTGTAGCCTTGCTGCATTAAAATCCGTTTTAAAGAAAATGACAATTTTTTTAAATTAAAAGTTGAGCTGCATATTAGACCCAGAGTCCAACTCTCTTGTACTTTGCTGCCACTTAAAAGTATTCTTAAGAGTTGTAGCAAAGCTGTTTACTGATGCGTAACTAGAAGACACCTCTACTGGATAGTTAATTATCCTTCCATCCTTATCTAGCAACTATAGATGGGTTTACAGATCTATAGTAAATGAAATAAGGTAGAAGCTGAACAATGCTCTAGGTTCTTCTGTGAAATGTTTTCTAAAAAACACGTTTAGAAACACGTTTTCTAAAATCTTTGTAAGTAAAAACTTTTACTGTTTATCTACAAATATAAACACTTGTATATATAGTATCTGAAGGAAAAAATAGAATACTAAGTTTTTTGAAGTTTAAAAAAAAAAAAGTTATATGTGTCTGGGTTTTTGTAACTATTTTCTAAGCTGATGTTCTGAATAATGTGCCTTAATAAGTACTAAGTAGAAATCAGATTTATTTTTTTTTAACGATGGCAATGTGCAAAGCAATATTGATGTGGGATTATTTTGTCTGTATGTTAGGTAGCTAATGAGCCCAAATGATATATCATAATTCTAGAAAATCATCATAATTAATGGGATTTTAATAACCCTGGGATGTCTTTCAGAGCATAGTGGAACTGTTAAAATGTTTAAGTTAAAGTTTTGAAAACGTGAACGAATGGAATGTGCAGTGAGGTAGCAGTGCAATGCACTGTGGGTTTGGTACAACCAAGGCTATGAAAGACAATGGCCGGGATGAGCTACTGCAGCCGCAGGGGGCTCCCGTTGGGAAGTTCCGTCACCAGTTGTTTGATATTCTCTCTGCTAATTATCACCAACTTCATAGGCTATGCACTGGTGGAGCAATCTTTCTAGTAGGAATTAATATAACGGCAGAAAATGTGTGGGGGGACTTATGAAATGGATACAAAGAAATGTGGCGGGACAGCATATATGACAAAGCAGATAGAGAGGCACGGAATCATCAGTGTCATCTATGGGAGGAGAGGCTAGCTTTTCAGAAGCTGACTTTTTGGAACCGGTTATTCTGAAAGATCTCAGCCATGTAATCTCTAAGAGAGAACACCCACAGAAATCTTGCGGTCTGAGGATCTTGCTTCCTCTTCCTGAACAGCTGCATACACACTGTCATCTTTATCTTCAGTCCAGATCACTCAAGTTCATCCAGGGTGAAGGATGGGAAATGGCATAATGGTCTTTCTGCCTGTTAATTTCCTAAGCGAGCGAAAGGAGTGCTATAAATGTATGAGTGCATTTTGATAGAGGAACAAAGTTTATTCTGACAACTATGGAAATACTTATAACTATGATTTCAAGATTACTATTTGAGTATTACTACAACTTTAATCTTTTTCTGTTGTAACAGTGGGTAGGAAATTGAGTAGTGGATCAATTTTTTTTTCTTCATATTCCCAGAATTAATTTAAAATAATCAAGACAACAAATAGTTATTTTCTCATTGAACAAAGCTTTAGAGAATATTGAAGTGAATACGGTACTAAACCAATGTGTATGACTAAGAAGGGACATAATTCTAAATTCCATGTTCTTTATAAAACGCGGTCTGAAGGACGCTGAATAATACCAGACCACCATCAAATTCCTACCTAGAGCTAAATAGTTCTGTGTAAGTGTGGCCATACAGAAACTGGTAGGAGGAAAAAAAAAACTTTTATTGAGAAGGAGGATCTTTGAGTTCTGCTTGTATTCATTTTCATTACAGTATTTTTTTTTGTTCTGCACCAGTCTAACAATAGAGGGAAAATCTCACATTAGTAGAATAACACTGTATCAGAGTAACTACATTTGCTCACTGTGCTACATCAGTGTATGTTTAGATACCTTCAAAAGGTAGGCATTTATTGTACAGA
This sequence comes from Chroicocephalus ridibundus, assembly GCF_963924245.1. Classification (NCBI taxonomy): domain Eukaryota; kingdom Metazoa; phylum Chordata; class Aves; order Charadriiformes; family Laridae; genus Chroicocephalus; species Chroicocephalus ridibundus. The sequence goes on from NC_086287.1 coordinate 80,964,971, forward strand.
TTCTGCTTGTACTAAGCTGAAGTTAAAGAACATGCCTTACTAGAAACAGTTTGTCAGACTTGAGCATCTCCTTTTTTTCAGTTTTCCCTGTTTCAAAAATGATGAAATAATGATTGTCGTAAGTCAAAGGAAGTTAAGGTATGATGGTTTGCAGTTTGAAATAGTAATTTGGCTATCAGTAGTGGGACCTGAAAGAAGTTTCATTGCACAACAAATCAAAATAGTACAATGAAAATGTAAAATTAGATCCATTAGAAGTTTGCAGCTTTTGTCAAACTGCGTGATGCACTAAGCAGAACGTACCATAGAACATACCAGAGCTCACTCTGCTCTCTGCGTGCTGCATCTTTACTGTTGGCACAGGCATACAGCTGCTGTGACTAGAGATACAGCTGCTGTGACTAGACACACGTTCAATGTACAGTCGCAAGCCTGTTCCATTCTTAGTTCTGTGTTGCCTGCCTCTCTTCTATTGCCTTTTTTGACGTTTTCTGTACCTCATAGCTGATACACCAGCCTTGCCATTCACTAAAGGTCTCAAAGGATTCCATATTTCTCTGTCTTTCACTCGCTTAACTTTGTGCACATTAGTGACTCTGGCATGATGTCAGGGCCAGACGTGAGCTTGGGAGTGTGTCACTTGTGCTGCCACCTGCTTGTTTACTTCCACCTTTCTATTTGTACACTCTTGCACTTCTGCTGTCCAAGATTCTGATTCACCTACGTCTTAGCAAAACATGTTTTGTTTCAAAAGGTGACTTTGTTTAACATTATTTCCTGTTTCCAAAAGTTTTATTTAAATACCCTTTCCAGCCATAAGTAGTTAACTGTTTGAAAAAACAAAAAAAGGGTGAGCTTTGAATAAGATCCTGACTTAGAACCTCCAAAGGCAACTAATTTTGGGTAAGGTTTCCTTTCTTAAACGAAGCAGGTTGTTGAACAGCTATCAAGTAGAAAGTATTTAGATAAGTGGAGCTGGAAAAAATGAACAATTAGGTGACTCATGAGAAACCGTCACAGGTGTTTGAGTAATGTTAGCACCAAGTCTTCCTGAAGTACTCAAATAATAAAGATATATTTTTTCATTAAAAAGATATGCAAATGTATGTTTGTACATACTATATATGTATTTGTAAGGCCTATTGTATTTCTGTATATACACATGTGTCTGTATATTCTAATGGAAAAATATGCAAAAGCAGGTGTACATATATCAATATATTTGTGGTAATGTAGTTGACCTTAGACTTTATGTCTAAATTGGAACCTTAAAAACAAGTAACACTCCCCTCTGTTACATGATAGCAATGATTTGTACATTAACCTGACCAAAGGACAGTGAACAATTGACAAATTTGTGTTTCCCTTTTAAAAATGAATCAGAAATGCTTTGTGGCATATTTATTATAAATGGCATTTCAATTGATTAAGGTGAGCAGAGCTGGGCACTACAGAATTCTGCACTTACTTGGCTGACACATTGCTCCAAACAAGTAAGAGCTCTTCATTATTACTTTTTCTATTCTTCTCATGTCACTATGGTAATTGCAGTGCAGTGGTTGCTATAGCAAAAATGATTAATCCTCCGTTGTTGTTATCTGTATGCCAGCAGAGCCTTTTTATAAGGTCTGACTGTACTGTCTTTGGAGGAAATCATAGATGTTCGCTAGAATTCTGGTGAATAACAGTTTTAAAGAGTTTTAATAATTGTCACTTAAAATAGTGGAAAATTTTGTATTTGTTAAAGAAATTTAAGGATTTCAGTGGGACATTCTGAAAATGATTTTTTTTTTTTTTTTTTTTAGTAACAAGATGAATGTGAACTATATTTTGGACACACAAACCTGCTATTTTCTTGCTACACTGAAGATTAATGAAATATATCTTTAAAGTAGTGACCCAGAAGCAATTAGCATAGAATATTCTGCTGTTTATACAGCCCATTAATTCATTTTTATTGGAAATGAATGTTATAACTGCTATTCAACTATGATTGGTTCAGTTGGTTTAATGGAGATTGATAAAGCATCCTTTGTGATATCTGATCTAAGAATGTAAAGTTTGATGAATCACTGATTTTGTTTAGTTTAGGCAAAGAAATTTATTACTGCCTGTACGTAAAGAGAATAAGAAATAGCTTTTCGAAATCAAGCAAATCATACTGTTGATTGTATCCTCATCTGTAAATACAACACAACTCTCACGTTCTGCAGGCAGCATTTAGGCAGCTCCACCTCAGTTTGTTATCTTCTATTCACCATTTGTTTTCTTAGATGCTGCCGAGTCTTTATCTGTGTGATCTTCCCTAATTTGTGAAGTCTGTGTTTGCTCCAGCTATGCAAACCTGCTTACTTTTTGAGAAAGCATGGATTGGCATTGTTAAAGTTCTATCCAAGTCTTTTAGGAACCTGAACTCAAGTTTTTCTCCTGTTTAAAATCCAGTTATCCAGCTAATAATCCTGAGTCAATCTTCTCCGTTCTTCACCCTACCAACTAGTTGAACTGTTCCATGTATGTTAACTACTTGTATGACATATAGTAGAAATTATCATTTTTCTCGTGGGAAAGGATAGCTCCCTATTGCCAGTAATTAACTGGATAACAGAGAGCCTAACCTTTGGGTTGGTTTGGGGTTTTTTTAAGCCATTCATTGCACTGTAAAATGCATTTAGGTGACAATTTTTTGTTTAAAGTCGACTTTGATTAATCTGCAGCTGATGATATCATTCCTTAAATGTACTGCTTTTCTGCCTGCACTTGCACTTCAATTTTGGAGCTTTTAATTTTGTGTGTGAACTTTGTTTTAGTATCTGAATTTCTTTAGTTTTTTCCTTCTCTTCAGAATGTTGCATCCTCAGATGTAGAAGCTATGTCAAAGGAAAATTTTAGTGATGCGTGTCAGTAAATAACCCCTTTATAAAGCACTTGTCTCTGGAGCACTGTATGTTCTGAGTTACTTCAGATAAGGAAGAAGTTGTTTTGGTAACAGATGCACTTCAGTTCATCTGAAACAGAGGTGCATAAAGACATACCAAGTTAATTGCCACTTATGTATTTGAGTCCATGAAAGCGTATTTAGAGGCTAAACCTGTCTTATTTGTTAACTGGTAACCATCAGTGCTGCTCAGTGATACCTTTTCATTTTAATATTAGCCCTACTTTGACAGTTCTTTCTACAAAAAGATCCTGTAGCTTGATTTTTAAGGCCATAGCCATGTGTTACTCCTTTGCAGTTCCTTTAAGCTTAAAAAACAAACAAACAAAAAAACCCCAACACCATGAAACCCAAAACCCAAAAAGAAACAACCAAACAAAAAAACCTCCAAACAACCAAAAAAGTGTAAATTCATGTTGGATATAAGTAGATCACATTGCACTACAGACTGCACCCCCTCTGACTGCCTTAGTAATTTCAACATTTGTTTTTGCAGTCACAGTGTGGATCTGAGAATAGGACAGACATTAAGTTAAAGCACTTGTGTAAAGTCCATCTAGGAAACTTTTGAATGCAGTGGCCTCAAATTCTTTGTTCAAATTCATCTTTGACCCCTTTGGGAGATTATTTTTCCGTGCATCTCATCCTTACTGTTCTTCCCTATCACATAGTCATTTAGCAAGCAGTCTTCTATACTATCATTTCATATTGTTCCTTTTGCTGTTTAAAATGCTGCGCTTCCTGATCCTTAAGGCATCTGTCCTGATCTGACACCCACACAAGTCCCACATTTCTGAACTGTTTCCCATCCCCTTGCCACTAAATAGTAGCCAGGTACAATTGTACCAATAGTATTCTCAAAAATCCAAGAGATTTTTTTTTCTAGTACAGTTCTTGTTTTCCCTGAATTTGCACAGGGTAAATAATAAATAATATAATATAGTGGAGATTAGATTGTCTAATTTTGCAAGAGCATTGTGGCACATTTGCACATCCTGTTACCTGACAGAGTGCGTGTGATGGGCTGAGAGTGGCTGAAGCTGTAGCCTGAGATGATGTGTGTCCCTAGTACTTTTAAGTAACTTTATACGCATTCTTGACTCCCTCCAAACCATAAACACTAATTCTGTTATTTCTTTCTCTTCAAGTCTTTATTATGACTTACAGTGAGGTATTTTTGTCCACTTAGTTTTAAATGTTGTTCCAAAGCAGTGTCTGTTTGGGAAGGGGAGGAATGGATGGACGAACAAACAAGGAACTGTTTCCCATGTTTTGCCAAGTTCTTCCACATGTTGCTGACAAATGCTAACATCTCCTGGGAAAAAAAAATACTGATATTGCATCATATTAATTTTTGTCCATGGGGCTTGTACATTAAGAATTACTTTGCTTTCTTTCCAATTATAAAATTAGAGGAGTGGTGCGCACGCCACTCGTTTCTTTGTTGAACAACTTAATCTCCTCAGGATTTAATTTTTCTTTGACGATGTTCATGGTTAATATGACAAGAACTCTCAACCCAAAATTTAGTTGTACAGGTGGCTTTCTTTAATTAGTGTTATCCCCTTCATTTGTTAGCATGTGAACATTTGATGCCATATGATGCCAAGCTGTGCAGTCAGGCTTTGTAGTTTCTCTTTTAACAATCGGAGATAGTTGGAACCAGTAGTTTTCAGCATAAGCTACAACAGGAATTTCAGTGCTACTTCTTGTTTAGTGTGCAGGGGGGTGTCTCATTTTGTATTTAATCTAATTTCTTTTTCCTGTTTGGATTCCAGTTAGTACATTCGATATAGTCTTTCCATTTCGGGTACAAGAGCATGCTGTTGGACCTCATGCAGTTTGCTGGCACGCCGTGTTTAAATGCTTTTCTCACAGTGGAGGTGTGAATACGGATTCTTTGGAAGGACACAGACAGACTTAGTCAGAATTGATTTAGTGTGAAGGGGAGTGTTTTAAGGCTTTCTTTAATGTCCACAGAACTTTGAATCATCTGTAAAAGCTCTTTGCATCTGTTTTTTGAAGTTGTGATTCATGTTTTCTAAAAGCAGCTGAGACTGATTCTTTTAATAATGCGTTGTTGTCTTAGTAATTTATGATAATTGTCTCTGTCACGACCATCTTGTTGAACATAAAGGCAGAGAGTGACAAAAGAATTCTAATCACTTTATTACCTCAGAAGATAAATTTAAGATAATCAGCTTTCAAATAAACCTTTATTTTGTTTGAATATCCAACTCAATTGTATTGGTTGTAGTCATTTTGCCTGCCCCAGAAAGGGTATTGTTTTGAGCACTACCATAACAGGGCTTTTTCCTCCTTATTTTCTTACTATTCTTTAGAACTTAAAATGAAGGGCTCACGACAAAGGAGAATGAGAACTGTGCAAAGCCATGAGGGAGCTGTGTGGGTGCAAGCTGTATGTATGGTGAAATAAAAAGCATATAAAGCTTCATTAGGATGTATTGTATTAAATAAGAGATGCCTTATACTTATTTGGACTTTAAATCAACAACAGTGAAAAACTTCTTGGCTTTTATTGTACTATATTGAGGTCACTTTTTTTCTCACCTTTTTGAAGGAGAACTGCACTGACAAAGTCTGTAATAATACAGGGACCACGGCTAGTTTAGAATGTCTCTCTCAAGAGAGAACAGTAGGTTCTCAAGGCGTTGGGACTTTGTGGTATATGAAGTGTCTTGCTTTTATGTAGCATCAGGTTGAGAATTATGAAAGCTAGGCTGTTCTCACTGTCTTAGCCTGCATAGTTACCTTATTTTTATTTGCCAGAAAACAATTTCTTTTTATGTAACACAACTGTAATAAGTTATAATAATCAGTCTGTCATCTCAGCAACAAAAAAGGTGGATTCCATTTTTGTTTTTAAAGGAGCAGAAGTAAGATTACACTGAGCAGAACTACACAGCTGTTTAAAGTAGAAAGATTTGGATCATACGCCCACCAAAAGCTGTTTTGCTTGTCATAACTACAACTTCATCTTGCCGTATTACAAACCAGTTTTGAATTGAGTGGCCATGATACTTGTAATTTCCCCAGGTTCAGTTTTTCTTTCAAAGCCCATGTTGGAAATTACATTGTATAAGCATGTGCAATGAATCTAATAACCCCTGAACTTGATTGCAAAATACCACTTTTCTTATACCTTTTTCTATGTTTTTTAAGGATTTTGAAGGTTTGGATTGAGTATTTTTTGCCTATGTTTACTAATGTTAAGTAACTATCTGCATGTTTGCTTTAAAAGCGTATCTGTGATACATCCTGTTTTGGGAAGAAGCTTACTATGTGTAACTTCTTTTTCTTAAAGTGTGACAGAACTTCACTAGTAGTCTTAAAAAAATACCAATTTATTAGTGGAGGGTTACATTCTGTCTTCTCTATTGTAGGGCCTGCTGCCTATTTGCCTGTTCAGCCTAGTTACTTTATATGTATTTCTCTAATTATGGATAGAAGTAGGTAATAAATTAGTTATTGGACAGAATTGACCAAGTTCCTCCACCCCCCCTTCACAAAAGGTCTATGCCAATGTGAGATGATAATCCAGTTGGTTCCGATTGGAAGGGCTAAAATCTAATAGACCTGCTACAGCAATTTCTTAACTGTCAGAGCTGAAACTCCACAAACTCTAGTGTCATCGTTACGAATTATGAGACAGCAGAACATGTACATGTTGATGTGCAAGTCAGTGAGATGCTGGGACCTCAGGGTCAAGGAATCTCTCAGAGTAACCACTGAGACACCATTTGCTATTTGTGCATTTGTTTTAAAACGTGTGGTTACGCTAGTACGATAGCATTGCATTTTTAGCATTTTTAACACTTTTTAATAACATTATGTTCTTAATCTGATTTAGAAGGTTTTTTCTGCTTTCTCCCACTCAAATTTACTTTTAGAATAGATTGAAAAGCTTTGAGCTATGTTTTTTGCAAGTGTGAACATTCAAAATCAATGTTAAAGCTTCAGCTGCAAGTAATTTTTCCTCATACAATCTCTCTGTATGAGGTGTGCTCCCAGTGAGCTGCACTATCTGTGTCTCTCGGGTTGCTTTTGTTCTGGATTGGACTGCTAGCACTTTGCAGACGTGGGCAAAATGTTGGAAAGAAGGCTTTCTGTCCATGGATTTCTTTGAAACGAACAGGCAGTAAGTAATGATTCTCACATGATTCCTAGATGGCATAACACTGCTAATTTTGTCTTTACATATTTTGACAAAAGTACGAATTTGCAGCTGATGAGTATGTGGGACTGTTCTTTTTCTAGCCTTTTCCACTGCCTATAGAACTTGATCTTTATTAACCATGTAGCTCTTTAGTATCGCAGTCAAGCCAGAATCGCATGTTGAGAACATGCTAGCTAACAGCTGAGTTTGTGTTTGTGTGTCAAACATGCTTTAAGTGGAGCAGTGCTAGCAAAGGACATGTGGAGTCTAGAGTACATTTAGCCACATCTAGTGTTACGCGTTCTATTGAAATTACAAGTAAGGATAACCTTGAGACTTCCAGAAATTTGAACTGAGATTAAAATCCATACAGTAATAGAAGGGTAGACTAAGCAGACCCTAGGAGCTGAGTGAGGACTGCAGAGGATCTCTAGAAATAGGTTTCCTAGGTAGTCCTGGGCTAAAGTGCATTATTAAAGACATGTCATGCAGGTATTTTTTTAAAAACAGAAACTAGCGCAGTTTATTTCAGGTGGTCCGATGGGTTCATCCAGCCATTGTCACTGATGCATGTTTTGTCACCTATGAATACCTAACTGCACTAGAGGAAATGTGCTAATGAGGCTCCTTTTAATTTCTGGCTTCTTCCTCCCTTGTGGCAGAATTTATTAAAATTTAAGGATGTTTCTTTAAATTGAGATTGAAACCAAGCAGGAAGATGAGAAAAGTTAGCATTGTATGTCCAAGGTAAGTTTGTTGTTAGAGCAATTAAGCTCTTCTGTAAGCAGCTGCAGGGGGTTTTTTGTGTGGTCTTCAAGATCAGTGGAGTTGTGCCAAGGGTTTGTATTTCAGCAGGTGCTTCCAAGGTGGGAATCACAGAAGGATTAGGAATAAATTATGTTCTTTCAAAACTGGAAAAGCTGCTGTATCAGTTTGTGGCTTTCCCATAGTGAAAGCTTGTGTCACTTCAGAATAAAAGTGTTGTAAAGCCCTAGTTCTGTAGAGCCACATAAAATGTACTTTATTAAAATACTAATTTTAAAATACTGATTTAAGGAATTGGAAACTTACAGCACCACATGAACAGCTTAAAATTTAATTTCAGACATCTATACTTAAGAGAAATGTAATTTTGCTAACTTACTGGACTAATATGTCTGTATCTTCTTTCTTTCTTATCTTTAAATTCAACTGAGCACCAAAAAAAAAAACCAGTCCAGAATTCATAAGCTAGATATCTCTATCTGAAAAACTTTAGGAAGGTGGATACAGCAATAATTGGAGATCTAGGTCAGCTTAAGAATAGCCCCTCACACTCCTTGTCTATAAATTGCCAACAGATTTTTCCCTTACAAATTTATTCTTTAAATATTGGATTCTTAAATATATGTCACACAGAACTGAAGAGAAATTACACCTGAATACATGAGCCTATAAGAAGTTACATAAATGGACCTGTAGCTTCTGGTCAAAGGAACAGGGGAAACTGTGTCCTTCTAATACGGAATTTGTATCGTATTATTTTCAGTTGCAGGGGCAAAGGTGTGGTGTTTGATGCATATTTACCTTCTATTTATTCTTTGATTGTACTGAGTTATTTTAATCAAATCTTACTCTTAAACTTGTAATTTATCTAGAATACTTGCATCTGTATGGTGGTGGCTTCTCATCTAATTATGTGAAAGTTCCATCGTTCTTACTGCCCTGTAGTTCCATTATTCTTCAAAGCTACATAGGTTGTTCCTGTCAATGTACTACAGTATTACTGAACATTAATTACCAAGACTATCAAACTGAGTTATCAGCATAACAAGATGAATGTTTGCAATTTAAGTAGAATCAAACATTTTATATTCTCCTCTGCTCCATAGCATAATTTAAAATGAGAACATCCTTGTCCTTGTCCCTTTCTAACAAAGCACGAAAAGAGTTCGTATTTGAAGGTTCTTTGTCCTTATGCGTTATTGAAAGTCTTCTAAATTACTTTGGACTGAAAGTTCTGTAGAATGTTTTTAAAAGATTAGGGCTTAATTTAAATTTTATATTTTGCAAAATACTGACATCTCTGCAACTTAATTCTGTTCTAACAAACCCTTCAATATTTCCATAGTTTATAATTTGCAAAATTTAACAGTTTCTCCCATTTAAAGTTTAGAAAAAGCCTGCAGTCTAAGCAGTATTTTATTCTATTTCATGTAAGCAAAAATTAAAGTTTTAATTGTTGTTCTTGAATGATGCAGAAGGAAAACAAACAGCTTCAAAAGCTGGTGCTGACTTCAGACTGGTCAAAATCAATAGTTTCTGTGTTAATTCCTCTATTCAGTGGTAATTTCCTTTCCCATCCCTTTGGATGCAGATTTACTGGATTTCTATCACCTAGGCTACTTGGCATCCTAAGTTATCTCTCCTTGATAACAGAGCTGCTGTGATTTGGGAGGGGTTTGGTGGTGAGTTAAAATAATTCATGAGGCAGATGGGATGTAGGAAGCCACTAAAGGTGACTGTTTGGCTTTATCACTTGGAGATATTTGGGGAAGTCTGATATTTTCATCACTCCTCCTCCCCCTTTATAACCCTACTTTCCATCTCCCAACTTCCTTATGTAATAAGGGTGGGACCTAGAAAACTTAACTACGCACAAATATATATATATATATATACACACACACACACACTCTAAAGGGAGGTTCAGCTTCATAGAAATATAATTTGGCAGGCTGAGAAAGCATTTCTCATATTATGGTACAGTATGACTGAACATTTAGGCTGTGGTCAGTAGTATATTGGGAAATGAATAAGGGATTTAGTGACTTTAGCAGATGATCTAGTTTTTGCATACGAAGTAAGGAGATTTCATCAAGCAATTTACAAAATCCACTTAAAATATTAATACCAAGCTCCTCAGAACTGTATGGGCTAAGGGGCAATTTGAAAATATGATTATTTTTTTTTTATTACAGTATGAGTTTTGATTTCATAGCCTGGAAAAGCAGGTACCCTGAAATTTTCCTGGTCTGGGGCATACCATCTCTCTAGTAAGTCAAGTTCAGTTATCATCAGGACTTGCAGCAGTAGTCGCTAATGCAGCAGTTACAGCTGCGAATTTTTGGTTGCTTATATTCAGCTACTTCTCTGTTGTTCCTTCTCAGCCCATACAAGGTAACTTCTGATGGTTTATCTCCTAGTAGGAGGGCAGTGTATTTCCACATATGCGAAGCAGGGCGGCAGGGCTAAAATATGAACACAGGGATTTCTCCTGGATTAGATAATGAGCAGTAAATTGATTTATTATTTTTTTTTCCCATTATATGTGCTGTGTGTCAGAATTCTAGATGCAAATAGGCATTGCGTGTTTAAACACGAGAAGGTCATTACTCTACTAAAGGTTTTGGAAATCCATGGATTAAAGGTGCTAGAAGAACGTTTTTGAAAACCTGTAAATTACTCAGGTTTGCCTAATTCTATAAGCCGGGAATTTATTAGCCATTGTGTTAGTCAACTTTCCATTGCTGTATTTTATCTTTTAATATAGATTAACATATTACATGTGAACTCATGACTCTTCTTAAAGTCTTGCTGATAGCACAGGAGTTTAAAACTAGTTTAGAAAATTAAATAAGTTTGTATGGGAGACTTGGGATGGTAGATTTATATAAAAGGTCATTTTCTTCCGAACTAAACACAGGGACTGAGTAAATCACTAAGCACTTATTCTTCTAAATATATCACATTATCATCAGAAGTATAATGTAAAACTTTCTCTGTAATACAGGTCGAGATGAAAATGCATCAACAATGACAATTTCAAACAAAAGCCCCAGATTAGACCATTAGGTTAAGCATTTTGAAAAGGTCTAGTTTACCTTCTGTAATTTTTCACATTTAAAACATAATAAATTATTTCAGCTGATTACCTCTTGCAAACAGGGGTTTTGATTTTGCAAATACAAAGCTGACAGTCTTTTTTTCTCTTTGACAGATGGGGATGGACAAAGTGAACAGTTATTACCAGTCTGTGAAGATACAACATGTCAAAAAAGTGCCATCTACTTAACTAAGCTAGGATTGGATCAGGTATCGTGAGTTTGGGATTGCAAAGACAAAGGAACATACTGTGCTTTATGAAATTATATGAAATAGGAAGATGATTTTTCATGAAAGAAAAATGAAACTTCCTCACCTGTAATTATTGCATATAAGAGACTTTTATTTATTTACTTATTTATTACCTATCTAAAAAAAATGGGCTTGGTGGAAGAGGTTGCATACCTAGAATTCTACATAATGTACAATTCAAGTCAAGAAAATTATGGATGTTTCTGATGAGTCACTTTGTTGATTGCAAAACACTGCATTCTAAGCACCGTAACTGCCCTAGCATGAGAAGACAAACAAGGTTTGTGTTAAGAGTTGGAAACAGATCTAATTAATTCAAAGAAGCTTCTTCAGTTCAAGTTAGGGAGTTATTTTTTAGCTTTTATATATATATATATGTGTGTGTGTATATATAAGCTAAATATATATAAGTGTGTATATATATATAAAAGCTATATATATATATATATAGACATGTGCACATTCGCACATATCAAGTTGAACCAGCCCACACCTCTTAACCCTTTATTTCTACTGTGTCTTCGATTGTTACTAATTAAGTGAATTTCCACATAGTATATAAAGACTTGTTTAGGCTATGTATCTTCAAGACTGGGTTTCTGCTGACCTATTTCAGCTTTGTTCATGACACTGCTTTGCTTGTTTTGAGACATGGTCATCGTTCACGTAATAGATTACTGTATACTCATTTATTTTAGCATGTGTTAAAAAAAAAATCTATTTTAATACTTAAAACATCTGTTTCAAGTATTTAAAGTTCCCTGCTTTATAATAAAGTTACAGTTTACAATAAATTAACCTAATGTTTGTTTGATGCCTTAATAAATGTTTTTACTAAATTCATATTTAGCAATGTGAGCCTAAAGGCCAAGGTGACCAACAAAGTACTTGCTTAGAGCCGGCAGCAAACCCCACAGTAGTGTACTTACAGAAACGTGTAATGTGTGCCGTACGTGTTTCTAACCAGGTGATGAATTACCGACTTATTCCTTTACTGACAATTTAAAAGTAGAATTTTTGGTGCGTAAGTAGTACCCTCTCTGATCTATATTTCAGAATTTACAGGTGAATTTACTGTTTGCTCAAGGAACAGTACATACTTTGATAATGTCATTGTTGCAGTCCAGCCCAAGTTTATAGTGTAGGTTTTCTCATTTAAAGAATCAAAATCTCTAGAAGGCACGCTTTCCTACTAGTGAGAAAATCACTCTGTATTGGAAAGGAAAGTGCGCAGTTACCGGTCAGTTAAGGAAGTATAACCAGGATGGAATATACCATCAGTGTAAGAAAGAGAAAGTAACTCTAAATTTGGTAATGTATCTCTCAGCCTTGTAATCTTGTTATCTCTGTCCTTAGAAATGCATGTTTTCCTGTGCACACCATGTTTGGTTGTTTGTGGGTTGTTTTGTTTTGGTGTTTTTACGTTAATTGCCTGTGAACACAGAATAGAGGCAATGGATTAAAGCATTGCTGGATACACAGTGTTACAGCAGAGTTTGATTTACAGGTCACAGCCTTTGTATAAAGCAAGGGCACGCTCAGTTCATGATACTTGCATTGCTTTCTGGTCAAAGGGCAGAACCCAGACTTTTGATAAACACGTTAGACTGATTGTACTGCTGTAACGGGCAGCTGACATTTCACCGTTGAGTAGTTGGGGTGCTCTTATGTCAAAAGACAACTGCTCTTTAGCTCTAAATTTAGTTCCTTACTCTGATAACATAAGAAGTAAAAGACATTTGAGTTTTTCTGCTTAAGTAAATTTGAGACAAATATTCTCGATGAAAGTAATTTCACTGTCGAAAATGAACCACACACAAACAGCACGTACCGTTGAGAGACACAAAGCTGTTACTTGAGAGTAGCAGATGACGGGGTGGTGTGCTAAAGAAAAGTTATATTATCTGTTGCTCATGGTACGTTTCTAGAAGGAAGGGATGGAGTAGTGGCAGAGGAAGGTGTGGGTCAATTTGCACAATATCAGAATTTTTCTGAAGTAGAGTCATTTACTGTAACCTGCTCTGAAGTAACATTGCACGGTGGCAGTTTTCCTGTTCCCTCATTATTTCATTCTTTTGATAGAGGTCAACTATTTAATTAGAAATACATCAGATTTTTAACATACCACTTCTGATACTCATCAGAATATTTATTTTTTTTTTACTTAATTTAGCAATTTCACTGTGTAATTTCAATTTTAAAATAATTTCCAAGATAATGACATTTGAGTTAAAAATTAGCAGCTAAATATTGTCATTTTATTTTAAAAAGCGAAGAATCTAACAGATTCTCATCCTGCTAGAAAAAAAAGTTTTAAAAAGTATGAGGAGTTACCTAGAAACTTTTAAAGCAATTTTCCCTGCATATTTTTAGAATGACTTTTTAATTAAAAATGACAGTATCAAATGGCATGCAATAATGAATTGTTCTGGCCTAACCTTTTTAAAGAATTATATCTAGAATACTCTTCTCTTGCACTCTTAGACTCATCTAGAGGTGATGGGGTTTTTTCTTCTAAAGCATTTTATCTTTTCCATTCTGAAATAGTGGAAAATATCAGTATCTTCATTCATACGTCTGCAGTTTTTCCCATGTGTTGCGTGTTCTCTTCTGGTAGAAATCTCTTCAAACATGTTACTTCCCATATTTTGGAAGTGAAATGTGTTAATTTCATTGCATTTGGTCATTGTGAGATCAGGTGACCCAATTTCCAAGCTTTGACTCTGAAGTAAGTTAATCTTCATGAGAAATGATGAACATAAACTTTTTGGCAACAGACTGGGATCAATTTCTTTTGTTTGTTTAATCACTGTACGATTTGAGGGAAAGAATAATGAGCCCTTGTGGTGCAGAATGTGTTTCAACAAGGGGATAATATCCCTTGTGGAACAGGTAGGTAATTATAGGGAATCTATGGGAAACTGCGAGATTGCAAGTCTATTATTGAAAAGGTTCAAGATGCTATATATCCATTACCTCTGTTCAGTTTTTGCTGTAGGGTTATATGGCAGAGGTTTTTAGGGTTAAGAGCGTAGCTAGGACTTCTAGCTTCTGGAATTTTATTTTTTTTTTATGAATTTACTGATCTAAGATCTGAAAGATCACAAATTAGATGACTGTCTTACAAAAAATATTTTGCCTATGATAATCAGACCTGGTTCTGTCCTTCCCGCTTGTTTGTTGTTATATTTGATGAAACCAAATGAAAAACAGTCCCATGACAGCGTATGATGCCTTGGGACGAAATGCATAGCGATTAAAAATATGCATCTGCAGAATCTGTGATTCTAAAAACTATGCTGTGGAGAGGCATGCAATGGCATGTCAGGCTTTGGACTTTGGATCTGGTAAGATCGCGTTTGATGTCTGTCAGTCTACAGTATATTTCTCATGATGTCTTTGGCACAGCTGAATGGCTACTGGAAAGCCAAGCAGATCTATGAGAATTGTTTCAAGGATGATCTTTCACCATAGGTTTTAGTTTATTTAATGATTTAATCTTTGTAAGTATTAGAAATATCTCAGATAAATTTTCTTCTTTTGGATGATGGAGCAAAAGTAAAGGCCAATAAAATACGTATGAGTGAGTGACAGAGATACAGACCTACTAACATTTTAAAAGAATGTGAATGCTTCCATAGCAACAGAAGAATTACTGTCATATCTGAAGTAGAATCCCATATGCTGTTTCAGATTGTGGCAGGTGTTAGGACACCTCATGCTTCTTTAAATTCACCTGCAATAGCTACAGACTAATCTGCTAGCTGATTTAGATCTTTCGTCTAGATTCTGAAAATCAGATTGAGTTCTCCCCTCCCTAGTACTGTTAATTGTAGAAACTCTAGATATTATGATATTCTTAGAGATGACTGATCTTTCTCTTAATTTTGTCAAGCACTTGGTATGATTTTTCATTCCTTTCCTGAGGCAAACAGTATTATTTCAGCCCCTTAATTTGAGAGTTTCTTTGTGGGCTTGATGATTCTTACATCCTTTCTCTGTACAATAGAAAGGTTATAGCTTTATTCCTCTTATAAATCTAGCAGCTCTGAAGTAGAACACAGCAGTGCATCTTACAGCAAACCACGGGTCTTTGTGGCATCATTCCGTAGGCAAGAGAGGTATCTGACAACATTGATTATCAGCTGCAGTTGGTCACCGTTAGAAGTTTTTCCTCGTTCCTCTAGAACAGTTTAAGGTGGGGTCAGATTGCAGCTGCTGTAATTTTCATAAATCTCAGATTCTACAAGATCTTCTCATCATTTCTAAGTTGCTCGTCTTTCCCAAAGCAGCCATGGGGCTGTGAGAGTCACATTTCAGCATCAAAAATATGACTTTACTGCTTTGGTTACTGCTTTCTGTGTTGTCAAATCAGTGTGGGGGATTGTCATCTTCTGAGCTTTGAACAACATAAGTTAATGGTGTAATGTAAAAGGAATTTACTTAGTTTACGTTTGTGCAATAGTGGCTACTCGACTGTCTACAGAATTCAGGTGACCTTCGTATGCGCTGAAAGCCTAACGCATCCTGAAATCACTGGATTTATTTTTTATGTGCAGCTGAACTACAATGTGTGTGTACGGTAGAGGGGGACCTCCCAGGGAAGAGGACTTCTATTGCTGTGGCCAGTTCTTTCCGGCCACTCTTGATGCTCATCTTTCTGTAGGATGGGATAGTGTTTGTCACAGAAGGGAGGAGAACCCCTGTCGTTTCCAGAAAAGGTATTGGCCAAGAATGGCTACCAATTTCCAAATGCTTCCTGACTCACAGCTTGGCTCCCTGCCTGCGTTAGGTGGCCTGGAAGTGGGCAGCTGGCTGTATGGGGGTTTTGCGCTTCATAGGTTTCTAGCCATAGTTTAAAATTGAGATGTGTTAATCCTACAGTTTTGGCTCAAAGCCCTGCTAACAGGCTTTAGAGCAAGAGAACCGCCTTTCCTAATGTATAGAAGAATACGGACTCTGAAAGAAATGAGCTCCTTTTGAGTTGGGGTGAGTGAAACTAGCTTTAAATTTTTCTCGAGTACCCAAGATCTTTTTCAAAATGAAAAAGACAGTGTTTTCACGCGGCAGTAAATCATTCTCTCTTCTATTTGTTGAAAAACAAAGATTTGAAGTGTTTGAAAAGAAATTTTCAAGTGCTTAAAGATATTTTTCTTATGTTAGCCTACAAAATCATTAATTGAAGGAGTAAAAAATATCTATAAATGTTTTAAGTTATGGTATTAGTGATGCGATGCAATGGAATTTAACAGAAAGGGAAGTAAATCTTTGATTTCTCTGAATATTATTTGTTCATTTAAATTTTCTTTTAGATACACTCATTCAATTTTTTCAATCAACAGAAATTGCATGATCTGAAAACTGCAAAAAATAGCTTTGTGTGTCCTCATCATACCCACCTATTTCTATCTTAAAGTAAAAGAAAAAAATTAGGTTTAGTCTTTTTTCCTATTAAAATAGTAACAGCAAACATGAAGCTTAAAGTAATTGTCTGGATTATCAAATACAAAAGAAGTAGGAGACATATTATTGACAAACATATTTTCATTTTTTGCCTTCTATACTGAAATGTATGTCCTGAGGCATATGCACAATTAATCTTTCATTACATTACACAATACTGCTGTTTATAATAGAAATACACAAAATGAGTTTCACCAAAAATGTGGATTACTGTGAACTTAAAATGTCAGAGCAAGCGACGTATGGTGCTAGAATGTGCTCTGGTTGCACATTGAACAAGACTGATGCTTGAAGTGTTCTATAACTGCTGTTACAAAGGGGCCCACAACTGGTTCGGTGGGAGGGATGACTCTCACTCTGCAGCGTGCACAGTGAGCCTCTTGGGAGCAAGAGGTGATCTTTCTGCTTTGCTCACCTATTGTTTTACATCTCTGCATTTCATTGTAGACCTCGTGATTGTAAAATTGCTTTCTATGACTTACTCTTTCAGTAGAGTAAAACCAGAATACAAATTTGGATTTGTGCCTAAAAATTCATTTTTAATTTTGTTTCTTTAAAATAGTGTTACCATACATGGGAACATTTAGAAAGTATATGACGGATATAATTGGATTTCATTGCAATAAGTGTGTGAATGATACCGTGTAAAGTAAAAACTATATTATATTTCATGGTTCTGATTTCAATCAGTGGTTTTCAAAATTATAGTATTTTATAATAATATTGTTTCATCTGTCTTCTGCATGACAAATAAATGCTAAGAAATGTAACCCTTTGAAAAATTTCCCTCAGGAAGTCTTTTTCTTATTTTCTGTTTGTTAGATTTTTCCAAACGTTCAGCAGCTAACAGTAACTAAATAGGCACACATATGTTTGGGGGGCGGGGGTCAAAGTATGTTTTATTTTAACTTCAAGTTTTCATCAAGAGTGGTGTAGAGCACTGTTGCAGTTCAGATGTCGTCCCTTACGCAGACACTGAGTATATGCAGTGTCTGGCAGAACTGTTCCAGGCTTCTAAGCCATCTGTGATATCCAAACAAAGCTGATCGTGGTGCACTTTTTTAATAATTTTTGGGGGGTCTTTAATAGTCTTTTAATAATTTTGGGGGCCTTTAATTGCGTGTAATCTCAAGGGACCAGCCCAAGTATCACACGCAATTTTCATGTGGCAGGAATGTTGCTGATCACTGGACTGTGTTAGCGAGGGAGTCTCTCCACAGCAGGAAATGATGCTGTCAGGGATCTCATTCTGGTTCCTGAAATAGCTAAATTAAGGCTTGGATGAGGGACACTTAAGATGCTGTTAAGTGCTTTTGATGTTGGTGATACTGATCCTTTAAGATGGCACCCTTCTGTCCTTTTGAAGGCATTGTCAGTGAGTTGACATATAAAATTACTTCTGGCTTTAAAAATGGCACTGAATTTTTCTGTAGCATTGAAATGTTAACCCTGGTACTTCAGCTTCATACCAGCTTGTGAAATTACTTTGATTTTAATTAAGATAAATTCCTATTTAGCACCTCTGCAGCACTTTGGAAAGTAAGTGCAGATACATTCCTTTTCCTGTCCTGGAGAAATTATACTTTGCATTTCTTTTGTACTTTCAACTTGATACTGTAATCTTAATTTCTTATCAGACAGTTCAGTATCTGATGCTGCTGGGGAGATAGGAGGGGAGTGAAGCTCTTCAACTTCTAAATATCCATGAATAATAGAATTATTCAAGCTGAAATGAACCTTAGGAAATCCAGTGTCCTGCTTTGAAGCAGGTCAACACTGAATTCAGATCATGTTGTTTAGAGCTTTGTCCAGTCAAACTCTGAGAACCCCCAAGGACAAATATTCTGCAACTTTTCTGAGCCTCTTTCCTAGTTTAATTATCATTATCATAGTGACTGTTTGCTTGTTTATCTCTAGCTGGAACCTCCGTTGTATCATTCTGTGACCATTGTCTCTTGTTCTCCTGCCATGTATCTCAGTAGAGAGCCTGGCTCCGTCTTCTCAGTTATCTCCTTGGCCGTGATTAGGTCCCCCTTAAGTCTTCTATTCTCCAGGCTGAACAACCCCTGTGCCCTCAGCCTGTCCTTTGAGTAAAATATTCAATGCCTGACCATCTTGGTGACCCTTCTCTAAACGCACTCAATATGCTCAAATTTTTCTTGAACTGTGGTACACGAAATTGGACACAGGATCCAGATGCAGGCTAACAAGTGCTGAATAAAGAGAAATAATTAATCGCCTCAATCAGCAGGAGCATAGGCAGCAGTTACCGTGTTTGCTGCCATAGCTGCCATACTCAGCTTTACCTTAGTGTCCACCAGGACCCACGCGTCCTTTTGAGCAAAGCTGCTACCCAGCTGCTCAGTCTCCAGCCTGTACCATCGCCAGGTTTACTCCCCTGGGCACGACTTTCTTTGCTGATTGTTCTGAGGTCCCTGTTTGCCCGTTCTTGCTGTCCTAGGTCCCCTCTGAATGGCAATCCTGTCCTGAAGCACATTGATTGTATCCCCCAATTTGGTGTTTTCCACAAATTTAATGAGGGTTCATCCCTCCTCCAGCTTTAATGCTGCCTATTGCTTGCAATTCCAAGAAAAACAAAGGGACTCCGGATCTCAAGGCCCTGATGGTTTGGGTTTACCTACGCTTAAGGATTAGTACAGATTCCAGGCAAGCCTGAATTTCAGTGAAGTTGTTCCTGAATATCTTAATACACTGCACACATTCCAAAACACAGGTCTTTTATTCTTACAACTGTATCTGTTTTTTTCTGTTCTGGAATAATTTAGTGCACGTAAAAGACTTGAAATTTTTGGTGGCAGTTTTAGGAAAGAATCCTTATTTCCTCTTTGGAAATTTGTAAATGGTTAAGAATCCTGATGCAGTGAATACATGTCAGCTGTTTTAAATAGAATTAGGTAATAAAATGGATTTCTTTACCTAGCTGTTCTTTTTTTGGTTTGTTTATTTTGCAGTGGATTCCAGTCTTGCAAGACTTCAGAAATAAAGACACACTGTGGGGCTTTGTACCATATCAAAATGACAAATCTTCAACAGAAATTTCATTTCCAATTACGCTTCATATTGGAGATTACAATATGGATGGCTACCCAGATGCCCTTGCTATACTAAAGAACACATCTGGAAGGTAGAGTATATGTAAACCTAGAAAGAAAGACCATCAAATGCATGTTCAGTCATCAGTCCTACAAATTACTCATTTTAGAGCATCTCACTCATTTTATCAGGTGAACAAGATTTTTGATCTCTGCTAAGTGTTTTCCCTTTAAAAAGGTGTGCATTTACATGGTATATTCAGAATGCATAATTTATAGGCTCAGACTGTGACTCTTGGTGGGGAACCACACAGGGGAGTGGAATACGAAATACTATTCCAGGTGCTCCTCCTGGATCATAGGAGCTGATTTTCTCTCCCTTTCCTTTCACAAATCACCTCCTGTAAAATCCTGAGTTCAGCTTTCAGTGTTGGCTAGTGACAGGAGGCTGCTGACAGCTGAGGAACCTGTTCTGTGCTTTCACAAGGAGTGAACACTGACTGGTGACTCTGCTGAAAAACGCAATAGTGTTTTGCCTCGTTTGAGAATCAGGAATTTTAGATACACCTAATAATTTAACAGTGATTTTTTTTTTTTTTATTGTCCAAATTTAACTGAAATAAATAAATTCCCACTCTTAAAAAAAGAAAAAGCTGCTAGCCTATTAAATTTGTCAGTGTAATCTTTCTCCTCCTTTTTTTTTTTTCCTTCATTACTTGCTTTCCCAATAGTTTGTATTGCTACCATCTGGCGTTAGGTGGGAGAGGGCATGTAGTGATGCTCACAGGGAGACTATTGTACCTTGAGGAGTTAGTGATCCACATAACAGTTGACCTGAGTAGGTGCGTGGCTGTGCTGTTCTGCACATACCACTTGGCTGCAGGATAAACTTAGCCAGCTAATCGTAACGGAGAAGCCTGTAGGCAGCTCTCACTTGGCACCTGGTGATGATACCACTGGCATGTCCTTGTCTTTACCTTGAAGTGAAGCAGCATGTTTTCGTGTGAACATCCTTTTGCTTGACAGTAGAAATGATGAATAGACTTGTTTACTTCTAAGAAAAACCTAGAAGAGCTCTGGAGACCATAATGTCAGTGAACCTCACTACAAACAGGATATGTGCGGCATGCCGTGCCTTGGCTGGAGGTCTGTCTGATGCTGCACAACTGGGGTTTTCCAGCATCTGAAGAGATGTAAGATTATCCGTACTATCACCTTTTTCTTCCTCATGTCATCACTTGTAAAAGGTATTCTAATCCATACCTTATGGAGTCTCAACATTTTCCTTACTGGGAATGACAAATTCTTGCACTAGTGCATTACAAGGCAAAGTAAGTCTTTCTTACAGGTGTATTTATTATCTTCCTCTGTATGGTATTTTGGATGAGCTTGGGTGCAGGTTCATAGTTTGAATTCAGTAAGGAAAAGAACTGAGGAGCTCACTTTGGTGCTTAAAGAGTATATAGACAGAATTTAGATGCTGAAGTCAAAGAAGTCACTTTAGATCCTCTAGTGGTTGCCTAAACATGAGTCACCCACTGACATTTTTGTGTTAGAGTTCTTCAGATACTGACACATACCTAAAAATGACCCAGTTTGAAGAGTTACGCGCTTGTATCGAGCCTACGTGATGTGATTCAGAGAGAAGGCAGTGAGCAGCTGAGCTCTGTCTCTGTACCTCTGAGCCTTAAAATAACTAGCACAGCAGCTGTTTATATTCAGATACGGCAGAGGAGAAGGAGGTGATGCTGTTACTGCCTAGAACCTGCACAGGCAAAGTTAAAGCACTCGGGCCCTGAACGTCTGGTTTTTCACTCCATAGCCTTGCTCAGTTGGGAGTTTGCCTCTTCTGTTCAGCAGTCATTGAATAAAGACTGTAAACAGTCTAGAGAGCAGAGTAGAACCACAGTCTTTCCTTTTCCGTAGAAATACCATGACATCTGAACTGTAAAGTTGTTCTCGGCTTTTTTTCACTTAAAGCACCCTAAAACTTGGGTTTGAGCTATACTATGTACTTTGGCTACCTTCTAGTGTTGTACCCTCATGGCTAGTACACTTCAGAAGGACTTACGGAACTTTGTGGAGTTCAGAAGTTTATTTTAAATTATTTTATCTTTTAAGATTCTTAGGAGCCCCTCTCCTCTGGCTGGTGTGTAATTATGGCAATGTAATATTATGTAAAAGATTTAAATAGTTTACAGATTTAGTTTCTAGCTACTCCTATAGAAGCCCAGGAAGTTACCTATATCTCACTGCAATGAATGGCTGTGATGATACGCTTTTATCTTTATTCTCCTTCCTTCTGAAATTGTTTATTTATTCAGTTGAGTGCATCTTAAAGTTATTTTGAAACTTGACTTCAAAGTTGAGTGACACAGTAAGGCACAGACTGAAGGTTTGGCAGGTTATTAAAAGGGAAGTTCAGAGCAAACTGAACTTTTTTCTGGCAAAAAAAGAGTGAGTAAACTAAGAATTAAGAAATACATTGCATGTTAACACTCTATATTTCCAGTACTTGTAGAAAAGTAATGGGAAAAGACTCTTTGTATTTTGGGATGGGAATGAAAGTCAGATTTTTTGCACCCACTATGAAATGTCATTTTCAGAGTAATATTAATTCATTGTTTCTGAAAGACGTAAGCAAATACTTCCTGTTAAAATGTGTAACTGGGTCATAGAGTGGAGAGAATTAAGAGTGTGAGAATTAAATTAAAAGCTCTTCTTAAATTAGAGCAAATTAAAATGAAAACCTTATTTAATTGATTTTAAACACTTCGGGATCAAGCTGTTTATTTCTTTTCTCTGAAGCCTTTCATGCTACATCTACAGATCTAATTTCAGTGATTGATTACCGTGATTAAATGATAAAAGCATCTTTGTAAACTCTTGACCTCAATCTGTGCTATAGTCTGGGAAGCCTAGCTTCTAGTTGCTGTAACTTAAAGAAATTAAAGGAGGCAGAAACCATTTTAATCTGAAAATATACTGACGTGATAATGGAAGAATATGATTAAAATCAATTATAGGCCTTCATCATAATTCTGGAAAGCACTTTCAGATCAAGTCCTTAAAAATACCTATAAAACACTGAAATAAAGACGTGATAGGTAGGAGCAAATTTGGTTTACTGTCCTTCCAGGTGAGTAAGTCAGGAAAAATGATTAATAGCTTCAAGTATTCTCAGAACTGCCCTAAGACCACACTGTTTCCTCTCCTGTCATATCCTTTTGATTTTAAATAAAAGCATGTAATACTCTTGACAGCGTGGAGACACTCCTTATTAACAACAACAACAAAAAAAAGGAATCTGACTTGTGGTTGCAAGTGTGGTGGGGCTTTGAACCCAGAGACTCAATAAATGCTAACAGGGGAAGATGCTAAATTCACAGTCAATTCTTACATATTTATCTGTCTGAGATATGAATTCTTCTTTTAACTTCTGACTTGAGTCAAAACCTGCACATTAGAATTCCAGTCCACAGATTTTTCTTCAGGCTAGATACATACATGCATTTTTCCTACTTCTAGTTATGACTGTATTAGAAATTGTGTATGTATCTAGAATAATAATAGGTAAAGGGATTTTATCAGTAGTTGTTCATTGGTCCATCTTTACTTCCTGTCTTATCTAAATGTATTCATTTTTTCACATGCTGGTTTTAAATTGACTCTGGTAACACTGAAAGTGTAAGTACCGCCTGCGAGTCTATAAACACCTATCTTTCTCTCTCACACCTGATTAGATGAAACAAACTTTCCTTAACCACGTGTTTCCAAATTAGATGCTGCTAATTGGTATCTGGCATTGCAAATATGTAATCTAAGGAAACATTTTTTGCAGTGATGCTTTTATTCAAAGGGAATGTGTTTTCATTGGTCAAGTAATGGTAAGTTGGAAAATATAGTATCTCCCTGACGTTAGTGATAAGTAACAGTAAAGACTGAAACTTGGAGATAATAAAACAACAGGATATGGACAGTTGAATGGAAAACTTTGAGAATAATACAATTCTAGAAAGTTTTCAGGTATTCATGCTCAGTTTTAAATGAATGTATATGTATTAATCCTTTATATGGGTCTACTTGAAAGGACTCTTATTTGACCAAGTTATCTCTTCCTAAATCATTGTTAGTTGTCACTTGTCAGAAGTAAGGTTGGATAAAGAACTTCTTTTAAATTTAGGATTGATGAGCACCCTGTAATTCAGCAAACCTAAAAAATGGAGGCAAATCCAATTATTCTGAATGTCTGGAGTAAGATATTAGTCATTTAGATGTCCCCTGTGTAACTGTAAATGAACTAGCCTAAAATTTGACAGAATGAGAGCTGTATGAAATTAAGCAGTAAATATTTAATTCAATTGCAACGTAGTATGTTAAAATAAAACCGTGGTACGTCGTCAGTCTTTCTTTGGCGTTAACCCTTTCTTATAGTAATTCAGCTTTATTAAATTTAGCTTTGCTGCATAGATGACTTTCAGACAGAAAGTTCCAAACTGTAGACAGCTCTATTGAGCATCATTCATAAACTGTTTGGGATAAAGTTTTGCAGGCAGTACACTAGTTAGGTGCCACTGTGTACACATTGGTGTGAATACCTAAATATTAAAAGTGCTGCAAGTGGCACGTTAAGGATGATATGCTAGTTCAGTATGTCAAGATGATGAAAAAGAGAAATTGAAACAATTTGCTTAGCTCAGGTTGTCACCTTACCTTACAGTTGGTTAATCTGATAGGATACTTGTGTGATACATTAAATGAATATGAGCACTTAACAATTTCAAGTTATGATTATGAGTTCTCAGATATAGATAATACAGTATCTTAAATATTGCAGATCACCTCATTTCATTTTGGCTGGACATTAATTCAATATACTCATGCTTCTAACAGTGAAATAGTAAAAAGTGCGTTGTTCATATTAAGCTTCAAATGCAGCCATATGGCAGAAAAATAAAGGCCTAATTTGGGTATTTTTCACAGAAGCTCAAGAAATGTGATTATAAGGTTTTGACACATCTTACAGAGAACAAAATCCTACAATTGCGGGTTCTGAAATATTAACTTGGCAACAGACGAGGAAACTGATTTACTTTGGTGTCAGAATGATGTTTTTTCTCAGGGTAAATGTTTTGCCCTTCTCTTACTCTTTCTGAAATGGATGGAGCAGATATATGAATGTTCTGCAATATGATTCTTATGAGTAGCAAATTATTTGAAATATACCATAGAAACAAAGAAAAATAAAAGCCTTCCGAAGGAGAAATGCTTGTGTGCGTGCATGTGTGTGACTGCATGCCGGAGGCACTGGATGCCGTTAGGATACAGATAAACCCCTTGTTGTCACCCTTTGAAACAGCAGTATGTTCAAGGTCATAAAGAAGAAGTGGTTTTGGTTATTGCCCTGGGCTCTGACACACTCAGCTAGCTTTACAGAACATAGTCTGCTCTATCTATCTCCTGGCTCTGCCCCCAGAAAGAGAGGAAGAAACTTCATCTGTTCCCATTGCCAAGGCAGGGATGGATTTGAGCGGCTTCCCAGGATACCGACCTGCCAAAGAGTCAGACTCCCAGTCGGTGAAGTCTGAAGGTTTTCACGGTTCCAGTGAGAGTGGCAATGCTACAGTATCAGAGGCAGCAGATCACTCTAGTAGTCACCAGCGCGCACATAGGATCCTTGTGTCTCCCACCGACCAATGGCCATGTAACAGATAAATTCTTTAGAAGGGAGACTTTGCTATACCAGACCTGGTACTCTGGCTTGTTTGTTTGTTTCTTGTTTCAGCCTAATAGCCTGTCTTTCTGTCTGTGTTTGTTATATGTCAGCAAATGTCCAATTTGCTTCGTCTTGTCCTATTTTTATTGTGCTAGCAGCTTGGGGTTTGTGTTTTCTATTTTGCTTTGAAACAATGGAAAAATACCAATAGAGATTTGGTTTAATCTTAAATTTATTTAAAACATCATGCAACAGGTAAGAAAATTTATTAATGGAGCTGGGGTGGGAATAGATTGTCATAAAATAATGAAAAAGCACTGACATTTTTTAAGTAATGTTTAAGCTGAAGGACCATGCAGAGATTAAGGAAAATGGTAGATAAGTGCACTTGTCCTTTTTTCAGAAAAAAGCAAGAATGTGTTCAGTCTTTTGAGTGCATGGTTAATGAAATGATTCCTGCTGACTTGGATCCATTTATCTAGTGTATTCATTGGTTTAAGTCAGGCATGACATAATGGTGGTAATTCTGTCTGTAAAGCTAACATAAATGCTTATGGATTTTAAAGTATCCAGTGGCTCCTAGCTTTGTATTATTATACTCAACTTCAGCAGACTTAAATTATTTAATGGCAATATTTTTGTAATCTCTATTAATTAGACTCTTTATAGTAAATAAGTTGATCTATATATGTATGTTTTACAGCAATCAACAAGCATTTTTACTAGAAAATGTCCCATGCAATAACGTAAGCTGCAAGAGTGTACGTCGTATGTTTAAAGTTTTTTGGGAGCTCTCGGATCTAAATCAAATCAAGGATGCAGTGGTAGCAACCTTCTTTGACATATACGAAGATGTAAGTTCAACTCTTTACTACAGCAAACAGCATCTCTCTTTCTGCATTGCTGTATCTCTCTGTGTGCCCTTGGCAGACTGCTTTGTAGAAATGCTGGCGCTGCAGCACGTGGCAGGCAGGGCCTTCAGCCTGGGAAATTCACTCTTGAGATGCTCCCTGGAAGGTGAGCAGACAGCAGCAGCCCATTGCTGCCAGGACTTCGCTGGTCCTCCGTATGCTCCATTTGAGCTGCCCGCTTCAATGGCAAGAAGCAAGCCATGGACCACATGCGTTGTCCTGGTTACCTGTGGATGGAGCACTCTGTCCTGAGTCACCACAGATGATTAATAAGATTTGAAAGATATTAAAATTAGTAGCAAAGATGTAAACTTTGCTTCGCACACTCTATTTTTTTTCTTTGTATCTCTAAGGGGATTTGTTTGCTAAATTTAGATGTTATGCAGAGTAAATCAGCATTCTAATGTAAACCTTTTTTTTTCCTTTAGGGAATCTTGGATATCATTGTGCTAAGCAAAGGCTACTCCAACAAGGACTTCGCTATCCATACATTAAAAAATAACTTTGAAGCAGATGCCTATTTTGTTAAAGTTATTGGTAAGTTATCACTGTATAATCAAGTTGAAATGGGACCTTGAGAGGAAAGTGAATATTTGAGCCTCTGTATATGATAATATTATGGTGATGCTTCGTGTATGATAATAATAGAAAAGAAAAAACAAGAGTGTGGAAAATATTAGTGATTGAAGAGATTCAGCATTGACCACAATGACCCTTAAATAAGTGTTCATCATCTCCTGAGTGTGCTTTTTGTTTGTTTTTTTTTTTCTTACAAGAATGCATGTCTTATTTCACTCTAGAGGCAGGCTAAATCTTTCCTCTCATCCTGGATCTTTCCTTCTGTATGTTAGCAAAATTCCTAAGACAGATACTACGTCTTTAAGAACTCATTTCTCATCTGGCTTCTGAAGGAAAACCAAGAATTATCAAGTGTCTAAAAATATGATCTGCAGGGAAAAAGCACATGGAACCACGTTATTCAACCTAAAAGAGAAATGTAAGGAAGATCCATGTCTTCAGTCCATACTGATGGCGTAACAATGGAGGAAGAGTGTTCTGTGTGTCCATGCAGGATACAACATAAAGTAAAAAACTATGAAGAGTAAATAGTAAGAATAATTTCCTATATAATGAGTTGTGAAATACTAATGTAAGTTCCTGGAGAAGCTGCAGAGTTACCAACATTAGAGGTCCTGACAATTAGGTTAAGAAATTACATAGTATATTTAATTGGTTTTTGAGGGAAAGGGTCGGACTAGCTGAATTTGAGGCCCTTTCTGTGAATGCTTTGTTCAGTACCTTCACTTACCTCCTCACATAACATAATGTTGTCTATATAAAAATGGCATCAGATCTACACATATCTATCATTCAGCTTAGATTATTATTTTTAATATGTGATGCTATTTAAAATTTGGAGGAAGATTAGCTCATAACTCACTAATTTGAGGAAAAACTTAATTATGCTTGCACATATAAATATGTATGCCATAGTGAGACAGAAAAGACCCAGAAGAAATTACAGTAATATTGACTTGAAGGAACATGCCTTGTTTGACCACGACTGCCTTTTTATCTTGCCTATTTTCAGAAACCTAGGCAGGAAACAATAGCCAAGCGCGCTTATTTTCATTTGTGCCCTGAGTGGTTGCAGTATTTTCTTTCCAACAGGGACTTCTGTCTTTTCTTGCTGTACCTCTGTCATATCAAGCCTACTTGACTTGGAGGTCTTCTCTGTATCGTCTGGAAACGATGCAGAATCTAGTGCAAAATGGGCTGCTTTCATTTCGGTGACGACTGGCATGGTGTATATTTTGCTTACGCTGCGTGATCTATTCTGCGAGCCAGTTTGTTTCCGTGTGTGAGTCAGTTCGGTGTTTTCAGATGAAAAGCATTACACGGCACAAAACGCATCTTACCGTAAAAGCGTAGAATGGCAATGAACATAGCAAGGGTGTGTGAATTAATTAGAGCCCTGGTTTAAAAGGCTAGAGTTAGATTATGATATTTGTAATTGAGAGTAATTGCGTGTCCTGCCATGTTCTTCCAGACTGCAAAGGTGTTGAGCTTTGAACTCATTGCTTGTCTGTCTTCCTTGATTTTTTTTTTTTGAGCCTCATTTTAAAAAATGAGGCTGTACGTGAGCTTATGAGGACAAAGGTAAACAGGAACAACTAGAGGTTCACCTTCAAAAATTGTATTTGCCTTCATGTTATTTAAATGTATCTAATCCTTCTAAAGCACACATTCTGCGCACCATAAGATAAACAGAACTGCAGCTGCTACTGCGGGCTGGTGCATTTATTACCTTCTCCTTAGCCTGAGCTTTATTCTCATCGTAATACCCTATAATGATTTGTCATGTTGATGGAAGCTTCTTAAATAATAATGTATATGCTTAGTTTAATTCACACAAGCATGCAGAAAATCCTCTAGAAAAATCTTGTGCTTCACAAAGCCATGTTATAATTATAATTGTGTGATATTTTAATGGGGAAAAGAGTAATTTGCAACGTGCTTTTTGATTCATTCTGTAAATCTATCTTAAAAACTGGAGCAAGCCTTTTTTTAGCACCCTTTTAGGGTGTCAGTATTTTTGCATAGAAACCCGTGGAAATGGGAATTAATGAGTAGTCTAAAAATATTTTTACAGTGGTACAGGGGAGAATATTTCTAACTAACGTGCTTTGCGCAAGTTAGTACAGCAATAAATGCATTGTGTTCCTTCTTTGGCATATGGACAATGAGAAAGTTTTGCTCATTATAACTGATGTCAGATGTACTTGGTCAGATTATTTGTTCCAGTAGTGAAATTGAACAGCAAATTGCAGTGTGCCGTTTTGCATCAAAATAGGAAGAGTTGGTTCCACTTGCATACACACTCATGTATAACATATAAAAGAAGCTTGTAGCTTTAGAAGTCTATTTGTAAATACACACAGTCTTAAAATTCTGCTTTGCCACACCTTCCTTACCTTACCTGTCCAGATTTTTAATTGTTTTTGACTGTATAAAAATAATAGATTTTTTTTTTTCTGTGTTTAGAAATTTCAACGGTTTTAAATCGCAAGCAAAGGATGGTAACTTGGAAGTCATGACTTGCACACAAAATACTAGAAATGTTCCTTCACTAGAACAGTGCTATTTCTGACTCCAGTAGGGAATGATTTCTAATCGGACTATTACACTATGAACATTTTATATGCACTTTTTAGTATTTCACTGTCCCCAAACGTTTTGTACACAAAACTCCATGGAGCCTTAAAGTAGACAGAAAAAGCTTTAAAAAAAGAAATCCCAGTGGGTAGGATGAACTGCCCTCAAATCTGGTCCAAATCTTAATTTTTGCTGTCTGCCACGCTTGCTCTGGGATACCATAACTCACAGAAATTATGGTTTTGTTCAGCTTCAATACTGCCTGGTCTGTATCCTCTTCCCCGCTCATAGCCATTATTGGGCTGCTGCTCAACCACACTGTTGTCATTTGAAATCAAATGCTGCATCAGAATGACACCTTAGCTTTCTGTGTGTGTTTTCTGTTGTTTGTTTTAAAGGCATTTTACTACTGATATTCTAATGCTCAATGTGACAGGATGTTCTAGGTTGTAGAACAGATGGCTTTCATTGTCCGTCATTTCGTTGATTATAAATAAGTGTTAAACAGATATTTCTGTAATTTAACTGATTTTTGAAACTAATAAGCTTCAAACAAGTAATTGAACAACTGCCACAGGTTTTAGGTATTAAGTAGCATTATACACATCTGCTTATAATACTTTTGAATTCATGGAATAAATAGGTAATGGGATTTCTGTTTGTTACAGCTTTCGTGAATTGCTTTAAATCAAGATAAAAAACTATCCCTTTACTTACCTTTTTACCAGTTAAAAGAGTAAAGCTGAATCTCTGCCAATATTTTTAAATTATTAGAAATGAAGAACATTTAATAAAACGTACAGTCCGCTATTTCAAAAATGTTTTAATTTTGAATTTGTTTTAACTGACACGTCTCTCCTTTTGAAGCTGGTTAACCAATGAGGTATGATAAAACAGTGACTAGCCAATTAATTTCTTCAAAGGGTATACTTCCAACAAAGTAGGAAATTTTTTATACGTTAACATAAGTCAATTGGAAGACATTTATTTTCTTTATGTGTTTTAATGAATACCTGACACTATTACTATACTCTAACAGATTTCAGAGGTGGTGCTTGTAAAATAGCTTGTTAGCATAAACACTACAAGCTCACTTTTTGTTTTTGCAGTTCTCAGTGGCCTCTGTTCTAATGACTGTCCTCGGAAAATAACGGTAAGTGTAACTATAACTTGCATTATTTAGCTTCAAAGCTGAGGTCTAATTATACCAAAACCTCTCCACATATTAAGATGGTTGTTGATTGGAAGAATGGGTGATCCAAACCATGACAAGGCCTGCATACTTGAGACCCGTACCTTTCGCCAGCTGCCTGCGCAGAGATGAAACCAGTTGACTGATGGTGCAGTGAGCTTTGTTACCCAGCATCGTGGGGGCTGGGATATAACAGATACAAGAACAACTTGTGTAATACAGCTGGATGCCCAGACTGGGTAGTTTGCCAGGTCTTGTTCGGGGCAGTCAGAAAGGCCAGGCAGAACGGATTATGGGACATAATCCCATCATCAGCCATATAGCCACTTCCAGACTAGAATACAGTAAGTGGGTACAATGAAGGACAGACGGGAAGGAAATATACTTAGTTCTGATGATTCTGCAGATAGCCACATATACATGTGCTGATTTCTATTATTTCAATTATTTTAGTCATCTCCAGGGACCATGCAACTTGCCCACCAAGCTTTCAATTAGCGCATTATTTAGCAGTGTTCACAATGAAAGTTGGCCTAAAAGAGGAATTTAGAGGAACCAAAGCTAGCATTAGTACTTTTTTGCTCTGCAAAAATATGAAATTTAATTTTGACTTGAAAATACACAAACTGCTTCAGCTGGGACCAGCTTTTTCTTCAAGCCTGTCTTAAGACATGGGGTTTAATTTCTGATATAAAATAATACGGGAGTTTGATAGCTTAATTACAAAACTAAAGAGAGGTTTTGAAAAGATCATTGAAGCACTAAAGATCTGATGGATTTTTAGTGGATGCCCTGATATCAGCTTGAATTCAGCATTTCAAAAAAAAGGAAAACTTTCTTTTAAATCTATTCTTACAGTTGTCCCCCCTCCTCTTCCTTCCCCAGCAGTGCAGATCATTGTTTCCTTCCCTTCTTACTTTGTGTAAGATGCTTTGTACAGGGTGCGTTTGTTACGGTTCATCACTCAGTAATCCGCAACTCCCTTTGATTATTTTTTTTTAAAATTTATTTCTTTATTTAATTTTTTTCCCCATAACTGTACTTTGATGTTTAAGTACATTTTCTCCCTCAAGAGAATTTGCTTAAAATAGATATCAAGGAGTAACTATTCAACTACTTTCATGAATTAAATAAAACATTGCTAAATAATGATAACAAAATTTTGAATTTTTGTAGTATTTTTCAATTCAGAAAGACCATCAGTATAGTGCATTCTCTCAGAAAATACCAAATGGGTTCTGCCAATTGATTAGCCTTATTTTGAAAATCAATTTCCACATAATGCTATGACAAAACAGTTGCAATATTTTGAAACTATCTATGCCAAAATGAAATCATTAATCTAGAAACCAAAGAAACAATTTCTTTGGTTTACTGCTTTATTACTATAGCTTTGTCTGTTCCTAAAATTTTGCCTGCTTTTTCCTCCCCCGCATTGTAGCCTTTCGGCGTTAATCAGCCTGGTCCTTACATCATGTACACTACTGTAGATGCAAATGGATACCTGAAAAATGGGTCAGGTAAGGTAACCTCATAACAAGTATATGCATGGCATGCTCTGTCTGCATATACTTCTCAGCAACCTGACGAGTTGGAAAGAAGTTTACAGAGTGAAATGGGACTGGTTTTGAATACTGTCTTCAGTTAACAAGGCCAAAACCCCCTAACTTTCTCTTCTTTCTTTACAGATTGCTTCTTTATTACGAACATTACAACTGCATTCTTTTTTCTTTTCTTCTGTCCCATGCAAATTGGGCTTGAACAGTTGGCTATATCTTGCCCAATCTGAAAAATCGTTGGGTACAATATTCTCAGTTTGGGAGAGGGCATAAGCTTCTAATGATTTACTTTATCTACCAGTTCCTTAGCAATTATGTATTAAGAACAACAGTGGCCTTGAAATACCTAAATAGAATCTTGCAGCCACAAGGATGAAAGTAATACTCAGTAACAACAGCATGTATTTTTCTGGAGTTGTTCACTACATCTGGCAGGCTAACAGGCATCTATAAAATCCTGAGTTGCATAAGAAAGATAGCGAGGGAATGGCTCCATAATACAAGAAGTACAAAGAATCAAAGAATCATTAGGTAACAGGGTCAAAAGAAATGGGAAGAAGCAGCGCTTCGTCCAACTTTTAGCTTAACTAGAAGTTTAATCGCCTGAGATGTTGCAGATGCCACAGTTTACATGAGTCCAAAAACAAAGTAGACAAAAAAAGAATAATCCATTAGACCATGGTCCAAGCAGTGCCTAGTGTTAGAATATCCTGAGGCTTATGCTGCCTTCCTAGGTCTGTACTAGTGGCTCCTAGAAGACACAGGTGACTGTACTAAGTGCTCTGTTTGTCTGACAACCGTTAATCTCGCCACCATAACGGACTTGCTTCTTGCTTAGGCAAAACGTGATCAGAGTATGCACATCTCTAAGTTGTGCCATTCTGACTCTTTCCCAATGGTGGCAGTTGGCTGCACCTGTCACTCAAGTCTTACTTCAGATTAAACTCAGATTTAAAAAAAAAAAGTTTTCCATAGTTCACTGGGGAAAACTGTATTCTGCATAACACTAATTTAAATATCAGCAATAATTTAGGGGAGTAAGTGCTGACACCTTTAAGGTCCTAAATCAACAATAATGCTCTCACCTTGAATCCTGCGCTCAGGACTGTTAATTCCACCCTAGAAAAAATAAAGAGAAAGAAGATGTTCTGAAATAAGAACCAGATAGCTGCAAAAACATATCCTGATATTCTGTAGCACTTCTGTATTCGTACATGCTTAAATATGGGTTTGAAAGCTTGCAAGTATTACCCTACATTTTTAAACAAACTAATAATTAATGTTATCACGAAAATGCAAAATATTTTTTCTAATTGTTGCACAAATTCATTTTAACAAACTAATTGTGCCAGTTGCACACTCAGCTTCATCGCTCTGAAGGTCTTCTTCATAAGCTAAATTTAAGAAGAGCTTACATATTTAGTCAGAAACACTGAACCCCGTGATGGCTTTAGAGATTTGTAGTTACATTACACTCTGTTAGACTATCTGACCCATGCCCTTAGGCAGCCAGTGCTGGATGGGTAACAACTGGCATATCTCATTATTACTAATTACCAAGATGAAGGCTTGCAAGCTTTGTCAGAGCCAAGTCACGGTACAGCCTGTCTTGGCAACCATATCAGACAATACTGTAAAGGCCTACACAGCACCTTTCTCCTTGTCCCTCAAAAGCCTGGATTCCCGTGGATGGGAAAGTTACCTCAGTAAGCTGCCTTTGTCTATTTGTGGTCCCTAATAACTTTTGAATCCACTAGCTTACTCAAGTCAATTTTAGCTGGAGCATACATGCCTCAAATAAAACTCTACCAGTTCTGTAAAAATCAGCAGTTTGGTAGGAGACAAAATTCTACATGAGGAAAAGACTGCAGTTAGAGATCAATGGTTATTTGGTCTAGTTTTGTCCTCAGGCTGGCCGTATGGTCAGCACGCGTACAGCTGCAGTTAGCCATAGCCTGAGATGTTCTTGCCCAAGCAGTAACGTAGGAGCATAGCAGAAAAAAGCTTAGTGTGCTGTGGAGGGTTGGTGGAGAAATAAAAGATAAGGCTAAAAGATGTTGCTGGTTCCATACAGGAAGCAGGGCTGGCATGCAAAGATGTGCTGGATTCATATTCATACAAATACAGATATGCTTAGTTTCACAGCTTCTATCCCGTTTTAGAAGGCATTTTGCCTCAGGACAAGTTTCTAGGGATTCCTACTGTGTTATCCATATTACTTTAATCCACATTGGAGTGCCTTTTCTGTCCTGTTCTTCTCGATGACCAGGTATCTTTGGTTTTGTCCTATTTTTGCTTCCATGTTGCATGTTGGCTTTAGAGTTGAGTTTCCGATAAGATACCAGTAAGACCTATACTGTTAAATACAAGGAATTTTGCTGTACCTATTCTTTTTTTAAAAGACAGATGAGTACTTGTTTTTCAAAACAACAAAAGTATAAACAGTTTGGAATGCACTTCATATCTTAGTAAAGAGTAAAAAACAACTCTTATTTTCACAAATTTGCGTCATAAAGAGTGGAGTCTACTAATCTCTCCTTCCGCGGTTAACTAAACTACTTGCAGTTGATGACTGCGGCTCTGTACTCTTGGGGGCCATCTTCTTGCAATATGGACTTATTGGTGAAGCCTCTTCTTGAGAGCTGCTGTGAGAGTTACTAGAAATAACTGTAATTTCTATGTTACAAAATTTCTTTCCAGCCTGCACTAAAAGTTAGTTGAGTGCATTCATTGGGTGAACACACATCTAAATGAAGTTTAAAGCAGTGGAATGTATTTATTCCTTCGGGCTCACTGGCACTTAATGCAGGCCTGCCTACATTTGGTGCACCCATGTGAATATAAAACAACTTAATGAAAACACAGTTTCGGAGTTCCTTTGGCCATGTGACATGTACCTGCCTCCTCCATACCTACACGTAATCTTACAATGAGATAATCAGGACTACCGACAAATAACTCTGTTTGCCTAAGTAACAAAAAAGACGTTTTTTGTGTAAGAAAAGAAGCACATCGGTAAAAGCATCAAACTGACCCTATTTTTTTTTTTCTTCTTTATGGAAGTGCTATAAAATGGTTAGAAATCAAAAAAACCTACAACAAAAACTTTGCTTAGATCTGATTATGCCCATTTAGATTCAATGTTTGTGTAGTCAGAGAATATTTTAACTCTTGCTACTTATTTGTAATTTACACAGTCTCAGACTTAGAAATCTGATATTTTAAGTGAACTCATACAAAATATACTTTTAAAAAATTGTGTCTAACAGACAGTAGAATCTATGTTATTAGATTCTTAAAAGTATTTTATTTGGGATATCATAAATAGTAACTGTAGAGGACGGAAATTTAGCATATCTGGATGATAAATTACATGCTGCATTTTAAAATAAATTTGATTTTTATAAATTGACATAATTTTAACCAGAAGGTGACAAAATAATGGGTTTCTGGGATCTTAAGTGCAGAATATCTATTAAAAGGTTAATTCACAGCAGTATAAACTGATTCTAAACCCCACTTTGAGGAAATACAAGTTTAGATGGATTTGTTTTGTGTATGTTTGACCCTTTGGCCCTTACTATTTAAGCAGGCTTATAAAATAACTCAGTGGCAAAATAAAGATGTTCTTCCAACTATAGACCTCTGTGCCATAGAAGAATGCACGTAGCTTACGAATTCCTTATATCTGTGAGGAATAAAGCTAGCTTAAAATTTGGCCTTATTTCACGTATAATTTTCTTAATTTTATTTTTCTGGTTCTCTCTTCTAAGAACAAAAACAAATACACTACTTCTCAAACATTATCTTTAGGGTTTGGTTGGTTTGGGGTTTTTTTTTGGGGGGGTGGGGCAGTGCTTTTAGAAATGCAATGTTTTTACAATTTCCTCTAGGAAACAGCTATCAAATATGATTTAATACTCCTATAGTACCATTCATCTTCACTGCTACCATATTTACAATAATAAAAACCTAACAGAGTCCAATCATGATGAATTTCCTTTTCTGTTTTGGCATTATGAAATAGCAGTAATGAATTCCAAGTGCATTTATGACCCTAGCAGTATTGCTACAGGGAACTTTATAATACTGTCTTTGATCAGTTTCTCAACTGTAATATGTTAATAGATTTTTTTTTTTTGAGTCTGTATAATTCCTGCAAGAACTTTTCAAGGTCACATTTTCTGAAGCTATTATATTAAGTTTGTAGCTAAACTTACTTCTTTTACAAGTCCTACCTGTAAAATTCAGTGAATGTTCTTCTAAGTAGAATAACTGCCCTACAGGTTATTATCTTGAAAAACAGCCTGTTACATCAGAATCATATTCTATTTGACTATCAAGAAATACCTCAAGCAACACTTTTATATGTGTGTACTGGTGGGCAATACCAAACCCACATGGCTTTTTTGGGCCATATATAAACTTACAAAACATCTTTTACACATTAAGCTTTTAAAAGCATGGTATCAACATACTATTTTAAAACTAATTTTCACCAACTTATTTGCATTCCTTATACAGTATCATGGAACAATCCATATATGAAGCTTTTACTTGTATTAAAGCAATAATGAGATAATCTGGTTGTTTGTAATCATATTTTCATATTTTTAAAATAATTCATCTCTTTCCTAAGAAGTAACATGAATAACAACATGGTTCTTTTTCTAATGAAAACGATGCGCACCATTCAATTATTTTTTTTCAAGTCATCTGATGCTATTTGTTGTCTTTACCGCTGGTCTCAGCAGGGGAAGAGTTATTGTCTGGAGCAGTGAAACCAAACTATCCAGTCACCTTAAGTTATCCTTCCAGCCCTGGGCTAAAGTAAATCCTACAGTACTTGAAGAAATGTCCACCGTTCTACTTCTGATCTGCCTAATTCTGCAGGTCTTTAGTTCTGAATTATGGTATCTTTCATGTATGCAATATTCATGCAAAGAGTAAAATAAAAAGGCACATATGGCTGTCCTTATCTAATTCATTTTAAGGTTCTTTGATCTGCCAAGCCGTAACTACAGGAAATTTGCATAATTACGAAGAGGTTTTTTTTTTTAAAACATTGTTAGAATTATTCTCTCTCCTATTAACATTCCAGTATGTTGTTAAAAGATAGCGGAATAATAATTAGCACATATTCTGTGCTTTTACTTTCACATTGCTCAATTCACTTGTAATCTTAGAACAAGAAATACTGTTAAATTAGCTACAAGGAATAGCAATTGCCAAAATGAGCATTAGAATTGAGAAGTACTGGGTCTTGCATCTGCGGTTAGTATCTCCACAGACCTTCTCTCTCTAAGAGGAAATTCAATTGCAACAGCTTCTTCAAATATTTAAGGAGTTTTATGCTTGAGATCAGATCAGGTCCAGGTGTAAATCTAGAAGTACGCAAACTCGAATTTAAGCCATGCTTTCTGATCCGCTTCCTGTGATCTGCCTTATCCACTCCCCATTTCTTTTGGAGTTGTCATTTTGAAGGAGACTCCACAGTTAAGTATGAGTGTCATCCTGGATTTTCAGCTCTATATCTGCATTTCTAGGCTTTTATTGGCTTCTAAGAAATTTCTAACATCATTCTGACACGGTGTTTTTCAGCTGAATCCGGGAAGCAACAATGCATAGCATAAAGTAGATTATAATATCTAAAGTTGAGCACAGAGTAAATTGAAGCTGTTCTTTGGGCACGGGAGGGGAAGGATAGACAAGACGAATTTAGTAAAGCTAACCAAATGCAAGATGTTGGGCTTTGTGGGGTGTTTGTTGTGTGGTTGTGGTTTGGTTTGGTTTATTTTTCTTTTTAAACTTCAGCATCCTAAAAAAAATCATTGTTGATAATGAAATAGTAGCCCTACTAAACTTCCTTGGTTTGGAACAGAATTTTGCATAACGACTGATGCCAGTTAAATTACTGCAGATTGCATCTATACGGCTCTATTTTTTAACAGTTCTGACCTTGGCTAAAATGCAAACATGTCATTTTTGCAAGCTGAAGTGGGTCCCAATAAGGATCCTTTGTATTCTTGAGAAGGCTACCTACTTGATATATTTGGTTTCATTTCTTTTATTACTAATAACACAAACTGATTTTCTTAGAACTAATGTCCTTGTGGACCCAGAACAACATAAATAAGATCAGATACTTTAAATTTAATATGAAGCAGCTACTAATCTACTGAAATGTTTTCAGAAACTGCACAAGGATGGTTTCGTATTATAGCACCAGCACAAAGCATTTTAAATTTGTTATTGCCTGGTCAAGGGCTGAGGAAGTCAAATGAGTGGGTAGTCCTGTAGTGGCTTCATACTATGAACACCAGGCTGCTTTTAGCCATCAGCATCTTTTTACCCTGGTTTTCCTTCTGATATCCCTTCCTGTTTCACCAAAACCCATCTTTTCTGTCTTCCTGCTTGCTTTCTCCCTCTTCTGTGTAACATCTGAACCCTCAGATACCTTGTCTTTCTCTCCTTTGTAGGAATTCCTGCCCTGAAGCCTGCCTCTCTGCGGGCAGGCAGACAGAGGGATAGGACTGGTAGCTCTGCATTGCCATAGCCACAGCAGTCCTGGCTGACTCCTTAGTGTGTTAACTAGTGGGGCATACCCAAAATATTTTTTCTATATTTTGGTGATGTACCACATGTCTTTTAAGTACCTGATGAACCCTGCAAGCCAGGCCCAACCTGTCTGGAGCTTCAAGCTGATGTGTTGTTTCATGTTTTCGCTTCCACTTAAAATGGGAGAATATCTTGTGTGTTTCAGCCGGTGCTGTGGTCGTCTTAATTTTCTCTCTTAAAGTAAAAATATACCGATGGACTTAGAGTTTGGAATAAACAGGCCCACAGTTGCAGTTTGTGTCTACCAAAAATATTAATCCTGTGGGCCAGGAACAACAGAACAATAAATGCTTAAGGTTTACTCAGTGTCCATAAGTAGGAGTAATATTATCATACAAATAATATATGGATTGTCTTCTTGTATGAAAGTCATAATTTGTTTAAGCAACTGTATGACTGAAGCTGTATGGCCTGCTTGCCTTTGTAATTCTCATTTCAGAGCTCTTTCATTTTTCTGGTTTTGCTTGGTTTTCTTTTAAACCTTCCATGACAGAATGACCTTTGACATGCTGTTAAGTCGTGCCCTTCTGTTTTTTTGAAATCTGCTTACTCTTCTCTGTTGTTGCATTGAGTTCTCATGCTGTTTAACTAAATTGGATTGTGAGGTGAACACAAATGTCTAGCAGCTATTATAGTAATGAATTGAAACATAAACGTTGCAATATGTACCAGAAAAATGCAAAATAAGCTTAATTTCAATAGCCATTTGACATTCCAGGATTTGTTACGTGGAATTCTACTATATAGGAAAAAGAGTGTATTCATGGAACAAGCACGAGTCATTTAATAATTGAATCAATAGCTGGATTCTGCTGTGAAGGGTTTTCTGTTGCTGTAGGTGGGGATACCCTGCTAGTATGTTTTTCTATATAAATCTCTGTTTAGAAAACTTACTTGAATTTGTAACGTTGCATGCAATATTAGCAAACTTCAAATATTTAGGCATTACAAATTAGACAACTTTCCCCTGCGCAGAGTTGCAATATCAGCAATATGATAATGTCATTGTTTGGGGATTTTTAAGACTTTTTAGTTTCTAGTTTTCCTTCTGTAATTTTATGGTGCAAGGTTATTCTTAATGAAAATGCATATTCTCACATAAACGCATCAGATTTTGAGTTCGGGCTTTCATAAGAAGTATCACAAGTGTTAGCAGTGGTGCAAGTAATAGGTATCAAAGTTGCAAGTGTGCATTTTCAATCCACTTTCCCCAGTTATTTCTGGAAGTCCAGAAAAAGTGGAGAGGTGAAATTGTGTACTGCAGGAATCTACAATTTCTTATCTTGTGGATTAATGAAAAGAGGCAAACAGCAAAGTCGGAAGAGGGAGACATCCTTAGCCCCTTAGAAAGCTGAAGTTGCCATTGCATAATTTTAAGTAGAAAGAGCTCTTTCTCCACTACTTTTTTTTCCCAATCAGCAACCTACAACCCCAAAGGCAGTAATAAGGGAACTGAAGTAAAGCTTTCAACTAAAGCCAAGGAAATCAAATTCTCCAACTTCCTACAAAGCTTTCAAGTTCGGAGTAGTTGGGTTTTGTTTTGGTTTTTCTTCTGAAAGCTGCTTTGTAAATTCCTATGCATATTACCAGGTATTTACTTCATTATTATAATTTATATTTTCCCTTTCTTTTGTGGTAAGTGGTTCTGGCATATTTTCAAACAAAATAAGGAGCTGTCAGCTTCAAAAGATGGGAAACACTTTGGTGTGCAATGTAGCACAATACTGATAATGGCTGTAATGTAAATATCACTGTAGTGTTTCAACTGTGCAGCTTAACTAAGTGATGCACATCCACTGTGAAATTTTACCGAACTCTTGAACTGACTTTGTCTTATTCCAGCTGTTCCATGCATGTTGTTCACAGCTATGCAGCAATTTGTGCCGCTTCTGCATGTAGTTTTTTGGAATAACTTTCAGTTTTTGTAGGATGCATATGGGTATCTATCTAATCTATAAGAAAGCAGTCATTCATGTGTTAGCCTCAATATTAAGGTAGACGATGGTACAGAAGAATTTTGACGCGAGTCTGAGACTACAGGCTACAACTCAGATACTATGTTTTACACAATGAACTGGGGGGTTTTTTACCAGAAAAGCCGCCCATATTGTCAACAGGT
The DNA here is from genome assembly GCF_963924245.1 of Chroicocephalus ridibundus. NCBI lineage: Eukaryota > Metazoa > Chordata > Aves > Charadriiformes > Laridae > Chroicocephalus > Chroicocephalus ridibundus. Next base: position 81,005,986 of record NC_086287.1, read on the forward strand.
ACTAAGATTGTATGGCTAAAACAAAGCAACTCCTTGTTATATTTTCTAACTCTTACATTTGGGGCTTTTTTTGACAAGTTGATTCACACTTCACACAAATCTTCAGTTACTATTTTGGTGAGTGTATTAAAGCTTCTGATAAATGCATCATTTTGCAAATGAGAGGAAAATATAGCAACTGGAAGAAATAATGACATAACATTTTTATTTATGAAAATACATTTAGCTGTTCAGTCCTCTAATATATTGAATTTGAGGGACTTTTGGAAGCCAAAATAGTATTGTTTTGAATTAATCTGAATGGCTTTAATGGACTACTTAAAAGCAAATTATATTTTGTCAAGAAAAGCATAATATATAAAAAATTAAAAGAATGGCGCTTCAGGAGACCACGAGTTTGAAATCGGAGTTTCTGTTAGTCTTTTAACTCTGGATAGTGATCTTGTACGTTCTGCTCTATTATTGCACAAAATAAGCTTATTTAAACTGACTGAACAATATCAGTTTTGTGATTCTGTTTATGTAGGTTCAGCTAGTCTGCTCCTAAATCCAGTATTTCACATTATCAGTTCTGTTTAAAGAAACAAAAGAAAGCATTGCTTCCACATGTAAATGCAATCACCTTCCCTTCATAAAGTTAAATTGGCTTCATTGAAGCACTTATGCTGCACAGGTCTAGTCACCCTGCAATAAGCTGTTGAGGACATTGCAATTTAACCCAGGGTATATGGCACTACTCTTAAGCTTTCAGCAAATTTACATCCATATAATGGAAACACCTTAATTCAGATATAAAAGAACAAGTACTGTATGTGTCATAGACGACACATCATTCTGTTTTTCAGAGAAGACTTTCAAAAGGTTAATGATATGTATTGCTTCAAATTTTATATGCCAGACTTCAAAAATAAGGAGATTGGTTCACAGATGTTCAGAAGGATTTCTGAATATCAAACTCTGTAAAACTTTGTAAAGTTTGGCTGCCCAACATCATTAGCTATTTCGTAAAAATTTAGTCTCTGTCAGGCTGAAACCACTGAAAACTATGTCTTAAAGTGTTGAGGTTTTTTACTCTGCCCAAGGTTTTTGAAGCAATAAACTTAGTGACTTATGGTTTAAAACAAAAATTTAAACAGCAACACTTACATCGTAGCCCATGATATCTGGGTGCTTCCAAATAAGTTCTTTGAGACAAGAAGTATAAGGCAAAAGACATAGTGTTGAGCAGTCTTTAAAGTAGTATTAAAAAGTAATAACGTACAACATGGACAGAAGTTGTTTTTTTTTAATTCTTGTTTATAGTAACAGTTCTACTGATGAAGGAAAACAAGCCATGAGGCAACAGCCACTTTCTCCATCTTGCTTGCATAGGCTTCCAAAAGCTTAAAGAGCGATTTTAGTATAAGAAATAAATCCCACCTTTCCGCTTGAAGATGAAATGGTATGTTCAAATCTTCGTGCAATAAGCAGAAAACTGTTTACAATAGTATTACAACACAGCAAATAACTAGAGTTGCTACTTAAATTTGAAATACTTCCATGAGTAAATTAATTACCAGTGACAGAGAACTTCAGAAATTACAATAAACTGTTAACAGTACTCTCTGTAATTTCTCTTTTTTATCTTTAATCTTTGTTCAAGGTTTTTATGTTTCTCAGATGAACATTTGTCATTCTTAATTATTTGTTTACAATTCTAAGTGGAACATTTGAGTAACCATCAAACTTTTACAGAATTTATGATAGATATAGCTGGAATAAAGCAAGAAATAGTCTCATATTTGTAGTCAGCTTTAAAGTAAACTGGAACCTTCTATATGCTATCATCCCAAGTCCTGCCTAGCTCATATCTGTCAAATTTTAAAGGCAAATAAAGAAAAGGTATGTGCACATTTTCTGTCAGCTATGTAGAAGAAAACGTTCCTTTCTGACCTTTGCAAATGATCTATTTACATCCTGAAGCATAAGATTTCATTATCCTTATCTTAGTAGGGATAAGAACCAGTGTTAGTAGCCATGAAATTATTCAATGCTTTTAGGAATTCTAGTGCAGTATCTGACTCTCTAACCTCTTCAAGGCTGAGTGCACACAGTGTATGACATTTTCTTTTATTTCCTTTAATTTAGTTGACATTCATTTCATTTGTACGATGAAAGAAAAAAGGAAGATCTCAGTTGCAGTCTCCTCATAATCCTAAATATTTCACTCAAAAGTCATTCTAAAAGCTTTTCAATTTTAAATATTACAGCAGCACCTTGGTTTTTTGGGAAAAGTCCTTCAGAATTCAGCAATAGTGAAGGAAATTGTTAAAGAAAATTCTTTATTATGTTACAGCATGATCAAGTAATACATACCTTGTTTGGGTTTATAACTGAGTCAAATTTAATAAACCTACCTTTGTTCCTTGCTACTTTTATATTGGCAACCAGTGCTTTCAGATATTATGTGCTTACTCTAATTTGAGAATTACTCAAATTTTAGATTTGAAAATTGAGACCTAGAGATTGAGCATTTTAGCCAACATCATGTAAGGGAAGTCAGTGACAAAGTGGGGACAGACTCAAATCCTATACTGTTACCTCAACTTATGAGCAAAATTCCTGTTCTTAGAGAAAAGCTTCTCAGATAATGCTGTCTGCCACAGATTCCATAATCTAGGAATTCACCTAACAATGTACACAGTACACCTCACCCTCACAACAGAGGACCGAAAGTACAAATCCTATTTAAATATTTCCACGTCTGCTTGCTCGTGACATGGTACTGCGTGGGGAAAAAGTAAATCTAAAATATGCCTAATCTTTAAGAAAACTGTTACTGTTTCTTTTTGCTAATAGCATTTTAGCCTAATAAAAAGGTAACTGCATGAAGCTGATTTTTCAGATCTCATCTAAGTGTATTTAGTTGACATTTATGTTTCCTTTTTAAATAAAATTATCATGGTTCTAAAACTACAATAATACAGAATGTTTACCTCATGATTAAACAGGCCTGTTTCAAAACGTGCCGAACAGCATATGGCAAGCTTCTTCCTAAAAAGCTGCTGGAGGGTGGGGAGATTCAGGAAAATAGAACCATGAAGTAATCATTTTATTGAATAGGGGTTCAAAATTATCATTATCCAATATACAAAGTAGTTTGTCCTCCATAAGAGCATACAAAAACTGATGAGCTGCTTCTGAAAGTAGGTGTCATATCTTGGTAATCCCTTGGGGTAAGAGCTTTTATAATACTCTTGTACAGTCACTTTCCAGAGACTTCCCACTGGGATGACTGTTGTTGTATAATGGCAAATGCATGCTTGCACTTATCGGGCTCTCTCCAGGAGCTAAGAATGGGAGTTTGTTTCTGTTTTGTTTTGTTTGTTTCTTGAAAGGATGTTTGGCTTTACCAAAAAAGTTGTGGTGGTTGTTGTTTGGGAGCTTTTCCCCAGCTCTTTTCACCGCAGCTGTGCAAGATGCGGTGCAGCTCGTGTGGCCAACAGCCAGCTGTCTGAAGCAAAATACTAACTTCCAGAATTGAGCCTTGGAAGAAAGTGTGGAGAGGTAGAAAGGAGTTGGCTGTAAATTCATTACAAAATGTGAATTCATGTTCTTTAATTCACATTCTGTTACGTTTTGTCACTTGACTTATACAATTTCAGGCATAATCTGTCAGATGTTAAAGCAGAGAAAAATCTGACACTTAAAAAATACTGACTGTATATCATATCTCTGCGAAAAACTGTTTCAGTTGATGACGTAAACCTCTTGTGGTTGTCAAGTATCCCTTGAACTCGTTTCTATTAATCTGGTGAAGGGCTGAATTCCCTGCAGTACTTAACAAGGTGCTGGTATCATTCCTGCTGTGTAACCAGATCACTTACTAAGAGGCTTTCTAGAGAATGAAGAAAGAATCTACGTAGGATCTGAATCCGTTTGCAGAAATCAAAAGATTACAAGATCTATATTTAAATGGAATAATCAGATACTTTGGAAATGGGATGTTTGTGAACCTTTTAATAGCTGCAACGCTTGTCTGTTTCCCTACTGCCTTTTCAAGAAACAAAGAATGTTATTTTTCCCCTACAGTCTCTCCTTTCATTATTTATAATTACATGCCCTCACTAGGGCCTGATTTACAACCACTGTAATCCTGTTTTCATTAAATCAATTTATTATTTAAGAATTTGTTCATGAGAGTTTACTTAGCACATTTTGTGATGTAAGAAAAACCAGTAGTTACTGATTAATACTAATAAGAATTAAAGTGAACCTTCACATGTTGAGTCTGAGCTTGTAAATCAATGAGGCAAAAGAATTGGCACTACTTATATCAAAATAAATGCAGATAGCTGATTTCTTCTCAACTTGTAATAAATAGTAGAGATTCAGTTTAACATAGAAACGGTGCTCAAAAGAATCGTCTTACCTATAAATCTAAAGCATTTAAGCTATTCTCCAAGAGAGTGCCCACAAATAGTTTGGAAATGTGGGATTGAGCCTTTAAGAATTAAATAATCATGCGGTTGGTTAAAACTTCTTAAAATTTTTTATTACTGACTCTGAAATGTGTATTTGTGTAGCAAATTGGTGGGTTTGAGGTTGGGTTTTTTTCCAAAATACTTACTGGGGCTTCATTGCTAATTTTATTTCAGCTGGACAGCTTAGCCAGTCAGCACATTTTGCTCTCCAGTTGCCATACAATGTGCTAGGCTTGGGACGTAGCGCTAATTTCCTCGACCATTTGTATGTTGGCATTCCTCGTCCTTCAGGAGAAAAGGTTAGTTGAGATTTAAGATTGTCAACCTAATATTTATGGTGTTACCTTTCCTAATAGAGTTTGGATGTAAATACTGCTAGGGACGCTTTTTTTTTCTTTTCAGAGGCAAGAATATCAAAGTAGTAAGTTTAAATAAAGAAAAGTTTGCCAAAAAGAACCTTTTATGCCTGTGTTTTGGGGGGTGTATAAGCTCTGAAGCTAACACTAAGACCAAAAGATGACTGAAGTTGTCTATAAATGTTAGCACAGGTATATAGTGCTTGTTTGTATGGTAAACGAGTATTCGATCTGATGGTCCCATTAGTATGGTCTCAGCTGTAAGACTCCTGGGGTTGGTCTGGCCAGCCTGTAAACTCACGTAATCCTTTCTGCCTCAGTGGTAAAACCATGGCCACTACGATGGGAGGCAGACGTTACCGTGATTATCTAATCTTCAGGTGAAACATAAAAGTAGGGTCCTGAGCATTTTCAGTCTTTAAAGATCAGATGGTACCACTTTAAAAAGTGAGGTATTTGAAGTAGCGTACTGGCCAAATTGTGGAGAATTGCTTTGCCTGCCTCCTTTATAGAATTGGTTCTTTTCTTCTTTCCGTATTATGTTGTTGCTTTGTACTTTTTAAGCAGATGCTGTGTTTCATGTCAGCAATAGTTATTTTGCTTTTTACTTTTTTTTTGTTTTTTTTTTTTTTAAAGCACTTTGGAGCTTTCAGAATAAAAGGTTTATACAAACATAAGGGAATAATCACTTGTATTTAAAATAAAAAGAAAAGCAGCTGGGTGGTTGTGGGTTTTTTTTGTTTCTCTTCTTGTATATTTCAACAGAAAAATTCTTTGCTTCTAAGTATGTTGGTTTGTTAGTAATTGACATAGCCTTTGTTTTTTCTTTAAGTCCATAAGGAAACAAGAATGGACAGCCATCATACCAAACTCCCAGCTCATAGTCATCCCCTATCCTCATAATGTTCCTCGAAGGTAACGTCATCATTTTGACTTGCATGTCACAAAATTACATTAATTCAGAGTTTAAATTAGGCATTATGTGTAGGCTTTAAAATAGTCACTTGTATAGAAAGTAAATTTAAGAACGATGGCGGGTGTGGGGGGGTTAGTTCTATAGATGTAGTTGCCTCTGTGACTAGGCAGAATACTTCTCAGGTATTTACACAGACTCTTAGATAGTGCCTATAAACAATCAAAATCTATTACCAGCTCATGCGATCAAAATGTATCCCCAGCTCAACTCCTGTAAATAATAACATATTTGCTAGATTTACCAACATTCTTTTTGACAAATTGCAAGCATAGTAATGATTGAAGCAAGCATTTTTGTTTCACCAAACATGCAATTTCTGTCTTGTTGCCTATAAAAGCTTTAGTTCAGCCCTTCTGAAGACAGTATCTGTTGCCACAGGTATGAATGTTTTTCTTTAAGTAAAGGGGAATGGGTTGGTTACAAAAGAGCTTGAACACTGAATTCACTTTGCAATTAAAATGTTTATCCCAGAAAGACAGCATGTTTCTCTCTTTGCTATTAGAGAAAACATTAGTCACATATTCCAGCTGCTTTTTGCCGCTTGGTCTACTAGTGAGGTCAGTTGCATTTATCATGCAGAAATGATTCTGACATCAGTTTCAGCAGTTAATTTTACTATAGGACAAATAACAGTTGAGAAGTGATGTGCCACTTGAGTTGCTAATTAACAACCACAGGAATAACATCTGCCAGATAAAGAAAATGTAGTTATAGTCTTGAGGTTATTTAAAGGTATGTGTTATGCAAAAAATATTCTGTCATCTTATTCTTAAACTATTTTTACTTCCCTATAAAGTAAGTTTATGGACACTGTAGAATAGGAGAGGGTAGAATCCCCAGAAGAAATCAGATTTCATAATAAACACTTGTTAATTTTTTTTTTTTTTTTTTTTTTAATACGGATATGTTGTTTCCTGCGAGGCCTAAGTTTCCTGCCTCAGCCTAGAGCCTCCTGCTAAAGGCTTTCCCATGACAGGAAGCCTGGACTACAAAAAGGGTGTTAACTGAGCCACAGGACCCTGCAACATTCAAGGGATGTCTTCCAGAAGCCCTTAAAGTGCTTAATTTTTTTGCTCTGGCATTCTCGTGCCATAATCAACTGGTTCTGTTGCCTAGAACTGCAGTTGTCCCTGAGTAGACTTCAGACTGAGAGATGCCTAACCAGCTGGACCCCATGAGCCTGTCCAAAGAGGAGCTTCTCATGGGGAGGGAACAATCTGTCTTACAGGCTTATTTCCCCCTGCTCCTCCAGCTCCCCCAGCCCCAGGCGGTTTTGTGGAAGGTTTTCCTACAGATTTTACTCTGTTCTGGGCAGAGGCAAGAGCTAAATCTCTTAATGAGACAGAAGTCAATCCCTGAAGATACCCATAGCATTCCTGGAAAGTTAAATGGAAACTGAATTTAGACATGGCATTACCTGAAAATAATTATATTAAGCCATATATTTCCAAGTAAATACCATTAAGCTTCGGTCTCTAAGTATAGCCACTAGCTTCTGTAAACCAAGTTGTTACCTGTCGTTCAGTAGCAGGTTCTTTTTGTCTTTATAAGTGAAATCTGTTTTCTGCTTCCTAATGAAGGGTATTAATGTTTCCTTGGATTTTCTTCTTTTGTATAGCTGGAGTGCCAAGCTGTATCTGACCCCAAGTAACATTGTGCTGCTAACAGCTATAGCCTTAATTGGTGTCTGCGTTTTCATCCTGGCAATAATTGGCATATTACACTGGCAAGAAAAGGTAAGCTTAATTAACTAGATTCTTTTCTATATTTTCTATACTATTTAACACTTCCTAATATTTTACAGTCTTGTACATTGTTCTTTTTGAGTAGTTTTCTACAGTATTATTTCTGACACAGACTGCATTAATTCCCAAAAGGTGTTTATTATTAATTCAGTATTTACTGCAAGCTTAAAAATTGGCATTGTTTTTATTTAAGCTGTAAGATGCTTAAAAAGGCAAATGAAGAGCAATATGGATAAGTTTTTGCCATTAAGCTGTTATTCCCAGCTAAATGAGACGGTTTTATTTCATATCTAAGCTTTCTATTTTGCAGAGTTTTAAGGAGTACTATTTTGGAAAATGGAACATAAACTCAGTTTACTTATCTTGAGTTCTGCCGGTAATCTAAAAATAAGGAAAATGTCTCTCTTTCAGTATCTATCTTCGCTGATCGCACTGACGTTAGCATTCAGGACTGTATACAGAGTCAATCGTGTGCATATTGGCTGCTTTGCTCTGTGTCTGAATTATACATGCAGTGTATAGAAATCCATTGATTTGAAGAAGCATTTTGAAAGGGGCCTTTCATGTCACAAAAGAAATGCGTTCCCATTTTTCTTAACTATGCTCAGTTCCCAATCATATCCAACTGGCAGGATTGCCAATAAGTGCTACTACATACCCAAACCATAATCTTAGCTGTCAAATAAAATTACTGCACATTTTGACATGCTAGAACTGTTTGTTATTTTGTGCTTGTGGAAATAAAATGACCTTGTTAAACATTCAGATAGGCTTTGCACATGCTTCATATTTAAATAAAACACAAAAGCAAAGAAATACAAAGTTTGATGACTGTCCTTAGCATGTCCTACTGTACTAAGAAAGCATTGCTACCTGGTAGCTCAGAGTATGCACTGCCTGGGTTTAATTCTGTCTCCAACACATCTTAAGCAACAAGAGTAGCAGAAAAAATACTTGGACTTTGAGTTGGGGAGGGATTAAGTACGTGTAATTCCATCTGGAGAAATGGAGATTTAATGTCAAGGTTTAAAATAATTCTTCATATAATAATCCATGTATTGTAATGTAAGGAAGCACTCAGCCCAGAGTGGGTGCTTTCTGAGCCACTTTAAACCCCATTAGGTATATATGAATGAAGTGGTGTATGGTTATATTATAAACTCATTTCCAACAGTTGCATCTTGCTCAAAATAGGCACAAATATTTGGATAAATTGTGTGTATTTTCAGACAACTGTATAAACACTTGTTAATTCCTATAATTTTCCAAGGCCCTCCAATTGATTTTTACCTCACCAATGTTTAGAAGAAATGGTTGAGGTACAGAACACATAATAATCTTGACCAAAGCTGTATTGTGCATCATTGACGTGACTGGGAGTTAAACTCCAAAGTTCCTTGTTTCTAAGCTTGTTCTTGGTTTACTGCCTCTTTTAGTAATCCTCTCATAAAAATAATGTTCTATCTAAATGCTATTTTCCCTTACAGATCTCTAGAATACCTAGAGAAAAAAAAAAGGAAGGGGAAATATACTGGCAGTTACAATCTCTTCTTTTCCCCCAGAGGATATATATCTGTCTGTCAGCTGCAGTGTTTTATTCAGCAGTTAAAATAAACCATGTATTTTGACCTCTGCAGATAAGTAGGAGGAGGAGCCCTTTGTTGACAATAGTTCTTATACACTCATCTGCCAGCCAAATATTATATTGTTTAAATAACTTTAGGATTTAAGGATAGTATGTTGCTCTGTCATGCCATAGAAATTTTGGATCTATTGGGGGGGGGGGGGGAAGCTTTTAAATCTGTTACTAGTTTATAGTTTCGATACATCAAATGGAAGAGAAATTGAGGAAGAATTTATACCATTATTCATCTTGCAACAATACAGTCTGCTACATTAGCTAAGGACCTTGATATTCCTGTATGCTGGTTCTTTATAACTTGCTTTGTGGTCTTGGGGCTAGTCATGTGAACACTACGCTGATGATAATACTGCTAGAGAAGTTTTGATGGATTCATCAGAGTATCGGTTACTGTCAAATTTGAAGTAGCAATTTTTTCAGGAAGCATACAAGAAATGGAGTGAAAATTGCTTTCTAAGTGAGAGTATAAAATTTTGTGCAATGTGACAAGCATTTCAATGTAGGAAAGAGTGTGCCACTCCCTTCTTCCCACCCTATTTCTGACATGCAGAATACTACTGACACTGATAAAGTTCCTGCCAAAAAGCCAGACTGATCCATCTTAAACTTCACTGACAGCTTTCCTGTTGCCACAAAATGCTGTAAAATCCATAGTTAATCCAATGGAGTTGCTATCATACATAAACACTGTGTGATGAAGAAATTTTTGGCCTCAAGCCAAAGCAGATGACAAACTTTCATGGCAGAACACATGCACTGATTTCTACCAAAATTGTCGTGTATATTTATCAACTGAGATATAAATCTGAATGCCCACACAACAGCACACTGTAAAGGCTTTTCTTCATTTTACTCATAGGAAAAAAAAAGTTAGGTATAAGCAAGCTAAAAAACATTTAAATCTGTTTTGCTAAATTCTCTTATGCTAGGATTTACACATACTGTCTGGCATGATAAAAACACTTTTCTTGAAAAGTTCACACTACAGGTTTAAAAATCCTTTAAGTGCTTTCATACTCTGTTACTGCTTTAGAACACAAGAGGAGGCTTGTGGGAGAGGACGTTTTACATATTACATGGATTATAGGTACAATTTAAATAGGCTCCTTTTTTCCAAGCACCATCCAAACTACTTTCTCAGCAGACCAATGTATGTTCTGCATAAATAAGTAGAGAAGTGTATCCTACCTCACATTTTCATAATACAAACAAAAACATGGAACGTTTGTAGCCTACTTGATGCTGTTAATTGTTGGTTGAACTGCCATCTTTGTCTAAACTTGTATTTAACAGACACTTTTAAAATGATTCTGGTTTTAAGTGTAACATATATGACATTTACAGTTAATCCAGAGGAATTTATAATGCAGACTACATAAATGCATACTAAGAAACATTCTTTGGTTTTGAAGTATTCCTTTTTAAAAAGCATTATGAGAAATAATAGAAAATAATGGGTCACAAATACTAAAACAGCTGAGCATTAACAGCAGAAGCCAATTTTGAGTAGATTATTGCTATTTCAAACTGACATCATTTAAAAACTAATTATTGGGGCTTTTACTAAGCTTTTTTGCCTTTTGTCAAATGAGTGACTTGGAAAAAATCAACCATTCTCTAACATTTGACAACTCATTTCTGTAACAGTATTGCTCTAGATCCCACAAAGTGTTTTTTTATTATTATTTTTCAGAAAGCAGATGACAGAGAGAAGCGACAGGAGGCTCATCGGTTCCATTTTGATGCTATGTGACATGCCTTAATATTTATGAAGGAGCTACTACTCATTTGCTCAATTGAAATAGTAAATTATGATTTGTAAAATGATTACTGTGAAAATACTGCTGGTGTGCTATTTGTAAATGTTGCATTATCTGGTATTTATTTGGAAAGTATTAAAAATAGACCTGAATGTTTCACAAGGCCTTTCAGTTAATAGACTGTATATAATAGCATTTGGTCTTTATTTAACAGAACTGTAAATTTATTTTTCTTAGTAAAGGGATCATATTGCATGTACCATTGTTTACGTACCACCAATTCTTTAGTAATATTTGATAGAAAGAAAACTGTGTAAATAAAATCTAGCATTTCAGTGAGCAGAATACTTTGTACCACGTGAATTGGTCTTGTTGTTTATACATTCCTGGAAAATAACCTGCACTTCTGAAAGTTAAGCTCGAGCAATTTTTCAGATGACTTGATCATTAATTATTTTGGTTGTAACTAAATGGTGCTCAACCTAAAGTATTCTGTATTTTTCTTTGTTTAAATCCGTATGTGCAATAGTTAAAGAATTTGCGAACTAAAAGGAACCTGCAATGTTAATGCTAGTTCAGTAGCTCATCATGGGATAGATGCAGTATTTATGTGTGTTAGTTCTAGAGAGAAGAAAACACATTAAAAAATTAAAATCATAAAAATTTATCAGCATTACATAAACTGCTTTTATAATTAAACTACAACAACATTTATTTTGGAAAGGCCTAAAGTCATGATGAAAGGAACTTTTTCTTTTTTTTTTAATTATAGGAAGGGTATGGGATTTTTTTTGTTCAGTTTTGTTTTTAAAGAAGTTAAAACAACCATTTTGGAGTAGAAGGACAGTGGCGATTGACTCCCTAATATTTATTGCTAAGGGATGAGATATACAGAGATTAATTAAGATTAGAATAGGACACTCAGAATAAGCCATGTACATTACCTATGTACACGACTATGCCCAAATTTCATAAGGCTGTAGTAATGACATATGACAAGTCGCTCAACTTCATAGATTTAAAATGGCGATGAAGGTACAACTGCTCAGTGTACTTTGGATCCTGAAAGAGTCTCTAAAAATAATCACGCTTTTTTTTAATAGTTATTCCTTAGTGATATGAGTTTACATGATTAATTGTGCATTTAAATCTGTCGATTTGCATTCCTAATAAGTACTGTTTGCTAAACCAGAACACACTTTCTCAACAAACTACACAGTGTTGGACTTACAGGCAATCACCTCTGCAGTAGGTATCTGCCTCTGGTCTGGCACTTGCCCTGTAGCCTGCTGCCCTGTAACGCTACCATTCTTGCCAATACAGGAACAGAAAAGAGAGAACAAGTACAAAGCTGAAATGATTGTGTCCACCCTGAATCACAGTTTGTTACCATGGCAGTGCTGAACAGTGACCCATTCATACAGCAGCACCGAGCCAAAAATCAGAAAAGTGCTGATAAGCGCTCTACGAAGCTGTGAAGTTCCACGAGATATTTCTAATACGAACTGATCAGATGCCAACAAAGGAGACTTTCATATTACATTACTGTTGTTATTCAGGATAGCATATTTCCTTAATGCACACCTTTAATATTTCTCTTAGACTGGCATGAAAAGGTAAGATTTTTTAGATAAATATTTAATGCTGTTGGAGTTTTTAAACTCCTTTGATAGAATTTGCTCCCAGCAGCAAAAGTAATAACAGATTTCATAATTAAGAGGAAACCCAATTCAATATATTTTCCTGCCTTTTTCAGATGGTTGGAGAATAAGGCTAAATGCATAATGCCACTGTGGCAGCAAAGTTTTCTGTAGCCCTTTATCACAATATAATAAACATAGATTAGCCTCCTTATGTTTTTTTGAAAAACAATTAGGAAAGAAAGAACCTCATGCTGATATTTAAGCTGTTGTCAAGTTAACAAAACAATGAACTCTATATCTTTTGCTTTAAGGTATTTTGCATGCTCAATAGTGCATCATTGCATCACTTTAGATACAATACATTATTGGCGCTTTAATAGCTTTCTTATAATAAAGTTTACCACAGGTTCTAACTACTCATAGCTTGGCTCACAACAGTATATGCATATTATTTTGAATTAAGGCATTAAATATTGTTAAACTTGTTGTCAAAGGTTTCATGTCGTACTTTGGTTTTCTATTCTATAAGCATCGAAAATATGTTTGACTAAGGTTATTACCGTTCTACCAGTAAGTTTAAGAAAGCAACATCAATTAGGAAGTGTAGTTCCAGGTGATGGTCACAGTAACTGAGAAGTGAGAAATAGTTCTAACTACATAAATTTTCAAAGCGCATCCACCATAACACAGCCCTGGTGAGAAATGCGCTTGGAAGGCTTCTTCAGTGTGAAATCTCACCTATATAAAAATACTGTTGACACGCCAGCTGACAGATGGCTGTTTAAATACCATCTTTCTTTGTTCTCATTTTCCATGAGAAGCTTTAAGATTGAATCTTCCTACCAGATTTATCATTAATGCACTATAATCCCCCCAAAAAAGAACCAACTTTTCTGCTGCAGATTAGTTGGCATATTCTATATCATGTGATATTCCTCCTATGATGAGGGCAGCTTTCTTAACAGACAGCTGTATTAAAAAACATTTGCTACAGTTAATTGAATAGTAATCACTATAAATGCACCAAGTCAATTCAGGACTTCTATGACTACTTTCAAATAAATAACACCTAAATAGAGCAGGAGACGTCAGTCCATAAGTTTCCACTACATTATAATAATCAGAGCTTAGTTTTGTTAAAGCATTAACCGTGCCAGTTCTGAAGGTTTTAATAACCAAAAGAATTATTCTTTTAAATCCAGAAAATAAAATTATGCTTAAAATAATCTCAAACTTTGCAAATAAATAGTACTAATTCTAAAGGGATGGGCAAATTTTTGGATCAAAGACTGAGATGTGTGTCAAGAAATCAAGAGCAATGGAGATGTTAAATCTGAAATATTGTTATGCTGTTTCAATAGCCCTATTATCCATTCAATTTTTTTTTTCATTTTGGCAACAGGATCTTTTTGTTGAGGCATGAGTAATATTGGCCTCAGCTGTCACTTTGAAAATAATCAGCCACACAGCACTATTTTTATAATTAATTCCTGTCTTCAATGAAAAATGGGATCACATCTATGATACAATCCATAAAAACTGTAAAATATATGCTAACCTTATTCTGAAATTCCTGAATTTCTCAACTGAAGCTAGAAAAGTTTGTAGGTCTGTTCTAATACTCAATATAACTGTATTGCCTAGAAGACAGAGAAGTACACAGTAAGCTTTCTGAAAACCATCAGTATTCTTCATGACTATTTGAAAGTTTGCAGCGTTCTTAACTCAGTAGTAAATAACAAAGCCAATTACACATATTTATGTATGATTACGTTACCATATTGAGGCACTTGCACCTTCTATCATTTTCTAATTAGAAATTGTATATAATTAAGATTTATCAAATGCACCTAAATCCTATTGACAAACACAGGTACCAGAACAGTTAAAATGTAACTCCTAATTTCCTTTCATAATTATTCACTGTCGACATTTATATTTTTGCAGCCTCTTTTGAAAACAATATCTAAATAGCCTCAAACATAGTAAAAAACTGCTGGTCTAGGGCTATTTATGATGTACAATCTGCTACTCAAAAGCAGCAAATAATTTAGGTAACACTAAAAACTTCTAGCAGAACAGCAAAACAAAGGAAGTTTTAAGGAAGAACTGTTGGGAGGAGGCAAAACCAGTTCTAATAATGGAAATGCAAGCCTTTTATTGCAGCAAAGCACCTGATTTAACTGTTCATCCAGGTATTTACCTACATCAAAGTGAGCAGTCCCATTGCCTACTGTGAACTACTCCCATTCAAAAATAATCATGGTGACTCAAAAGAGCAGCAGAACAATACACAACTGGTTGTCCAAAAGCTGTCTTCCACCTTTCTTAACTCCCAAACTCGAGTTAACTCCAGCTTACGGCTGGCCTGACGCCGTGTCACACCATTTTCTTCCCTGGAAACTAGTACTCTGCAAGCTTAGAAAATGGGAAGTGAAAATTTCTTCAGACTTGCCACTAGCTTACTACAAAATATTTTAAAGCACCACCTATAACAAGAACTCTAGCAAGACGAACCGACAGGGATGTCCATAGGATAGATTTCTCTGAAAGCGGCAGTAAATGATGGCAGAATATGCCCCAAATCTACGAGTTGATGCTCTTACCTGTGTCCCCCACACTGACAGCTTGGCGGAGCCCCGGGAAAAAACAGGATGGAAAAGCTACTACACTTCCCCAAGCGTGTAATAGCTCAACCTTCTGATGGACAAACTAGAAGTTCAACTTTTCAGTTGAACTGACTGTAGCAGATTGGGTCTTTGCAATTACTACAAACTGATAGTGAGCACAAGATATTACTAGGTTTTTCTCCTACTTCATTGGTGTAAGACAATTGACCACAAGTAGTTTTCTTGAATGCAAATTCAGCTTGAGATCTGACAGTCAGGCTAGTTCGCTCATTTGTTATATCATCATAAGTAATAAAAATATCTGAGCCAAATTTTTCCGTCCGCTACCCTGTGCATTCCAAAAAGAAGGAGAAAAAAAAAGCAACCCCCTGTCTCCTAACAATCTGCGCAACAGCATAGTCAATTTTAATTTTGTGCTTATGTACTTGCAGAGAGGATAAAAAATTGTGGATGATGCACAGATACACTAGAAAATATTAGTCTGATGATAGATATTTTCTTGAGATATTATAGTAAACATTTTTGTTAGTAAAGAAAAAAATGCAAAGTAGGTCCATCTAATGAGGACTTCTCTTTATATAGGAGTTTTCACAATAGAATTTAACATTTCATCACACCACTATAAAAACATGGTTAAGAGGTGAAGAGAGAAACTGCTTTATCCACTACTGGAATGCAGGAGCTATTTAACAATTCATGGAAAAACTACCCTTCGAGAAGGGCTGTATCATCTCTATTTAAAATTGAAAGGACAATTCGAGTAAGCGGAATAATATAATTATGTAACTTGGGGTTTTGCCAGAGCATCAAGCTTAATACTTCATCAAGCTTCTTAGGCCACTGAGATGGATCTTTAATACCCAGAAAAGCTCGGGACCCTTACTATAAGGTCTCGCCGGGTCTCCCCGGCGCCCCGTGGCCGAGCTAGAGCGCTGGGAGAGAGGGCGGGAGGGGAGCCGCCTCCCGCACCTCCCGCACCTCCCGCACCGCAGGGCTCCGCGCTGGCTCGGCCCCCTGCTCCGCCGTCCCTCCTGCCTTAGTTCGCCATAACTGACAATCATATCGACTTGAAGAGCCTGAAATATTTAACCGATAATCTGAAGCAAGAGAATGACCTTTTCTAACGGGATGTGCTGACCTTTGAACATCGTAGAAAGAACTTAACGTTCAAACACACAGCTCTAAACCACAAAGAAATCAGAGCTTCGCCTCTCACAAACACGTTCGAGACTGTAGTGAGCGGCCCTCCTCCTTAAGCAGACGGAATCGCAAGTTGCAATTCTGCATCTAATTTACAGTTTGCAAAATCCAATGAGTCTATCGAGTAGGTTCCAAATTCCTTCCATAAAGAGCCTGAGCTCGGACAGCGGAGTTCCGCGTGCGGTACCGAGGTTCAGACTCGCACCATTGTGCACGACCGCGGTGGGAAGAAGAGTTAAGTGGAGACCGTGACCTCCCGCATCCTGCGAGCGGGGCTGGAGGCGGCTCTCGGGCACGGGAATCCCGCAGCCCCCGCGGTGGACGGGCCGGGAGGGCTCCCACCGCCCCTGCCCGCCGCGTGAAGCTTGGCAACACGCTCCGCGCACCGATCTGAAAATCTCCTTGTTTCATTACTTCGGGATGCTAAGCAGAAGCTCTCAGCCTCACATAATCAGCAATGCTAGGGAAAAGACATCCTATATGAAATACCCTGAGATACTTGAACCCGCGTTGCCTGTGGGAGATTTGAAAAAATCTCTAATGGGCTTACATGTGTTGCTGTAATTTTACACGCCGTCTGTCGGTACGGCAGCCTCTCGCGGCCATGCTCCCGGCTGTCCGGAACAGCAGCAGCTCTCGCCCTTACACACCTCCAACGCCAGCTCGGAGGTGTCCGGGAGGACGCGGAGCCCCGGCCCCCACCGGGTGCCCCCGTGGCGGGATCTGCCGGCCGGGGGCTCTCCCTGCCCGCCCTGCCCGGCGGAAAGCCCTTCTCCCGGGGGCCACAGTCATCCCCCCCCCTCGACATCGCCACCTGCCCCCGCCTCGGGCCCTTTCCCTAAGTAACATCTCCCCTCACAAGCTAACCCGATGTGATGGATAACCAGAGGGATGGGAGCCAGGGCAGGCAGCAGGCTAAGTGCGCCTTTTTATTAACTTCTTGTAAAGTAATAGCTCCATTTTAGCTGTCACTCTTGTCAGACAACAGCCGCACAATAGCGTGTGATGGGCTCTTCCCGGCGCCTGAGCTGCAGGCAGCACACTGCAGCCAGGCAGGCAGCTGGGCACGCCGCACGGCTGGGGCCGCCCGGGCTCTCTGCCACCAGTGAGGGGGAGAAGGGGAGGATCAGAAGACGAAGGGGAGGACTGGCTTCCTTCTACCCCACCAGGACCACACTCACATCCCAAACAAAGGCGGGCAGCCGGGATTCAGGCTCACCCGAGCCGCCGTGTCCCGGAGAGAGGCCGAAGGCTCGCGCCCTCCGCTCCGGTCGCCGTGGACGCGTTCCGGGCGGCCAGCGCCGCCGGTCCCCTCTCGGCAGACGGGAAAATCCCGGCAGACGGGCGGGGAGGAAGGGGCCTGAGGCATGATGCACGGCGCGGGAGCGGGGCGGCGGTGCCTCAACGGGGCCAATACCGGCTCCCCTACCGGCTCCCCGTAGGGACGGGGCGAGGACGGCTGCTGCCCCTCCGCTACCGCCGCCCCCGCTCAGTTCCCGGCCGGGCGGGAGGAGCGCAGCCGCCCCGTCGGCTGCGGCTGCTTGCGGGGCTCCGTGGGGGGCGGGCACATGCGTACAAGCGGCTCATCCAGGCAAACACCCCTCACATCTTAAATGAGCTTCATTTGCCGACAGCCGCTTCAGTCGGGCTGGGAGCTGCTGGTTGCACTCAGACCGCCTGACGGGGAGCCCCCCCCCTCTCCTCCACACCCCCTACCCCGGGACAGGGGAGCCCCGACGGAGCCCGCCGCGCCCCGCTCTAGATGGGACTGAGCACGGCAGCGGCGGAGGCTCCGGGCTCGGGCGGCGGAGGCAGCTGAGCGCGCCCCGCGCGGGGGCGGCGGGCATGGCCGCGGGCGGGCGGGGGCCGGCCGAACCGTAGCCGCGGGCCACAGCGCCCTCGCGGGGGGCCGCCGCCGCGCCCGGCCGCGGCCATGGAGCGCCGGTGATCGCCGCCGTCGTCGCTGCGGCCCGCCGGGAGACAATGGCCCTGCACAAACTCTGCTCGGTGCTGGAAGGTAGGAGCCGCGGGCGGCACGGCGCCCTCCGCGGGAGAAGCCGCGGGAGAAGCCGGAGGGGAGACCGCGGTACCCCCGACTCTGCCCCAGCCGCCCTCCCACCGCCAGCGGAAACTTTGGTACGAGGGGCACGGGGGCTGCGCAGGGGGCGGCCGCCCCGCCGGTGCCGGGGCTGCTCCTCCCGGGCAGCTGCCGCCCCCCACGCCGCCCCAACGCACCGCTTCCCCGGCGGGCGGCTGGCGGGTCCCCAGCCCCGCTCTGCCCTGCTCCGCGCGAAAGCCAACGCTGCGGTGCCGGCTCCGGCTCGGGGCTGCGGGAGCACCTCGGTTTATGGCGGGGGGGGGGGGGGGGGGGGCGAGGAGTGTCACAGCCTGGAGAAAGGTGGGTCACGGTGGCAGCGATCCTGCCGCGGTGCCCCGTGTATTCCTGAGACACACTGAGACTGGAGACTACGTTCCAGTCTTTTCACCGTAAAAATACCTTCTGCTTTCTGAACTCTGCTAACGAGCTGCCTGACAGTGATCGGGTTATTGCAGTTGCTGTCGGGAGCAAGATCCGTTTTCAGCAAGGTTTTAACCAAATCAGTCACCCGAGTCACACGCTGCTGCCTGGCAGGTATTCACCTGTGCGTCTCGTCCGCTTGAGGCTTTTAAATCTTGTTTCTAACTTCTTTAGGTTCAGAGGTAAACACAACTGAGGAAGGCTCCTCACCCCAGCATTTCTTTGTCTGTGGTGTTTAATTTATACACCTCGACAATGGGCAAGGGTTTCTGTTAGAAAATAAAGCTAGATATGGCAGTTAACCTTGTGCCTCGAGAGACTGTTTCAACACTGTATCTTTTTTAGCAATAGCAGACTTGAACCATCAGGGATTTTTTTATTATTAAATTATTCCATTAGGAAATTCTGGAGCGTCTGCTTGCATTATTGAAGCCAACAAGGCATTACTGCAGAGTGGAGAACTGTTTCTGATATGCATTGATGTCCTCCCATGGTATGAAAGTTGTAAAGAAGTCTGTTTTAAATCCAGAATGTTTCCACAGCCTACAAAATCCCATGTTCCTGGCCTGAAGGACAGATATCTCGAGGGTTTACATAAATATTTTTCATTTAGTAGCATAATAATTGAGAGACGGAAAATACTTGCTCTCAATAACTCTCTGTCTCCCTATATAGGTGCAAACCATCAGCTGCGTTTAGATAACATAGAAACATAAGGCTTACATGGGGGAGAAAAGGCATTTAGATTTCTTTTTTCTACGTCCTCTTTAAGTAACATACTTAAATATCATAAACCAATATAAACCAACCATAAAATACAACTGACACTTCTACTTCTTAATTACTTTCTACATGCAAAGATTTAATTACATTTCAGAAATACGTGATTGCTGCAAATTTGACTATACAGGTTTTCTCCTGAACAGACCTCATGCCATTCTTTAATGATCACACCAGTGTACAGGTAAAAAGACCTTCTACAGGAAGTTTTTTGTACTATTCATAATCTATAAATTGCACAAAGCCATTAGTCAATGAGCTGTTAGTATTCTAAATGCATCACTTGCCATGACTACAGAAACAACCTATCGTTGCTGAGCATCATACATTTCCTTTTATCTCTCTTCACTTGAAGTCTTCATATAGTCCGATTATTACATCTAATCACAAAGAAAAAAAGCATTCCTATAAATAGGCACATAGATTTAATCCCAAAAGGAAGCTGTTGGGAATAACATTCAAAGTAAGCCTCCGTACTTCACAAGTTGCATCTTAAATTCTGCATGGAAGCTCTACCTACAGTGGTGGTAATTTTTTTTTCTCTCCATACAAATAGCTTTATGTGCAGAACTGGGAGAGTTCTGCTAAACCGTATATGAAGTACAGTGAAGCACAGTATATTGTGAAAAATCATGTATCTTTTAATTGTACGTAGAAACAGTTTAATCTTCTGTTCTTAACATGGAATGCAAATGGACATTCCTGTCATCCACAAAGGTTATATTTTTTGTCTGTATACCTCAGGGCAGAAGCGCACCCATCACGCTCACTTTGTGGTAGTTCAGATTACACTGTTAATCTATTACACTTGTTCTACGTTCTTCCTCAGCTATCAATAATAACGTCTCATTTAAATAAACATCTTAATATACTTCTTACTGCCTCTCTCCATAGCGTTCAGCAAAACTTTTAAAAGTCTCATGCTGAATCCCATTGTCTCACGTTGATTATTTGCTCTCGCCCAGATCTGCCAGCCAGGAGTGCTGGGTGGAAGCGGTGATGGACCACAACAGCACTGAGGTTGCAATAGCTGCAGGTTTTGCTGAAGTGGAGCCCAGCCAATGCCCACCTGCTTTCTCAGTGGTGTATGTCACCTGTTGGAGGCCAAGGTGCTCGACGCGGTTTGGTTGTTGAAAGACAAAGCCCTTTCCTCCTGTCTTCAGTTCTTAATGAGATTTTAAACAGCCTAGAATCATTCTTTAATCCTAGCACAGCTTGCAAAATGCAACTGCTCTACAACAATAAAGCATTATAACCCTCTGCTTCACAAGAGAGAAAAGAACTGCTTTCTTAATAAAGACATGTTCCTGTTATGCATTGGAAGTAAATATATCTATCTTGAATTTCCTCATATCTGCTATTCCCCCAAAATGTGTTTGCCAAGTGCTTGTTCCTATTCTTCAAATATGCTCACTCTTTCATTTCCATATGCTATTATTTGGTTAAAAAAACCCACAAACCCTAAGTGAAGTCCTGATGTACATTAGTTTTATATTATATTCGATTAACTTGAAAAGCCCAAAAAGAGAATTCTGTAGTTTCTATCCCAATAATTCCACAAGCAGCCAGGGCTAGAAACAAATTACTGCCACTTCTGGAAAGTCGACATTCCCAGCCTTCCAATGAGCTACAGAACTATTTCCAACTCTGGCAGGTTGCAAGAATGTGGCGTACTATGATTAACTTCCTGCCATTCTGCTCAGCCCCCTCATTTGCATTTTGGCATGATTTTAACAGCTAATTTCTCACAAACAAGTAGTGTTAGGAAGTAATGCTTCCTTCCACACAAAAGCTAGGAATTATGGCCTCCTGTTTCCAAAATCAAAAGGTGTAATAATGTCCCAAAAAGCTGAAAACAAGCAGAGAAAAAAGGTCATTTAAAAATCAGTTAATGATTTCACTAAAACCAAAAGCAAAGTACTGTCTGTAGAGGCTACAGCAGCCCTAATGAAGGCACTATCAAGTGTGAATCAGAATTTAAATTTTTACTTAAAAATGGTATCCACTTGCACTCAAAAAAAGCTAAGCACCAAACAGCTTGCACCACTGAGCAGGTAAGCAGAAGTAACTCAAGTAACTAGAATAGGATTCAAAAAGCTGCTGTGTTATAAACAAGGAAAGTGTTTGGTGGTATGTCTTATGCCTTGCTATTAATACATACACAAACTTAATATCCAAAATGCATCACTCCCAGAGTAGCATAACTTGAAAATTAACTCCCTAGTTTTCCTAAGGCATAGTTGATGGTGACGGCTAATTTTTCTACAGAACAAATTGGTTATAATTACATTGATAATAATAGAAGAGTTCAATGTATAAATGAGGTATGCAGTTGTAGCCGGAGTACAGAATAACACTGGATTGAAGCTAAAGGAGCTATTGAATTATGTATCCCTATCTAATGAAAAAGCTAAGATTTCCAGCACCTTCCCTAAGGTTTAATTCACAGAGAGAGATTAGACAGAAAAATTGCCCCCAAAATGAAACTTTATAAGCTATGCATCGTTTATGAACCTGTCAGAAATTTGAAATATAATTCATTGCAGGAATGGTGAAGAGAGCTGATAAACATCTGCAATTATACTGGAAATTGTGCATACTCTTGTACGTGTTGTTTACACACAAACCAGGTTACACGCATAGGGATGGACACGCTTATCTGGACTGAAGCAAAATCTGAACCGTAGTGTCTTGGATACAGCTGGGCTTCTTGCACTGCAAACAAGCTTGCTCCTTTTCTGCCTTATATACTCCATTTTTTTAATTAATGAAGCACTTATAGCCTTGGACAACTTAAATGATTCTATGAAATAGCTTGCTACCTCTATTGATATTTGACTGACAACGGCCACCTCAAATACTGCAAGTGGTGGGGAAGCGTAAATTTTTCAATAAAAAATCAGCAGGTAACTTTTCATGAAAAAAATCCACATTTCTTTTAGCTTATCTTTGTGCTCCACTCCATTTTCTGTTTTTACAAAGCTGACCCACTATGCAGCAGGAAAGGACTACCAATATGTTAACAAAACATTTCACAAAACCTCCTTTAGAATACAGTGAAATCCATGAGTACAGACAAGTCTCTTTTTAAGGGACTGAGAGTGAGAAGCTAGAAAAAAAAAATTATACTCTGTACACAAATTATTGTCAGACATGACAGAAGACAGCAGAACTTTTAATACTAATTTCATAATAGACATTCCTGAAAAGATTTCCACTGAAAAATACACTACGTTGATAATAAAGAACGAGAGATTAAGAAGTTTGGTACAATCAGATCTATTTTTAAGTCAGAAGTATCACTATCCTAGTGTTCTAGGAATAAGTAATCTCTGGGAAAGATGTATTCAGAATAGTCATGTACAGCAGGATCAGTTCTGTCAGCTACAGGGAAACCGTCTGAACTTTTAAGTCAGTGTATATATTTTAATAAGATTTTTGGAACTCCTCATCAACATGGTTTGCACATGCAGCCTTCTCATCAGTCTCTTGCTACACACACTTTGGAGATGAAAAAAGATCTTTCATATAAAAAGGAAAGATTCTATTTTAAAAATGAAAGATCCCATTCTTCTGGCAGAAGTTCTGCTGGCAGACATAGCTAGGAATGGATTATAAGTAGCAGGAGCAACTAGTAAAATGAAGTAGCCCACAGCTGCTTATACATCTCTAATGGAGGAAGGGATCAGAAATGTTAAATGTTTTAAGCAAACCTGGAGGGGACTCTGTCAGTCCATCCAAGCGTGAATTGTTCTGCAGAGGATTTTGATCAAAGGGACGTGGGAGAACTGCATCTACTTCCTGAATCAGTTAACCTGGTTTTTCTGCAGAGATGTGGGCTCCCAATTTGTTTCTTTGGCAGTCTTAAAGAGAGGAATCCCTACTGGAAACAGCTGGAGTGAGATGAAACTGTTATATCTGAGAATAGACTTGAGTGCATGCAGATATCCTGCTGGCATGCTAATGGCTAACAAAATTTGGATCTTAGAAAGGTGCTGGAGTCACTGTTAATAGCTGGTGAAACCCACTTCTGCTATCAGGCTTTGTGAGGAGGACTAAAAATGGGCTGGCAGCTCCACTAGCATGCTCTGGGTAAGATTTACAAACAGCTACAATATGTCTTGCCTGATGCATACCTTCATCGCTGTTACTTCATTCTGTGGCAATCTTGCAGTATATTCCAATATGAGGAAATCACCGGAGCTGTTAATAGGCTAAGTTATAGGCACCCACCTTAACTACTCTTTGATACTCCTTTTACCAGTCTGCAGATGTCCTGTTGAGACCACAAGAGATTAGGGAATATATACAGACTATGAATAATAATAGCATGTGGGATTCAAAAACTGCTGTGTTTTCATCCTTAGCAATAGAATTGTTTTCCTAAAAAAGCAGCAACAGATGCAATCCAGTATTCCTTTTATCAATTAGCAAATGTCACCAAATGCTAGGAAGAGAGAAAAATCTAATTCCCTGGAATTTACAGTTTGTGTTTCTGAGCTAAAAATGGCTTGAATCAGAAATGCACTTAATTAGCTTTCTGAAGGAAAAGGAGGTGACCAGACAGAATTACATAAAGTTGGGTGTCTCTTTTCCTTCCCCCACTTTACCTTGTCTTTCTAAGTTGCAGAAGTTCTTTACAAGAAGATCAGTCAATCACTTTGAATTTGTGCAGCATCTAACATCAGGGGACCCTACACTTGATCGGCGTCCTTAAAAGCAACCAACACACGTATAAGTGATTTATGTTGTATATATAATCTTGGCCAGAGAATAAGATAGAATATGACATCACAAATGTCCCCACCACATTAATAGATAACATTAATGTTTAGACTTAACGAGGGGGAAAAAAATGGAAGTCAAAGCTGGGATACTGTGATTAGCAGTTACTGAAAGTAACATTAATTTTAGCACATGGGGCAAATTAGGAGCTAGGTTTAAGAATAGTACACAGTAAAGGATTCATTCCCATAAGGCAAAACATAGTATATAATTAAGATCAAGCATTTGTTACTGTAGGCTGTATCTGCCAGAAAGAAGCAGGCATCCTGGCAAGATTTTCTAACATGCATGACCTGTGTGTTGCCAGTTACTGTCTATTTGGACTATATGTGTACAAGGTGCTGCCTAATCCAGGGAGTACAGCACAGAGATAAAACAGTGAATCCTGCTTTAAGCAACGTCTGTCATCTTTATCCCTAGGATTCTGATTACCACTATACTAAGAATGTGTAATACTCTAAATGATTAAGTCTTTATTTAAAAAATTGGTGGAATTTTTCACACTGTGTCTCAGTTGTGCATGACTGCTCCCCAGTTTGATATTCAGCTTGCCCTGCATGCATAGATCCCCCACTGTCATCACTGAAGACAGACGCTGCTCTCAGAGCCGCACAGCAAATCTAGTCTGTTTTCTCTATATGTGAAGATCCCTAGGGCATGCAGAAAAAGCAGAGGAAAGACATACCATAGGGAGCTCAGAGCAGTACTGTATCCCATGAAATCTGAAGAATGCATCTTGCCAGAAAGTACAAGCACATGTCAGATTTGCAGCCTAAAGCACTTGTTTTTCTAAGCAACACACTGATTTCTCAATATTGGGTTGAGCACCTGTTTACTATAAAACTAACTATACTATTCTTATTTTTAAATAGAAATAGGAGCCACTCATTTGTGAATCTCTCTCTATATACTTCAATAGACAAATTAACAATCTTTTTTTGCAGCTTGGATTCATTTCAGAGAATTTTAATAAACGCCAGCAAAAAAAGTCTTGACTCCTGTAAACAATGCACAGTTTATTACGCCAGTTCAGGGGATTTTTTTTATATTATTCCATAAGCCTATTTCAACAACAGAATAGTAATAAGAATTTGCAATGTATGGTTAATGTCTTCACTCTTAAAAATTTATACAGCAGTCTGCAGGCTATGTGATCTAAAATATTTCATGCAAAGAAGTGAAGAAAATGAAAAATCAATTATTTTAAAAACAAAGACAGAAGCTTGCTGCTTTTTCTTTATTTCTCCTTGATGTTCACACAGGTAAAAACTATCAGATCTTTAAACAGTAGTACAAAAGTATGCACTATAATTCGTGGAGTAAAAGTCTGTAGCAAATAACAGATTCATGAATAAAAGAAGCCCCTCAGTCTGCCTCAGTGGCTGTGCTGCTGTTGGCTTAATGATAGCCTCTTCTACAGTGTACATATCATAAAGTAGAAGCTCAATATAAGGTGCAGAAGCACTAACCTCTATTATGTTTACCAACTAAATATCTCTACATTTATAAGGTCAGGCTCCCATATTTCAGTGTCCTTTAGTAGAATTCTCACCACTCTCCTCCATTAAAAACAAAGCAATCAAACCCACCCTTATATCCCTTTGATGCTGAACGCAGCCATGCAATCCTGCACTGTTTGTGCTGTTGCTTATATTAGCAAACCATGTTCAAGTGGCATTTTTAGATACTTACTACTTCTGCTTCCTGTACCATAATAGAATATGGAGCTAAGTCCAGAGTTATCTTTCATCCACACTGAAGAACAGTCCTGTCACAGTGATATGTAATAGACTTTAAAAGAGGAAAAAAGAAGGAGCAGAGGAATGCTGTGTTCCATTGCAAATTCAGGTGCATTACAACTATTTGAATTTCAGTTTATCAGAAATAACAAAGCTCGTTCTTCATCCTTCTGAAAGTGCTACAAGACTTTAGTAGAAGTAGTTTGGTATGTCTGTTCTAATTGCTGTGTGTGTGGCCCCACATGCAGTGCATGCAGGACACTGGGTCAGCACTAGCTCTCCACTGCACCATCCTACAGAATCTGGCTCTTCTCTAGACATCTTCCTTCCATCTTACTGACTTGTATGGTCCAAATTAGTCTTCGAGATTCAAAAATATTTTTCCAGGAAGTAGTATGGATTTAGGACACAAAGTGATTGCTTTGTTGTTTTTAAAACGCACGCAAAAATGGGTTAATGGAAGCAGTCTAAAAGGTCTAAAAATATCCTGACTGATTTTTTTCCTTCTTTCTTTTCCTTTCATCCTGTACATTGATAAGCCTTGTTTTCAGCCAAAAACCTCCTGTTTGCGATCCAAATTATACTGGGTCATGTAAACGCACACAGTTTAAGGCAGTACTGCTTCTGGTGTCCCTGTCCAGTATTCTGAGGAAGAACAGATGTAAGTCCTCTCTCCACCTTTTTGCTACCAATGTCACAGAGATAAGGACAGCACACATACAGAGTATTAGTCAGAGACACCTCTTTTCTTTATCGTACTATCACCTGAGATAAAAGTAATGGCAAAGGAAGGCCCTTAAACATTTGCTACCTAGGCTTGCTTTGAATACATCTTAAGGGTTGTTGAGAGCATTAGAAGGATAGACATTGCCAGAGAAAGGCAAGAGATGGAAGAGATTAAAAATGAAGAGGATGAAAAGGGCACGGAACAAAGAGAAGATGGCCCATACACACTATATCCACTCATCCATATAACATGACAAAAGGAAGATAATAAGACAAATATTCAGCCCATTTATCTTCTGTAATTGCCTGCATATCCATGCTGTTCTGCAGGAAACATGCACTGTTCTTTTGCACTTACACACACACACAACAGCTCTGGACTATTTATAGAAACAGCACAGGTTTTAGTGAAAGCCAGTCAGATTTTCTTAATTCCTTTTAGGAGACTTCTTTCTGTATCCACATCATTTCAAGAAGGGAAATCACTGGTTAGTGTAACTGGACATCTACTCTTATGTTATTTCTATCTGTACAAGAGAGCACGATGACTGAAATAAACATAGATGCTTACTGATATTTTCAAGGTGAAAAAGAAAGGTATACTCTAAGTGTTAGCCATAGTAGATAGCTGTACTAAAAAACCCCAAAGCAAACGAACAAACCTGCAGATTCCCCACTGTTACATGAAAGTGACTATCTGCATTAATTTTGTTAGTCATTAAAGTATTTATCTTACTCATATTTCTGTGTTTGTTTGCTTTAAGAAAAAAAGACAAAGCCTATTTTGCATTTTAAGAAGCAGCACAACAAGTTATAAAGAGATTGCTATGTCCTTGCAAAATAGAGGGTGGGCGTAGCCCATCTTTAAGAAAGGTTAATTCAATAGAAGAAGTGGTCATGATTTATATATGTATGACTGTGGAAACTGCATTTACTTTAATGACAAAAGCCAACTTTGAAGTGTTGCTCCAAAATCCATGTAGAAAAAAACCAAAGAAAATACATAGACAACTGTATAACCACTATCAAGTTTCTCTGTTAGGGACAAGCTGTCTCAGGAATACAAATGCATTATAAGTTCATGCACTTAAACTCAGATCTTTGAGTGTGCAGTTTAAACACAGAAGCCGCAAAAATAAACTGCAAATAATTTTTAAATAGTAGCATCTATATAAGAAACATTAAAAACTAAAAAAAATCTGAAAACTAATGTCAATCATATGCTAATAAAGATGGGATATTTATTTATTTTATTTGCTTTATTGAATAGACTCACAGAGTCATTTAGATTGGAAAAGACCTTTAAGATCAAGTCCAACCATTAACCTAATACTGCCAAGTCCACCACTAAACCATGTTCCTCAGTGCCACATCTGTCTTTTAAATACCTCCAGGCATGGTGACTCAGCCGCTTCCCCAGGCAGCCTGTTCTAGTGCTTGATAACCCTTTTCAGTGAAGAAATTTTTCCTAATATCCAATCTAAACATCCCCTGGTGCAACTTGAGGCCGCTTCCTCTTTTCCTATCACTTGTCACCTGGGAGAAGAGACCAACCCTCACCTTGCTACAACCTCCTTTCAGGTAGCTGTAGAGAGCAATAAGATCTCCCCTCAGCCTCCTTTTCTCCAGACTAAACAACCCCTCAGCTGCTCCTCATAGGACTTGTGCTCTAGACCCTTCACCAGCTTTGTTGCTCTTCTTTGGACATGCTCCAGCATCTCAATGTCTTTCTTGTCGTGAGGGGCCCCAAACTGGACACAGTACTTGAGGTGTGGCCTCACCAGTGCAGAGTACAGAGGGACAATCACTTCCCTAGCCCTACTCACCACACTATTCCTGATACAAGCCAGGATGCTATTGGTCTTCTTGTCCACCTGGGCACGCTGCTGGCTCATATTCAGCTGGCTGTTGACCAACACCCCCAAGTCCTTTTCCACCAGGCAGCTTTCCAGCCACTCTTCCCCAAGCCTATACAGCTGCACGGGATTGTTGTGACCCAAGTGCAGGATCCAGCACTTGGTCTGGTTGAACCTCATACCATTGGCCTTGGCCCATTGATCCAGCCTGTCCAGATCTCTATGTAGAGCCTTGCTACCCTCAAGCAGATAAACACTCCTGCCCAACTTGGTGTTGTCTGCAAACTTACTGAGGGTGCACTGAATCCCTTCATCCAGGTCATTGGTAAAGATACTAAACAGAACTGGCCCCAATACTTAACCCCGGGGAACACCACTTTAAAGACGAGTGAATATCCGTAACTTGAAGACCAGTAATGGGTACTAGATACCTTCTTCTGAAGGATGAATTTTCAATCTAGAGTGAGTCAGCAGTGATTAACAATTGATACTTTGTATTGGGATAATGACAGTTGGGACATATATTTTCAGTATATTAATATTGATGAAAATACAGAATTGTTGCAAAGATGGAAATTGCAAAAATATCTAAGTCTTAACCTACTATCTCATAATCCATCCCTAAAAATCAACTAAGCTTCTAGGAACATAACACGTGTTTGCGAGACCCATATGGTGTCTTAGAACACCCACAGTTGTGAACTCGACTTACAAGGGAGAAAGTGGCTGTCGGTGAGGAAAGTCTCATAATGATACACATCCTGTTCTAATACGGGTAGAGAGAAGAAAGGGCAGCAGAAACATACGTAATATAACACAAATGCTAGATGGACACTTCTGGGGCAGACTTTGATTCCTTTTGTCTTTCCCCAAGATAATATATCTATGCCAACATTACGGTAGCATCTAGATGAGTTCAGTCAAGATCACTGTAGTTCACAGTCAGTGAGTGTTCACTCTGGAACTCTCTTAAGGGCTGAAAGCCTAACAGCAAGTCGGGGAAAATCACAGATAGAGAAAATGCCGTTTCAGCATGTGCCACTATAATGCCTGAGCAACAAGAGTAGAAAACTGGGGAAATAAAATCAACTCCTTGAATGTGACAATAAAATTCCTGCTGAAATCTTTTATTTCCTGCAGGGGTGAGGCCATGCCTGTCTGACATAGTATTAACAAGTAGATTAAGAACATGGGAAAGGACATACCAGGTCAAATCAAAGGTCCATCTAGCCTGGTATCTTCTTTCACAGAGATATAGAAGCAGAGGTCTCAGAAAGAGTATAAAAGCCGAGCAAATTATTACTTGCCCCAAATATTATCCCAGACTTCCAACAACTTACGTCTTAAGGGGTTTCTGAAACAGAATTTTCTACCTTAAGGATGTGTTATGAAGTACGTGCATTAAAAAAAATAAAATCTTCATTTACTTTGAACATGCCACTTTCTAGCTTTGTCTGATACCCCCTGGTTCCTGTATTGGAAGAGACAAGAAGTAGTCGTGCTCTGTTCACCCCCTCAATGACACTCTTGATTTTTTGAAGTTGTATTCTATCTCCCCTCAGCCAGCTTCAGTCCAGGGCAGAGTCCTAACCTACTTAGCTAGTTCTCTTAAGATATGTGTCCAGAATTGTAGAGATACTCAAGATGGAAGCAAATGAAAGATTTGAAGAGTGGCATAATTACATGTTCTATTGTATTCTCTTTTCCCTTCCTGGTAATCCCTATCAATTTGAGGAGACAAAGCATTTTAAGAAAATCTCGACATTAAGCCTGTTTTAAAACTGTTGATGAACGGTGGAATATGGAATCTTTAATACGTGCTGTTCAGACATAAGTATAAACATAAGGGAAAGGCCAAAAGCAAAACCATCTTGACAGCTTCTTTTTAGGGAAGGAAGGAAGAAGAAAGAGGGTTGGGGAAAGAGTGTAACAAAATCTTTGATATTTAGTCAATGAAAATCTAGAAAATGCCAGCACGTACCAACACCTTAGACTAACACAAAGCTTCAGCAAACCAGAGTGCTTGCAGCAGTGCATATCCTAACAGTGTCCACATCCTAGCAGTTGTCACTGCTCAGAGTAAGTCTCCCCATTGGTAGAACTTGTATCTGCTCGTTTTCTACTGCTACATCATTTGTAGAAATCACTGTTATTGTGGCAGCATCACAACTACCAGTCTTGCAAGCACAGTTCTGTAGTGCTCCTAAAATCCACGTAGGGATAAGACTATGCAGTGTCTCTTGTGGACCTGATTAATTTCTTGGAAGCTGAAGAAGTCTTTTGTACGTGTTATGCATATGGAGTTTTAGGATAAATATGGTTCAATATAGTAGTGAAACATCTTGTTTCAGGATATAAAAGTTATATAGAAGATAGATACCATTTAATTTTATAAAATGCTTGCAAACTAGTAGATACTCTAGAAAATATTCTTAAAGTCCCCTCAAACAATAAATTGCTAATCTCACACAAGCTTTCTTAAGGAACCTGGAAGAACCGACAGTGCACTTAGGCTGCTCTGGTTTTCTAAAGTTGAAATTTTAAGAAAGCACAGAAATTAATTACATATTTTTGTATGTTCTGAGTTGTTTTGGTTCGTGATTCTAGGATTTGCATGAATCAAGACTGCAGAAAATGGTCTATAATACTGATGAATTACTGATGTTTTTCCTGTCTGATTTCTCTCATCAGTGTTGCTAGTAACAATCCTTGTAGTGGAAGGGATTGCCGTTGCACAGAAGACACAAGGTACAATTTTGGTTTGATTATTTTCTTTCAAAAAATGTAACAGTTTTATAATTTCTAATTAAGCAATATAAGTGAAAGAAAGTATTTGTGTTCACGTATTAATAGCTCCTGAATTGCCAAGATGAATTCCATTATTTTCCATTTTCCCCCCTATTTACTGCATTTTTCCAACTGAACAAAGCCACCCAGTCACAAAGAACATGGACATTCACTTACCCAGTTAAAATTCTACGGTTTTAGACCTTAGAGGTGGAAAAAAAACACCACGGAAATGCGTGTTTTCTGTATCTGACAACAAACTGTTCAAATAGTCCACCCACAAACATTTTTGAAGCCTGCTGAGTGGGGAAGGCATCAGTTTCACAAACCTTATTTTCTCATATGTGGGATCAGCCTACACAAAGGAGAGAAGAATTCCTTGAACTGACACCTACAGAATTTCCTTGAACAATTTCTGCAGGAGAGACTAAGTTTTCACCCCCATAAATCAAAAAGCTGCCAAGATACCAGTAGAAGGTGATGTAATTTACTGGAGGCAGCTAAGACCTGTATCAGGATGGACTCCCTCTCAAAGGTCTGCAAAGAAAAACTGCATAAATATAAATACCATTATGAGAGCACCCTGTGAGATTGAGGAAAAATCTATCAGAAACCACATATCCTGTGTCTTATTCTCTCCAGTTCTGCAGATATCAAGGAGAAGGGTCAAAGGTACTTAAGAAAAATGTCAGAGACATTGTACTATTCCCAACTCCTTTCTCCTTGGATACGGAAATCTGAATTAACAATGCTCCTGCGAATGGTCTAGCGTGACGCACTATCTTAGTAAGCTGCATAATCTCAGTCAAGGATCATATTTCCCTGTACACCCTGAAGAAGACCTCATATTAAATGAGACCCTTAGCTACCAGTGCAATCTACCTATTGCTAGTAATTTTTTTAACTGCCATTGCTGTATTTAGTTTACATATTATAATTCATTCTGTTGTAAGCATTCTGTATTCCAACAAATTATTGTAAATAGATATTCAATCTAAGGACCATGTACTTCAGTATAGTCTGGAATTAGGGCCCAAAATAGTAAAAGCTAACAAATATTTTGGATTATATTTACATAGGAATGAAGAAGACATAAGCCATAAAATAATGCTGCTGTATTGGCAGCCACTGTGACTATTTGATGTAGAAAGAACATCAAAAAATCTAAACTGACTTGGGTAAAAAAAATTATTCCCTCTCTTCCCCTCCCAAGGATTACTGGACATATTTAATGCTCAAAAACTGTGATCTCTTTAGCATATACTACATCACTAAATTAAACATAAGATTTTCATAGCTAGCTATTAACAAGTGGCATATAAGAGGGTTTTCAACCAAAATAAATTATTTTCTTCTTTTATAGGATATACATTATATCAGTGTTTTACTTTTGCAAAATCAAAATTGCATGCTTGCAGGAGAAATTTATTTGATCACTTTTTTTTTCCTTAAGGTGGGCAAAACCTAGGAGTGAATCGCATTCCTCCTACCCAGTGTGACAATTGGGTACGAACAAGTAATGGAGGACATTTTGCTTCACCAAACTACCCTAACATGTACCCACCAAATCAAGAGTGCATCTATATCTTAGAAGGTACACGCAGTATTTCTCTTTTGTGGTGTTGCAATCTTACTGTTAAAGGGATAGCCTTGAACTATTAAAACTCTCTAATTTTACTATATTGTCAAGTATTGTATAGCCATACTAGTAATATAATCAATCCTGCAGTCATTTGATTGAACTATGAACAAAGAAGCTAACTTTGCTCTCTGAAGTAATAACAACAAATAAATAGAAAATGCAAACATGAAGGAATTAGCTATATGGAATAAGACATTTCCTCACCGCCAGAAAAAGCAGCATCAGATCTACTGTAATCTATGAAGGCACAGAAGTATTAAGATAAAAATTGTAGCTTGTTATCTTAATATCACTTCCAGTATTGCTGATAATAAACTGCAAAAGATGATTGAAGGCTACATACTGTCAATCTCAAAAGCAGAAAATCTTCATGCTGCCCTTTATTAATAAAAATGACACATCTGCCTGCCATAGCACTGTACTAAAACTGTGGAGATTTGTTAGCGCTGCTGAGGTCACTATTAAAATTATGTGATGAGGACAAAAAAATTTCATTAACTGGAATAAAACCACATTCCAATGAGAATATCTTGGATAACGGCTGCAAGACTTGGGACACACTAATTATTTTTTCCTCAACCCACTGAAGTCAGCTAAAAACGTTAGTCAGCTTAATCATCAGATTCATATCAATTAATTGAAATATTTCAAGTAATATGTTTCAGTGAGTTTCTATTTGTACAGTATAGTACTGGTTCGCAGACATCCTCATTTTTGCTTGTATGCATGCACATCTGAAGTTTCGCATCTTCCCTGCCAGTGAAGGCACCGGAGAGCATCTTGAGAGTTCAGACGTACCAGATCCATTGCTGGATCTCCCTTGCCCAAGGCAGTTTCCATGGGGCACGGAATCAGTTTCCACGCCTCTGTCCTCACCGTCCTTATACAGAAATATTATGAGCAACTGAGTGAGACAAAGGCCCTCCACAATTTCTAGCTAAGATTCGGTCCTTCCTTCAGACCACTGCCATTATGTGCAAACAGCTATGAATATTTTTAACTCATGTATAAGGTAAGGCATAAGGTCTAAATAGAGTGTTTGAGACATATAAATCAATCAGTTTTGTAGAAGAAGCAGACAGCATGCGAATCTTTAATGCTGTCATTCCAGATAACCAGTTAGTATCTGCAAGTTCATGTAGCTCAATAGATGACGAGAACAAGAAACGCTAAAGCTATTCATACAATATAAAGTCAGGGTTCCAAACTACAGCTGTGAAAGTCCAGTCACAAAGTAGCCATAGCTGCATTTCATCAGGATTTAGCGGTCTGATCCAAATCCTGATGTTAGGCTGTCACGGGTTCAGACTTACCAACATCTCCAGTCACCTGCATATTAACAATACATACAAAGCATTTACACTTCTCTGAACATTCTAATAAAAGATGTCTCCTGCCAAAGGACCTGCAAATTTGGGCTTAATGTTTAGGAAATACACCAGTGAGTAGTTCTTCATATCTTTTTCTTTTACATTCTTCTCTGCATCCCTCAATGTTTTGTCCTTTTTTATGTACTTTGCTTTCACAGAACATTAGTTTTAATTTATATCTTAATGTTAAAACTTGTTTTAATACCTTCGTATATATGTTAATATGTTACACGTGCTGCATTAAATTTATGTAATTTCTGAACGTTCAACAATAAAGATCAGCAAGCAAAAGAATTCCATGAAAAAGTATCTTCTACACAATCATTTTTTAAATTATTACAGTGTATCTGACTTTTGTAGCAGACTGCCAGACTGTATTTTGAGAAGTTTCCAGACTCTCTTATATCTTGCTGTTTTGGAGGCCTGTCTCTTCATTATTTCATGTCTTCTTGTGTTTTTTATTTACTCTTTTGCTCAATTGTTTATATCTAGCTGCTCCACGACAAAGAATTGAGTTGACCTTTGATGAACCTTATTACATAGAACCCTCATTTGAATGTCGGTTTGATCATCTGGAGGTTCGAGATGGACCTTTTGGTTTCTCCCCTCTCATTAATCGTTACTGTGGTCTGAAAAGTCCTGCGCTAATTAGATCAACGGGGAGATTTATGTGGATCAAGTTTACTTCTGATGAGGAGCTGGAAGGAAAGGGATTTCAAGCAAAGTACTCATTTATACCAGGTAAAGATGCCTAAAATTCTGACCGAGTTAATGACCATCTGCTCCCATTGAACTCTGTGGATGTGTTTATGCTGGCAGTCTAGAGCTGTATTTCCTAAGTGCTTATGAAGGCAAAGTGACGGTGCGCTAGTTACAGTCTCAGTGCTGCTAATCCTGCAGCACACTTGACTAAAAACACTTTGGAAAATTGACTGAAGGGAATCACAGGTCTGTAGTTTGCTAATGAAGAAGTCTGTTGATCTTGTTCATGCTGAAGGCTTTAGCAACTGCCCTCATTGTTACTCTAACTTGTACCAGTTTTACCAGTGGTAGTAATGGAAAAAGCATTTATGTAGACAAATAGCTGGCATTTTCAACAGCCTGTCTTCTATGAATATAAGACACTATGACAAAAACACTTGAAGCAATAGCACTTCCAGACAGATGCAAGACATTTTAAATCTCCATTACAAAAAGCCAGAGGAAATATCTATACAGTCCAAGCATCAGCTCTCAGTATAACTAGATTCCTTCAAACCACAGGCTCAGACAACAGAATTTGTTCTTTGCTTAAAGTATGGTGTAGTTTACAGTGTATGAAGGAGAGGATAATATGCTGACAGTGCCTTTAGGCAGACAGAAAGTACCTCTGCTCTGTGGGGCCACTTAAAACTGGCAGGGCATTCTTTTTACAAGAAAATGTGACCTGATGTCCTTGTGCAATGCTTGACTGCTGTACTTCACAGATACTATACGTGTAGTTATCAGCATTTTGTTGTCCTTTGGGACAAAAAACAGTATACAAATGTCAACTCTACTACTACTATAAATGTATACACAGGCATAATGTTTTAATGTCGTCTTTACCCCTAAAGCACACAAAAACACTATACATGATTATGTATTACTGCTTATAGAACTGTATAACTTGCTAGGGATTTAGACATGGAAAATCTTCAGATTATCATGGTGCCCAGACCACTGTGAATAACGTGCTAAAATGTTTTCATAGGAAAAGTACTTATGCATTTTGCTAAGTCCATTTCCAAAGCCATTTCATTATAGTCACTTTCAAAACTAACTTAGCCTAGTTCCAGACTGGAACTTTAAATATACATTTAAACTGTGTATTATTTTCACAATAGATGACAGCAACTGAAGGACCAATATTTTTCTTTCCTTTTCTTTCCTCTACATTTACATTGAGTGTGGTAAAACATTTTGGCATTGTGAAAATGGATGGGGA
This sequence comes from Chroicocephalus ridibundus, assembly GCF_963924245.1. Taxonomy (NCBI): domain Eukaryota; kingdom Metazoa; phylum Chordata; class Aves; order Charadriiformes; family Laridae; genus Chroicocephalus; species Chroicocephalus ridibundus. The sequence goes on from NC_086287.1 coordinate 81,042,570, forward strand.
CATGCACGTACACCCCCACTTCATAAAAAAAAATCCATTAACAAAGAAGGCTGAAAATCTCTTGCAGAATTTTGCATGTAGTGATCATAGCTTTCACTATAGGTAACTAAAACAGAGGAGGGCAAAGACGGCATTTTCTCAGCTGTACTGAGTCTTAAGCGCATGACTGAGTCATTTTGGGGGAAGTGATGAACTCCCTATACAGAAAAACATTTAGAGGACCACAGAAAGAACCACGTTCTGGAACTTCATTTGGAAAAGAATTTTGTACAAAACGTTCATGCACTTTTGCACGAACTAGTGTTTTCCTTGCATAGACTAACATTTCACACACATATACACACTATGATTTGCATGATTTCGGTGGTCATTTTCTATGCCACAGATGCAAATGGGTGCATCGTGCAAGTTTCTATGCGGATTTGTGAGGAAACACAAGCCTGATCACTGAAATGTAAGCCTTGGACATCCCAGCCCGTTACAGACTCATTTTTAGCCAAGCCCTAATCCCAGTAAAGTCAAGTACCATCAGTTAATCATTATGAAAAAGTATATTCTTAACTCACTAGTAGCATGCATATAGTATACTACTACAGTATATACTACAGAGATATGCACTACCTACACATCACATTTAGAAGAGAGAAGACAGAGGAGCAATCAAGGTGAAATTCTGCCTTCATAAACAATGTCTAGAACTGTGGTACCTGGCCTAATAGAAGAGGCATGGGTACCCAAGGAAAACGTATCTTAAGTATTGAACTGTCCTTCTTTATATTCTTAATTAGCTATTTCAAAGCGTTGATACATTCTACTAAACTTCCAATTGTTCAGAACTAGACAGGCAGCTATCTGCTAAAAATGCCCACAGAAAGACCCCCTGTACTCTTGTGGAGCTCCAGTGATTTCAGTGAAAACTGGCATAGTTAAGTTCAGAATATAATGTAGGAACAAAATAGTGAATAGTAATTTTTGGTGTTATGCTGGAAATCTGAGCCGTCAGTATAGAATTACCTTATTCAGATAAGGTCAATCTTTGTGGAATAATGTTATCGTCTAAAAAAAAAAAAATTGTCTCTGTACCCTCCAATCGATTCGGTAAACTTTCTAGCAATTTTTCTGTGACATAATAAAAAATGGACATAATCTTCAGATTATATGAAACCTTGAAGTGATTGTCGAGCATTGATAGCCCCTGTGATTCATGACTTCTTTCTATTACAGATCCTGACTTCACTTACCTAGGAGGTATTTTAAATCCCATCCCAGGTCTAGTATTACAGTAACAATTTCTTTATACATGAAATTTTAAATTAATATCATATTGCATTTGACAGCAAAATATATGTTCTCCCTAGACTGCCAATTTGAGCTCTCGGGAGCTGATGGAATAGTACGTTCCAGTCAAGTAGAACAAGAAGGAAAAACAAAACCAGGACAAGCAGTTGACTGCATATGGACAATTAAAGCTACTCCAAATGCTAAGGTTGGTTTCATTCATATCATTCAGCATATAATGGGTTTCCAAGTCATTAGTAACAGGTAACAGTCACTAACTGTGATTTGCATAATGTCTCACTTTCACTGAAATGAATTATGTATCAGTGGCTCAAGAAATCCAGATAGAGGACTGTTTCTGAAATTAAACTTACACAGCCAGTCCACAGTGTTGTCTTCTAATATTTGAAACTTAAAATACAAAATAATGATGAAAACTGATTAAGCAACAATTTTCAAGGGCGTTTAACTTAGTCTCTGGTTTTATTGGAAGACCGCAGGCAAAAATGCTGTCTAACAGCTTTGATAAATTCCAGTAAATCTTGCTGCCATGATTTAAAATTTTGCCTCCACTGTTTCTGTTGGAGAATTTGGTTCTGTTCAAAGTCAACAGAACACATACCTGCTCCTCCCCAGTCTAATTCACAGTCCAGCACCTTACAACCCACTTTCATTAGCAGTCTGAGCTGTAATGAAAGTCTTTACCTGGAAACAGCTGAGGAATTATCACTCTTTCTCTTCTGACTTAGCTATAGGATCACACCCTCTTAAAGTGCCACAATAAAATTTGCTAGCGCTTTTCTGCCTAAGCTCTAAAGGCCCATATTAGCTGCTCGAGCCAAAAATCAGCATTAGTTTCCTAGGTACCTGGTATTTATGATTGTGCCTGCAGAACTAGAGACTGCTTACGAAAACATCACTATCTTATGCTCATTAAAAACAACTTGAGCTATCCTATTCATAATTCCAAAATACAATAGCTATAGCCTGTTTAAAAAAAAAAAAGACTGTTTTAAAAAAAAGCTATACATTTCAGAATCATATACATAATTACTTGTGACTTGCACTGAAGAGTACGTATTTTTTTCTCCATATAGCATACACATCTATAATTTTGCTTCTGTATATGTATTAGAGCCCATACCACTGCTTGCACGTACATAAAAATTAAAAAATATTTTTAAGCAGTAGCTGCCAAGATGACAAACCTACTCTGTACCTTCTTACACATTCCTAATAGTTAACCAACCAGCCCACCAACTTCCAAATTAGTTCTAAAACAGCAACCTGAAAGATGGTGAGGACAAGACAAGAAAGAAACTAAAACTCCATTAATATATTTGAGCCTTTAAGGAAGTGACTCAACTCCCAAGAGCCCTATACCAGTCTAAGTAATAGTAGCAGTTCTTCCAGAAACAATAATAAAAGCATTTTCTCTCTGCATTGCCACTTGAGTGCACCAGGTCTTGTACTTAAGTATTTTAATAAATTATTGAATGTTTCCAGAAGGCAGAGTTACAGTCGGGTCAGTCCTGAGATTAGATCATCATCCTAAATTATTGAGTTAAAACATTACATAAAAATAATTCTTAGTATTCTGACAGTGGTTTCTCAAGCTTCAATTCTGGCAGAATTATGATGATAAAATCCATTAAATCTGACATGGTGCAGTCTCTTGAGAAAAATAAGCATACACATTTTTAATTTCCACAATTTGATCTTGTAATAAAAGTAAATTTTTAAAACTGATACAACTGCAGTAATGAAAGGATTTTTAAAATCTGCATAACAGATATTTAATAAATTACCTCCAGATTTCAGAAAATTACTAGAATAATCAATATAATCTAAGAGCGAGGACCTTTTATATTTACTTGCCTAACATACTAACCAGAAGGAGCTTTTGCAGAGCTGAGCTCTTTTGATGGAATTATTCCTTTGTTTTCATATACAGAATAGCTCTACTAAAAGTGTGCTAATTTATTTTTGGCTTCCATTGTAATTTCACAGCAGACATATAAAGTCAATCATTAAATGAAAATACCATCTCTCAGACCAAATACTAGCACTTGGAGCTCACACCTCTTTGTGTCATAAGACAGTAATGGAAGACAGGTTCTCAACGTAGGTGAGAACTTCCAGCAGTAAATCTAAGAAAGACAGCAGCAGCAAAACAAACAAAAAAGTCTACTGAAAATCACAAAACAGTGGGATGCAGAATAAGATAATATAGCTCAGGTTGCACCTTTTCACAGAATGTGCAAGGGGAGACAGTGCTGGCAACCTGCCTTTGGAAAACACTGGAAAGGAAGAGCCAGGGTGTACACGTGTCACCGGTCTTTTACTGTGCTCTTTTACCATGTGTTCAGTAGACCCTGTTAAGTGTATGGGGGGGGTATCTTCCCCCTTCCTGCCCCCCCCCCCCCCAAGGTGGTTGGCTTTGTTTTAGTGAATTCTTTAAAAATCCATTTTTAAAAGGCTTTGGCTCTAGCTGAGGTTAAAAGTGAGATACGGAAAAAGGGCAGAAAAATAGGTAATAAGCACTAGTAAGTCCGGTTCTCATCTATTCTGTCTTCCCTGCTTCACGAACTAAACAAGAGTTTGAGATTCTTGTCATTAGGCAGATGCAAGAAAAAAACACACTATGCAAAAGGTCTTTAGCATCCATAGTATAAGCCAGAGAGGTAATTGTAAACTGTACTCAAAACACATAGTCTAGACCCATTGCTGCATATGCTCTACCACATACGCTGCCTTCTCTTGGATTAAAATTCTGCTTTGGGGGGAATTAAGATTGGTTTATGTTTATTAAACTCTTCCTAGATAGCCACCTTACTTTTCTCCTGTTTCCATTTTTATTCAAATTACTCCTGACTTCACGGTTTATGTCTTTGGTAACACTGCTCTAGTTCAGTAATTAGCTTTCATTCTGAAGCAACAAATTTTAATTTCCTTATTTTACTTTAGAGCTTTTCTGACTAGACTCCTTCCCTTATATTTTAAGATTGTTTTCGTGAATTAAAAAGAAAGAAAAGAGAACAGTCAAAATACCATTAAAATTCTTTCAGGACATTTGTGTTTCTTGTATCTTTTCTGGAATAATAGACTGTACGTTTAGCAAAGCTGCTTAAGGCTTTCTTCAGCAAGCGTGTTCCCTTTTAGTTTTTTTTCACAGGGGACCATAAATATATCAGAGTCAATTATTAAGTAAAGATTGTTTGGGGGGGGAAGGTGGGGGGGAGAAGTGAAACAGATGCCTCAGACAAATTTGAAGTAATACTCCACATTGATGTTGGATGAGAAAACCTAAGTTTAAAAGTGTTACGAATTGGGAGTTACACATCTGTGTAAGGGGACAAAACATCTCATTCAAGATTTGCTAAGAAAGAAAACTGTATTCTCTGTAGTACTTTTCCTAGAGACATTAATTTCTCTTTCCTAACAGATTTATTTGCGATTTCTCGACTATCAAATGGAACATTCTAATGAATGCAAAAGAAACTTTGTGGCTGTCTATGATGGAAGTAGTTCTATTGAAAACCTGAAGGCAAAGTTTTGCAGCACAGTAGCAAACGATGTCACGCTGCAGACTGGAACCGGTGTGGTACGAATGTGGGCAGATGAAGGCAGTAGACTAAGCAGATTCAGAATGCTGTTCACTTCATTTGTGGATCGTAAGTAGATTTTAAAGAGCCTGTTCTCCTGGGATTAGGGTACTTTCAGGTATTTTAGGAAAAGCATCAGCGATATATTATGCAGCAGGAACACACAAAAAAAGTTGTTTCTGTTTCCTTCACGTACTAGCAGGTAAATTAAATACTTGCTTTATTACAATTATAAGCATGGTTCCTGAAGAAGGGCTTTCTGACATTCTTAAAAGGTTTATTTTTCATTTGAATTCAGTAATAATGCAGCCATAGGCTCTATCCTTCGCAGAGAGTTTTACAAATGAGCACAGACTTACTTAAAAAGACAGCAATGGGACTGAAGTGTGCTCTCCCACTAGCCCCTATCTTCCAGTTCCCTGCCAGACACCACAACAAGCTCTTTCTCAAGCCCACACTGGATGTTCAGAAGACTGGAAAACACATGTGACCCTGCAGAGTCTGGATCTTCTTCCTGTCCACAGCCCCACTTTCAATTTTGAATCTGGAACTACACACACTCCAGCTACACCGAAGCTGCTACCTCCTTCTCAGCCACACATGACTGTAAAAGATCCCACACACAATCCCTTAGCAAAGCCCAGTTGTGTTGGACAACCGTGGATAAGCACTTAAATTCAAATTTATTTAAGAAAGCTATATTAAAAGCAGAGCTGTAAAGGCAATCTGGATTTCTGTGTTTGGATTCCACAGCCCGGGTTAGAGATAGTCTTTATTCTCAATGTAAATTAAGGTGTTTTCTTGAAAGCATATTTTTTGTGAGATTTTCTTCTAAGTGCTTTCTCTCTGAACTTAATGGAATTTTGTTGTCTCACATATTTGTGAAGGACATCGTCCACATTGCAGAATCTGAAAATAAGCACCATCTTCAGCACAACAGTGGACTAAGTTTAGAACTGCAGAGCAAATCTAAGATACATGGGAAAAGCTGAATAAAATACATCTGCCACTTCAGGAAATCAGACTATACTTGTGCCAGAGGTTTTCAAAATGTTCTGCTTGAAGAATAAATAGTACAGATTTGCTGCCAAAGAAATAACTTTTTTGACAGAACTGACATATCTGTAGCTAGTCCTGAAAGGGATCCTGGTCACCACATTGCAAAAAAGTTCAGGTTACAGATAACAAGTAGATTTTATATTCTCTTCCATAAAACAGTAGAGTTTAACACAGGAGAAAAGTCACTTTCTGCAAAACAGTCTTTCTAAACTAACAGAGACTTTGAAGAGAAATAGCTTACTGCGTACTTTGCATACATAGTGGTAAGAAACACTTGCGTGTTTCAAACTAGTCTATTCTTTAACCTACAATAGGCATTAATAACCTTTGGATATTGTGAATTTCAGTAAATACCAGTTTTAAGAACAACTTGCTTGCGAAATTTGTAACTGCTTTTCCAGTAGCTTTCATTTCAATATAACTATTAATATTAGTGATAGTGCAAGTTATTGCAGCTTTCAATCTAGAAAACGCTATGAACTTTGCCAGGGATATTATCCACTTCTAATACAAATATTGGAGTGTTTTGCTGTTTGGGATTTTTTTAGTTAAGTTTAGGTTTTGAAGATTTGGGAGGGAGGGGAGTGCGGAGGAGGGTGATTGCAAGAGGTTAAAACAGTAACTACTGTTAAAGCTAGATAACTTTCCAAACTTAAATTTTTGAAGCGACTCAAAAGTAATTGACAGAAGAAAATCTGCAAAGGTACGTGGCTGTTCTTATTTATCTTCTAACCTGAGATACTTTTGAATTACCTTTTCCAAGAAAGAGAGTATGTATCTGAAAAATGTTTAATTTTTTAATAAAATGGTGATAAGCAATTTTTCTAACTGAAAAAAAGTTAATCTCTCCTTATCTTATTTTGAGATCCTTAAGCTATTTTTCACTTCTACCTTACTAATGATTTGTAATTACATGAAGACAACCATGAAAACAATCAATATTTCCAAAGATATTTACATAAATGAAATAATTGTGCATGGCAGTCATCTAACACACACCTAGTGCTGCTTGCAGATTTGACTAAATAATTCAGCTGACAGCAATGTTAAAAAAAAAAAAAAATCAATGTATTTGATTTCTAGCTTGATTCAATACATGAGTAATGCTAGATATAAAGAACACTGTGAACACTGCACCAGTCTTAGGCAGCTGTTAAGAGAAGAGTCCAGCAATGTCCTTGAAGTCCTGTACTGGAACCCATCAATCATTGTGACTTTTAGACTTCGTACTCTCCAAATAACAAATAAAAGGAAAATTAAGTCAATTTGTCCCATCTTTATGATGGGACATACCAAAAAATGTTAAAGAGAACACACAAGAATGTAAAATGGAGACTGTGCTGGCAGAGGGGGAAGCAGCAGCAGAATACATCATCCAAAACTACAGAAACGTGAAAAAATTCCCCTGTTCAGGGAAATAAGAAAGAGAATGTGTCTTACATCATAATTCTTCCTCCGTGCCTGCAAAAGAACTACAGCTCCATACAGATGGATACTGAAACACCAGCAGATACACATGGATCCATGACAACCACTGTGGACACAGATTTCATAGATCCTCCTTTATTTCACAGTCAGAAATATTTTAGTAGATATTCAAGCCTTTTTAAGCTATTCTGTTTAAATGATGATCCTATTCATCCTTTATAAAAGCTTGTGCAGTCTTTCTTTCCAAATTCAGAAAGAAAAACTACCTAAGTCTTTTCTCCCCACATGTGCTAATAAGGCCCAGAGCCTTTTATTCGGTAGTCTGCATCATGAACATTTCCGTTTCAATTATTAGTCTTTCTCCCATTATATTGATATATAATGGTTAGAAACATTGATTACATCTTCCTGTTTCTATGAGTTGCTTTAGGTTGGCTAGGATAACCTGTTTTCATATTTAGATTGATACTCTTGCATAAGTTTTAGCCTGTCATTTAGTCCTTCAGGGAAAATGTGTGAATCCCTTTGGAATTTAATTGCAGCATAATTTTGGACAATGCTTACATCATGATATATCATGATTTCATATGATGCTTACAGAATAATGCTTACATTGTGCCTTAAACCATTGGTGATGTGAACTGGCGTAGCATCCACTCTAAATACATTGTAGGTGACAGTTTGTCACATCGACAACGCAACAACTGGGTTCCTTTATATTTTCCTTCCTAAACAGTAGCAGTTAGTAAAACAGTTAAAGACATAATTAAGTCTGAATGTAGAAAAATGTTTGATTTTATTCCTCCATTTACCACATAATTGCATGGTTGAACTTAAAGTCCCACTGAATCACGTCCCACTGAAAAACTGTTTAGCCCTTGAAACACAGTGGGCATAAAACATTCTTGAAAAAAGGCTGTTGATTTTGAAGCCTAATGAGGAAGTCTCTCTAGTCGGAGAGGATCAAGGAGAGCAGGTTTCCCAGAACCATATGCACTCAGTTGCTGAACATCTCCAAGGATGGAGATCCTGCAGCCACTCAGGACAATCCATGCTGGTCATGTCAGATGCTCCGAGCCCTTGCCTTCATGCCATTTCCCTAGATCCCCCTATATTTCTCTTGTACCGATGGCCCCAACACTGAGCATAGCACTCCAGATGTGGTCTCACAAGTGCTGAGCAGAGAGGAAGAATCCCCTCCCTTGACCTATCGGCTTTTTTTTTTTTTTTTTTTTTTTTTTTTTGCTACCAGGGTGCATTGCTACCTCACATTCCACTTTCTCTCCACCAGAACTTCCAAGTGTTTGTCTACAAAGATGCTTTACAGCTGGCTGGCCCTCAGTCTATGCACATCTGTGGAGTTATTCCTCAGCAACTGCAGGAATTACCATTTCCCTTTGTTGAACTTTTTGAGGTTCCTGTCAACCCATTTCTCCAGCTTGTCTCAAATAGCAGCACAACTGTCTGATCTATCAGCCACTCTTCCTGGTTTTGTATCATCTGCAAACTTGCTGAGGGTGCAGTCTGTCCCAACATACAGGTCATTAATTAAGAGGTTAAACAGTGTTGGCTTTACTGTTGTCCCCTGGGGTACACCACTAATGACAGCTTCCAGCTGGACTGTGTGCCTCTGATCACAAACCTTTAAGCCTGGCAGTTCAGTCAGTTTTCAATTCACTTCACTGTCCTCCTGTATAGTTTTTGCTTCATCAGTTTCTCTACAAGGATATTATGAGAGTTATTAGATATTATGAGTTTTGAAAGCCTTGCTAAAGTCAGGATATACAACATCCACCACTCTATCCTCATCTAAGCTAGTAATTTCATCATAGAAGGCAATCAGGTTGGTCAAGCATGATTTCCTCATCATAAATTCATGCTGACTGCTCCCAATTACCTTCTTATCTCTAATATGTTTGGAAATGGCTTCCAGGATTATTTGTTCTCTCACCTTCCCAGACATCAAGGGAAGCTCTGTCTCATTCAGTAGAACGCCCGTATTTTCCTTGGCCTTCCTTTTGTTGCCGATACACTTGAAGCCCTTCTTGTTGCTTTTCATGTCCCTCACCCTATCCAGGTAGGCTTCGGTTTTCCCAGCCCCATTCCTGCACATTCACTGTATTTGTATTCGTATTCCTACCAGGACATCTGACCCCGCTTGCACCCGACATGACATTTCATCCATAACTGATATAATGGGTATGATGTATACCTTCCTACTTCTAAAGAAGTATTCTTCAGACTAAATCTGCTTTCCAAACAATTAAATTCTCTACTCAGCTGAGCAAGGAAGATTCATGTGACAGTTACTATGACATTTTTAAACACTGAAATTGCACAGATAAATTCTTCTAAAATACACTGTAAATACATTCTGTATTACGTTAAGTTACTACAGCACTTGTGCTACAATTAAAGCACAAGCTTCCTATATGGAACTTCTTGCCAGGTTGACAAGGGTTAAGCTATAACAGGAAGGTGATACAAAGGCTTAAACACAATGAGAATAGGTTACCAAAATTCAGTGGAGTAAGAAATGGGAAAAGAACGCATATTAGATTTAGGGAATGCAAATTCAGAATTAAAGGTTTGAATTTTCTTTTCTCTTAAGCATAACTCCTCTTTTTGTCACTGAGACTCTGAAACCTAACAGAAGGAATAAGCGAGAAACGCACTGTATTCAGGACAAGTCACCCTCCTCTGCTGTACCCTTTGGGTTTTGCATCATGTTTCAGAGAATCTAGACTGCTTGAGAATATTTTTTTTTTCTATGAAACCAAATAGAAGAGTGTCTATCACACATCTTTGCTGTTTAATATGTAACTGACTCCACTAATAATAGACATTTCTGACATAAAAATACTACATTACTGAGACAGAGAAAGGGAATATCAATTTCTTCTCCAGTGTGCTGAATCCATAACGAATTCTCTATATATATTATACAACATCCTGAAAAGAATTATTACTATTTTGTAATATATTTTTCTAATGTCAGAGCTATAACAAACATTCATGGAAACAAAATCTTTAGGGCAACTTTCTAGTTAATTTATTTCTTCAAATTTCTAACTATATATAGACAGATAGATAAAAAGCTAAACTGTACTCTGTCTTAATCCCTGCATTAGCTCTAATAGGAGGATCTAAGAGCTTTGATTCACAAGCAGGAATGACTTAGATGCCTCCAGTAACTGAAGTCTCTTGCAGTTACTGAAACAGTCCTCCACAAGCTCAAATCTGATTTGCCTTAAGATATTAATGGGCTCTAAAATGCAGATGTTCAGGAACTGTTTCACAACCAGCTATACCATCTACATAGCAGATGCACAGCAGATTGAATAAATATATAATTGATGGTAAGCATGTGATTTTTATGTTTTTAAGGACAAGTATTAAAGCCTTCCATTATTTGTGTTGTGTGACTGTATCTGCTACCCATTTTGAGCAAGAATTATTTTTTTTGTGGCATTGATAATACACCTGAAAGCAACCATATGAAGAGAGAGTAAATGATCCAATAACTAGTGCTGTGCAGGAAAAGTAATTATTTTTTTTGAAACAGAGATAAAGAATGAGTATGCATGTTAAAAAAAAAAAATCGCAGGAATTTACTAGTTTTATTGCAATGCATCAATTACTGAAAATTCCTAATGTTTTCTTTCCCTTCTCTCCGACAGCTCCCTGCTCAGGCAACACTTACTTCTGCCATAGCAACATGTGCATCAATAATTCTTTAGTCTGCAATGGCATTCAAAACTGTGCATACCCTTGGGATGAAAATCACTGCAGAGGTGAATACAGTGCAAAGTATAGCCTTTATGAGCTAGGCTGGTCAGTTTGCCTTTCAAGGAAGCCATGAAATGTCTGTTTCCTGAAAATATGCTGAAGACAGCTATTCTACTAATCTCAGGAAGGTGTTCCAATTTTTTTTATTTAAACTCAGCAGACATGAAAGCATCCTGAATATTGATCTTACCACTTTATAATTAAATTTCTTCCTCTTCAGCATATACTCTCTATTTTAAAAGGATGTTAGCTTAAGAGGAAATATAATTTAATATTTGCCAGGTTGCATCCTATCCATTTCTAAACTTCAAAAGAAGCAAGGATCATAGGGACAGGTAACGGCATTTATCAGAGAAGAAAGTATAGGGCTGGAAAAAGACAGACAAGCCTTCAAGTACAAAAAGCCTTTCTCAGGGCTGAAATAGAATCAACAACCTTCAGAGACATACGGTTTTAAAACACTTTTAAGTGTTTAAAAACAGTTTTATGTTGTTAATCATAGACTATCTCAGAGTAAACGCAGATGCTGTATATGGTGTGAGAAAGGGTGGGAAGAAGGAGGAACTGTTAGGAAGCAAGAAGTCATCACTTATGGAAAACAGACACATGTAAATCACTGCTTCTAGAACATGGGGCAGGGGAGTAGTGTTTAAACCATCACAACTACAGTAAAGACTTGTTTCAATATCAGATTTTCTAGGAAAAATTCTAATGATTTGAGGAAATTGTTATTCTGCCAAAGCACAAGTATATTCCCCTGTGCTTCAGCAATAACTGAATTTTCAGAGTTGGACCAAAACCAGCTTAAGGTCAACAATTTTTCTTGCTAAAAGAAAACAGTAAGACAATAAACTTGAGCTTGGGGGTTTTTTTTTGACAAACATAATGGCACAAATAGGTCTGAACGCAAAACTCCAGAAAGATTTAAACAGGTACTCCAAAGAGAAATTGACTCTGCAGGAAGGGTCAAAACCTTCTCTAAAGAAAATCTTGAAATAAAACTACTTTTCAACACACAAATCCAGCTTAAATTTTTCAGTAAATAAATATTAAAAGACCTTTTTGAAATTGCATTTTGGCCAAACAAGAAAAATTTCACATCACTAATAAATACTCTAATGCAAGATATATTATGGAGGCTTTCCATTTAACAAAAGTGATCCATAACTCCCCCAAGTCTTCAATGTAAAAGCAAGCTTCCTCTAAACAGTCCTTAGCTTCGATAATATTCAGTGTTCCCTCTTAAGTGCAATTGCTAGATCTCTTTCCCATCTCTACCAGTTGCTTTCTAGAATCTTGCCTAGAATCCACACTTCACTCATGTACTGCAGTATTTAAAAAATGAATGCCATTAAAACCATTTCAAACACTGTTTGAAAAAAAGTGTCTTTCTCAGTATTTGTAAATTTGGTATCTGGTGCTGAATAACCTACCATGCTTGATGCTGAATACAATCTAAATTCTGCTTTAATACTTGCACAGCAGATAATTAAGAGGCAGCTGAAGACTGGATCCATGTTGGCAGCTAAGGTAGACTGAAGGGAGACTGATGCAACCAAATGAGCAATATCTATCCCTAAAAAGAAAGCTTCTCACAATCGTGCTCAATTCCTGAAGGCACCCAGAGTTCTCCTTTAGTCCATATCAATAGCTACCTAAATCTGAGCATATTGTGACCTACCCGATGCCTAAGCCCAGTGACACCAAAATTGATAGAAAAGTCAGTTGTGTGCAATTTCTTTCAAGAGATGGGAGAAGACATCACATTTTGCGCAACAACTTTTTGATTGGAATATCTTCCAAGAATTAAGAATCCTGGATGCAGATGAGAGAATTGCCATACCACTAAAATTCATACCTCCCACAAACTATGGTAACACTTAAAATCTAAGCTAGGTAGGACAATGGCAGATACCCTTCGCATTAAAGGTATAAATGTAACTCAGAGTAAGCAGTCTAAACTCTGAAGTGGAACTGTATTTCAAACATAACTTATTAGCCAATTCCTTGGAACTCTGTTTAGCATATGGATTGTTTCAGATAGTCAATATGGTATGTAACTCTTCATGCACTGTGTGTGGAGTACTTAGGTGCCAGGAGACAGGTATCTGCAAATATGCAACATTTAGGCTGCTACATTTTCTTCTATATAATATTAAATGCTTTCCTCCTCCCCTAGCAGATGTTGCAGAGCCTCAGTGTAAAATTCCTGTAGTCCCTTAGGACAAGTACGTTTACAGAACAGAAACACAAATGGAAAATTTTAATCTTCAAATAAGAATTTTTAAGTATGGAAAACCATCTTGTTCTGATGCTGCCATCTTGTGTGTTTTCATATGAAGTACTAGCCAAAAGTGCCATATGATTTAGGTTGGTTAGTTCCCTCCTGCTCCGCTCCCTCCTCCCCCGCCTTTTTTTTTTTTTTTCCAACTGACTTGATAACTGCACTGTTAAAACTGGAATATATTTATGCTAAAGCTCCTTGTGTTGAAGTAGGTATAACAGACTCGTACAATAGACATAGTTATTAAATTTCCAAGAGATATGAAAACAAATGGTACAGTCAATCTTACATCATCACTATGATACTTCACCTTTAAAGAACTAGAAAATTTTAAATCTAGGTTTCCTTCTACTGGCAATGGGAATGTTAACCAGCAGGAGCAAACCATGGTAAGAGAAGCATCATCTGTAGCTGTATAAACTCCTATTTAACTCATGGATTTTTGAATATGAACTGGTCAGTATAGGTTCAGGATTGAAGCCATGTTCCAGCTGAGACAACATGCCCTGGCCACAGAGTTCCACCTGCCACTGAATTATATGGTAGCCACTAATGCAGACAGGGAATTAGACTTGCTGAGTAAATGCTCAGATCCCATATGGTAAATCCCACTGACAGACAGGTCTAGTCTTCAGGGCCATTAAGTCATTTCATTAATACTGCATTTGTATGGCAATCACAATACAGCTTGCTTTGTTTTAATAGATGATCAAAAGTGTGGAAAATAATGAAAGCCTTATCATAATCTTTATTTTGTCTTTGCAGAAAAGAAAAGAGCTGGACTGTTTGAACAAATCACCAAAACTCACGGAACAATCATTGGCATCACGTCAGGGATAGTTTTAGTTCTTCTCATCATTTCAATTCTAGTACAAGTAAAGCAACCTCGCAAAAAGGTTATGGCTTGCAAGACTGCTTTCAATAAAACTGGTTTCCAGGAAGTATTTGATCCTCCACATTATGAACTGTTTTCGCTAAGGGACAAAGAAATTTCTGCAGATTTGGCAGATCTATCAGAAGAACTTGAAAACTATCAGAAAATGAGACGCCCTTCAACAGCTTCCAGATGCATTCATGACCACCACTGTGGCTCCCAGGCCTCTAATATAAAACAAAGCAGGACAAACCTCAGCTCCATGGAGCTTCCCTTTCGCAATGATTTTGTGCAGCCTCAGCCAATGAAAACATTTAATAGCACATTCAAGAAAAGCAGTTACACTTTCAAACAAGCGCATGACTGCCCTGAGCAAGTCATAGAAGACAGGGTGATGGAGGAGATTCCATGTGAAATCTATGTTAGAGGAAGAGAAGATACAGCACAAGGTTCATTATCTATTGACTTTTAATTTCCTAGTGAAGGTCGTATCGGTGTATATACAAAATGCTCATGTATAATGACAGTGTATATATTAAAAGTGTACTATATGCAGCGTGTGAGATGCACACACTTTTAGCTTATTATACTTCATTTTAAAAAAAAAAAAGTCTTGGTAACTAATTCTGCTGAAAAGTGGTGGATTTCCTCCCATCTTCCCAAGCTACCTATCTAGACAAGTAAGACAGAGACTTTGCATGGAAATTACTAGCTAAGGATATTGGAATTAAAAAACAAAAACCAACCAAATGCTAATCATTGAACACTGAAGACAATGACTACTATTCTCTTCCTCATACCATTTTCTCTTTAGACATCTGCTTTTCAAGACAATTTTAATACCTCAGTTACATAAATAAAAGTAGTTCAGTGCACCACGTGTATGTCAACATAGGTGTCTTATTGTATTTGTCAAATTGAAAGTAGAGTTAGTGTTAAGTGACAGTTAAGAATTATGTTACAGCCATCTGTTTCATCTTGCCTACCATTTATATTGCCTTTAATTATCAGTTCCTCACTCTATGCTTTGTGAGAAATAAGTGTAAAGGATTACTGCCTTTTAAAAATATTGAGTTATATTAATTTTACGTTTGAAAATATATAATCTTTGCAGTTTTTGGTTAAAACACAAGTACGTACTCATGATATTCTAGATGTAGACTTTTACAACAGTTTTCTTTCAGAAAGTTTTAGGATTTTAAAATATTCTGCTATATATTATAGATCCATATGGCTCACTGATTTCACAGCTCTGTAGTTACAAAACAATTTTGTTCCTGCGTTTTCCAAGTATTTACATAAATAGACTGTACTGTACATTTGTCTCTTAAAATAGCTTTTCACTCCTTATTGCAGCCAATCTTCCCTACTGAAATCAGTGATGATACTTTTAGCTCATGTCCTACTTGCCTGAAGAGAACTGCTCTGAGGCCTGTGATAACCAGGTATAAGATGATACTGGAAAAAAAGAGAAATCACAAAGCAACTCTTATTATCTCTTATGGAACCATTCTTGTGCCCCTTGTTTCCACTTGCAAAATTGCACATTTCATACCTTTTTTAATGGTGGTTTAGACCTAATTTTAAAATTTTTACAATATAGAAATTTTTTTAAAATATAATAATTCTCATTGTGGTTTTTAAACTTTTTATATAGTTTGATACTGTACAGACTATTTATTAAATCAAAATCTAGCACCTGTACAGCAGGCTTGTTTCAGTGTCCATATTAGCAGCTCTGAATAACATGCAGTGGCTGCTGCGTACATCACAATTTGCGAAGAATACTTAATATGACTTCCATATTAGCCTACATTTTATTCCCTGGTTTGTTTGGGTTTATTTATTTGTTACAGGAAACCTTTCACTAAAGGTGACCCACCAGCTTGCACTGGGCGTATCCTTTATTTACAAACATATGTAAAACCATAATGTTTCTTGTGCTGACTGTAGTACACACAAAATGTAATACATGAACTTAGCAACTGAAAAATCTTTTCTTTAAAACAAAAGATGAAAAACAGCTGTTATCACAGATTCTCAGTAGAATGACAAATAAAAAAATTCTAAGCATTTCTTAGAATGTAAGAAGTTTAAAGAAAAAAAAAGCGGGGGGGGGGAATTGAGTATCTTCAACACTTCCCAATTTCAAAGTTAACCCTGACTGATGTCTAGAAGGAACTTAATCAGAAGCTCATAGATCAGACCCCTAAGGCTATATCCTGGTGTCAGTTTTTGTGCTGGTCCCAGAATGTATTTCAATTGGAAAGTATGAAAATGGGCATTATTTTTAGATGCACTTAATGCAGAAGATAAGTATTAAAAAAATGTAGTTAGTTTTGACTTGAAAATTTTTGAATATTTAATTAAAACATTACTTGACAGATTTTGTTTACCTCTCATTGATTTCAGTAATAAATATCTCACTATGACCTGTACGATACAGAATGTTATTTGTTACAGTCTATTAGTTCCAGATTCTTTCAATAAGTAATATATAGTTTTGCACAGGTCATTTTTGTCTATATAACTCTTGTAAGTACTAGGTTTGCATGATTAAGTTTTCTTTTTAAGGTATATTTGTCCATGTGATAAAAATTATGTGATCCCTATTCTTTCATAAGTTATGTTGTCTTTGAACAGTAAACCTGTAATAATAAAACAAATGGCAAGCCTGGAAAGCCCAAGTCTGTGGAGAAAACGGAAAAAGCTCTATTGAAGAAGTTCCCAAATGGCCTGAATAGTATTTCAGTCTCAATTGTAACTTTTTGATTACATGGTCAGAACACAGCTGCTTTTTGGCAACCCCAGGCCACATAGGTGAGCTCCCATAATGGGTCATTTCTTTTGTGCATAAATTTTTCCAATATCCCCTATCCCAACTCTATGAGCTTTGCTTTCCCCCTCTTCCTTGCTTTCTAATCTGTTTGGTTTTGGGGTTTTTTTTTTGGTCTTTAGCATAAATAAGAAATAAAATCAGAATACTCCTGCTTAGTTAGGACCTGCTCCTGATTCCTAATACAGAGCAAAAACCTTCCCGGAGGGAGCTTTTTAGTATTTCTGTAATAGCAGACCCAGCCCTTACTGTGACAATAGCAGTACGCTAGAACAGATCTGAGTGAGAAACCCATAGGAATAATCATTTCTATAGGCTTCTATAAACAGTAATGGCAGGAAAATGAAATATCAGTGCTTATTTTATTACAAGCAAGGTGAAATTAACATTGAACCTAAAAATCTGAAAGGAAAACTTGGGTGTGGTGTGTTTAAAAATAATATGTCTATACATCTCATTGCAGTGATGGGTTTAGTTACTTAGCTGTGCTTTAAGAAATAAGTGGTAACTATTAGAGCCATAATTCCACTTCTAGTATAATCAGATTCTCTTCACTACAGAGAAACTGGGTGGATCATTTGGTATCCCTCAGAGTGCACAAAGCTGATATCTTTAGCAAAAGAATACTATTGGTTTTGCAGGCTCAATCCAGTTGGAGCTAATGTTGTGGTCTTTCGCATTAGCAAAAACTATCACCTTTCGTATTATTGCAATATCTAAGTACCATTAGTGTATTTCCATTGTCTCCATCTTAAATCCATACATTTCTAGGAGCATCCTGATTTTGCACTTGATTGTACCCATAACTCTGATACCCTCTGTTAACACTAAATACACATAAGCGAAGATACGTTCCCTAGACACACATTCACCAGGAAGCATTAACTACTTCTGGGCATTTTAAATTCATTTTTACCTTTTATCATAGTAGCTTAGACATCAAACTATCTAACATGAAGGATTTGTGGATAAAAGTTGTAGAAGTAAACCTACAGTACAGCCAACACAAAAATAAAAGTGACGTGAGAACGATTATTGAAAGTTCTATAGGGAGACATCTGCATTTACAGATAATGATGACAGTAGTAAGGGAAACTCAGACTTAACACTATTACTGACTCTGAAATGTTTCAGTGATCACAGAAATACTGATTTGTACTTAAAATGCATGAGATTCTCTTGTCTGCTATAGACAACATAACCTTCATTGTGCATACAAATTATAATGGCATTTTATAACAATTACAGTCTATTTTTACTAAATCAATACAAATAGAGGTTATGAAAAGAGCTGTCATTGACTTACATGAAAAGGTGCTTGTCATGTGAACACTTCACAGAATTTAAGTCATTAAAATACACTTTATTTCGTTTTTTTACTTGGTACAGAGAATTGTGTGCCTTAGCAGCAAATCTCCTGCTAAATGAGGAAAAAAGGCTTGCCCTATTTTGAAATCAATTTAGTCCTTATATAAGAAGGTTCTTATATCCATGATCATAACATTTAAGTTTCCAAACTATTTAAGTATAATCCTTTATCTAAAAGGCTACCAAAAGTAATAAAAAGATCTTGGTACCTATACCTGAGAAGCCAACAGTAAATCATTGCTTGAAATGGAACAACTTAATTTATATGGATATACTGAAAAATATCTCCAGTTTGATCTTCCTGTATAGTCAGTTCTATATATCTCTTCAGAGTAAAACTCAGTCAAATCCATTTACTTTTACATGTCCTGATTTCAAAGGTTACATATAAGCCCTGTGATTGCTCAGGTCTATAGACTGTTCACCAAAACAAGATTCCTAATCTATATTAGCCTGAAAGATAAGCTGATTTTACATTATTTGAGATCACACTGTTACAACTGAATGTAATTATAATAGGAAAAAAGCTTTTAAAATCAAAACCCTTTCTTTGAGTTGATTCATGCTTTGAAAATGAGTATTTATAGCACCTGTCTCAGTCTAACAATATAAAAGATACCATCTTTAAGTCGTCTGTTCCTGTGGTTTCCAATAACCATCTCTGTATAGGGTGAATCCCCCCTATAAATACACAAATAAATCACATGTCAGTATGCTCTAGTATGAGGTTCTGTGTCACTATGGAACTGCAAGTATATTTTCATATTCAAATTCCTTCACTACACTTTACGGAATCAGCTTAACAAAAATCTGTTTTCCATCTGCTTCATAGATCAACACCAACAACAGTCATTTGTGAATTGTAAACCTGTTCCCTCTTACATAGCTATAGAAGATAATCTACCATATACCAGATAAAACAGCTTAGTTTTTATAAGTCTGTTCATACAGAGCCAGGCTCAGAGAGAAACAAAGTCAGAACTTCATGGATTTGTATGTCTTTCCATTACAATCACATAATTTATCGTAATAGTTTTATACTGGAGAAACCCATAAAATTTATGTCAAATTCTGTTCAAGAAAAAATAAATTATTATAATAAACCAAATAATACGTACCTAAGACCTACACACGTCAAAATTCAAAATAATTTGCTGGTTTGGAATCTGAATCATGCCTTCTGAAGGGTAAGAGCTGTCAATGCTGCCAGTGTACTTAAGGATACATCATCATACCGTCTTCCCCGAACAACAACAACTTCTCCCAAACACAGATTTCCTAGACATCTTTACAGATTTTATCTTATTTCATTATTTTATTAATTTATATATAGACCTATAAGCATATTATTTACGCATTATTATTAGCCTCAAAGTACATTATCACCTACAGAAAAAGTTGCTCCTGTCTTCCCTTCAGATATATTTAGAAGCAAGAATTATATTGTAGAAGTGTTTATTAAACCACAGCATTTCAGAGTTTAAGCATGATGTTAATTTCTGAGTTTATACTGCAGCTTTTTTTTCTACCTGAAAAGTAAGAGACTACAAGGAAAACTCAAAGCTCACAGGATTATCTCCTGAACCTCAAAAAAATATGGCTAAACTGGAACAGAGTACATCAATGTTCTAATACTCAAGGTTTAGTATTTTATAGGGAAATAGCATAAGAATTAAAAGGGCATGTGTATATGTGAGAGGGTTTAGTTTGCCCCTGGTACCATACTCCGTTTGCTCATAACACTTGTCTTTAATAACTACTACATTTGCCTGTGAATAACACGGGAATCCAGAGCTTAAGCTTCCTTTCAGTTCCACTGGTAAAGCACATCAAGTAGTACAAAAATTTAAAAAGCTATTTGCAGAGACAGGAGAGGAGCTGAAAACTAAAGAATTCTTTGTTTTGAATACAAATTGGGAGACAATAAAGTGTTATGCACTGGGTATTTCTGATACAATGTTTAACTCACCCTTCAAAACACTCAAATTACTCTCAAGGTAACAAAGCACACATTTCTACTTAACCAATATGTTAGGTTCCCTCACTTCAGTTAAACACCTTCACTCCTAATAATTTGGAAGAAGCCAGCTGTTAGTACTGAGCTTACTGGACAGCATTCTCAGTCACTATTGATTAGTGTATAAAAAGATGATTCAGTGATTAAAGAGGGTGAAAAAAACCCAGGAAAACAGTCTGAAAGCAATTATAAGCTTAAGAGATTCTGAGAAAGACAAGTCAATAAATCTGAAGTCTCTTAAACATTGTAATGAATCTTCTATTTGTAAAGAACAAACAGACAAGGTACATAAGCAATACCACTCGTTATTTGCTCTCTACTGTATGTTCAAGAACCCAACAGAGCAATTGAAGGCCTGAGGCAAAGACAAATAATTTTAATTTTTCTGTAGTAATGAAAAACAAAGAGATCTAGTAGAGTGAAGATGTTTGCTTTGCACTTACCAGAGGCAAAAGATTCTGCACAGGCCATTTTATCTTCTGTCATCATTAAGTTTTATCCTTAACAGTGAAGGGAATTCTGGAATGTACAAGAACAGCACAAACATCTATGTAAAATTCAAATGTACAGTAAACAAATCAAAAGTAATGGATACTTAAAGTAATCTCATATATTTGGCAATTTTTATTGTTCCGTGTGACTCCTAAGGTTACCACATTCTCCCACACATTTCTGCACTTACGTGTTTTGAATAATTTGAATACAAGCACTTAAACACTGAATCTGTGCAAGAGAAGTAGTAATAACAGAAAAGTTATTTGCTTTTAAGATCCAGAACTGGTAAAGCTGCAAGTTTGGAAAGCTTTGCACTTTCCACATCAAAGCAAGAGCAAGGACAGACATTAGTATAAGGGAAACACATCCTGTACTTGAACTAGTAGAATCCAACATGAGTTATTGATTGTTAAAACACACACAATAAGTATGTTTGGGTTTTTTAAGTATAGTTTCAACTTTCCTTTAATTATTAGCACCATAAGATAAAATGTTCTTTAAAGCAAGCATGTGGATTTCTTGCTCACAAAGAGCTATAATAGGTAGTTTTAAATATTGCATTATTGTGTTCAAACTTATGAAATACCTGATTTTAAAGTCAATTTATAAAACTATCAAAAGCTGGATTAATATAAACTCATGGAATAGTTTACATTACAACAAGTTGCCAGATGTGTAACATCAGGATTTAATGACAACGTATCAGCACCACCTATAACACTATTGCAGTACAATTGGTAAATAGTACTGCTCAACAAGAGAAATAAATAGCACAAAACCACTAATTTTTCAGCACTCCCCTCCTCACAGAAACACAAATAAAGGCTGCTAACTGCTCTTTAGCAACACTACCAAACAGGGACTTCAACCTAGCAAACAGCCCTCAAGGCTCAGGGGAACATTAATGAGAAGTAAGAAGAGCGTAGAAGATATTCCTACATTAGTTTTCCTATTCCTAAATAGATTGTGCATCATTTAAAACCAAACAAAAATACCCAGGGTGATCAAACAAGGACTACTAAGGGAAAAATACATAACTGAATTCAGTTTTATTTGAATCAGAACCAGAGGTCATGGCTTATCCTTACTATAGGACTACACAGAAATTAATATTGCCAAAAAAAGAAAGATAAGGAACAGTCACTTCAAAGTTACAGTATAATGAAAAATTATTTATGTACATTTTCGAGAAAATGCAGATTGTTTGGTTTCCTTATTGAGTTACAAAGAGCAGTTTACAATGACTGAAGGAACTGTCAAACAAGCCAAGCCCATCTCAAAGCTTGCCTGCCTTAGATTTGAAAATGTAATAATTAGTCTTCTGCTTGCCTAACCATGAGGCTACCTTCTCTTCTTTCATCATAGAAGCCCTTTCAGTAATGATGGAAGAGTATCTTAAATCAATGGCAATCTTGCTTGTGGGCCCCTTGCCTACCTTAACAGAAATACACAATATGATATATCCAGGGGAAAATAAAAATATATAGCTTTGATTCCCTCTCAAACAGGAGTCAAATTTTTAGGGTTTAATATAAAGCCCACCAGATTCAGCAGATAAGCAACCAGAAATCAAGGGCCTGCCCAGTCAGCTACAGAATCACAGAAGGGGAGACCATGAAAGACAATAAAGCTGCCTCGGGATCCGTGGTTTTGGAAGCAGGATTTTCTGCAAATCTTTTGGGGTTTGCACAGTTATAAGTCAGTCCTCTCTGTGTAGCTCTCTGGATATCCAATCTTTCCAAGAAGGAAAAATAAAACAGAAATATGATTACTTTCTCCTTTTTCCCCACTTTTCAATACTTACTTATTTTTCCCCAGCATGGAACGTTAACTATGTTGTCCAGTATAGCTCTACACCTTAGGATGTCTGATTATAAAGTGGGATACATTAACTCTGTTTTATTGAAGACTTATCAAAACCAAAAACATACAGTCTCCTAAGGAACTAGATCCAGACCCCCTATGAACAACGGACATCAGCTTAATTGAACATACTGAAATACTTTTCAACCCTAATCCACACTCAAGTTGAAAGATTTTGAGACAAATCCAAACATCTAGAGTGTTATTTTTAAGGGTAATATGTTATGTTACAGGTCCTATTGATTAACAGCAAAACCCTGTTATTCAGGTCAGATGTACTTATTGATTTGTTTTTCTTTTTAAGGACTTTGTATGAATATTAATGGCTAATGCTTGGAATCAGAGAATTGAAAGACAATTTAGCAAATTAAATTAAACCAGGTTCTCTCTGTTCCCAGAAGCCAAGCTATATAAGCAAAATGCCACATCTGATCTAATGCTTATTTTTACTATTTTTTAAAAGGATTTTGAAATAAAATCTTTGTCATAAACCCTTTCAGAAAGGGAAAAGCTAGACAGGAAAGTAAAAAAAAAAAAGAAAGCTTAAGTTACAAAAGTATCAGAATAGATACTACACAACAACAGTCTACAAAGGGGTGAAAAATTCAATTGTATCTATAACCCAAGGCATAACTCACATGTCTCTCTAGCGCCCATATAAAGCTAAAATTGGAAATAATAGGTTTACTTTTCTGGAGCTTAAAACACTACAGCATTATTGAAACACTGCACTCTTCTGCTGCAAGATTTGTCTGATTTATTATGAGTGAAATTTATCACCCATCTAATGATCTAATTTTCCTATACTGACATCACTGAAGGTTTTACACGGTAACAGTAGGCTGCAGAGATATTTACATCATTCATGATCCTGATTGTGCATAAAATAGATCAAACATCAAATTCTTTGTCTCTAGTGCAAAAAAACTCTTAAGCACAGGCAAATATGGTTATTAAAGAATGTTGTCCTCGTTAGTCTGCTACAACAACAAACATTTTAAAAGCTAGCTAAAACTATTTCCTCATCAAATGGGCCCTGTGTCCAGTAACATCTATACTCAGCATGTCTAAATAAGTGTTACATCTTCATTAGTTTCATGTCAGTGTTAAGTCAAACAAAAAACCGAAAAACTTCAGATTGAATATGCTGCCAAAGCCTGCCAGCTCTGCTTTTTCCTACAGTATTAACATCTAGTAAAGCTGTTGATTGTGAAACTACTTTCTATCCTTGTCCTTCACTCCATCTGACCAAAAGCTCAGACTACTGCTCTCTTATCTTCATGCAGATAATAACTCGTTTTCAAACTCAAATAAACAATACTAATACTATACTCAAATACTAACCCATTAACATGTATAGCAAATAGGGGAGACAATCTGCTAAACAGTTATCCAGCAACCCTGTAAGAACCTACACGTTCAATTTAAAAAAATGGATATTTTCATCTTGGACAGCCTAAGTTTAAAAAAAAATAAATTATGTATACAGTAGAGAAAGAAGGATATTGTGGAAAATCTAACAAAGGAGTTAATTATTTCCTGTTTTATTAGAAGCTTACTATCAGCATTAAAGATTAATAATGTATGGATATCTAGAAATTAAAGATGCTCAAACAATTGAAGACAGAGGTCAGCTTGAATAACCCACCACATCAATCTTTAGGGAAACAAATTAGGGAACATTACTGTCACAGCTGTTGTTTAATATGGATTCAGGGTTTAATCCAGTTATGTGGGAAGACTTGGGAACATAAAAGAAATAACCTTTCCCCCAACCCTTCCTCCCCACTCCGCGCCCGAACACAAACAAGTGAAAAGGCTTCTTAATAAATCTTTTAAGCTAGATAAACAGCTCATACAGAGAGAAAGAGAACATTAAAAAAATAAAAATATATTCCTCTAAATTCTGACTTCCTCTGGAAGAAGGAAGATGCCTCAATTGCACCGCTACTAAAACAGAGGCTTCTAGAAAATTCTTTCACTAGACAGTAGTCAATTGCTACATCAATGTATATTTCAGGCTTTTAAGTTAGGGGGCCAAGGCAGAAATGAATCAATAAGAAGGGCATGCTGTGCCCCCTTTACAATTACATTAATGATTTTTCCCATCTTTGACTGCGGAAATGTTATTTACTGTATCTAAATTTCTCATTCTACTAATAAGACTGAGTGGAGAGACAAGATAAATACTTCTTACTTCATTTACAGAAGTTGCATGGCTCACTTATTTCATTCAACTCGCCACAACTTATAGTGGTCAAAGTGAGAGCAGAACTCTCTTTACATCCTGATAAACATAGAAATGAAAGGCTTATGTTCCTCCATTAATGTCAGCTAAAGCACACTGAGGGCCAAATAAATAAGCAAAGAACAGACAGGAAAAATTTACTTGCAGGGATGCGATGTTCTAGTAAGAACTGGTACGAAGTCATAGCATTAACATGGAAGAAGAGTCTCATCAGTCAAGTACGTAATTCCTGTACCCACTACATTAGCGTACTCAGAAATTAATTAGTAAGGGTGATGAATAAAAGGTGCATTTATGTACATGCCTTTCTGCATCAACTATTTCAACAATTTCAAGATGATTTTTGTCTGCAGTTGCAGACTGTAATTTTAAGCCCACAACTGTACTACAATCAAATCACAAAATAATACTGATTGGAAAGGGACACCGATATAGTCAAGCTTCAAAAGGACCGCAAGACGGGGACCTGGGGGACAAAGTCCCTCCCACTGTAGGTGAAGACAAGCTTCGTGAGCACCTGAGGAACCTGAACATATACCAGTCCATGGGACCTGATGAGATGCATCCCAGAGTCCTGAGAGAATTGGCTGATGTAGTTGCCAAGCCACTCTCCATGATATTTGAAAAGTCATGGCAGTCAGTCCCCCGTGACTGGAGAAAGGGAAACATCGCACCCATTTTTAAAAAGGGTAGAAAGGAGCACCCCAGGAACTACCAACGTGTCAGCCTCACCTCTGTGCCTGGGAAGATCATGGAACAGATCCTTCTAGAAGCTATGCTAAGGCACATGGAGGACAGGGAGGTGATTCGAGACAGTCAGATGGCTTCAGGGGCAAGTCCTGCCTGACCAACCTAGTGGCTTTCTCCAATGGAGTGACTGCATCAGTGGACAAGGGAAGAGCAACAGATATCATCTATCTGGACTTCCGCAAGGCCTTTGACATGGTCCCCCACAACATCCTTCTCTCTAAGTTGGAGAGATAGGGATTTGATGGGTGGACTGTTCGGTGGATAAGGAATTGGCTGGATGGTCTCATCCAGAGGGTAGTGGTGTCCCTCAGGGATCTGTACTGGGACCAGTGCTGTTCAATATCTTCATCAATGATATAGACAGTGGGATCAAGTGCACTTGATCCCTTGCACTTGATCACAAGGACCGTCAGCAAATTTGCAGATGACACTAAGCTGAGTCAACATGCCAGAGGGACAGGATGTCATCCAGAGGGACCTGGACAAGCTAGAGAGGTGGGCCTGTGCAAACCTCATGAAGGCCAAGGCCAAGTGCAAGGTCCTGCACTGGGGCCAGGACAATCCTTGTTATCAATACAGGCTGGGGGATGACACAATAGAGAGCAGCCCTGCAGAAAAGGACATGGGGTTACTGGTGGATGAAAAGCTGGACATGAGCCAACAATGTGCACCGCAGCCCAGAAGGCCAATCGCATCCCGGGCTGCATCAAAAGAACCGTGGCCAGCGGATCGAGAGAGGTGATTCTCCCCCTCTGCTCTGCTCTCATGAAACCCTACCTGGAGTACTGCGTCCAGCTCCAGAGCCCTCAGCACAAGAAGGACGTGGACCTGTTAGAGCAGGTCCAGAGGAGGGCCACGAAGATGACCAGAGGACTGGTGCACTTCTCTTAGAAGGACAGGCTGAGAGAGCTGGGGTTGTTCAGCCTGGAGAAGAGAAGGCTCCAGGGAGACCTTATAGCAGCCTTCCAATACCTGAAGGGGGCCTTCAAGAAAGCTGGGGAAGGACTGTTTGCAAGGACATGTAGCAATAGGATGAGGGGCAATGGTTTTTAACTAAAGCAAGGCAGGTTTAGATTAGACATTAGGAAGAAGTTCTTTACACTGAGGGTGGTGAGACACTGGCACAGGTTGCCCAGAGAGGTGGTGGAGGCCCCATCCCTGGAGACATTCAAGACCAGGCTTGATGAGGCTCTGAGCAACCTTATCTAGTTGAAGATGTCCCTGCTCACTGCAGGGGGGTTGAACTAGATGACCTTTAAAGGTCCCTTCCAACTCAACACATTTGATTCTATGATTCTATTAACTTTTCTGTCAGGAGTCATGGATTTTCTTCCCAATTCTGCAATTGTTCACTGTGTTTTCTTGGTTTAGTCATTTGATATCAAGTGACTAAATTTGTCTATTAATTTCATGGATGCAGTAATAAAATATTAACTGTCTGTCCTGAATATTAGCAATGGTGTGACAATACTAGCTTTCTATAAAATTCAGTTTTACCTCAAAGTGTTACAGCAGACATGAAGATTCTCCTTAGGCTTTTCAACTTTAGACTGTAATGCACTCCTGAAACAAGACAGCATGCACATCACTTAAAAGAAACTGCATTTTTCCTCATTATATTTTCCTCTAAAACAAGATCGTGGCAAGCTGCCAGAGCTACTTTTCCAGCATGGAAAACAACCAAAACAACAACAAAGAAAGAGGAGCATTAAAAAAACACTTACAAATAACTGCTTTATCTAGACTAGAGTGAAGGAAAAAAACAACCAAAAAACCCACCAAAACACAGAAGTTATCTGGTTACCAAATAGCTAACCATCTTCCACTCGATACACGTGACTACTTCCTGCTGTCTCTGGGCAAAGTGCAACCACTACTCTCATTTGTGCTGCCAAATAAGTATTGTTGTTTTTTGGTATATAAATGAAAAAGAGCCGAAAAAACCCCAACCACAACGCATCTCTCATGCTGCAAGGCATGATGCTTTTAAGAAGTCTGGATCACAGGTAGAAAATTTACAATTTAAAGAAACAAAAGATAGGTCAGCGGGGAAAGTAATTAATACAAGATCTCTTTAAAATTAGATTTAAAACTGCCCAAAGTGAAAAACCAAAACAGCAAGGAGGTAAATATAACTTTTTGCAGAAGTGTTAAGGTATCTGAAGACATTAGCAGGATCCTGACTACACAGGTATCACATCTTTTCTAAGTTCTCTCTACTTTGTCTTTTACCCACATCCTGAAATACGAGAAATTGGGATGTATTTAGTAAGTAAACTACATTTATATTTAAAAAAAATAAATTAAAAGTAACTATCCACACAAAATTGCAAACACACCTAGGACATTTGTGATAGATCTTTTCAAATTGTCTGCAATAAGAACACTAGCATTATTATTGCTATAGAGATTATGCTGACAGTAGCTTTTTTGGCGGCATATGAACAGGTGATGTTCATTATTCAGATCATGTTCTTCTAGAGTAAACACTTGTAAACAAATTACTGTTTAAACTGCCATTTCCTGGCCAAGAGTACACTCATGTAGTCTGGTTTTGGACATAGTTCCTCCCACTTCTAATGTGGATGATACTAGAAATACCAAAGAGAAAGTAGTCACAAAATAGATTAAACTGTTTTGACACAGAAAGGAGGGTACCAGGAATGACAAAAATCTGTTCTGGAGCAGAGGTGGCTAATAAAGCTAAGTGAATTGTGTTTCCTTTGTCTTTCAGAAGCAAAACAAAACGAAACACACACCAACCAACCAACAAGACAAAAGAAACACCCAACCAAGAAACACAGAAGGGTGGGGAAAAGAACAAACTCATCTTCTGTACAGCGTCATCAAAAAGCCAGGCTTTGTAGTAACTTTGAATTTTGATTCAGTTTAAATCAATACAATTCCATAAAGGTTAGAACGGTCACAGAGAGTGGTTGCAAGGGTTAGTTTCTATACTTGACATTAAATTGAAGTATCTCACTTCCTGGCTTAGCTCTATTCAGCTTCATTTTTATTTTCTTTTTAACTTATGTTCAGATTCAGCTTGTCTCTGGTCAAAGCAATGAATACATGGGAACACTGGGAAAATTTGGGTGGTTACTAAGTGTGTGTAACACTTAATTAAAATTTTGTAATGAGTTTCATATATAGTAAGATCTTTCCCATGCAAACCTTGTTCCCTTCTCTCCTCCCATGCCTAATACTGACTATAGATGAGGGTAATGTCTAGAAAGTGTTTACTTCGGAATGAAATATTTCATTATGACTACTTCATACAAACTATAACAGGACAGCCATGTGCCAATGCTTCCACACAGGAGGGTCCTTCTAAGGCAGCACTCAGGACAGGACTGTGCATGTTGTTACCAGCTACGTGCTATGTTCAGGAGGCATATGGCAGGCTGCCTAGAAAAAGCCTGAAACACAAGGCTGCTTTTGGGTACCACCGGTTTGAAACTGTTACATTATGAGGCAGGAAGTGATTGTCTCTATCTAGTGACCAGTCATCTTCTAGGTAGAAAGTAAAAGAAGCAGTTCCAGCAAGAATGTAATTTATAGGTTACAATACTGAACAAACCATATAGTCCATTCCCTGATGAAACAAAGCCCATAACACTTCAAGAAAAAAGTATCACAGTAATGGATTATTTAAAGCCTCCAAGCAGAGCCTGCTTTGATGGAAACTAAGCAGAAAATTAGAGAAAATGGAAACAAAGATTTCATTTATACCTGTGGCTATGAAAGTAGATTAAAAAAAAAGAAGATGAAAGGGTGCAACTTCCACTGTTGCTTATCCTGAGCCACGATAAGCTCAAAAGGCTACACACACATTTTTGCTCTCACAGGGAAAGAGAGGACTAGAACAGAAATTCTAAACTCCATAGATGATTCCTATCCTTTCAAAACATGACTCAACAACAGATTTTTTTAAAAGCAAATATCAAAAGAACAGATGAACAAACTAAATATATAATAGATTTTAAAATGTTTTAGTATTAGAAACATTTGGGGATTTTTTAAGAGCAATTTAAGAAGCATATCAAATCTAGTACAAATAATCCTTTAATAATTCTCAAGCCCTTCTACATTTATTGCTAGTGACATTCAAATACAAGACAGTGTAATAATTAATGTCTCAATTAATTATGGTAATTAAGTTTCTATAACAGTTTTTAATTGAAGATACCAACTGTTTGACAGGAGATAAGGGATATATTATGACTTACTCAGCTGAGCAGTTACTTGCTTAAGCAGTCCACTGTCTTTGATGAATCTTATCACATAAGTAACAACTGTGTAAAAACAAATATAGTTTTTACAACAAATGAAACACTTATTTTTCAGGTGCTTATACAATAACTCTATGTTATAGAAACCAAAGAGCACAGAAAGCTCTAAGCATGGGCAAAGCAGATGGCTGCCTAACACGGAGGCTGTATTCATCTGGTATACTTACAAGTGGTAAACTGTACACAGAGATCCTGACAGGTGATTTTGTGTTTGGCTTTTTTTTTTTCATATCTTAGAGGTTCTTCACTCTCCCAGTGTCTCATCCTTAAAAGTGAGAGATTCTACACAGTAATTCCATAAAATGCTTTCACCTCCATAACGAAAACGTGCTTCCTTTAAGAACCTCCTTTTTTTTTCTCCACAGCATCATGGAATAACGTGTCTCCTTTAGGCAAAAGCATATTACAAAAACAAAACAAAAAACCTTTTCACCCATATCTGTCAGCTTCTGGAAAACCAAGCAGAAGGGGTATTCTACAGAGAACAGGAGGAAGAATAGCACACAACAAGGCTTTCTTCTCTTGTCAGTAGGCATTTTGGGCCCCTATCACCCTATTCTACTCTTATCTGTACCTCCAAGCAAGAGGTCACATGCCCACTGTCTTTTTGAGCAGTATCAGAGTGATGCTTTGCTCATATGACTGTTTTTGTCATAGGAGTTTGCTACTTCCTTCTGGGGTTTATAATTCTATTATAACATCCCATGCATGATCAATGTAACAAAATAGGTACTACCAATTGCACAAAAAAGTAAAAATCCATTCGTAAACATTGTGATGTTTCCTGCTCTTTTCATTAAGTACTACTTACTAAAACCACATGAATAGCTCAGTGAAATTAAAAACAGGCACCATCTGCCTCCCCTTCACCTCTCTGAATTCATTCTTCCCATAAAACTGGGTACTAGGCATGATTCTACTTTTTTTCCCCCCTGTAAAAAGAATGCCTGTAAGTTATATTGTATTAAATAAAAACAAAATATGGACTACTATAAGCCATTTCTAACAATTTTTACTAATACTGCTCTGATATATAGTTAGAATATACATTCCCTATCCCTACTACTTTGAAAATTTTACCACCAGTCAACCCCGACAAACAAAACTGTCTCACTGCTAATTTATCCAACCTTCAAACATAGGCTTTGGAGTTGACTGTTGAGTATTACAGTCTTTGTTTTGGCAAAGCACCATATCTCACATCTGTCCAAGTTGAGCACTGTGAACCAATGTATCCTAAGTACTAGCAACCCCAAAATATAAGTGATGTTTTAAAGCGAAAGAGAATAAAGCCAGCCCTATTGCTATTTGTCTCTGCTTTCTTTTTCTTGATTCAGCATTATTTACAGATAAGCTACAAACAACACAGAGACAAGAAAAAGGAACCAGCACTAACAAAGAGTATGACAGTAAACAGCTTATCAGCAATAGTTGTACCCCCCTCCTTCCCTGCCTCATTCAAGTTAACGGAGTTCTAGAATGCTGGAAAAACACACTTTAAAGATTTGAAGCACACGGGGGAAGAATATGACAGTTACCAAAGTCCACACAGGGGCAGAACAATACAAACAGTCATTATCTATGCAACCCAGCTGCAGAAAGCTACTCAAAATTACACAGTGAGAAGAGACAGGACTGCAAACTAAGCTCACAACAGACCTTTCTGTCCTGTATTTCCCAGATGACCCTGCAGCCCAGTGCAGCAGCAGCGTGCACCATAGAGAATGATGCATCGCAGGTTTTTGGGTCAACTGTTTTCCTCCTATAGGATGTATATTCAAATTTGGAACAGACAGAAAATAAACATAGTAGGTGGTAATTATAATGTTTATCTCTAGATATCTCAGACTCAGGTGATGCAATCGTATGAGTAGTTTTCAGTACAACATTTTTTTAACCTCTGCTAAAGTGAAAGGCCTCTACTACATAATTGGATCTTGCTGTTCCCCTGAAGCAGTCACCTCAAGAAGTTTGAATTCTAAACCACTAATATTTACATAAATAAGAATTGCCTTTTAGGATATAAAGTTGTCAAGATAAGAGAGTTATAAACCCTTCATCAGTTCCTGAATATATGTGATTTATGGTCTGAAGCTATTCCTATAGTCACAAACATTGGTTTTCTTAGAAAAGCAACTCTTGTTCTATGCTGTCATACAGTCTTAAAAGGACAGAAATGCACACCACTGATACACTTTATGTGCTAGTATTTTATGGAAAGTTAGAGGGGATGATTGTTCCTTTATCATAATTTTTACTTCAGTTATCTATCAGACCAGCAGGACACTTTCAGCACTAATGGATGTAGTGACAGTTTCAAAGCAGGCAAATTGCTGATGGATGCTATACAAGTTTCATCTTCAAATTCTGTCCACACACTTCAGTTCTGGTCTGCATTATCTATTTTATTCTTGACCTGGAACTCTAAGAGACCAAGGCTGCTGATTTCACAATCTGAGCCTAATATCTGAGTAATGTGAATTGGGCAAATATTTTTTCTCCCCAGTAAATTGGCAGAAGAAGAATGTTTAGGATATCTTGGTACACAACTGAAATTGTGCTGTGTCAGCGTCCATGTGCCATTGGGATAGCTCAGAGAAAAAAAAAAAAAAACCAAAACCAAAAAGCCTGGAACACCAAGCGAATCCTGTTAAATCAGAAAGATGTATTAGCCACCAAGCCTGCCAGGACATTATTTCAGAACCAAGCCATAGACAAAGGTCAGAAAAGTAGTAATGAGGTTGCCCTGAAACAATGTTGAGCAAGGAAGACTGCAAGACTGTTTGTAATTTAGACAACATTAGATCAGATAGTAACAGCCTTACATAAACTGTTTTAAAAGCATCGTCAGAACCACAAATTCAGTTATTTTTTTCAAATAATTACTTTTGTAAATACTCATAAATACTCATGCATTTATCCAAATTTACCAAAGCGGTAATCATCACTGCTGGTTTAGTTTTTATGAAATCTATTACAGGTAATTTTTTTTTCCAACATATGAGACACATAAGTGTACCTATGTACAGGCACAGGTCTAAACTTCTGAAACCCAGTCCTAATTAAATTTCTTGCCTGCAAAACCACTATTTGTACTCTACCTCTTTACTCTTCCCCAATTCTCAGTGCTCTACATTCCATTTTAGCTACCAGTTTGGCGTTCCCTGGGGCTTAGAGGGAGGATGAAAGAAACGTGCACCTCTATTGCAGTGTTTATATTGGTTCATGATTGCAGAAGAATTAAATTGGTAAGAAATTCTTGCACATTTTTGAAGAATCCAAGACGGACCATTCCTCTAACGTAGTGATTTATTGTGCTAGCTTTTTAAAGGATAATACAAAATTTATTTCCTACACTGAATAATGACCGTACAATAAAGTGATATTATTGTGAAACTTGGAGTCTTTAAGTGAACTAAAACACAACTTTGAAACAGACTATTTTTATCTGGAACTAATACTAATACAGCTTTGGACTAAGTTCTGGCCTTGGGTAAAAGAACTAACACAAAAATTGAACGAAAGATTCTCACTCCAATAAATAAAAGCAAGTACAACTGCAGAAAAAGTTGTCCTGTTTCATCACTGTAGAAGCACACATAAAAACTGAGAAGCTCCTTAAACAGTTTAAGAATTGGCCTATATTCATAAGAACATACGACTGTGGAACTTACTCATTCTATACCAACAGTAAAGCACATCAAGCATGTCTGACTGACAGCACAGATAAGAGTTCAAGTTAAAATATTCATCGACGTAAGTGGATTACAAAGTATATAAAAGCTTCAATTTCAAATTTTAATTAAATCCCCAAATTTTATATATTAGAACTCAGCCTTTAAGGATATACATTCTTGAGTAGTTTCTTAATTTGTAGGCATCACGTCAAAGAGGACATAGCAACAGACTAAATGGTAGTCTGATCTAGTATGTCAATAGCCTTGGATATAAAGTTCATACCTTCTTTTTCCCTTTGAGTAGGTAGGTATGAGGTAACAAATGTTGACAATAGTCTTGCAACAATGAGAAAATAGGGTTTACTGTTTACAACTGCTATTCAAAATTTCAAGAAATTCAGCATGAAAAAATTTGAAGCTTGATTCAACTTTTATTAAGCAGTGTCTCTCCTCACAAGTGGCCTACTGATACCAAGTTAAGAATGCCTTAACCAGGTCTTAAAGGTGAAGTTCAACACTTTGGAAAATATCAGTATAAATCCCATGCACCAGGTGGAGTTTACATAGGATTTAAGAGGCATGTAACTCTTGTGTCAACTTCCTGCTCAGGGATCAATTTTGCCTTAACATACAGAGCAAACTACAGTGAAAGAAAGGTTATTGCATAGTATTTAAAAGAAAATATGACACTCAGGAAAAAAGTAAATATCATCATAATCTCTATAGTCTTCACCTCCTCACTAAACTAAAAATGAACAGGATGGCTATTAGTTCAGTTAAGAGGAGTCAGTATAATACATGCAAAACAGGTACACAATTACAGTTATTTTTATATGAAATCCAACTTTTCTACATAAATAAGCTCTAAATACCATCCCAGATCATATACTTATTTCTTTGTTGTAAGCAGAAAAAAGAAAAAGAAGAAAAAAATATTCTAGAACAATCTTACTCCCAACTCCCCTTCCAAAGACACCAAGCCACTAGGGTCTTTGGATGCCAGAAATGACCATAAGACTTCTGACATTTTTCCATTGGGCAGACTAACAACATGAAATGAAGGCAAGGAATCAATCAGCTAATGAGCTACTTTAAATTACATGAAACTCATTACTGACTTGACACTAGTTGGGGTTTGTATTATACATATAAAAGATAATATAAAATTAAAGTTTGGGTATACGTGAAGGAGAAGAAATTTAGATTGTTGTATTTGTGCAGTTTTCCAACATAACTGTGATATTTACCAAGCAAGTTTCTCGCACCACACTTGAAGTAGCATCTGATCTGTATAATATCACTCCTTCTCATTAAACACATTGAGTTTTTAAAAATGTGATGCTTAAAAGACTATCAGGATAGATTTATGTTTTAGCATTGAAATAAAAGCTTAAGGTTCTGCACAGAATTTAGAGTTCACTAACAAACTAGACAAGCAATACATTCAAAAGTGTTTTCAGCAGACGGAGAGACGCGAGACCAATCTGGCACTATATTTAAATCTCTCTTGAAAATGCAGGTCCTTTTTGCCACAATGAACTTCTATAGATAATAACTTAATATAATCTAAAGCTAATTTCTGGGACTTATGCAGATCACAAATGGTTTGTTTGCTGGTTTTAACAGGCAACACCAGTAGCTCTATAGATTTTGATTTTTTTTACTTAAAATTTTGAGGACATTTGAATTCATGTGTGTACTGTTGCTCTTATTTTAGAGGGTTGGTTTGTTTTTAAACTCATTTCAGTGCATTTTAAAGCAAGCTGATGTGCATTAATGTGTACTTTTATTTAAAGTTAAATTATATGATGCAAAATACTTGGCACATTTTGAATTCTTCTGTCCTCATTTTATTTTGATGGATATCTAGTTTGACTGACAATTTGTGCAAGGTATCTAAAAAATTCTTGCATTGACTTTTGACTGCTAACATAAGTATGCACCAAATCGACTCAAGGTTTTTCACCAGTTCAGGCAAAATTCAGTGCTGCAAGCATAGCAATAAGGGACAAAGTGGGGATGGAGGAATTAGTGGCCAGGGCTGTCTCTTGCACTGCCATACACCCGTCCTGCTGTTCACCACCATTTCCCAGGGATACAAAACCATCACTCCACCCACCCCTTGATTCCTGCAGCTACATAACCCCATAAAAGAAGGCAGCACTCTTCTTGGCTTTTGATCCAAGTTAAAAACCCTTGATTTTGCAGTTACGGATACCCTACTTGCCCAAAAATTTTAGTATAAATTCTTTTTGGGTTTACAATCCCATTCATACCCACCACAACCCCGAGACTGAGAATAACTGGCAAAAGAGTTCTAGACGATATTTTCATTATAGGGTCAGTTCATTCAGAACCTCTTGGAAGCAACAGGTCAGTTCTGGTCCATGTGTGTTTTCTGAAGAGTGAAACTCTAAACTTTGAATCGTTTTTCACATTTACGTAGTTACTTCTATTTTATACCTTGTTTCTCAGGACTACCACAGCACATTTTCTTTCCAAAGAATTAATAAATCCTTTTGTAACAGATGACTCCCTCCTCTGTTAGTCTCCTCTAGTCATATCACCCTTCTTTTAATACAGCTTTTGCCAGCAGTAGGAGGAAACTATTATTTGATTTAGCTCATCTTGATGCTGTGCTGTAGCTAGGCTCTTTGCCCTCTCTGTCAGCTCAGAACTGGCAACGAACTCTCCTTCTCCTACACGTTACAGCAGTGCAAGCATATACCCCTTTGTCATACATCATTAGCTGAGATGCTTCCTGTCAGGAGCACTGAGCTGTTATTGCCCAGAGGTTCCTACACTTGACAGGAAAAGGCAATGCTGAAGGTAGAATGTTTGTGAGCTGGAGTAATGCTGGAGGGCAACTGGGCTCATTACTCACTTCTCCATCTGGAAACAGCATATTTATTGTTATGAGACGTTACCTCCACCAGGGTATCTTATTTCTGAGATTATCAATACACTCAGTATAAGCCAGCCGCTCACTTAATTGTCAGCGTGCCAAATCCATGTACTGTAATTTTATTGACTGAGAAAATCAGCTTTTTTGATTAATTGTGATTGTTTCTGGTTTTAGCTAATAGAACTGAATGAATTAAAAGCCTGAAACTTTCAGGTATTTCCCCCCCCATCCTCGCCCTGTATAAAAAGCCAAACTGTTTTAAAGCTTAATAAGGTAACAAACACTTAGCAACATACATACTGTCTTCCCATATGCAAATCAAAAAAAGCTCTTCTTCACTGTTCAGTGAATGTAGTTAGGAAGCGAGTCTGCAAACATACTACACTAGTTCTATGCTTTTCCTGTACAGAATCTAAATCATCTGACAAAGTCAAGTTGCCTGGAATATCAAAATAAAAAGCAGATCTGCCCACAAATCTTAGCTGCATTTTTATATAGGTTATGAAAGATGAAAGAGTAAAGCTGACTCTCTTAAAAGGATTTTAAAAGTCTGTCCACAATACCAGAACTCCCTTGACATTATACCTACTGAGGTGATGCTAACATGCTTGCCTACAAATAAAAATTTTCACAGCATATCACATATCATAACACCAGAATCAAAAGGTCACGTTTCTTAGTGAACTATATGAACATAACACACTCATTGTGCCACCTTAAGCATCTGTCAATATTAACAGCCAGAAATAAGCCATATGGTTTCTAAAAGGTATTTTAAAATATTATTGAAATTGTTACTTTGTTTGGTTTTGTTTGTTTGTTTTTTAAATACACACACACAATAACAGGATTTAAAAATCTGCATCATCCTCTTTTGTCCTCAGACTTTTTACTCTATAATTTCTGGTTTTCCCCATCCCATGGTTTGACAGGAGAGCACTTTATCTGTTAAAGGACAGACTACATTCCTACAATTAACAATACTACAGAAAAAGCTTCTGTCTATTCTGTTATTTAAATAATTAAGTTTTTCCTTTCAGCTAGTAATCAGAAGCCCCAGGATTATTGCCAAATGTGTCTTTCTTGGATACCAGGCGAAGTCTTCCTCTGTCTTCCATTTAATTCCTTAGTTACATTTTATGAGTTAAATTGAAGGCTCTACAATATATTTATTCCTAGTTTATAGAACTGCAAAATGGAGTAGGTTGCCTTCATCAACTCTTACCAATGATATCAGCAGGAAAACAGAAAATTTTATTTTGGGTATTCAAGTTAAAAATGAGTTTCTGAATAACTATTACATATAAAAACTATCTAAGTAACATAAAAGAGGGCTAGGAGATCCAGGCCTCTTCATAAAGTTATTTCTTGTTCCCTAGGAAATAATTTCTACACTTCTTTAAGAAGTGAGTTTTTACTCCTGTTTCCTCTGTGATGGATCAGGAAGTGAAAAAAAAAAATCCCTCAGCAGACAAAGCTGTCTTCTGTATTAAAAGACAACATAGCGTGTTACAAGTCCTAGCTATGTTCATGAGATACTCAGGAGGGATGGTTACACTTGGCATTAAAAGAAACAGAGAAGTGGTTTTGGCTGCCACTCTCCATGCCACAGCAATTAGGTAAACTTTCCTTTTACTGCAAGACGTATAGCAAATAGAAGTCAGCCTCCAATTTCAATTTGCCTGCCAAATACAATTATTTTTTTCCCCTTCTTTTTAGATGTTACCTATAGGTTTCAAATTGTATTATTTTCCTTTTTTTTTTTTTTTGAAAGCATTACCTTATTCTTCTCACTTATTTCTTTTAACAGTTTCAAAGTGGAAACATTGGGTCATATTCAAACAGGTTCCTCACATAGGCCAATAAATAACCAACTGTCAGAGTTGTCTGACCAGGCCATACGGAGCAGATTTTGCTCAAACTGACACTTTATTGAATTCACAGAAGTCCCGCTAAACTCACTATAATTACCAAAATTATTCGCAATTTAATTTACTGTCAGTTTAGTAACTTGTGTTCCTAAGCATTTATTTTCAAGTTACTATGGAAACAATTCAACATCCTGATATTTGTCATAACTGACAGACAATTTCAGATGAGTAGTTTTCATGAAAACTGTTTAGTTTGACAAAGTGATTTTCGGGGGTTTTTTTGTTTGTGTTTTTTTGGGGTTGTTTTAAGAGAACTTTGAAGCAGGGTCGCGTCCTGGGCGCGTAGGGGTGGGAGTGCAGCGATCTCCCACGCAAGAGCTCCCTCTGGCGGCGCCCAGGCGCGGCGGCCCGGGGACAGCGGAACCGAGACCGCGGCGAGCTCACGGCACACACCGGCTGGTCCCCACTCCGTTACCTGCTGTCATTCTCCCTCCGGACAGTTACAAGAATACAGACGCAGAGGGGTAAACAACTCCTTGAATGAAAGGAGACGAGAATTGAGAGAGACAAAACAGTAACCAGAAGACAAGGAAGTTCATAACTTTAAGGCAACCGAATTCAAGCTTGAGAAGATAAGCAGCATCCCAAGCTGTCGCAACACATACAGTATTAAAAAAAACCAAACAAAAAACAAACCAACAAAAAAAAATTACTTGGATTCGGAGAAGTGCCACACTTTAAATACCAGGCTTTTCTCCCCTTTGTTTCAAGATTTGCTGATAAAAATTAGACATGAACGAGAATGTTCTTTGAGCTGCATACTTCAGCTTTATTCAGAAATGAAGTATGCCAATTTCATCTTGCTTTAAGGGAATTAGTTTCTTCACTGATAGAAATAATAGGTTTCAAAGTTCAGAAGTTTATCTGAAGATATGCAAGATGAACCACAATAATTGTTCTTTTACTAGGATGACTGCTTCTCCAATAACCAAGGCAGAACAGGAAGACTTCTACAAGACAGCATGGCCACCCTACGCTATTTTCAGCGGTACATTACCTGATCTTCTGACACAGTACTAGAAATATGCACATTCCTCAACACAAAGACAGTTGCCTCTGCTTAACCTCCACACAGCAAATTTCTGAGATCCAGAAAAAAGTTTTCCTGCTTCAATAAGCAGCACGAGACAAGAGTTAAAGTCCTTATCAGACTCATACCTTTCATAAAGGGAGCCACTGGCATGTAATGTAACACAAAGCATATTACCTGATGACGGCAGTCTTTTTGGTCCATAATCTAAAGCTAAGAACTGTTCTTAGCTTTAATCAGAGATGGTTAGAAAGCATTCCGGGAAGGGCTCTGGCCTTGAGAACAGTCTACCTTTCTCAAGCTTCAGACCTCTAGTAGACAAGGGGTATTTTGTGAATAACCCCATCTCCAGGGGTCATCTCAGCAGTGCTCAGACACAAATAAGCTGGCTGCAGGTACTTGCCTAGTGACAGCTATGCTAGAGGAAACTGAGTCAGGATCTTGGTGGAAACTTGCTAGAGGTTGTGATAGGTATCTACTTGCAGAGATAAACAGAGTGGCCCTAAGCATTTCTACGCTTTCTCTTCCCATTTTCTTCACAGGGATCAGATGCAAAATTCCCTTATTCCTTACAGAGATGAGGTAAGGAAGAAAAAAAATATGAAGAAATCTCCAATACCTTGCCGATATGCTGAGTTGCATGTCCAATATAATGCAGAATATTTAAGTGACATTTAAAAGCTGGGAAAGTTGCACAAACAAAAAAGCCAGACTCCCCTGTCAGTCTCCTTCTGCCTGGACTCCTCCCCATTCCTGTTTCATTTGCAATTGACATTTCATCTGGAGACACTGCAGTTATCTCATGAAAGGGATCGCTACAGTGCTCTATTAAAGCACTAACCAAAACGCATAATTGGGGCGAGTTCTTTAGAGCAGCAGCTTAATACCACAAATAGATGAGAAGGAGAGAAGCTAGCCTTTACTTCAGGGAAACTTTGATTAGATGATCTTGAATCTCCCAATCTTCCACATGAACCGTGTGACCAAATTGTGAGAGCCATCTTTGAGGACCATGAGTCTGAAAGTCTCAAGTATTACCATTTTTCATAAACCATTTCATTTTTCATTCAGGCCTTTCCTCCGAACTTCGATTACAAAAAAGGTCATTAAGTAACACAGGAAGAGACTATTTCCTCACCTTTTCCCCTTTCCAACCTCTCAGAAAAAGTCAGAACAAGTCACTATTCAAGTGGAGTTTGATGACAAGTTAACACAGTTATTTTTCACACTCTCACAAAGTACTAGATACATGAATATGCAATTACTGCTTTTAATACTAGACAGGATCTGCAAGATAATTTTAATGTTTCTCTCCACTAAGTCACATATTGTTCCCAAAGGTTTGTTGGTAGCTGAAAGGCAGACATCTCATACTTTCAGATACTCTGTCCACATTATTAATTCAGTGACAGATAAAAAGCTGTTCCCATTTTAACTTGTTATTCAAACATGTTTTAAATGGCAAAGTTTAGACAGATGTTTGGTAGAGCTCCAGACTCCCACTTCTGTTGAAATCAACAGTAAAACTGAGATCAACTGGAATAAGACTGAAGCTAATGTTATAAAGTAACCTTTAGAACCAAAACAAATAATGTCATTGATACTGGTGGATGGTCAAAGAAACTCATTAAAAAAAAAAATCATCTATATACAAGGACAGACTTGCCCTTTTGTGCACAGCTGTGAAATAGCATTCAAATTGGCCAAGAAATACTACCCCAGCTTGTAAAATTGTTTCATTTTGGAAAGCTCCAAATGTGACAATCCTCTGCATTTATCAAAACACAAAGATCTATCTAGTACATAAAAATTTTATCAGATGATCTCTCTCCAAAATAACACGTAACTCTAGACATCAAAATTTTGGCTATATAAAGGAAGAAAGGAAATGCAGATACTTTCATAACTTAAGGTGAAGCATTACTCCCCGTCATTTGTTTTGCAGTCTCTGCACTCATGGGAATAACTGTAGTGAAATATTTCACGTAAACTATTTTATCTGAGACAAAATATAACTGGAGAAAGCATGTACAATGGAAAATATTTATAAAAAGCCGATATCCAACAGTTTCTAATAAATTCCTTATGCATTTCCTGAACACTGACTATAAAAGTGTTGATCTAGCAGTAATGTGACTTTTGACTATAATAAAATTAATTACAAATATAAGCTGAAAGCATAGAGGAAATGGTCAGTCACAAGCCATTGTCAAGCTGGAATTCAGTAACAGCTTTCAGAAATGTGTTTACCTTGCTCAAGGACAAGATTCTGTCAAAAGCTGGACTGACTTCTTTTAAGACGACACTGACTGATGAATTATTGGTAGACTAATGAATAGCTGGGGTTTCTTCTATAGAATAAATAAGCTATTGAGTGAATAGCTGATTGCTTCTACAGAATACTCTCATTATATTTTATACATGTCCTAGCCTCAAAATATTATAAAAAGCTAGTTATCTACACCTTTGCTGCCTCCTTTCTTCTAAAAGTGTATACAGTCTTGTAGATGGACACATTCAGAGGCAGTTTATTACTTTAAGAAGCCTTTTTTTCCTAAAGCATTCTTAAAACTGTGTATCTTCAACTCCCAATTTCTATTTTCCTTTGCTTCCCCCACTCATGTAAGCGCTTCCTTCTCTAGCATACCTACACACATACACATGCACTCACTTCACTCTCTTTCCTTCAAAACCCCTGTAATAGCATAAGGTAGATCTGACAATATAAAGAAGGCTTCTGCACACTATCCCAAATTCTGTGGCTCAGAAGCCAGTCATTATTTGTCTGTATTTTCACTGCATCTGGAAAGAATTAAATCCCATATGACTGCTTACGGATTATCTAAGGATGATTCTCAGAAATAAGTCTTCTTTTCTAAGCAAACATTAAACAACTGCTGTTTGTCCCCAGTTACTGTCTGTAATGCTTTCTTTCATCCTTGCTCAAACCTTTGTACAGTCTGTTCAGCACTACCTAGCTACAACTCTTCACAGTTCTTACCTTCTCACCCTACATTTCCAGGGCCCAGTGTATTTTGTAACAGTTCATAGATACTTCAGGAAAAATGTAAATAGATACCAAGGTATAACAACAATATCTTTACATTTATGTGCCAAGAAAATGTCCTTGTTACTCTCCTCTGAAATTAAGCTGTTTGTTGAGGATAGGCCTTCAATTAAAGAAAAGACACAACATGAAGTAGTAAAAGAGTATATTTTTTTCTTCACAGTGAATGTTCGCACGTATTACAGAAAACAAGATCTAATAAGGACAGTTTGTTAAAAGGATATAGTTCAAGAATATGTAAACTTTAGTTGCATCCAAATTTTAAACATGAAGATACACCACCTGCATAAATCTGTCTTTGTATACAGAGACTTTGGTTTTACATGTGTTTTACAGAGTGTAGCCTTTATCTTAAGAATGCCTTCAGTTCCCACTCCACACAGTTAAGGGCAAAAGTCTACACAACCAGCAGGACTTCTGAGTAATGCACATAAAGAGTTCTTAGAGTACAAGTGAACTTAAATTGTTAATAAAATTGAAAGATCAGATACTTACAGTGCAGGCACTGATTTTGTATCAAATACTACTGGACTTCCTGCACACTGGAAAAAAGAAAATTCTTATATAAAAATAGTGAAGACAAAGGTAACTCAGTTATATTACAAAACATGATAACTAAAAAGAATAACAGTTGTCAAAGCCACTTCACACCATGTCAAGGGTCTTACTCACACCTCAGCTGTTACATGCAGTATACATCCCAATAAACTGAAACACTTTTTCTAAAGACAAACTTCATTAAAAACATTTTGTCTAGTATGATTCCCAGTAACACTGAGATCTTTACTTTAGAAAAAAAGGAAGCTGGAGCTCATTCAGGAATTTAAATAGAGAGACCACAAAAGGGAGGGTTGATTTTTTTCAACGTTGATTTTGATTATTTTTCCTTTTCCTCCAAAATTGTATTGGAGCAAAGATGTTTTGTTCTAGATTTGGTTTTGTTTGGTTGGGGTTTTTTTTAATACAAATGATGGTTTTGAAATTTAGAAATTCTTTGTCAAAAATTAGGTGTATATTTGAGTTGTGAATAAGTTTTTGTACTGCTCGCTCCACTCCTTGTGCTCTTTGCCAATTAACAATGTGGTGTTTGTCTCTCACTGGATAATGTAAACTTGAAAAAGGTTCCCACAAACAATAAAACTTCCCACAAACATTCTTAAGTCTTAAATTAATCTCTTCAAAAGATATTAAAAAAAAATTCTAAGCAAAGCTTTGATTCCCTATCCAAACTAACTTTCATAACACCTTTGCTTACTATCGACATTCATATAACATACTTGTATCAGGCTCCTGTTGCCATAAGCTCTGCAGTCCATAAAAATCCCCCCAAAGAGAAGTTTTAGCACATGAGGAACAACAGACAAGAAAAGCCAAGCAAATACACAGGATAATGAAACGGTCAAATAATAACAAAAAATATATTTAGAATAATGAGCTGGAATCTTAGTGTGTTAAATGCTTATCCAGTGTTAAGACACAGGCACAGCTGCAAATACACAGTTTATTCTAAGACATTGCTTACTATAATGCTTACAAATTACATGGGTCCCAAGTAGCTGCAAAACAAATGGAGAAGGAAACTTCTTGCAATGTCAATTTTTCAATACATATATGCACACACATTTTTTTAGCTTTTTGTATACACACACTTCTTTTTTTTCTTCACTCATCCAGCTCTTCCTATAGGATAAAGTAACAATCCTTTTGAGTTTTCTCCTAAACTTTGAAGAGAAAAAAAAAAAAAAAAAAGGCTTTCCATCTTGCTAAAGACCATTACAAATTCAGCCTTATAATCTTAGTACTTTGTAGCTAGCTCAGAAGCTGTATGCCAAACTAGCACTGAAACTTTCAGTTTATCTTGCTCTGGCTCACAGAGGAAGGTACCTGACCAAGAGTTTATTGGGAAAAGATAAATTTGATTTAATTTTCCTTGTATATTTTTCTGATCTCCTCCCAATCTCCAAAAGAGTCTATACATAACACTGAACACCACTTGTTCATCACACAGCAATCATTTTCAGTGAGGAGGAAATTAAAGAACCCCTTTTCCCCTCACCTGTGTTGCTAACATGGGATCTGTTGGGAGCTCTGTGATCTCTGACAACAGCCTGTATGCAGGCAAAAAGGATAATTTCCGAGTAACAAAAAAACCAAAACAACACATGCAAAA
Organism: Chroicocephalus ridibundus; assembly: GCF_963924245.1. Lineage (NCBI taxonomy): Eukaryota > Metazoa > Chordata > Aves > Charadriiformes > Laridae > Chroicocephalus > Chroicocephalus ridibundus. The sequence goes on from NC_086287.1 coordinate 81,087,536, forward strand.
AACCCCAAAACCTAAATCCAAATTCAAAATGCTCCACTTCTAAGAAAAAAAGATTTGTCACGTACCCTTCAGATGGAAAAATCTAGTAGAGCCCAACCGCCTGGCTAACTCGGCATTTAAAAATGTGTAACTCCTAAATTACTGTTCTTGCTATTGAGAGGGAAAATCCCTTAAACCATCTCCCTCCCCAGCTCCCTTAACAGATTCCTCCAGTACAGTCTTCTGAGCTTGTTATGACAGTCCCTGACAATGTTCCCCTCTTTGCTGATGTCTACTTTCATTTTGTAATGAAAAAATGCATAGCACTTAAATGTTTATGTATAAAAAAGGGAAAAAAAACTAGTTAAAAATGAGTATTTAATATTTTGATTTTCTATCAGTTAGTCAGCTACACTCGATTAGGCTTGCAGGCAAATGACAGGCCACTGACTGCTTTTTGGCACAAGATTCAGTTAACCGAACAAGATGTGGAAAACTACCAGACATCACATGAAAAAAATATCACTAGGAACTACAAATAACATTATGAGACAGTGACAAAAATTACAGAGTGCTGTGAGGGTGTCTGGATCCCACAGGTGCTTAAGAATGAGTTACAGAAATTGCCAGACATCAGAGACTATTGGAAGGGATGACTAGGGACTTTTTAGGCAGTAAAGTCATGCAAGGCCAACAGCACCTAGGTAACCATGTCGGTAACACCATATAAGGCTGAGATTATCTAAGTGACAGTATCTAAGTAACCCAATCTGAGTACGGATGTAGCAAAACTGGGACCAATGGGGAATAAGTAATTAGGGGTGGGTTGTTTATTTGGGAGGAGACTGGGATGGAAAAAACAGACATCTAAGGACAGCAAGAACGAGGGCCAGGAAAGGGCAAAAGGAATAAGGTATGCAACTCTCATTACTCACACTGCACAGAGGTACCTGTCAGGCAGCCCTGGGTTTCATCACCACAACCGGGGCAGGACAATACACCAAACCTGTTCTTCTGACCATATCACAAAACTCAAGCCTGCTTCCCTGGTAAGGGGAATTGGGGTAGGGACAGACAGGGTCCTCTTCCTGCCCAGCAAGGGATCAGCCAGCTGGCACGAAAGTCCTGGTTGTTTTGTCTTCTACACCTGCCAGCACAGGCAGCTGCCCACTCCCTAACAGGGTCTTCAGTTAGGGAGTCTTCAAATTCTCTACAAGGTTCAGGTTCTTTCTTTGTTCTTTACTGGCTTGCTTGCTTGCTTTCCGTAGTTGAAAAGTTCTAGAAATCAGACAGTGTGCAAAATACATCAACTGCCTTATCTGACAAAAGTTGATACCAAAAAGGTTCAAAGCGATCACCATATAGGCTCAGTGATTATTTTTTTTTAACAGTGTAACTGCACTCTTCTTCAGGTGTATTTAAACAGAACACTGTTTTTAATTTAAAGTTGATTGTATAGTATTAGATTAAAGCAGGATTCAGCAATGCCTGCTCATATTTTTATGTTAAGACACATAACTTGATAAATAAACTTGAAGGAAGGGTGTTTGTTTTTCTTTTGCAGTAAGATGAAACTGACCTCTTTCCGATTCTCCAGTGATAAACGTAATCAATACTTATTTGATTTCTAAGGAAGCATTGTAAAATGTTTCATCTTAAAACAAAATTACATTTGTTTCGTATAAAGAATAAAAAAAAAAGTCTGAAACAAGAACTGAATTTGAATGATCTCCTTTTAGTCCCTGTGTTAGGCCAAAACACTACCTCAGAGAGCTGAGAATTGTGCAGTCTATTTAAAAAAAAACACAAATAAACCTTCATATAACAACTGCTTTTCATCACATTGTGTGATAATAACAACATTAGAAGCTAAATGAAAAAGCTCTTATATGGAGGAGGAGGAAAATAAAAGACATAGAAAAAGACATACAAAATAAATACAGACAATGTGCAAGTATTAACAAAAAAAAAAGTGGGAGAGGACACAACATTTCAGCTGTATGCCTAACATTTCTGCAGTACAACTCCCAAATTGATGGTAAAATCAATACGCAGGAAGAGGAAACTCTACCTTGCTATTCACCTGCATTTTAATTTAATAAAAAGGTAATCATCCAAGCTTGTGAATCTTTAGCTCCACTTGGAAATAAAATTTAAAGTTTCATCCCAGAGGAGTTTTCTTATTATTTATTGCATGGTTTGGTTGTACAAGACAAAACAGGCCTGTTGTAATAACAGGGATGTTTTGGCAAGGGAGAAGAAAGTATACAAACACTGTTTCCAAACTGCCTTCTTAGCTTGGGCTCAAGCTGGTACACCATGTTCACCTACTATTCCTACTATCCGTCAGTCTGCTGGCTCACATTCTGGCTTGAGTTGCAAACAAGCCACTCAACTCACAGGACAGGTAAGTCTGGGCTGAATGATAGTTTTGGTGAACTTCATCCCTCCAGGTATAGATATGAATGGCACCCCACTGGTTTGAGTTAGCTCACCTTCTCAGATCTTTAGATTTATTTATTTTTAATATAAAGACACATATAAATTATATCCTATGGTATTTTAAATACTGCTTATATCAGTCATGCTGATTTTGCTTAACTCCTAAAATTATAAGTCTGACTTGCAGGGCAAAGAAGTGCTCCTCCACATACTCCCAGCTTTTTCTCCTTCCTGACTGCCCACTAAAAAGAAAAACCTGTGTGGGGAAAAAAAAAATAATCTCTAGAAACATATCAATCTGTAAGTAAACACAGTCCAAAATAGTCAAGCTGGGTATGCATGCCAGACAGTTCTGAATTCAGCCTTTACAAAATGAAAGATGACACCAAGTAGTGCAAAACACAAGTAAACCAAATTGTGAAGCTTTATTGGCTTTAGCCACATATGTTAAACCATACAATTACCAAAGACTGTATACACAGCCTCTAAAAATACCAGAGAAACATCCCTCTCCTTATAAGATTGGTGTTTTTTTTTTTTTCCTCTTTCTGCACATCTCTGAACCAGACTAATAATTACAGTCCACGGGACTGTCTTTCCAATAGCTGTTCTCTGCCCCACCACTGTTCTTCTCCCTCCAAACCTAGTCTCCATTTTCCTTTGAAGCTCTTGACTGCTGCCACACCTGCAATTCCAGAGGCAGATATTACCATCATCTCCTGAATCAGATTATGCCAGACTGAGTAAACACAACAATGGAATTTAAGGCCCAATAAACACCAGACTAAGACGGAGCAGAGAAGCCACCAGCAGACCGCGTTTCCCCAACACAGCCATTGCAGTCACAAGTTGCATCAAAGAAATAAAGATGAAGAGTCCTCCTACAGACAGCAAGAGAAGAAGCCTTACAGCACTCAGGCAAGGTGCCTATTCAAATTTCTACATCACAAATCCAAGAATCACTTCAAAGGGCCTTTTCTGCTTTCTCTCACATACCAGGTCACTAATCAGTTCCTAGCAGACTCTCCTCAGGGCTCAGCCTTGCTCACTTCTTCCTCAGGGAACACCCTCACTAAGGCATACCCTGGACTTACCCACAGAGAAGCCAGGAAGCTATTTTTTGTTTTTCTGCCCTTACAAAGATCCCATCCCCTCCTCCTCAGCCATACACCTGCCACAGCTTTTAGAGCCTTTCATCAGCCCCTGGCTAACGAGGGGCTAATGACCAAGACACCACACCTGAGGAAAGGCTCACTAGCTGCTCTCCTGCCCAAGCTTTGAGAGAAAACCCTCTAATTAAACCCAACTGGGCTTTTTATTTTCCCACCTGTCTAGCTAGGGCCTCAGGGCCTCTATGCCGCTCAAGTACGCTTTGCTCCTATGAGTCACTTTAGGCCTAGCATAGCAACTAGTCCTTTTTTTAAGATCCAAGAAACGAAGCAAAATACGAAAACAGAACAGATGGGTACCAAGGCTATTCATAACTACTGTAGCTTTAGCACTACATTCCTGAAGAAAAATACATTGGTTCCTGAGGTTAGGGCAGCAGGTTGGTGCACGGGTGCCCCTTGCCCCATAAACTTCAGTTACATACTTCAGAGATCAGGAGAAATGGTGCCAGCCGGAGGGCTCCCGGGAAGTGCACACACAAGGCCCAGGCCCCGAAATGACATGGGGGAAAGCTGAAGATACGGCTGTCATGTGCAGTGCCCCTCAGCCGCAACGCTGGTTCATACATCGCCCCTACTCGGGACAGACAGTCCCTGCCTCAGCCCCGCCGCCATCGCCATCCCCTTCCCTCAGCCCCTTCCCGCCTCCGCGCGCGGCGGTTACGGCGCGAGCGCCCCCTGCCGCGCCGCGCGGGAACTGGGTCAGGCGCCCGAAGTGGGCCGAGGGGGCGGGGCCGCGCCCGCCGAAGGGCGAAGGGGGCGGGCCAGCTCCTCCCGCGTCGCGGCGTGGTGACGCGGGGGCGTCTTGCGTGTGACGTTGCGGCGGCTTTCGTCCTGCTCCCGGTCTCGCCCTCGCCGCCCCTCGGCCTGTTCCGGCCTGTGCCCGCCACCCGCTGCCGCCATGGCGAATGTGGCCGACACGAAGCTCTACGACATCCTGGGGGTGCCGCCCGGGGCCTCCGACAACGAGCTCAAGAAGGTGCGGGGCAGGGGCGGCGGCCGGCGCCCGGGGAGACTGGGCAGCAGCGCGGTGGGGTGGGGAGGCGGGCGCCAGCCTCGGCCTTGCGGAGCGGCTGAGGCGGGGGGCGGTCGGTTTCAGGGCCGGCAGGGGGAGCGGAGCCGAGGGTAAGGCCGCGGGGAGCGTGGTCTGAAGGCGGCGGCCCGCGCGACTGAGGCCTGCGGGGGGGGGAGGGCGCGGCGCCGGCCGCCCGGTGCCGCCTCAGCCCGCCGGGGTAGGCCGCGCCGCGGGGCCGCTGGGGCCTGGCTTGCGGGCAGGCGCCGAGGGAGCGGGGTAGGCCGTGGGTAGCGCCCAGGGGGGCGGCGGGTGGAGGGAACAGCAGCGGGGCCCGGCCGTGCTCCCCGTGTGCCCGGCCCGGCGGCGCAGGGACTCTGCTCGTCTCGCCCCCGCAGCGTCGCGTCCCTCCCGCGCGGCAGAGCCGTATGCGCCGCCGATGAAAGGCTTTTTGGGTGAAAAAAATCCTCGTGACGGACCAGTAGATTCTAACTGGTGCCATTGTCCGCCCCACGTGTAGGCCTTAGTAAGGGTTCGTTTTCCTCACATATTTGACCCCTCCCAGGCCGAAAGCGACAAGGTAAGGTAAACAAAGAAACGAGGTGAAAACTTGGAGCCCGGTCATCGGTGTAACAGTTCGCTACAGCCATTTCATCCTGTAGCCTGTAAACCACTTTTTTTGTAAAAGGACTTGATGACCACTTACACGTGAGGGAGGATAATTAACTAGACAGTTTACTAGCAGTGACCTGCTTCCGCTGATGGGTGGTGCTGGTATTAACAACTATGCGTTACCCATCATGCATGTGGTAGCCTAATTTGTGCAGGGATAGGCAATTGCAGTGTTGAAATAGTGTTAGAGGTGGAAGGCATGCGGTGAGAAGATAGTGCTGTATACTGAACGCAATCAAGTAGCATTTTTTTTTCCTTACTGAATTCTTTTCAAGGTATCTATGTCCTGCGAGAATGAAAGACAGACAGCAGTTTCCACTCAGATAACATGGGCTGCTCAATATTAGTTGCTATGGATTAGACTTGTCATGGAATGTGAAGTTTCCAACTGCCTGCAACAGCAAGAAATTCATCTATATCTTATTGTCACTGAGAGGTCACGTGGATGCTTTATTCATCTGATATTTTAACCTTTGTAGTAGTTTAGGAAAATGAAAACAAATAGGTAGTAGCTTAGTCAAAAGGTGCTGAGAGAAGAGGCTTTAACACTGATTACTTAAATTAACTTTTATTGAAATTATAATATGGTACCAGCGTAGACCTTGATTCTGATTAAATAAAGAATGGCAGCTTCCTTTTGGATCATAGGTAATATTAAGAATTGCTCTAAACTGGAATGCTCTTATCAGCAAAGACATGAGGGCTCTCTTTTTAAAGATCACCAGGCAAGCTCATTTTTTTCTGATTAGATAATGCTATGTAGGTTTTCAGTTTAGTGTTCTGTCTGCTTTTTTTCTTGGCTAGACTCCTTAAAATATGTGGAGAAAATCCTTTATTATTACAGAATATGTAGGTTTGTGGAAGATTATGGTTTGTTACTGATGGGTAATTCATCCTGTAAGACCAAGGTTTTTTCTTCTTCCTGTGGTTTAGAATATTTGGCGTGTAATATCAGTGTTCCATTTTTGTTTCATTAGTTCTTTATCAAACTTTATTTCTTGATTGCATGCAGAAATACGGAGTATTTAAAGATAATCAGTAAAGAGAAATACCTCTGCAGATACAAAAAAAGAAATCTTACTTGTCCTAGTACAAAATATAAAGTTGTGGTGTCTGTAAAGCTTTGTGTGTGAAGCTATAAAGTTCTCTTAACATTGTAGTTCTAAAGAGTTAGTTTAGGTCCTCAGTTCTACAGAAACGGAGCTTTTGAAAAATCTACTCTAAGAACCAGTATTTCAGTTGTTTGCAGTTGCATTACTGTAGCTTTTTTTAGATGTATAATTAAAAAAATAAAAAGACTGCATACCATGTAATTTATTAATATCTGTCCCCTAATTGTTACTGGGAAGTGGTTGAGGTGGAGTGGACAAAGAGTTGAGGTCTTTACTGTCAAAAACTCAAATTGTGGGGAAAAGGCTCTGCCTGTCCTATTACTTGCTTATAGTCTAAAGTGTAAGCAAAACAGGTCAAGTACTGCTGTAGAAAAAGTGATGATCCTGGAAGTCAAAGTACTGGTCAAAAAAAAGCATTCTGAAAAAAATCTTCTGGAGATATGGCTGTACTTATTCCTCATTCTGGTTTAGAACAATGAAGTTAAATAAAAGTAATAATCTGTAAATTTCTGCACATGTAACTCATTTACTTAAAGTGAGATGAAATCTTCCATTATTGATAGGTAAGGAAGAATAAAAGGGTTATTGTGAGGATGACCAATAGAGTGAATGAGAAGCCGAGGCAGCCATTTTGTTGTTAATATGTTGCTGTGATTGAGGTGAAAGACAAATGGGTTGAAACTTAAACGCTCATATTGTAGGTTTTGAGTGAGTTCTGTAGAGTAAGTAATTTTAATGAAAGTCCAATGTGATTCTTCCTGTAAGTTAATGAAGATAAGCAGGAAAACTAGTTCTAGCTATTGTGTGCTATAGTTGTGTTTAAATCCAAGTGTAGTTAATTTATGCATATAGCAATGTCAGAATTTTTCATCATTTCAATGTATGAGTAATTTCAAAACACTCATTTTCTCACTTTGCTTTTTTAGGATTTCCTTTCTTCCTGAAGATACCACTTGAGTTTCTCAGAAGAGAACTGATTAATCAAACTTTAAACTAATTTTGTACCTCTTTCAACTAGGCATACAGAAAACTGGCCAAGGAGTACCATCCTGATAAGAATCCAAATGCAGGGGACAAAGTAAGACCTTTTTTTTTTTTTAATTCCTGAAGTTTGATATTACAGTAGAATCTGAGGGACTAAATACATGTGGTGGAGGCTTGCTGTTACAAGTTGTTCAAAAATAATAACTGTGAGAGGGAACCCTGTCTTGTCTACTTCTTCCCAATCTCAAAATCTATGAGTGTACCTTGTGAATAAATGCAGCAGTTGGCTGAGTTAAATTGGTTGAGAAAGTAACGCTGAGGGAAAAACTGCCTCTCTTCATCTGCCGAAATGATGTCAACTGGCATGTCACCTACATAGGTATTTGAAAAAGGTGGAGTCAGTTTTCCAAATTTTTCCAATGTGGAAAAATATACGTGTGGAGGTTCTTGAAACTGCTGCAGCATAAAACAAATTGCATATGTGGGAAGGTTGAAGTAGATTTATTATGTTAATAGCAATTAAAAAAATGTCAATTAAGTTGACTCAGCTGATTCCGTTTAACTGAACTGAAGTTCTAATGGTTGCTTGGAGGTGAGCAGAGATGACTATGAAAATATATTCACTTGTTTTGAGGACAAACACATTAATATGCATTTTAATAAGTTGCTCAATTGTTAGTGTATTTTAAGTGCCTAAAGATATCTTGAAGTCTTTGCCATTAGCATGTAGCTGGATTTTTTTTTTTTTTTGCCTGTTGGCTACTGCAGTATTGCATACTTGGGGGTTTTCTTCTTTGGTAGGATTTTTTTTGTTTCTTTGTAAGAAAACTGTCTTTTGCTAGGCACAGTAAAGAACAAAGTCAGTGAAGCTTTTCAATAAAATGTCATATTTTATGATAAGACGTAACACAGCTATGCCCAAATCTGACTGTTAAGTCTTGCATATTAGAACAAGCTGTTGTGTAGCTCCTTACTTGGTTGTTCATGCTGGCCAAGAAACAGTAGTAAAATGCTCCCTTGAATTTCTGAATTGTCATGCACTGTTTTGACTCTGTTCCTCTTCTAGTTCAAAGAAATAAGCTTTGCCTATGAAGTATTGTCAAATCCAGAGAAACGTGAGTTATATGATAGATATGGAGAACAGGGTCTTCGAGAAGGTAGCGGTGGAAGCAGTGGAATGGACGATATTTTCTCCCATATCTTTGGTGGTGGATTGTTCAATTTCATGGGTGGTCAGAGTAGAAGTCGTAATGGTAGAAGAAGAGGAGAAGATATGATGCATCCACTCAAGTGAGTATCTTGATACTGTAACTTGTACTTTCAAGCTTTCCTTATCAGTACTTGACTCTGCTAGTTTATATTCTTGATATGCTTCTCAGCTGAGACATTCTGCAGTCTGCATCTACTTTTCAGAGCTATGTGTAGCCCAGAAGGCAGTTATCTTGAGTTACTCTTCATGATTGGTTAATCTTATAAACTACCTAATACTTTGCTTTGCCTGTTTATTAGCCTGTATGTACTTTGTTAGCATTATTTTCCTTGGTTTTGCTCCATAATGACCTGTTTGGAAGTTCTAATCTGAAAAAGCATTCAACAGCTCATTAGCTGGATTCTTGGGGAAGCAGAGGTACTAAGGCTCTGGAAAGACTTAAGTTGACTTGCCTTCATAGCATAATACCAGCTGGAACTAAAGTTGAACTGCATAATTAATGGAAAAGTGTGTGTGGCAGGTTTGTTTCTTGTTTGTTTGGGTTTTTTAAGCCATGCTTGAATATCACATCTAATTGTGTTTTTTAGATCTCTGCTTGCAGCATGACTGGCTTTTTGGCTGCTGAGCAGGTCCTTTCTAAGTTCTTAAGCTGCATCTTTCCTGTGGCTGGCTAAACCATGCTTAGTAAAGTCTACATGCTTTCTTAGTTTGGTAGCCAGTACTGCATGCTGTATTATTAATTAGCTTTGGTTTTATTGTTATTTGTAAACACTGATGCCAGGCAACGTTTTCTCAATACCCTGAGTTGAAATTTCAAGCCACTAACAAACCCTTTTAGGAGAAATACTAAATGTGTTCATAAACCTTTATCAATATATGAAGGTTATTGGAGTTTGACTGTATATTCAAGAGCTTCTAAAAAAAAAAAAAGATTGGAACATGAACATGTCTAAAGAATTAAGTCGCCTTGGGGACACGCTAACCCCTCCCCTCTAAACTGTTATTGGGAGTTGTCAACATGGATTCACCAAGGGGAAATCATGCTTGACCGATCTAATAGCCTTCCATGATGGCACGACTGGCTGGTTAGATGCAGGGAGAGCAGTGGATGTTGTTTATGTCGACTTTAGCAAGGCTTTTGACGCTGTCTCCCACAACATCCTCATAGGGAAGCTTAGGAAGTGTGGGTTACATGAGTGGACAGTGGGGTGGATTGAGAACAGGCTGAATGGCAGGGCTGAGAGAGTTATGATCAGTGGCGCGGAGTCTAGTTGGAGGCCTGTATCTAGTGGTGTTCCCCAGGGGTACTAGGTCCAGTCTTATTCAAAATGTTTGTCAGTGACCTGGGTGAGAGGGTGTAGTGTACCCTCAGCAAAGCAAAGAGTGTACCTCCCAAAACTGTGAGGAGTGGCTGATACACCAGAAGGCTGTGCTGCTATTCAGTGAGACCTGGACAGGCTAGAGAGTTGGGCAGAGAGGAACCTAATGAAGTTCAACAAAGGCAAGTGTAGGGTCCTGCACCTGGGGAGGAATAACCCCATGTACCAGTACAGGTTAGGGGTTCACCTGCTGGAAAGCAGCTCTGTGGAGAAGGACCTGGGAGTCCTGGTGGACAGGAAGTTGACCATGAACCAGCAATGTGCCCTTGCGGCCAAGAAGACCAATGGTATCCTGGGGCACATCAAAAAGAGTGTGTCCAGCAGGTCAAGGGAGGTCATCCTCCCCCTCTACTTTGCCCTGGTGAGACCACACCTGGAGTACTGTGTCCAGTTCTGGGCTCCCCAGTTCAAGAAAGTCAAGGAATTACTGGAGAGAGTCCAGTGGAGGGCTGTGAAGATGATCAGCAGACTGGAGCATCTCTTATGATGAAAGGCTGAGAGACCAAGGTCTCTTAGCTTGGAGAAGAGAAGACTGAGTGGGGATCTCATCAGTGCTTATAAATATCTAAAGGGCAGGTGTCAAAAGGATGGAGCTAGACTCTTTTCAGTGGTGCCCAGCGACAGGACAAGGGGCAACAGGGACAAACTGGAATACAGGAGATTCCATCTCAACATAAAGGAAAAACTGCTTTGCTTTGAGTGTGCCAGAGCGCTGGAACAGGCTGCCCAGAGAGGTTGTGGAGTCTCCTTCTCTGGAGATACTCAAAACCTGCCTGGAGGTGATCCTGTCCAACCTGCTTTAGGTGAACCTGCTTTGGCGGGGGCAGGTCGGAGTAGAAGATCTCCAGAGGTCCCTTACAACCCCTCCCATTTTGTGATTCTGTGATCTCTTGTGGAAAGCCCAATAGAGTTATAAGTATTCTGTATGTAATCTTGTGTATGCATGCTATAAATATTGTCAGGATTGTCTAGAGAGGTTTGTCTCTCACATGCCTGGTAGAACCAAAAAAAATTAATTATCTATGACTATGTAATAAACCCTAAAATGCCAGAACAGCTTGTTCCTTGTTGAGAAACACAAGCAATCCTAGCTGGTTTCTTTTGATTAAATTACAGCTTTTCTCTGAAACTATGTTCAGGATTACATGTTTATATTCTTATGTGTGGAAGAGTTTTTAATGACTCCTTGTGAAAGCTAAAATGGTGCTTTAAAATCTTAGTTTAATGGAGATTTAGTCTTTTTTCGAAGATCTGTTTTTCTTTAATTTATCCTAGGCAAGTATTTTAATTACATGGGGAAAGTAAGTTGTTAAATGATAACCCAGGAGAAATGCTTTATTTTGTAGAGTCTCTTTAGAAGATCTGTATAATGGAAAGACAACTAAACTACAACTTAGCAAGAATGTCCTTTGTAGTGCATGTAATGGGTAAGTTGCTTATATTTTTGAGTTCTCTACTTGCTTTGTTGGCGTATAGTGTAATGAAGCACCTCCTATGTCAGATCTGTATCAGTATTTGACTTTCTGGAGCCTGCTTTCAGACTAGAAAATTGTTGAACTTGAATGATACTGTTGATGGAACTGGAACTATTCAAAGGCTTTGTTTGGGGGGAAGCGGGGAGGAAAGAACCTAATTATAATTGGCAGTGTAATTAGGCATGTTAACCTACTGATGTAGGTTTTTTTTTTTTTGTCATATGTTTCTGAAAAACTTGCCATTCATGCAACCGGTGCTTTCTATTCTAGGCAGGGAGGGAAGGCTGGAGCCGTTCAGAAATGTAATGCTTGCCGGGGTAGAGGTGTACGTATCATGATCAGACAGCTGGCTCCTGGCATGGTTCAGCAGATGCAGTCCGTATGCTCTGACTGCAACGGAGAAGGTAGGCCAAGCTATTCTGTGTTACTAAACGCATTTAGTTGGATTCCACCTCCTGGTTAAATCTCAGGAGGAACTTATCCAGGGCAGTTTTGCTCCCATCCAGTCGGTTGGGTCTCAATCTGATGTCAACGTGAAGAAGTCACTTTACTCAGAACAGCAGCAAGATTTACAGGGTTTAATGTGCTGAAAAGCAGCCTGGAAGCTTGAACAGTAGGGATTGATTATTTTTTTTAAAACACTTAGATGTGAATATTACTTATTGGTATTACTCTTGTGTTAAAGTAAAAAACAATATTTTGTTGTTTCAGGAGCTTTTTGTCTCTTTTGCAGTCTCCTAATGTCCAAGGATAGGTTTATGTTAAAAATGGAAACCTAAAGTTGGGTTTTAACTTCTGCAAATCAAGAAGATGCTTTTTGCTGAATTGTGTGTGTTTGGGGGGAACAAGTTCAGCACGTGGTCTGCACTTCATGCAGTTCCTTTTTAGATCTGCCATTTGCAGAGTACTAATGTTATCTTGTGGATGATTTGTTCTTCACAATACTCAGAAATTACAAAGAGTTGTATTTTGTGACTAGTCAAAACATTTCATAAATGATGTTGTCTGTGAACATCTTGTTTTCACAGTTCACATACCTAACCTACATATTTAGCAGTTTCAACTGCATCATTATGTTACGCTTTGTTTCACAAAAAGGTGGTTTAAGCTGGCAAGTTTAATGTGTTAAGCCAAGTGCATCTGCTTGTGGCACTTAAAGCGGTATTGGAAATAAATATTGAAATTGTACAGTGGATGTGGCCTAATAGTTTGGTGCCTCTATACAAAGACAATAGCTTACTTGAAAAATAAAGATGATGTAGAACAGAGAATTAAAGCTGTTTTGGCTAGTCGTCCTTCAGTTTGCTGGGAGAAGTAATTGCCTTGCTAGAGGCAACAGACAATGTGAAAAACTATTCATTTTCAGTGTGTAAAGTGAAATCCCTTATGCGTCAGAAAATGTTAGATCCTTTCTGTGGGAAAACCTATATATTACTCTTGCATGAAATTCTGATTTCACCAGCTATCTTCCCCTCATTTGTATGCAAGACTCTGTAGTTCTACTGGCTGCATTTACATAGTACTTGGTTGTGGTGGTATACTGCAAAATGTGGCTGTCAGTGACCAGAACTCAGTAATCCTTTTTTCACTCCTGTTAACAGAAGTGGAACTAAGCTTCCTAAATTCATTGAAATAGTTTGAAATTTGTATTCTGACTTTTAAGGGAGGGGAGACACTTCAGTTTGGTTTTAGCTTCATCCTTTCTCTTATAGCTGTCATCCTCCAGTGTAACAAGGAATTGAGAAGTAGGCTTTCTTTTTTTAAGAGTAGTAAGTTGAGTGGTAAGGATACTGGAGTCAAATTAAGATTTAAGGAACACTAGAAGCTACGGATAAAGTCTTGTTTTGCTTTCTGTAAAGCACCCTCGCCTTTCAAAATCCTTGATAAGACAGCTTGGAAAGTTACGTGTATCTTTTTTTTTTTTTTTTTCCTCTCCTCCTCTTTCAGCTATGGTAAATGGAGCTTGGCTTTCTTCTTGTGAGGAATTTATAAAGCAACATCTAAATCAGTAGTTGTGTTGCATGTATTCTTCAGCCTACTTTAAAATAGTTTCCCTTCAGAATCAGGTGGAATTAGAGGAAATCTGTGAACTCAAAATTTGTCTTTCTTTAGGTGAAGTAATTAATGAAAAAGACCGCTGTAAAAAATGTGAAGGGAAGAAGGTGATCAAGGAGGTAAAAATACTTGAAGTCCATGTAGACAAAGGCATGAAACATGGGCAAAGAATTACATTCAGTGGAGAAGCAGATCAGGCTCCAGGTGTGGAACCAGGTGATATTGTCCTCTTACTCCAAGAAAAGGAGAATGAGGTAATGCTTTTGAGTTTGTATTTTAAATGCCTTTTACCTTAGTCTTTAATATTTAAGTGATAGAGATGGCCGTTCATTTTAAAGTAATTCACATAGTTGCAGCTCTGGGAGAGATGGTGAATAGCTTTTAATAGATTTATAGCGAGTAACATGTCTTTCGTGGTAAGCCAGAAAAAACTTTGCAAGTCTGTAGCCAGAGGACATGTGGATTCTGGTGCTTCCTAGTGCTAATAAAAGGTAGCTTTCTTAGGTAAGCTCGGGCTGACTTTGGTACGCAGTGAAGAGCCATTCAGGATGTTAACTTCAATCTGCTTTGCTTGTGACACTAATAAAATGCTAGGTGCTGCTTTTTTTCAATGTCTTGTGACATGGCACGGAACTCCTATTAAAGTCCCCAGATGGTGCTTTCTATCTATGCTACTGTGGTTGTGGAAATGTAACACAGAATGCTGATGTTACCGATTCATTTAACAGAACAAAAAAGCCTATGATTATTTTATACTAGTTTGCTAGGGCTTATGCTTACTGTGTTCTGGAGTTGCACTTTTGAATTAAATATTGCAATCTGTTTCTTTCTGTGTTAAAATTCCTGTAGGGCAGAGTTGAGGTGATTGCTTTTTTTTTTTTAATGCTTTTGTTTAGAAAGGCCGGGTATTACTATGATGAAATAAGAAATAGTTTGTGTGTTATACTCTGGAAAAAATGTTGAATGGAGTAGTGGTGGTGGGAAGTTCTGTTGTGACACAAAGAATAGCATTGGGTACAAATTTAAATTTCAGTCACATATTTAGAATATAATGTTGGTTATCTGAAAATTGGGTACATTAGGTAAGCTTTTCAAAGCTCTGTCAAGGACTGCTAATTTGTCAATCAGTTTTGCATAGCTCTTTGCACATTCTTCTTTAGTCTGTGATACTGGTTGAAATGTCGCATCACAGTTGATTTTTTTTTTTTGACTACAATAAGGGAGAAACAGTCTGAGCTTACAGAACAGATGTGCATGATGGAATCAAATTACAGATGTTGGATGCCACTTCTCTCTTAGTCTTCTAGTGAACTACATTTAGTTTTATCGTATTAATAATTCTGAAAAATACTGTACCTTGTGTCCTAGTAAGCAAAACTAGACTGACTTTTGGTGAAGCTTTTAGTGTTCTTAAAAATTCCGTTGAGGTGGGAGTCATGGTTCTGCCAGTGGATAAAGCTTACATGTAATCTGATTTAAGAATCCTGAGTGATATGGCTTAAAGATCAATTATGACAGCTGTGGACTAATTGCTCAAAGCCCTGCTGTAAATAAAGTTAGCCAAAGCAGATATGTGATGACTAGTTAAATGTTGAGAAATAAAGATGGGGTTTTTGTACTCCAGTGCAGGGGAAGTAGTGTCAAACTGTCCTAAGTTTTGTGTATTGGTTGCACGTGTAGAAGATCTTGGGGGTAAGAGCGTTCTGGTTTAATTTGAACTGTACATCATAGTATATAGTATGGCCTGCCTTATCTTAGATGACACTTCCATCAGGCACAAACTTTCCAAGCATGTTAAGCTATTTGAATTAATAGAATCAAGTTAACTTTGTACAAAGGCTGTTGCTCTGACATTGAATTTTAAGAATAGATAATGAATTCTAAATAATGAGTCTTGTGGAGATGTGATTGTAGGCCTAGAAAAGGCATCTCCTGTTTTTGTTTAGGTGTTCCAGCGGGATGGGAATGACTTGCATATGACGCACAAGATTGGACTTGTTGAAGCACTGTGTGGATTTCAGTTCACATTTAAGCACCTTGATGGACGTCAAATTGTGGTTAAATATCCTCCTGGAAAAGTAATTGAACCAGGTAAGCTTGAACTGGTAAGGACTTCTTTGACTGTGCTTTTGTGATTCTTGAACACTTAGTCCCATTATTGTTGTCCTGTTACCTGAACCTGGGCTAGAGAAATGAAGAGAATTGTACAGAGAAAGATTTGTTCTGAAGTAGCACTCTCCAGCTCACCTCTCTTTGAATTACAGGTTGTGTTCGCGTAGTCAGAGGTGAAGGAATGCCACAGTACCGCAATCCTTTTGAGAAGGGGGATCTTTACATTAAGTTTGATGTTCAGTTTCCTGAAAATAACTGGATTAGCCCAGAAAAGCTTTCAGTAAGTAGTTTTTCCAAGCATAAATGTGGTGGTCTTATTTGACAGTGTATGCAAAGCGTGTGTGTTGACCTCACGTGCTTGCTTTCAGTGCTTAAATGTAGATGCAAGTACAGTTGTTCTTTTAATGTTGTTTATGAGCAACATGTAACTTGAAAATACCCACTGGAATATGAATTTATGGAAACTGTATTTAAGAGCTGTGCAGATGTTGGGCAGATGAGGAAGAAGAATCTTCCTGCTGCTGTGTGATAAGTTTTCAGAGTGCAACTGTATTTACTGATTGCACCTTTGGTTGATGATATGTAGAGCTGTTGGTTCTCTTTAAGTGGTGTCTTCCCGTTGATACAAATACTTTGGATACTTTTAAATGAGTATGCACTTCAGAGTTTACATCAGCTTAAGACTTCTAAACCAAACCTGCTCTGAGGGAGCCTTAAAGTTGTAGGAGACTGCTTGCTTTATTTAGCAGTTGTAGATGCAGTACTGAATACACTTCTCTCTTTGGGGCAGGAACTTGAAGATCTTCTGCCAGCTAGACCAGAATTTCCCAATGTAATTGGTGATGCAGAAGAGGTAGATCTTCAGGAATTTGATACCACTCGTGGTTCAGGTGGTGGCCAGAGACGTGAAGCTTATAATGATAGTTCTGATGAAGAAAGCAGCCATCATGGACCTGGGGTACAGTGTGCCCATCAGTAAACCTTTGTCTAAAAAGTTGCACAAGGATTTTCTTTCAAATTTTGCCTGACTTGTTTTCAACAATCCAGCTGGATTGTATACATAATCCAGACGAACCAATGGACATCTATTGCTGTATGTGTAACTTTTAAATTGGTCTATAGTATCTACAGAGTGTAATTTAAACTAACCACAAGCTTACATCTTCATTTTGACTGTGTAGCAGAATAAAGCACTTGAAAGGAAGACGAGACTCTTTTTCACATGGGTTTTAAGTTTGTCCTCGTATCTGTGCTTGATTTTTACCAGTTTTGTGTAGATTTTAAGTTTCATATTTTAAATTCAAATTCTACATTGTAAAGTTTGTGTACAATTTGTCCTGAGGCTTGGTATTTGGCTGCACCTGCATAAGCTGCTACAAGTAGAATAAAGAATTTCATAGCCTGTATCTATCATCTAGATGCATGGTAAATGGGCTTTGCACATAATGGGTTTAGAGCTGACTGGGAACAATGGAAGACTAAATTAGAAGTGGTTGTAAGTTTTTTCTACCATCTTGTGAACGGTTTCTGAAATTAAATAAAAGCAGTTGGTGTATAATATATTTCTTTTGCCTTGTAACTCTTACTTTTCCAGTGGCTTTAACTATTCTGTGTAGGAAAGAGACTATGTAGATGGTAGACACTTTATAAACACAGGGAGGCTGAAGCTGCTTTCAGACTAGGTTGCAGTTAATAACTTTGGTGTGCCACGTATTAAAGTTTTTTTCTTAAAATGAGATATGACTAAATGGGCACGGGGAAGGCTGCAGCCATGTCCCTTTTGTAGGAAGAAAACACAAGGATATTTGAGTTCAATCAGAAAATAACAAAACCTTTTAAATAAAGATGATTAAATCCCAAAATAATGGTGCCTTTCTCTTAGGCTTGGAGTCCAATCCAAAGCCTGATTCAGCCTGACTTCCTAGCAAAATGCTTCCTTTTTTTTTTTTTAAGTTCTTCATAAAAATGAATACTATGCCTGGCACCTTGTGGTTGCATTAACACAGTTTGTAAAGAAATTAAGATTGGTATTGTACTAGACAAACATTTTTGACCTGGAAACATACTAAATGTAGATGGTTTTACTACTTTTCCAGTAGTTTGCACTTTCTGTTTTAGCTATTAAGACATTAAATTTTCCAGCTTCAGTTCTGTTCCTTTTTATATGCTTGTAATTGGTGAAAATACAGCAACAAAGCAGAAGTGTGACCTTAAATAATTATCAGGTGCAGTTAGTTATCTAAGCATTTTTTGTTACAATGTTAAGGAAGTGTGCATGAGGCTTGGTTGGTATGCTGCTTCTCTATAGCGAGGTTTCTCTCCCTGCTGAAGCCAGGAAGTTGAAAGATGCCTCTACTTTTCTTTACAAATCTGAAGTGTGACTTGTTTAATTATTGCTGAGGTAGTTGTTGATACTTTACCAGTGAGGTTGGATGGACAAACTCCAAGGGTTTCCATGTGCTTGGGTAGGCATTGGCATTTGAGTATTGCTGAACATCCTTGTTATAGACTCTCAAACTGAAGTAAGAATAAATACTGTTTGACCTGTATTTCAGTATTGACTTCTTATACTGTGGCATTCTCATCTAGTGAATCTTTATTTTCATTTATTAAAAGTTCAAGTTGGTTTTCATGAAGCTGTGGTTACATACTGATCCTTTCTCTGACTAATTTTCAAAGAAGTCAGTTGTCCCACCCTGAAATGCTTAAATAATTAAAATGCCTGTCTTTTGCTTTTAAGTAGTAGCTTTAGGACTTAAATCCTTGGAAAACAGATGATGTACTCTAAACTTTTTTATCTTCTTACTTTAAAATTGCTTTTTTCATGGGGGTGGGGTGGTAAAAGTTACCATGAATCCGTTCTTCTATCCCCCCTCAAAAAAGCAATGCTAGCATGCTGAAGTGGAGGGGAAGTTGATCAGTGGCTGTAGTGCAAGTTAGTCTAGTTCTGTTTCAGTCCTGAGATTGTGTTCATTTAGGTTCCTGACAGTAGCATCTTTCAGTGAGTGGTGACTTCGTCAGAGTTGCCCTTGTTATATGTATCTCCTGCTTTACGAAGTTGTAGCATAGAAAACCTTTGCATAAATTCACAGTCTACACTGCCTTGGTTTCAATATTTAAGTTGCAAGTAATACACTACTACAGTTACTAGTGCTTTAGTAGTTTACTGATGGAGTTCAACATTTAACATAATATTAATGCTTTAACAGGGCTAATGTGACTTTCCTATGAATAATCAAATAAACATTACAGTGTTCTCAGTAATAAAGAGCTGCAAGTTAAGTACTGATGTTAGAGGTGGCATTACAAACAACAGAATATTCTGTATGTTGGGGGAGGAAGAAAATATGACCACATACCAGAACTGTATTAGAACCATTTTTTTAGTTGACACTTTTCCTATATCTTTAATATTGGCCTCAAAGCTGAAAGGAAAAAAAACCCTCAGGAAGTCTTGTCTAGCTTATTTTGTGACACATCTATTTCTGCACATAGAGGGACTAAAATTAACCTAAAGTTGACTCCCAGGGAAAGTCTTATCTGTCCCTTTGAGTGTGTTTAATTTACCACAGTGTTCACAGTGAATATTTAGTCACAAGGTACTGAGAGTGGTGTGGTTCTTGCTCACAGAGAAGACGAGCCTATGTTCTTCTCAAAAGAAGTTAATCACTGGAAGAAAGATTACCGCTGCTTGAAAAAAAATGAATCTGTTAATATGCAGCTATTTCTCAGCCCTCTAACTGGGAAGTAAGAGGAAAACTGTAGTGTAGTTATTAACCCATAACCTTCTGCACTAGCCTTAGGCTCATGCAAGGATGAAGTTAAAACAATCACTGTAAAAGAGGTGTGGGGCATTTAATCGTATGCCTCTCTTGGCACACTTAAAGAGAACATTGTAGCTATAAAGGGACTTCTGGAGGCTTGCTAGCTTGGTGACAATTCATAAGAATGACTTCAGTTGACTGAAGAGTCCTTGTGCTTCATTACAGTGTATATCCTGTGAATTTGCATCAGGGCCCAGAAACACTTTCCCAGCTCTTAGGAGCAGCCTTTTAGTCACAGAAAAAAGCTAATCTCTAAATTGCAACTCAGAAAATACTTTAACAAGAGTAGACTGGATTAAACAGTAGCAACTATTTTTGTAATATGGCTACCACCATACCCAAACCCCAAGTGAGATGCACAAGAAAGGTGTGTTGGCCTGTCTTGCAAAGCATGCCTAACACTATACCTTTTCCAAAAAACTGCAGGTTTCAATACTGCATTTCAATTTTGCTTACCTTAGTAAGCAGTTAAATCATTTATGTTGAAATGTCACTTTTTCTGCAATAATCAAAAGCTTATACCACGTTGATGTGATACTCTTAGCAATTTAATGGAGGTTAAACTACTGAGTTACAGAACTAACTATTCATGAACATTCTGTAAATTTCATGTATAATCTGAATGAGACAATTATTCCTGTATTTTTTGGTTACCAAATCAGAGTGTAGTTTTAATCCACTTTTGATAGTGTTTTAACTTCATGTTGTTTATCAGTTTTGTCTGCCATGCCTTGGAAGGCTTTCTTTTTTCCTTATTTGAAACTTGACTGCTGCATTGGCATCTTCACCTGGAAAGATGTTAAAAGCCTTTCATACAAGAGTACATAAGTACTAGAAAAATAGGGTTGACACCACAAGTTACAGTAAGTCTGTGTTACTACACGTTACCTTGCACATAACTGTCATGTCACAGCACAAGACATGAAGTTTTATTCCAGTGTCAGATTCATATATGCCACTACAGAACTACAGCTACATGCCTTAAAATGCTATTTGAGAAATTAAAAATTTGCACTTCAGCTTAATTTTAAGAGTTAGATGCAAGGAGACTGACACTGGGAAGACAACACATAAGTGGAAAACTAACACTACATTCTGCTTGTGGCATGCATGGAAGGATGCCATTAAAAAGCTCTACACTTATAAATATTACATACAAGAAAACCCCACTGCACACACCTTAAAGAGTCCTATTTACAATATCAGAGTTAAAAGCTTACTTCCTACATACAGTCTCGTACTGTTCATTTTACTGCATACTGAGGTGAGGTGTTAACTAAGCCCTTTTTATAAAAAGAGTTGGAAAAGTAGAATTATGTCCTTCTGTTTTTGTATCCTTCACAGGGATAACAAGAATTTAATAATACACATGACAGTGTAAGCTTTTATATAAAAAAACATTTACTAGACAGTATACAGCTTTATTAAGACATTATAGGCATTCTGTAAAGACTTCAGAGGCAGCAAGAGCTGTCATGAAAATTCTTTAGTCAGAAGACAGTTCCATTAACTCAGTTTAGCTGATGCCTTTCCACATAGTACAGTCAGCTCGCTCTAAGGAGGGGGGAAAAATTCATGTTAGTTCAAGCTATCCAACAGAACTTGGAAGAAGAAAGAGTCACAGTTGCTAAAGCAACCTGTGAGCAAGCACTCCCCTATTCCCTACCAACAGAGGCAGGTCCATGTTACCACATACAAAACAGTTTTCAGACCTTTAGTTTAACTCATATAGCTGCGTTCGAGTCTAAATACCTGCAAGACTGTAAACTCACTAATGTTTCTATTTCTAGTGCTGCACATCACTTCATCCAAAAGCCCAGGCACTCTCAGAGAAGTCAGCCACTATGTGCTACAAAGTTTTGTTCAACTTCATTCTACTTAAAAACAATTTACTTCCCTGAACCAAAGGTAAGGCAGTTACTATTCAACTGCAGCAGAGAATAACAGGAGTATAGTTCCTACTCGGCAAGGGAGAGAGAATAATAGGGAGATTATAACAAGAATTGAAACTTAGCTGTAAGCTTTCTAAGCCTCTGTGAATGAGGCAGAGAATGGCAGTTTGCTCACATGGCAGGAGATACACCAGAGCAATCTAGAAGGAAGAGTTTATGCTTCTGTTGTCCCACTGCCAAACTGCACATGCTTATTTAAGAGCAGTTACTTTTACACATTATCTGTGTGCAGCAGTTCTCCCCCCCACCACCCTATTCCTACAGCCAATTTAGGCTTAACCTCAGAAGAGTTAAAGCACTTAGAATTTGCATTCACAACAGTCTCTCACATGAAAACCTGAGATAAGGTGTCTGAAGTAAGCCTACTAGTTTAAGCTTACCACCAAGTTATGAATATGCTGTACTGTATCTTGATTTAGTAGTTGCACATCAATGTTATGGAGGTCTCCACCAGCCGTACAAAGTGTCTAAATATGAAAAGAAACCATTTTAAGATAAAAAAAATCCCACTATTCTGAAAGTTCTCACTTGCATGGCCAGGTTTTTTTTTTGTTTATTTTGTGGGGTTTTTTTCCACTGCAAAACTTTAGTAACCATTTTTCCTTTTGTTTATCAGCGACTCATTTAGGAATAGCAAGAGCTATCACTATCACACTAGTCACAGTTTGTCACCTACTCTAAGATTAATTTTTTTTTTAAAAAAAAAAAACAAGCAAAAGTTTGATACCTGTCCATCAGCCAGGGGAATGTTTACAAACGGAACAGTTTTATGCTGGGGTACTGATTTACTTCGTAGTAACATGCCTTGAACTCTTCCACGGGTAGGTAGAGTTCTTGAGACAGGCTGCTGTAGTCCAGCACTAGAACAGAATAAAAGTGTTGCTCCGAGGTTAACTTCCTATGCTCTGCAGGAAGTTTTCAGGCATGAAGCAAATGCAAGTAGTAGAAAACATACCTAATAGAAAGGCAGTCATATTTAAGTTTTTCCAGTTCTGCCAGAAGACTACGGGAAATACAACCAGCAGCAGCATTTACTAGCACCACTAGGTGACATTTTATGACCCTGAAACACTGCATTAGCCTTCTAAGCCTGTGTTGCAGGCCAGTGAGCAAGGTGACATTTGGACCACTCGGTAACAAGAACGTCCTCTCTCCAATATCAACAGTGAATGCTTATAGTTTTGGAAAGATGAAACTTCATGCCTCAGCACTTAAGATGTGTGCTGTGTCTGTCTGCTAGAGGGAGATACCAAGAAACACCAAAGCTGCTGGCTTTCAGAGGCACAGGGCACGTCTTAGAAAATTCCTAAGCTTCTTTCATGGTACAGTTGTTCTTATTCCACTCCACAAATGTAAGATTTGGGTATCTTCTGCAGGGAAACAAGCCTCTAAAACTTATAGCAGGCCAAGGTAAAAATTAAGCCACTTGCTAGTTTCACGACCCAATTAAGTTTTTGGGTTTTTCCACCCCCTCACTTCAGCTGATGATTTCTGCCAAAACCAAACTCTGTAACATATGGCAAAAGATATTAACCAAAAACCTTAACTGTTGAATATGTAAAAAAAATTGTCAATTTATTTGGCTGGGCTTCTTTGGGCGTTTGGTTTTGGGTTGGATTTTTTTTTTTTTTTTTTTAAAAACCCACAAGAACAGCAGTATTGGTGACATTTTAAATCGAGCTTGGGCTCTGAAAGTTAGTTTAAGCTCTAAGCTATACCTTTAAACTACAGTGGGTGGGAGTAGAATTTATACTCTAAATCTGTTGTTTGGTTGGGGGTTTTTTTGGTTTGTTTTTTTTGGGTTTTTTTTAACTGGCTAAGTTATGACATCAAATCCTGGACCTCAATGACAACCTAAGTTAACACTCACAATCAAAGCAGGAGGTGCAACTGGTTCACATCACCACTACCAAATTTAGTGGCAGATCGTGAATATCTATTAAATCTAGATTAATGATGATAAATTAGTATCTATATTGTGATGAATGTAGATATATAGTATCTCGGTATTTAACAAAATTATTTATTAAGAACAAGCCAAAAACCCCTTACCTTTTAGATAGCTTTGGCATGGCTTTGAGGTTTGTGGCACTGCAATCAGAAGCAAGAGACTTAACGGCCTCAGTCACACATACAGAAGAGTGAGCAGACCTAACAAAAAAAAAATACAATAAGTGTAGTTGTTGGGAATTTTTTTTTTATTTTTTTTATTTCCTCCTCATCTACAGTAGAGTTTTAGCTAGGATGAAGATAGACAGCTGGTGAATTACAGAATGTTGTCCATGACAGATGTAGTACATACACATGTGAAGAAGCCATGCTGAGGTAGACATGATATGATGGGACCTAACACCATAGGGGAATGAAAGGATGATACATGTTAGTAGATAAGAGGGCTGCAATACCTAAGTTGGGCATAATTAAGGGCACATGCACAGCTTTTGATTTGAGTGTGCAAGAATTTATTGGGAAGTTTCTTTTTCAGCAGGAATTAATTTTTCTAGATGACTTCTCAGGATATTTGTCCTGGGTGGTTGACCTGAATCCAGAGAACAACTTTTTCCAGTTTTGGATTTTAACTCAGTTCACAGAAGTATTGATGACAGAAGTTTACCTCACTCTTTCCTCTTGTCTCCCCTTTCACACACGCATTTTGGGAATACTATAAGGGCATGTGTTTTTATCCCAGTGTTCCTGTACTTGAATAAAAGCAACCTTCAAAGACTGAAAAGTTAAACTTCCCCAGGTAAAGCAGCCTTCTATAGTTTGATTTTGTTGAGACAAAAATTCTATAATCCCAATTTAAGATGGCTAAGACTTTTTAAAGTTTCTTTTAGGCACATTAGACACTGATACATCATTTAAATTGCATTCCTCTGAAGACAATTTCAATATATCAAAATAAGTGCCAGTGGGTACAAGTAGGCACACTGGAGCTGTAGGTATAGCAGGAGCTTCTCAAAAAAGCGTTCCTGCAGATATCCACCAACTTTTTAATTCATTATATCTTATAGTGAGACTTGAATTTGGTCCACCATGACTGTAAGTAGTTCTAAGGTGTTTTTACAAGTGTGCATTTTCCTGCTAAAGACACCTCCATTTCAGCTATGTATGAAGGCAAAATTATTGCCGAGCAATTCATTAGTCCTAACAGAGCAAGAAAGATGTTTTCCCTTACATACTCTTCTCCATGAAGTGTTGTTTGGAAACCTATACTGATTACATAGATCCAGAACTGTGCACCATTCAGTGAGAGAGATACAACAACATCCCTTCATCAGCCAGGGCTGCTTTTTTGTTCAAAGTTCACATCACTACAGTGCATCTGGTTGATGTTAGGAATACATTTGATAAAGATTTCTTCCATATTGTCCTCCAAACTTTATCTGAAAATAGTTTTATTCAGCATTCACAAGTTCAGGTGAGTTAAATAAGCTATCAAAGGTCAGTCTTACCTAGAAAGAGGCTTCAGTTTGCTATTTAAACCAGAGGCCAATGAAACCAATGACTTTGTTTTGGAAACCTGAAAGTATATATGTAAAACTGCAGTTAAAAGAAGTGGCATTTTAAGGCAAAATGATAGATATCACCAGGGAACAATACTGTAAGAATACCCTGTTGATAAAGAACAGTTAAGCCCCATAGAGCTGCCTTTTATATAGTTCTACATATACATAAAATGGCAAATATGCATTCCAAAACAAGAGTTACATAATGCAAAAAACATATTTTTTTCATACTGAAATTCTGTACAAACAACCACCTTTCTAATATACATCCTTCCAACTTGTAAGCCCTCTTATAATTAATGCCCATAACTCTGCATATAATCTTTTCGTCTTTATTGTCATCTTGCTACATACTTCAGTGTCTGGCTGAGGCACTGCATTGCACAGACTGGAGGTGGTAAAATTAATACACCTGTGCTATTTTGTTTAGAGATCAAGGTGGACAAGGATGCACAATTCAAATACAGAAAAGAATGTATTAAAACATAAAGTTGATTTATTTTTTTTTTTAAGTTTCAACAGAAAAATGGTCCCTCAAACCATCAAGACTTATTAGCAAGTCAAGAGAGAATGAGTATTTGCAAGTCTGTGTGAATGAGTTATCAGAAGTGCAGACACCATATTTCATTATGAAATTAACTTACTATACAGTTTAGCCTTGCTTGACTTGAATTTAAGACAGCTGATTTTTCAAACAAACCACAGGCCATTGGCCTGCCCGGCCATGGATCTAGCAGGGTTCTGAGCAGGTCAGAACTGATTAAACCCTTATCTTGTTTGTTCAGAATAGACTTACTTTTTTAGATATTTTCGTTGCAGGAATATGCTTGGCATCTTCATATTCAACAATTGTTGTTACCTTAACTAGAAATATATTAGAAAGACAAGAAAAATAAAAATATCATTAAAAGCACAAAACACCACTTCAGACTGGTTTGTTTGAAGCCTATTTACCCACTGACAGCGATGTATCAGTTCTGCTATCTGATGGTCATTTGCCTGGAACAGAGTTCAAAGGAAACTATGTGTGTTCGTCACAGATGCTGTGACACACAGGACAGTTAAAAGACACTAGATAACCCTTCAACTCCCAGACAAAACAGAATTACATTTCAGTGGTAGTGTCCTTCTTATTGCATATTTTGGTGTATGAAGAAATGGTATTTTCCTTACAAACCTCAATGGGCAGGAGGTCAAAAGGGGAACCAATGAGAAAACAGGGGTGACTTCCCTAGCGTTTCTGCTATACCATAAAGCACTGAGAAGTTGCTTAAATCTGTCCCTTGTCACTATTTTCAGTGATAAATCCAAATGGCAGGAACTCTTATCTCATGTTTTAAAGTACTTGAGCAGTAGCATAGTTCATGATCCTCCATGCTGAACGCTGACGGGACCTGTATGTTACACTTCTAGTTACACTTTTCCCTCTTGTATCCTTCATGAAGGCTTAACATTCACTTTACAAATGCTCAGTTCAACCAATTAAAAAAAAAAAGAAAGTTTAAGAACCAAGCTATATATTAATGGATTGACTTGCCTTTTTTGCTGTTGGTCCTCACCAGTTTTGGATTTGGTACGTCTTCTAGAGAGCAGTCAGTCTAAGAAAAAAATGTTTATTCAACAAGGAAAAGTCAACAGATTTTGCCCAGTAAATGTATATCATCCTACAAAAGGCAGTGAACTAAAGCAAGTGAGAGAAGTGGGATTGGCTAAACACCAGTTTATTTTTTTTCAGAAACATCTGGATTTCTGCCTGCAGATGACCCTAAAGCTTTAGGTAATGTTCATAACTGCACCATGGCTGGCTGTCTGGCCTTTTCATATCGTCTTCTATTTAAACAGACAGCCAAACAAAACCATTGGTCTGAAGCGTTTACAGCAGGGAGAGAAGAATTCTATTCTGTAAACTATGATAAAATTTGAAGACACACACTTACCACCGCAGCAGCAAGAGCCACTTCCTCTCCTCCTCGCAAATCTGTAACTCAAGAAGGTATGGCTTGTTTATAGGCTATTTCTTGCATAATTATTATCTGCAGGTCCTTATCTTAAGGGCTATGAACCTGAATATATAATTCATGATTACAGCTGCTTAAATAGTTAGGCTTAGCTAGCATATATGTTGCATTTAAACAAGATTAAAGTCTTGTAGGATAGTCACTCCTACAAAACAACAGGGAAAATCTCAGGCCATTTCAGCATGTTTATCTTTGAAAGGGTACTAAGCATAGTCACACAGTGTATAACCTGAATTCAGAGAAGGAAAAACCCCATACATTGCACTCCTGAAAGCTAATGCTTTTAGGCAGAAGTTTTCAAGAAAGACTTTGAAATACATACTCAGCAAAGGCTTTACTGTAATCTCAAGTTCTTCAAGAGTTTTAAGTTTGATCTTTGTGCAGCCTCCGCAGTTTCCAGCTGCAAGGTAGATTCTAAAAACATCAGTTCTCACCAGAATATATATCTGATGCTGCCTGTACACCACATCTTAGATTGCTGCAAAAATGTGAGATTAAAAATTGAACTTGTTTGCTTATCACCGGTAAATGAATAGCTGAGAAAGGCTCGGTAGTAAAAGACTTCAAATTAACAGAAAGACAAAATAATCTCTGTGGCTAGGATGAACAGATTCACATGGAATGAAGTATTTAAGTTTTCACACACAGAAAATACCAGACTTGTGATTATTCCTTGTCTCTTCAGGCTTTAAATAAGATGACTTAGAGCACACCTAGAAGGAGGCTCCAGACGCTATACGGTGTTACCTACTAATTCTGTACCCTGTGTTACACAGCTCAGCCTACTTGAACAGGGTGCTTGCTGAGCATCTGCGCTCCGATACCACTGCTGCCTAGCTTAAAACATTCAGCAAAGTAAACTTTTTCACAAAAGTCACCAAGTTTCCAAATTTTCTCACAGTGGTCAGGGGTACATCATGCTGTAATGATGTCCACATCCCTGGCAAATACAAGGCCCTGCACACTTACTAAGCAAGTCTTTTCTTTTCATTTTCCTGATGGCAACCGGCATCTTCAGCAGCTCCACCGTAAGCGCCTTCTCGGCTGTTTGCAAAAGCGAATCAAGCTCTTTCTTCATTTCCTGGATGTTTTCCTTGGCTTTAAAACAAAAAACAGGCTTTTGCCACAGCTGTTAGTCCTTCCCAGGTCGCCACCAGCCGCGCTAAGGGCAAACGCGGCTCAGGCTGGCAGCCACAGGGGCCGCGCCTGGGACCAGCGGCGGGAGGGGAACGGCGGCCACCGCTCGCCATCGCGGGGCTCCCGCCGGGGCCCCCCCGTCTCAGAGCCTCTCCTCCCCGGGAGCTGCTGGCCTCCCCCCCTACCCCCTTGGGTCGCCGCCCCTGGGCCTACCCTGCTGGTCGAAGTCGCTGAGGAAGAGCGCGATGCGCTGATCCTTCTTCTCCTGAGAGAGGGCCCCGCGGTCGGGCTCCACGCCCGAGTCGGTGCTGCGCCGCTTGCCCGCGGGCTTCCTCAGCGACATGGCTGCTAGCCCACAGGACACAAGCCCGCTCCTCGCCCGGGAAGCTTTTGTAAGAGCGGGGGCTTCTCTCTCCCTCCCTCCTCCTCCGCCGCCGGGCCCGGGCGGACACACCCTGCGGGGCGGCGGGAGCGGGCGGTGCCGCCACCTGTGAGGGGACGGGGCGTCCCGGGAGGGCGCGGTCTGTGGGCGGGGCGGGGGGAGGGTCCCCCGGGGGCTCCCGGCCGCTCCTGTGAGGAGAAAGGGCGGGAAGGAGGTGCGGGGCAGCGGAGAGGTGGGAATCGGGGGTCCCCGGGGATGGGGACATAGCTGGGGCCCCGCGTCCTGACAGGAGCTGGGCGGGTTGCCGTGTACCCACACGCGCTGTGTCCTGGCGGCGCGACATTAATTGTGCTTTTTTGTTAATTGCTTTGAAGCGGCCGGTGGTGACCCGGGGGCAGGAGGAGCGGCGGAGGGGCCGGCGGCCGCTGCCATGGCGGGTGAGTGGTGAGCGGCGGCGGAGGGTAGCCCAGGCAGGCCCAGGGCCCGGGAAACCTTTTTGCTGTATAGGAGGGATCCTGAGACTTGTTTTTTTTAGCTGTTTTGCTGCTGTTGAGCGCGCAGAACATGCAGTGCTTCAAAGCTAGCGAAGTGATAACCTGCTCTGCCTGGTGCAGACGGTTACAGGTTGCGCAAATTCTCGTCAGGTGAAGAGAGTATTTATTAAGCATGTAAGAATGTGGAACATTAGAAAGGCGTGACTACATGAAGTATTGAATGTATAAAAACATTCAAAGCCATATACTTAAAAGTAGAATGCCTAGCAGAAACATTATCTTACACACATCCAAATAAAAAAATCGCACCAGAGGTGTGAATATCTCAGGTTTTGTACAAAGGACCAAACCTGTATTCTTTACTGACCTTTTCCTGTGTAAAAAGGAATTTAGATAATGCTTTAAAACACTAGAGGTTTTCACACAGTGTATGTAGTTGATGTTGCAAGCTCTCTGAAGTTAGTAGCTTTTTCCGTGTGACGTGCGTCTGGCGCAGTATCCTTATCTACTGATCCAGATGGGACAGCCCACGTCACTCAGAAAAAAAAGCTGTAAAAAATCTGACTGACAATTCATAATATAACCATTTTATATCATGTTTGTGAAACAAACAACCCACTCCCCCAAAAAAACAGGTAAATGTTGCTACTCCAGGAAACATTCAAATACCTGATACAAAGAAGAGAATAGCCTGCTTTTGCTTTTTTTTTTTAGTGGTGCTGGCATACGCATGTATGTTTTGGGAAGCAGGACTATCTTCCCTTTTCCTAAACTTCATTTTCTTTTCAATTACCAAACAAAACCCACTAAAGTCATTCTGCAAAAAGACAAGATTGTGTTGCTCTGTAAGTTTAATCTTATACAAGCCATTTAAGAAGTCTTTTAAAAAGGAAAACAACTGACAAACGCCTCACCAAAGCTTTCAGGCCACAGTTGATCAGCCTTAACTGACTGATTGATCTTCTCTATGAAGACAGAAGTCTGGTTTGTTTAACTTCTGGTTACAACTCCTTACATAAAAAGATATAATTAATTATGAGCATGAAACATGCCTAAGACTGTCTCTATGTACAGTTCTGTCTTGGTAGGGAACAGATTTGTGGTAACAAGTTTGACGAATTTCAAGTCCATAAATTGGAGTGATGCAGAAATTAACGAGCTGGTACACGGATTAAAGTAAATGCTACTTTGAACACGAAGTTAAATGCCTCATAGTGCAATCCAGCAAGTGTTACTTCAGTGACATAGGAAATGTAGAACTATTACCTTTTTTTTTAACATGTGCTTTATTATTTGGAAGTCTCATACATCTGAAGTACCATTATAAGGAGCACCTGTAGGAAAATCAAACCTAGAAGCATGCATTTGAAAGTAAGGATTGTCTGTTATTAATGAAATATTTCAAAGACATTGAAAATAAGTCTCTTTTCTTAGCTTTATAGGATTGTTCCACAAAAATGCACATTAACTGTATCACAGTACATACAAATATTGTGGATGAACAATAGAAATCACCACCCTTCCATATGAGATGCATCAAGAACAAATTGTTATCCCTTATAATGTCAGAAACATAAAAGGCACCATAATAGAATGTTTAGAAAAAACTCAGTTTATGCCAGTATATTTTGATTTAAAATTGTAAGAATTGCTGTCCCGACTTAAAACAAAAAGTCTTTCACACCTGTAAATTATCATTAGAAACTTGTAAACCTTTACATTTTTTTCCAGAAGTATCAGGTGCAAATGCAAGGCAAATATAAAATCTATTGACTTATTAGATTACAAATACTACCCCATGAAAAAGCTGTAGTTACAAAAATATAAAAAAATATTCTAACTCCCATTGTTAGATCTTAGTTTCAATCTACTCTGCATTACAAGTCCAAAGCCAGATCTGATTTGGACACATTCCTGGAATAGGAAAGTGCGTTTGTCTTATTTTTACATTGATATTCTGACCTCTTACTGCAGTTTTGCTTTCTGGAATTGTTTTATTAGTGCATATTAAGGATGCCAAGTGGAGAGTGCTAACAGATAAAAAGTTGTATTTATCAATGGATAGTAGCAACATAAGCGTTCTCAGTCTGCTGTCCTCCAAGAAGTACATTTTTCCAAGGACAAAAGTATAATCTTTTTTTTCCCCAAGCCTCCATAGTAACTTTGTGTAGCAGCGTGCCATTTTCATTTATGAATCTGTGACCACTGGCAGGTGATTGAGAAGTACTAAATTCTTCTCTCAGACTTCAGTAAGGAACTGTGAGAAGTACACCAACTGCTAATGCTCTGTCATAGACTAGTAGCTGCTGTTGCAAGGACAACAACTGGCAACATCTCTCATCTTCTGCACGTAATAGATTGGCACATGCTGTACCCATATGGTGATTCTCTAGCCCTTGGCTTTAGTAACCTAGATCAGCATAGGATGTTGAACCAGCTATGAAGGCAGCCTAACAAAGTGCTAGTAGACACTAAAATGACTTTACTTCTAAATAATAACTTAAAATTAATGACTAGATTAAGTGATACATTCTTAATGAATAAACTTTGTAAATGCTGAGCCTAAGCCTGACAAATGCTGATGCTTTCATGGCTGAATACTGGAAGTGATGTTCCTCAGTCCTTTATCAGTGCTAGCAGGTGTCGTCCAGCTTCCAGCTCTAGAGAAATCAAAGCCTTCTTTCATCATGCAGGGAAACCAGCATAGGTTAGCAGAGCAATACAGCTGTACTCCTAGGTAGCGACCTGGTTTAGATGGGTTTTAATAAGCACTCAGGATCATTCAGCCCACAGTACAACTGTGGAAGATTTAAGAGTGAGCTGTACTATCGTTATCTTTATGCTTGGTGCAAGATATTTTCATTTAAATACCTTTCCCTTCATTAGAAACCACCCCCAGCATTTCTCCTGGTAACAACATTTGTTAGTCCTTGGCAGTTCAACCTGGATTTTGGCCAGCTAATGGGTCTCTCAGCCATGTGGTTCCAAACAAATGTTCTCCATAGATAACACGATTCTGAAATAGTGTTGTATTTCACCCTACTTGAAAGGATTGACAGTACTCACGTCTGCTTTGAAACAGTAACTTACTATGTTCCATGTATATAAAAGATGTGAGTTAACAGGAGACTCATGGAGTTGTTATGAGAGGAAGTGTTCAGTGCTGTTATCTTAGGCTGGGATAACGTGTTCAATAGCATATGAATAAGAAGTTAATATTCCTCATTATGTTTCAGTTTCATAAAAACAGGGTTCAAGCAGACACCATGTTTGCTCCTCTGATCAAAACTGTATTTTCCACTCAGATTATGCTGTGATGGCAGGATTTCTTTTTAACAGAAATTCAAAGGTATCTGCACACATCTGCCAAATTTGTTTTGTTTTTAAACAAGCATGCTGTACCTACATGCTTAAACAGATTTGGAGAACACTTCATACTTAACAACAACAAAACTGAAACCAAACAATACCTATAATGTAGGCTTTTGATTTTTTTTTTAGTAGAATTTTAAGATGGGAAACATGTCCCTAGCTAAACAATTGCTCTTGGCATTTCTGTTTTGTAAAAAACCCCACACAACAGTAGTAATTTTAATGCGCAACTCCATTCCCCAACCTATGGAGAGAAAAGTTCACGAATGTAATTTCCAATCAAGGCACAAAATCATTTACTGACTTTCTTGTCACTGCTTTCTTCACATTCTCCCCTTCCCCTTAAAAAAAAAGTTGGTGTAACAACTTCTTCTATACCAGACATTAAATTTAATAGTCCAATAAGTTGTAGCAGTATCTGAGATTGGTTCTATCTATTTAGAATTTAGTTAAATTAGATGAACAGCACGTTCTCAGCACATCTTTGTTCATTTTCTGCATTCACCTTGAAGGGGAGGGGATGAGGGGAGAGAAGCCCCAGTAGTTTCATGCATATTTTTCAAGAAACTTTATGTGGAAGTCTTTCACTTTCTCCAGTAGGATCTTCAGCTTCTCTACTGGAGGAAGAATGGTCATTCTGAAAAATAACAGTTAAAGGAAGAAGAAAAACAACCCACGTTATCTTCAAAACAAACTAAAATTTGATCTTTGCACAGATGTGATTAATCTCAGGGCACAGCTAGTAATGTGTTAAGTTTAACATCTGTTTTGATATGATTCTCTTATTTTCTGCATTTATGCTTTAATTGAACTATACTATTAAACTAGAGCAATTTCTTTCAACTGGTTAATATATAGGAATTCGAGAATTGTTATTTCCTGTTGAGTGGTAAAGAAGTTTATCAGTAAGAAATAACAGCACCTCAGTTTCCATTTTGGGGGCAGTTATGCCAAATTATACTCATTTTTTTGAGCTTTAGGGTTGGGCAGTTATGAGTAAACGTACATTTCTTTTTGAATTGAAAACTTAATTCAGAAGCATTAAATCAATGCAACATCCCACACTGCAGTTTTTAGTCCCTTTTTTTCCTTCTTCTGCACAATCCGAAAATCATGTTGAGTGATTGCAGATGATGCAAGACTGTATGCAGTATGTACAGAACAAAATGTTTTTCCCACACTGGTACAGGAATGGACTCACACTAGCTTTTTTCCTGGAGCTGCATGCACCCAGATATCTAACCCAGCTATCCGTGTTGCAGAACTATCATGGCTAAAGGTACTCTCTGTTACATTGCTTCAGACCAAACAAGACTAAATTTCGTGATAAATTCCAGCTATCAGTGGCTCGGCTGGAGTAAAGTGCTGTTTATTGGAAGCAAAAGCAATAGAGTTTATGTTCATAGTTTTGGTATTAGAAGATTTAATTCAACGTTGTGTTTTGGTAAAGTAAAGAGTTATTCAGTGTGTCTAAGGAGCAGATTTATAGGGAAGATGCTGCATCTTTCATGCAGTTTTTCCGTATGGAAACACTTTTATCCGCCCTCCCCTCAGAAGAAAGCAGGGCAATTTTTATAATGCCGTAGCCAACTTTAAGATTAGAGTATAAGCTATTATTATTGTTTGTATTCGTGGAGAAGGCACTTCAAATGTCAGTGTATAAAAATAGAATAAAACTGTGTCAGCGTGCTGTGAAAACACTGTAAAAACCTGAATAGCTCATCTAGCAGACCAGGTCGGTGACCAAGCTGTCAGTCCACAGAAAATGTCCAGTATAAAATGAGACAACATAAACTTAAATAAAACTCAGTATATTTAATCAGAAGAGAAAGTACTGGGATGGTACTTAGCTTACTACAGTTCATTTGATTTCAAACAAACAGAAACTGTACCTGAAATGGTAGCTTCCTTCTCTTTGTCCGAATCCGCTTCCAGGTACGACACATATTCCGGTCTCTTCCAGAAGTTTCATACAATAGAACATATCAGGTGCCATTTTGTGAGCCTAAGGGAATGGATGCCTTGGAATTATTGAACTCAAAATATTCCAAATATATAGAATTTCATGATTGCTTTTCTTACTGAAACCTTATCTTACATTATTTGTTTCTTTATCTACTAAAGAAGCTGAAAAACAGTTGCTAATGGGACAGTTTACACTGTGAATTAAAATAACTACTTCATAGAGGAACAAGGCTGAAGAACCTCTGCAAAACACTCGCTTCAAAAGAGAGGTTTTAGATATTTTTGTTTTTCTCCTTGACTTGCTTGTAACTTTTTGTAAAGTCTCAAAATTGTACTTACAAAAATCTAAGCCACTGACGTTTGACAAGATTAAATTAATGAGAGCTGTGTGTTCCAGTTCCGTTGGCAGTTACTATTTTTTTCCCCTGAATTATCTGCTGACTAGAAAGTCCCCTGATTAATAAGTATGAAGTTCTTAAATACATGCAGGTTATGTGCCTAATCAAATCATCAGCTGAAAAACAGCCCTATTTTTGTCCTCAGCTATGCTGATAAAGTTCCCTTTAAAAAATGTATATTACATATTAGGTAGCGGAGCCCTAGTTAGGAACAAAAAGACTTGTCATTTAGTAGTACAGCTTACTGACCCAAATGCAAAAAGGTATTTACAAAAGTAAAATTTGTAAGAAAACCTCCCTCCCTCTTTCCCACACTTCCTGAATGGCTCTTCTTTTGCAGGGTCAGTCGCACGCTGCCATTCACAACCCCCCGGGCACGTGCTGGCCTACCGAACCCAGCCACAGGCAGCAATTTGGAATTTGCACAGGCCCTGTGACTTCATCTATTTAACACTGGTGTCCTTGGGTAACATTCTCAACCTGGAAGCCTTACCACTGTGATGAAATGCTCTGTTCTGTTTTCCTCTCTTAAAATAAAGGTCATGTTATATTTAAGATCATACGTAGTCAATGAAGTACTGCTTTTGTAACTATATGAGCTTACTCTATCTCTTGAATAAAAATTCATCATTAGAAGTGGCAGGCACAAGTGTGTGAAGGTTAAAATGGATCGGGGTAAAAATGACTGACTGACCTTGGCTTCCTCAATGGCTTTGGAAGGAATAAAGATCCGTGGGAAAGCATACATAGCTCCTTGAAGTGGATTGCAGTGAATTCCTGGTACCTTGTTAAACATGTCTTCTGTTAGTTTGGCTTTTTTGGCGAGATTGTTCAAAACAGATTCCTTCTCCTGTTTAAAAGGAAGGTGTTCGGTTTGACATATTTGAAGTGGCAATAAAAACACCAGAGAAAACTATGATGCTCTAGAAGCCTTCTCCGAATTAAGTGTTTTTAGGGCTTTGTTGAGCTATTAGAGAAAATGGTGTTCCTAATTCCAGTCATACTCTTAAAGACAGCAGTGCAAAAAGGCATTAGCAGGATACAACTACAAAGTGTTGTAGATAGACAATAACCTGCAGAAGTCTCTATCTGCATGCCCTCTTCTTACATTATTCCTTCTGAGCATCCACTCTTGGCTATTTTTAGAGACCATGTTAGCTGAACCTTTGATCTGACTCAATACTGTAATTTCTTACGCCAGATTCAGTTTCATTTTTACAAGTGAGAAACTATATGTATACTTTAGTACAGAATACCATGTTGTTCAGTATGTAGAGGCACCAGATACCTAAGAATAAGGCTGATTTTATAACTGTATTTGAACTTACAACACTGTTTAGATTTTAGTAAAAGCAAATCTTATTTAGAAATTCTTTTCTCATGCTAAACACAGGAGAAAAGTCAAATTTATCAACAAGAAAGTTCAGTTGATAATGCCTTCTTAGCTTTTTTTGGCTCCTAAACAAAGGAACCATAAAAGGAATAAAAAGTATTTTAAAGGTAGTCATATGGAGTTAATTTAAAATACCCTGCATAGTTCTGTAAATCGGTGTTATTACAGGCTTGCCAGAGAAGAAAGAAAGAAGTCTGCACTCAGCGCATATTTTGAGTTCACAATACTTAGGATAGGTTTAGGAAATGCGCAAAAGAACAAGAATGTCATTGCTGACCTTTATGAACTGTGAATAAGATTCTTCTCCAGGTATTGGAGGATTCACTACAATATCCATTGCTGCTTGTCCTGAGACTGGAGGACAAAGGCGAACAGAAAGCAGCTTAACAAGCTGTCCTTTAATTTCTGGGTGCAAGTTAATGACCTCCATGTAACCTCCTCTGTAGCCACATCTGTGATTAAAGTGAACAGAACAGATCGGTTAACCTCGAGTGTATAAATACTGGAAAAGCAATGAAAATAACTGCAGAAGTGGAAAGACAATTAGTGAGGATCTTACAATATGTAACATACAGGTTGTTGAAACAGCTGCTATACTCATAATGTTTTAAGATGGAACTAAATGATATGTCATTAAGCCCTAGTATCTCATACCAAGAAAATCATGTACATGCAGCTTCCCTATTAGGCAAGTTAACGACTAACTTGGATTGTTTGTTCTTCAGAACAAGAGCATATGGCTGTAGCAGCAGTCATTTAGTCAGAAAAGTCTTTTTCTTCCATCTCTTCCTCCCCAAAACAACCAAAACCAAACATTTGTAATATCAAATGTCCCAGTGATTCCAGAACTGTTCCCTTGAACGTTGGAGACTGTATTGTCCTTTATCACAGGTCTGGCTTAGGACTGTAGGATTTCACCTTTGTGGAACTGAGGTATTAGGTGTCTGAAATAAATACAGTTATTATTTTGTACTTTGAATACCACTGAGCTAATCCATTACTTTGTGCCTTAAATGCTTGTTTTCCTTTTCTTAATAGTCTTTAGTTAAAATTAATAGAGGACAGTGGATTACCTTCAGGTCACTAACATGAAACGGCTGCCCAACCAGATTAATGAGGAAGATGAAATAAAAAAAACAAACTAAAGCAGACTTACTCGCCCATGTATCCCTTAGAGGTGGAGTGAAAAGAGGCCAGCTCAACATTGTTATAGTACTCGGGTCCCATCTCATACAGAATCTTTTTGAAAGAATGAAACTGGCATCCTTCAGAGTACACATTGTCCTGGTAAACCTGAACAGTCAGAAGACATTAATGTGCTCTGTTCCCCCAACTAAGGATAAAAGATGGCCTTTTAGAGAGCCAGTACTAACACTCGAAACTTAAAGCCATTAGAAGACACAAGGTTCTTTGTTAAGTAATATTTACTGTACTGATACATTTTATCTCGTGAGGCCATAGTTAATAGTTTAGCCTTTGGAAGAACAGTGAGCTGCTTTGTATAATTTAACCTTTACTTGTATGTTTAAATTGATCTTCCTTCTGTTTCTTTCAGTTGAAGTGGCCCGAGTATCACACAGATTTTTAGGTCAGTTCCAGCAAAGTTCCTCCTTGTGTCTCCTTGCTTGAGTCCCCTATACTTTCTCTCTAGTTAAAATCCAGATCAAGCTTCCTCTCATATTATTCCTCTGATATTAAGAATCTTATATGTTTGTTCATGTCTTAATATGATAACAGAGAATCTGTTCCCTGTACTTAAAAAATACCAATACCACACATGGAATAAAATTACACCTCATGTGCATACTCTTAGCTGTGCTTTTGAGAGAATAGAGTATTCCATTACCTCATCAGCCATAAGAAAAAGTTTCTCTTCCCAAGCGAAGTGTATCACATCTTCAATGCACTTTCTGTTTTGCACCTGTCCTGTAGTTTGATTTTTAAAGCAAGAAGAAAGTTAGTGGAGCATATATATACAAATCTTTTCATCCAGGCCTAGTTAGACTACCAGCTTTTCAGTAAGATATCCCTCTTTCTCAGAAAAGTGCTATTGAATTTTCTAATTCAGTTCAGTAAGTGTGAAATTAAGGAACATTTTTGGAGGAATTATGGTTCAAGGTAACTTAGTCCATCTCAAGCAAAGGAAGTGTTAGATACAGTAATCAATCCATAACTTATTAAGAGTAGTACTCTGTGCATAACTAATCATTTGAAGTACTCACATGCACGATGGTTAAGTGGGAGCTAGTTTCTCACTAATCAACCTCAACTACTCAAAAACCTAAATTCTTCAGAGGGAGGCAGTGGTTGCTGCTGAGTTCAGAGTGTATCTGTAGTCATTGCCTCTCAGAGGCAAGATGCTACAGGCCACGTCGGAGACAAAATCTTTGATAAAGGCCAAAAGTGACTGAAAGTCATTCCACAAATCTGCAGAAGTTCAGTGGAAGCAGTGGCTCCAAATGGGATCCAGTGAAGTGAACCTTCTCCCTCCTCTCTTCCCAAATCCCTGGAGGTCCATGATACTGAAAATAAGTTTCTAAAAGCATGACATACTGTCCTACTTACAGCACTGATCTCTAGAATTCAGCTTTACATATTTGATATGTATTTAGGATTTGCCTGCAATGTCGAATGAAAGGGGGAAAAAATGAAATTGATCTTAAAACCCATCCATGAAACAAAATTGCCACAGACCTGTGGGATTTCCAGGGTTGATGATGCAGAGGACTTTTGGATTGCAATATGCCTTAGCTTCATTCAAGGAACGGCGAAGTTCATTCACATCTAGAGCCCAGCAATTTTCTTCATCCAAATAGTAGTTCACCTGGATAGCATCTAGTTCAGATATGGCTGCTGAATATAAGGGATATTGTGGTATAGGGATCATCACTCCTGTTCGGGATCTTCCACCTCCTGAGACCAGGATCTTCAAAATTGTCTGGGGAAAAAGTAGAAAATAAGAAAAAAAAGTCACACGTAATTAATATTATATTCTACAGTAAGTTACTGGTCTTCCTTCTTAAAAAATCTGGAGTTAAGGTAGATTTCTATTCTACAAGCATACAGTCACTTTCTTATACCAACGAGGACTTATTTATTTCAAGTTAGGTTACTGGCTGAGTAAGGATGGTCTAACTCAGCTTAATGGAATTCCTCTGCGTGTCACGGCTTCTAAAGATCATGTCTGATAAACTGCAAAATTTAGGAAAAACATTCCGAGCACAAGGCTAGAGGGAAAGTTGGAAACAGGAGTATCAAGATCATGGTTTTCCTACCGTGCCCAGTTGTAAGCAAAGAAGTGTCAGCTAGTTGTTGCTTGTTACCTTCCACTCATCTTATCTCACTCAACACAGGAGGCCAATAAACAAAACCAGAAATTAGAACTGGGGCCTGTGGAGGTTCTCCTTTGGAACAGAGACTGGTTTAGATTAGGAGCTATTGTGTCCAGGTGAGAACAAAGCTGGAGACTTGCATTATGGTTTCATTTTCAAGTAATAGAAGAGACCAAAAGTCTGCATGTCTTCGGATGGAAATCTAATGTATGACGTGCAGTTTATGCCCAGAAGACACAGACAGAAACATAATGCTTGTGCTACGGTCAGTCCAGAGGATTTACCTGTGCCCAACAGCTGTGTGTCTGTGTGTGTCAATGTGTAGGCTTTTTACATGTGAACTAAATAAAAGAGTGCGTTTGGTGTGGGAATTGGAGAGATTTCTTGCCTTTATAACCAAGGGAGAATTCTAAAGTACAGTTACGATCAAAGTGAGCATCCTTATCAGCATGTAAGTGATAGTGTAAAACCAAAAATATTTCTTCAGGTATTACAATGGTATCCTTTAAGTTTCTTGTTGGTTCTAGAACAAAATCTGCCTTTCTCATCACATACTAATTCAGCTGTCAAGCTCATGATTTATAATCGACATAATCTTGTACCCACCACTAGTTTAAAAATACCAAGCATCCAAAATGTATAATCAGGACCAAATGCTGATTTAAAAACTCTTTAACACTCTCCCCCAACTTGTGAAAGAATAGTTGTTTTATCCTTGGAAGCGCCAAATAATGAGACTCATTGTACTGCTGACTTTTCATCATTGGTGAAATCAAATAAGCATGGTACAGATTTGATATGCTACGCTGCCATTCCTGACAAGCTGCCAGTGTAACACTTGGCATCCTAAACTCTGGAAAGCCAATTCACTGAAGACATCTGGAGAACTGTTCATGTCAGAACGTTGTCATTCTGAACTCTGCCACTAGATGTCATTTAAAAAAAAACCTTTTACGAACGAGCTATAAAAGGCTGCCTTAATAAAAGCAAAGAACTGCTAGTTGTTTAATATCAGTAAATGTGTCTGTTTAAAGGAAAAATCTAATAGATCGTTATTCCTGTCTTAACTAAGGACTATCTTTGAACCTCGGTTGAAGCCAAAACTTGAAGTTTTTCCCAAACAAGCTGGTTACTGAAATAGATCTTTGGGATTTTCACTGGCATTAAGCTACACTAGCAGAGAGTTTACTAGGAAGAAGAGCTGCTGAGACTTCTCACCTCCGAGGTCATTCCCTCTTCTCTCTGCCATTGATTCACACCCTCTGATCTTCAGTGCTTATGTATCTGAACCACTGAGGACACCATAGTCTGAATGGTCTGAATCTCCTAAATTTATATTTAGGCACCCATGTAGTTTATACTACCTTTACAAAAGGTACAAGTTAACCTATATTAAGAGACTTCATCTTCATGTGCCTGTTTCTTGGATGGCATCTTACATCCACTCAGTTGGGTTTATTGGATATCCACTTAATGTCACTTCAGTACCAGATCAAACTCACAGGAGTTTGTGAGTCCAGATGTTCAACAAAGATCTGTATTTCCAAAGGTAACTGATAAATTGTAGTTTATATCAAGAAGGGACAGGTTTAATTTTAACACTTACAGCAATACCATCACTTGCCCCAGTGGTAAGATATATGTTATCTGGATCTGCAGGAACCCCTCCATCTCTTCTTTCAATATATGAAGCAACATCTTCACGGATGCAATTTATACCTTGACTGGCACTGTAAGATCCTGTGAAAAACAGAGAATGAGATGAGAATTGGGTACGATGAACATCAGATTTTCTGTTTGCTAGCAGAACTCCTGAGTATTGTACGAAGAAGCTTGTATATATGAGGGCTTTGGATCCCCAGGATTGGGTTGTTTTTTTTCAAGGAGTAGGAAACGGAGTTGGTTTTTTCATAAAGCAAAAAAAAAGTCATTTGGAATTAGACAAATACAGTAAGTATCACTAAAATACAAAAATAATATACTGGATTGGTGAAAAGTAGGATTTAAAGCCTACTTTGCAAACTGAGACAGCAGTCCCATTTTGACTATCTCCCAGTTGCTTTCTTTATGTTGAAAAACCTCTTTACAATATCAGCCAACACCCATTTAAGTAACGGGAACAAAGAACAGAGGTAGCATGTGCAATAGAAAGGAAAATAACTTCTTTAAATCCGTGACAGAAAATAAGATTTCTATCTGCAATATGAAAATAATGTAATACCATTTTCTCCCACAGTCTGAAACCCAAAAAGTGCTAAACTGCTTCTCTCTCCCTCCACAACATCTCCCACAACCATTTTCAGTTATTGTAGCAGAAACATCTAGGATCCCCCCAATCTATAAGCCTCGTGCAGTTTACAAAGCACAATTAATAAATAAAATAAGATGTTAGATGCCTATGTGTATTATTGCTGAGCATGTGCAACAAATAAAGAGTGAAAATAAGCTTAAGCCAAGGTGAGGAATGGATTCAAGCTACGAAGCCTAAGACTGATGGACAGTGAAGTGACAAGCATATATCTAATTTAGAACATTGTCATGAAGCTGCACAATCTTCTTTGCTTGTTGGGTGGAGCGGAATAATTGTGCCTGACTTAACTTTTATCACTCAGTTATATACTAGTATTCTCCCTGATAATACTTCTGTGAAAGAATAATTTATAAAGACAAAGAACCTTGGCAAGTACTGTACAATTGCATGGAACAAAATGGTAATTCAGGGCACAAAGTTCCCTGATGTCCTAAATGTTTACTTTTACAGGACTAAAAGTTATATTGGGTCTATACATGGGTCTTTGACCACAGGGAGGAGGACAGTGGGACCACAGCAGGAGAAAAAACCTAAGCTGTCATTCTGTCTTGTGCTCCATTGAGGGCTGAGTCCCATGACTCAGTGAGGATATACAGAAGACATGAATTCAATTTTCATGTCTTCTACACTTAATTGTACTCAATTGATAGCTTTGACTAGAACTCACCTGTTTGCACTGTGGGATGCAAATAAACAAACCCAACCCAAAAAGCTGCATGTGCATATATTAGATATTTTTATATATAGGAGAGGGGTAAATTTCTCAGCTGCCTGGGAAGATATGACAGTTATCCCACAGGCAAAGGAAGTGATGTCAAAGGAATCCCAGAGTATTTGAACACAACAGAAGTTGAGGATATATCTGAGCCTTCATGCATGGTCTGGGAGTAGCAAGACTCAATACTATAAGTAAGGTTTTCCAAATGAACATTCATTGGAAGTGAGGTTATACTAGTTCATATCCAGAGGTCAAGACATTCATATTAACTTTGCAATTAATACATTTAAATAGGCTGGTATAGATGAGAGTACAATGCTTCAGATAGCTTGACCATATGTAGTGAAGCCACTTCTGTGCTGGATTGACAATTTTTTTGAAAATAAGGTTTTATTATAACACAACACAGCACTTGAAGCTACCTTGAGGGATCAGGTTTTGACCTTTGCTTTTTCCCAAGAAAGCCAGTTTCTCCTTCTCGGCCATGAAGAGAACGGCAGTAAGTTGTCAGACTACCAACAAAGTGATGGGAGTAACTTCCACCCAGCTGCACATCCACTTGCCTCACACTGCCTGTTTGTGGACTGCCAGAGAAAGGCTGATGAGCAACTGAGGCCAAGAGAAGGGGCTGATAGATGATAATGGAGACAGGGAGGGTGGAGAGACAGTGTAAACCAATACAGCAGATCGCTAAGGTCTACAGGGGTTTTAGTTTTCAGGAATTTAGAGGGACAGTTGTTCTTGGTACGTATCATATCGGGAAAAAATCATTTAGACTCCAGTCACTTACAGAACTTCAGTTTATCCACTGAAATGAAAAGGGTGTCTTCAGATTGATCATCTTATTTGAATATTGCAACTGTTCCAGGCCTATTTCCTCAGCATCTACTGAGCTAACGAAAATTACTTGAAATATGTGATCTTCTGACGAAAAGAGGATTTCGTACAGAGTCAACATACTTCTGAAATATCACGCAAGGCTGAATTCCTTTAATTTCATTCCAGCATGAGGCCAAGACTCAGCATTATGAGAACTCTTACCATGTCCCTGAATTTGAAAATCACTGCAAAGAAAGATTGAGGCAAAATTCAAGTGTGTCCCCAGTAACTCTTACATGAAAACTAGTACTATGTGGATTAACTGTTCCAAAGTAAGCCAGGAATGGGATTCATGTAGTGTTCTACATACAGAAACAAAACCAATGCAAAAAAGGTGAAGATAAAATACATTCTGTATTAGGCTGTGTTGTTAGGATTATTCCAAGGCTGAAATACTGCTAACGTAACCACTGTTTAGGTTTTGTTTATTTTATGAAGTTTCACGGCACCTACTCTCAATATA
Source organism: Chroicocephalus ridibundus (assembly GCF_963924245.1). Lineage (NCBI taxonomy): Eukaryota > Metazoa > Chordata > Aves > Charadriiformes > Laridae > Chroicocephalus > Chroicocephalus ridibundus. Next base: position 81,131,284 of record NC_086287.1, read on the forward strand.
TGCCAGTGGAAATAGGTACTGCAATCAAAAAGATTAAGAAATATGCCAATTACTCTAATAGATACTCCGCAATGTCACTGTTAGCCTGCCTGAAAGAAGGTAATTAAGTGTGCCAGGTTCTTTGCCCTACCCAGCAGCTGTAATACTATCTGCAGAGTGGAAATTCTAGTGGCATTTCCCAGGTACTAGTAGGCAGTACAGTTGCTAGATGATAATGAATTTGTCTCTTCCATTTTCTCTCTACTGAATATGCAAAGTTTGTACTTATTTATGTGTATATTATACGTATACTCTTGCAGGAACAGTGGTTGAAGAACAGAGTTCTTTAATTCTTTCAAGGGTTATTTTACCTTGTAGAAATAAGGCTTTGATATCTTCAGTTAAAACTATCTCGGCTAAGTAAAACCTACGACCTTTCAGCTGTGTAGCTTTCCCTTTGCAGAGCGTTTATCGCCTTGGTACCTGAGTTTCTGATACACTAGTTCATATCCTCACAAACATACTTAAACTGATGGTTCAAGATTAAGATACAGGACTGTGAACTGGATCAGCTGAGATGGACATACATTGTTTATTGATACCATCGTTATAGGGACAGTAGACTCCTTGGCAGAGAAACATCTAGAGATGATAAAATTGTAAACAGCCCAGTTTGTAAACAGTCAGAGCCCAGGATTAACAGATGTCATAAGAACAGTAACAAAGCTTCACTAGTAATCTCTGCCTCCTACTTTTCTTACAAAAAAAGTTCAGCATTCTGTTTGGGGTTATGCCTCAATGTTATTGCGGTGAAGGCTCCATAACTGTATAATCCTCATCTTCCTCTTCTGTGACAAGTCTCATCAAAAATTTGCAGTATTAGTCACTGCTGCTCAGTAGGCCACACCATGAACTCTCCCCCTGTCATTTTGCCCTAGGCCATCTCCCATTTGACTTGTAATCATATAAAACACGATTAAGAAATTTCAGCACTGCAGATACTGAAACTACCTTTGTTGATTCTAATACCAACAGGAGCAACTGAATCAGACGCTTACCTAAGCTGTTCCCTCCACAACCCTGCAAGATCCGCCTGGCTCGCTTTTTGGCATCTTCTGGAAAACTTGGGCTGTCCAGCAGGTTTGGGTATGTACACAGTGCCACTACCTAGAGTGCCAAGAAAATGTAAATTGACCACTTCTCAATGGTTATTTTAAGTTGGAAATATCACTGTTAACTTTGCTTGGAAATGAAGATCACAAATACTAGCTAATTTAAAACAAAGGTTATTGATGAAGGGTTTGCAGTTGTTTTTCTAAGGGTAACGCTTACAGAAGTGAGGAAATCTTACCAGGTTCCAAGTTCTGCTGATAAAAACAGTTATAGAATTATTAACTATTTGTGTTACAGACAGAAGATTGGAGTCCAAGTGAGCTATGCATAGTGCAAACACAGTAAAACACAGTTAATTATTCATATGTTATCTCTAAACAGCTCTATCCTCCACTCTGTGTATTACTAGCCCACTTTATTGACAAGAAATCGAGAGCTTAAATACGGAACAGAATTGAGAAATATGATCAAATTTTGAGGTCCCAGATACATGTTCTAATAATCCTTCCCAAAAATAACTTATAGTTATTACTAATGTGAATTTGTGGGAATTATTTGATTAAAAAAGAAGTGGTGATATGGAACATAGTAAAAGTAGAAACATGACCTAGCAGAATTAAGTTTATGAAGGAATGTAAGACACACACAATCTAGAGGTCTTGCTTGAGATCAGCTTAATTTTTTCCAGTCTCTCTCTCATTTTTATGCATACATGGTGTAATATGGATAGGCTGTTGTTGTCTTGTGGGACAATGACTAAAGAATTAATCCACGTGTGCACACAGTCATGGGGAGAAAGGATTTCCCATTTACCCAGTATTTTCTTTAATAACATTGGATCTGAATGATTTGTAAGAATCTCTGGTCTTCCTAGTTTGCTGACAGTTTGCTGTATAGCTCAATTTGATAATCTCATCACGTGGACGCCCAGTTTGATACGGCTTCAGTTTGTCCTGGAACTCTCTGAATTTACATTATTGTAGACTGATGATTTTACATGTGTGTACGGGATGCTCAGTAAATAGCGTAGTAGTAGTTTTAAACCTTGCTTGTATTTCAGGAATAATATACAAATGTGGATTCTGTTGTAGTCTTTCCTAAAAGTTAACCTACCGATTAGCTTGCCCAGAGGTATAATGTGCAAAGTCAGCAATGGTACAACTAGCTGTACCCCACTGCATACAAATCTTAAAATATACTGTCAGATGAAGAGAGGCATTTGCTTTTTATTTTGAGGACAACCACTTTCTTTTTTGAAGTGCATTATTGATAATGAATGTGCTGACTAATAACATAGGAGAAGTGGCGGGAGATGGGGAATGATCTGAAAGTAAGAAAAATTACTGTTGAAAGAGGACACTCAGCAAGCAAGGTATAGGACTTTGTCTCAGAAATCAAAATTTGTAATTCTTTACAACAGAACTATTTTAAATCCAAGTGCATCTAGGGAATAATTTATACTAATACACACATCAGACAGATTTTAAGGGATTCTTGGTAATCTAATAAAAAATCAAGAATAACATTCTTACCTGACGGAGGAAGGTGATTGGCCTCTGTCCCATTGCATGTGCATCTCCAATGTTGGCTTTAATTACTTCAGTGAAAGGTTTTTTGATTCCCTAAAAACAGATAGTTTATAATGTATTGTTAGGGCTGAAGTAGATGATAAGGAATTCCTCTTTTTTGGTATCTGTCATATGGCTAACTAAATAGTGCTTGATCTCAGAGCAGACACAGTGTTTAATGTAAATATTAATGCATTTCTTGTACAATACTGCCAGTAAATCTTAAATGCTTTATAGAAATTATGCTGACTGTGACACATTTTTAAATGATAGGCTGGTGATTTTTTTGTGATAGCTACAAGTAAGAAACTACACACTGAAGTAGAAGGGATGAAAAAGAGGCATTTTGAATTGTCAATATTAGAGCAACTTGTTTGATACACCTAAGGGAGGGATGGAATAGTCAAGAAGCTAAAAAGATTTGAGGACAATTTGAGAAATCCACCAACAAAAGAAACCTTAAGACCTATAGTACTTTTTAGAATAAAAAGAGTAAAGCTACTGCTTGCTTATTTATTTTCTATTTAGATTGAATATTACTTGTGTGGTGACCCCACTTTTCCATATACAGATGTTTTACAAAGTATATCATAGTGAGGCTCTATGTGATAAACAGCAGAAGTGCTAAATAATCACCATGAATATTTAAAAGCTTCCTAATCTCTGAAATCTGAACAGACAGCCATTTTTCCTGTAAGGAACTGAATACATCATGAGAACAGGGGGAAAACAGTTGATGAATGTTGATTAGCAATCACAGTGCTTTAAAAAGCAAAATAAAATATGGGAAAAAAGGCAAGGAACTGACTGGTAGGAAAAAAACACCATGGATTTAAATAAAAAAGATTAACTGAAAGTAAAGATCAGCATTACACGAAGAATAAACAAGGTAGCCAAGAACAAATTTATATCTTTTCTAATGTATATTTAAGTATGAGAGATAGTAGGAAGGCCTTCTAATGGTGACGGAATTTTCATGTGGACTAATGAATTGCAAAATTAGACCGATTAGTTTTCTGTGCAAAATTACATACAACAACCTCCTCTGGCTGTGGACTGAACTCACAAAGCCTTTTCCTGGCCCATGTATTTACAGCAAGCTGTTGGCTTTGGATATAGAATATATGGCTGGAAATCCGTAACTAATTTTTGCCTTTCTGACATGGATTATGTGTGGACTTCAATAACAGACCAGAACCCAGATATGCAAAGATAACAATGACCAAAATATCAGTAGTCTCCAGGGATACAAATTCCGAGGCATGCCAAGATTTAGAGGTTTACAGCTGCATAATGTGGCTGAGAGGTTATGTGATAGTGTGATTCAAATCCCCACAACAGATCCAGTCCATCATATAACTGATAGCATTTAGGTTTTTCTTTTTGAAATTAAGTACGTAGTTAGAAATGGCATTAAAACATGGGAATTGGACTTACGTGATCCTGACTCAAAAGGGTCAATTTTATGTGGCCTTAAATTTAGCAGGAATTGAAAAATAATTCACTTAGAATAATTGAAAGTGACATACTGACTCCATCAAGTTATTTGCTTTAATGTTTCCTGATCTGCCTGATTGTCTAAATAAGAGTTGTATTTCAACGTTAAATAAAGGTTTAGGAATAGGGACGCCAGATAAAGATTACAGATATCTGAGGCTGAAGTTTAGCAATTTATGAGAAGTGCAAACAGCTAGAAATAGGTTCTTTTCAAACTATCCCGCATCCACTGATAACACAACATGGTTTCATTCTGATTTACAAATAAGCAGGAAAAGAAAGATACATGTAGAAGGAGAACAGATTCAGTTTGCATGAAATTAAGAAAAATTCCCCCAGATTTTGATTGCATTTGGTCCTTCTTACAGCAGACTGAATCAGTCTCACTAGATTTGCACAGTAATACAAATCTGTTAAAGAATAAAGGATGCCTTAAGTTAGGCAGTCTAAAAAAACATAGCAGTTCTCAGTAATAAGATGAAACAGAAATACCCTGGTTTACCAGATTAAAAACACAACAAACAAACCCCCTAAAAACATAAATACATTTATATTAGACAAATTAGATGGCTTTTGCACACAAATACTATTGTGATCTGCAATAAAAAATAGCTGCTGCTTTGGTTAGTGAAAAGCTGAAAGGTACCCTGCATTTCATAATGTACCTTTGGAGTTTCTGTAGTGGTACGGCCTTTACAACAAAGGTAACAACAGATCTTTTTGGTGTCTGTGTCAGTTTTATTGTAAATAATATCATAGTTTATTAGCATTGATACCATCCAGATCTCTGCTACTGCCAAACTCAAGTTTTTATGCCATCACAGCCTTTGGGTATCAACTAACTGCAAGTATATAATCATCACCTATTCCAATAAATCCCACGCTACCTTTGCTACTACAATGATTGACCTGGAGAAAGTAGCAAAACATACATGACGGTTACCTTACTGTAAAATCCCTGTAGAGATGGAACAATTAAGTTTTTCTGTGTTGTACATGCTGTTCCCCATATCTGCTAAAAGGCCTGTGGTCCTCTTGACTAACTTTTATTTCTTGGTCTCAGCTACAAGAGCTGTTGCCCTTTTTGTCTTTCAAAAGAGAGATGCTGGGGCCTTTGCCTTCCCTGACAATGAGTTAATGTCTGCAATTGTTTAGCACTGTCTTCACAAGATTCACTATATCCCCTCCTAGTGAAACCTAGAAGAAAATTGTTATGACTACTTAGGTTTTTTCTCCTCTTTTTCTATTACTTGATTTCCAGCCTTTCTATAGGTAGAAGGAATATCAGAAGTTGTTCAGATTTAGTTTGATTCCTCCAGAACAAAAGGTCCCATCTTACCACTTAAGAAAGAATGAACGTGAAACAGTAGCAGGCAAGAACAAGTGTGAATACTAATGAGTCAAAGTTTCAAAGCAAGAATATCAGAAGCTGGCATCAAGGGAAGTCTAGACAATGCCTATGACTCTACAGATGAGCTCCAGGTGGAATTCTATTTAAATCCTTAAGACAGAGTGGCATTAGTCACCGCTTACTTGTGTCAAGGTTACTCTGATGGTGATGGCCCTTCCCAGGGAAGATTAATGTAAAATACTTTTTGGAAGGTCTATTAAAAGATCTGTATGAAAGGAGGAAGTGTAAATGTGATATTGGCAACATCAGGTTGTAGAACACAAGGAAAAGTGCTGCAACAGGACATAGTTTGTTAGGGCAAGATTTATTTCACTGCAGAAGGCTAAGCAGTCTTTGACCATGTCAGCAACATGACTGTGCTGAGACAATTTAAGTCCCTGGTAAGCCAAGGAACATACAGGGGGGGACAGAAACTAGGCCATTTGAATTGTTTTGCTTTCTTCTAGTGATAGAGAGCTCCACGCCTATTCTCTCTTTCTCATATTCTCTCTATATCTTTCTCCCTGTCTCTCATTCTCTCTGCCCCTTGCTCTCACTCTCGTATTCTCTCTCTCAGTAGAGGCAGGGTTTCAAGGTGTGTTCCAGAGGCAGTCTGACTGGATTGTAACTGGCCTCTGCCAGCAGGCAGAGATTTGGAAAAGTAAAGCTTGCAGAACAGGAGCTCTAATAACAAACTCGGGAGCAGTAAGTACCAGACTGATAATTGTGTGCTGAAGCGGGTATGAACCACATCAAGGAGGAAAACCAAGCCCCAGCCCTACAATACAACCACTGCCACAGCATTCTGCCTTTGGTGGCAACTCACACTGTCCTAACAACATGATTCATCTTCTTCTTGGGAACAAAGCCAATCTTCTGCCATTCTTTTGAAATTGTTAGCAAAGGGACTAATTGCAGTAGCCATTTTTAAAGCTGAAATAGCCATCTCGCACTTTCAAATTCTGATGTAAAGCAGAAAATATAAAAATGTGTTCATTTTTTTTCCAATTGCTGTCTTCTTGGTAATGAAAGGATTTTAATGGAATAAAGGAATCTTCCCAGATTTGGAATAAGCTCTTTGGAAATTATCTCCTTTAGCAGTTACTTCTGTCACTCTCTTCTCAGAGGATATGCAGTCTTTTAAGAGACCAGATGAAAAGCCTCTGAAACCTGAAACAGGTCAGACAGGATTATTCTAACAACTGTATCAGTGTTCTAAGTCACACAAAGTTGGGAGAAGGGACTTTTGTATGTGACCAGAATTCATTGGTGCAGAGTCAATACAAATCTTTACGTAGTTAGCCAGGTTTGGAGAAGGTTCCTCCTCCCCTAGACATCCCCATGGCCTGAAGAAACCCAGCAGGTAAGGACTGCAGTATGAAATGATGAGCTGTCTCTCAAGGAGAGAGCCACCATGCAAGAAGTGTTGGGAGAATTATTTGATCAAAGAAACAATATGATGCCAGAACATACACAATCACAAAGAACTAACATGAAGGCAATGCACTGCCAGGAGCTGGTTTGTCTCTTAGGAGTTTTAGTGTGTCTGGAGGTTCCCATTATGATGGTGCCATCTACGAATGCTGGCAAATTGCAAAATAACTCTGTGACTGGGAAGAGTAAAGAAGGGTGCAGACTGACCAAAAGCTGTCTTTGCTAAAGTCTTCAGCAAATTTCAGAGGAAAACCCTCAGTCTGTGGAGAGGTTTGTGTGATTTGGATTTGGTAATAGAGAGAATTGAAAAGGGTTCCTTTGAAGAGGCCATGAAAACGTGAGGTGCTTTTAATCCCAGAAGAGCAACGTGGTATTTCAGCTATTTCTGAATCAGAGTTTGCCCACTCTTGGCTGCTCCTCATTGTTTCATGTTCATTGCCATTGCTTTGTGCCTCCTCTTGATGGTTATCAGGCAGTAACATCACACTATGAAACATTGTGCTATTTCCTTAGCACAAGTTGAGTCTGTTTTTGCTGTGACTTGCACAAACAAGCTGTATAATAAGACAGCTGGCAAAACCAAGCATTTCAACATAGTGGAGATCTATGCTGTAGTAGCCAAGTTGCTTGCTTGCTTTTTCTTTCCCCTCCCTCAAAGGGCCAAGAAAGCACCATCCAGAGGCCCTTAACTAACAAGGACTTGAAGGCCTGAATTAGCATTCCAATCTTTTTATTAAAACAGCTCACAGCAGAAAAATAAACCTGACCTGCTTACCACAGAGTAAGGCTTTGGGTTTGTGTTACGCATGTGTAATTCAAGCTGACATGAACTGTTGTTGGAAGGAAGGAGAAGGCAAATTCTGGATTTTGACTTGAAACGGCAGTGATGACTTGCATGCCCCTAATATTAGATGAGAAAATCCATGGGGCTGACCATTAATTGGCAGCTGTGATTCACGGATTACAGAACAGGAGTTGTCCTCAAGTTACTTTTGCCTTATACATTGTTCAAAGTGCATTTGCTTTCAGAAATTTTGCCTATATGAATAAAGGCCTACGTTTTCTCTGTAAATGACAGAATTAAAATAACATTCCTTAGAAGGAGATTAAACATTAAAAACCTCTCAACTTGAAGACCTGTTGGAAAAGGGCTGTTTTGGAATAGATTTTGCTACTGTGTTCAACCAGAAAAGATCAAATAACTGAATCTTGTGGACTGTGTGCTTCTGAACATATGATTTTGGTGATCGTACTCTTAAAACTGATTTTCTTTCGTCTTCATCTGCAGTAGTTTTTGCCCTGTTAAAACACATGGCTTTTACTACAGATTCGCTTCTGTACGCAACATGTACAGGCAACTGAGGAACAGCAGTTCTGTCTTAATGAGGTCAAATGCTCTTGCCTGGAAGATAGTTTCTTAGTGTGCACACAGTCACGTATTCAAAGCAGAAAATTATAGGATGGCAATTTAAGCTTAACATCTTTCATTACTGGGTGTACCAGTCAATCTTGTATCTTTTTCTTGGCATGTCAAATTATATTTCTGCATGTCATTGTCTAAACTGTGTTTTATCTTTCCACAACTGCCAGGGACACAGTCAACTCACATTTACAGTTAAGTCTGGATTCTAAATGAGAATTCTTTCTATTCAATTTAAAAGCCTGGAGAATTAGTAAAAAAAATAATAAATAAAAGCTCTACAGTCTTTTAACCAAAATACTTTAGCAGAAGCTGCCTGAGGTTATAGCTACATAAGTAAAAGGGATCTGTGTAGTTTTATTATCTAAACAGAAATGTAGGGAGTGAACCAGTGACTTGAAGAATAAACATGCAACAGGAACCTATTTGCAATAGTTATGCAAATTAAAAACGTGGGCACAGGAGATGAGCGTACAACCCTTTTACTGTAAAAGTAAGTCAGTGGCTCTTCAGAAAAAAAGGGCTTCAATGTGTAGAGACTGCGTATTGCCATTGAAGGCATGTAATTCCAGACCCAGTGGTGGGATATGCTGACCACCTACACTGACCTGAAGGAACTTTCTACATGCTAACAACGTATCTCTGCATACCATCCCTCTACCCCTTTCTGCCCTACAGTTCTGTTTTAGTAGCTTGGGAGTTTTGAACAGGAACCAAACATCGTGTGACTTACACTACGCCAGGCAGTTTCCAATCTTACATGCGCTGACTTGTGGATCCTAAAATGCTGTTTAATATGCAAGTGCTTTGCAAGTATGTGTAAGCCAACTTTACCTGGCATAGAACTTGACATTATATAAATGTTCCTAAGCAGGAAATGGAGAAAAAAGGAGAGCGTAAGTGGAGAGAGATGTCAGAGTAACAGGTTTGAAGGGACTTTCCATAACACGGTCAGTTAAAATTGGCATGAATGCAAAGTAACTAATCAGGTATGTGTGCTGCCTTTGTAAAATAAAACTAGCTTGTTAGTACTGATTAAGTAAAGGGAAGGGCCCTGTCCAGAGATTACATTATTCTTGCATTGAATTCATGTTCAGGCTAAAAATTCTAGTCTGAAATGTAATTAAAGTCAACACTTGATACGGTGGCCATCTGTTAGCAAGTCTAAAAAAAAGGGGATAGAAAAAGATCTTATTTGTTTGAATTCTATTGAGAATGTAATAATTTATTAAACTATGCCTGTGCTCTAGCTTGCTGTAAAAAGTTTCCAGAAACACCAAGGAAAATGGCTGAAAGCAGTTCTTTCTCCCTGTATCACCTTAGTAAGCCAGAATCAGCTCATCATTACCATTAGCAAAGGGGAAGAGAAATCAGGTTTTTGCTTTTGAAGCATGATGCCATTTCAAAATTATAAAACAAAAATAAAATATTCAGAGAAGTGATTCAAGTAAGTGATTTTGCATGAAGATTTCCAGCTGGAAAGACATGATGTAGATCAAACACTTGATTTTCCACCTGGATGAATACAGGTCACAGGTCAACAAAACTTACTAAGTCCAAGTACAGCGTGACCCATCTGTACTCCTGAGCAATCAATCTTATTCTGCTTTAATAGAGTATTCTTGCTTTTCGCATACATTGGCTTAATCCTGAGCACATTAGTTGAAATTAATGACGCATTTTTATTTACTTTTTTAAAGAACTATCCCTTCTATTGCCTAGTCAGAGACTTCTCAAGTAACACTTTAGTCCTTATTTCTGTGTGCACTGTGCTCCTGTTGCAATCATTTGCAGTTAATATACAAAAGAAGCGAGTGCAGATAGAATAACACAGGAACTGCTATTCAGAATGTGAAACAGCAGAACAAAACTCAGAGCAGATGAAAGCTTACACTGTGCAAACAGGTTCGAGTAGCTGTTTTGCAGTCTACATGACAAGCTGTATAAGTTACACAAGTATGGAGTCTAACTGAATTGAACCAAGTTTAAACAGGGAAAGCCTCTGTTTAGACTAATTAGACAATATCTGCATTTAAGATGCTTTTAGTTTAGAAACAAATGACCCAAAGGCATCTGGGCAGAACAGGACAAACGCAGATTTACTAGTGGGTATATCATTGCTTCACCTCTGCCTGCTCTTGCTCCCACCAGCCAGTCAGTGGTTCCATGTCAGACTGTGGAGTCCGTGTGCATGTTCATGCCTGTGCAAAGCTCCTTCCCCATCGTGTGTAGCAGAGTTGCTATGGGGCAACCCTTTTGCTGTCAGTGAAGGGTAATCACGGACCTAGAGATGCTGTGGGGCATCACCATTCTCTGACAACCGCTTCAGCCTCTTTTCTTTATCAGGCAGTGTTAATTCTGCTGGCGGTGGTTGAACTAACTCTGTGAGCTAAGGTTGAGATGGATGAAAAAAGTAGCTGTCCGTTTTTAATTAAAAGTAAACAAAGAAGTGCTATTGACCTGTGATCACACGGAAATCAATTTTAGACCAAAAATTAGACACTTAGAAAATCTATATTTCAATTATAAGGAACCTACTCAAGGCTGTATAATGTACCAGAGTTTGATTAAACAATAGGAGGAATAACAGTATATTTTATCAGAAAAGCAAAGAGGAATTAATAACTTGAGCAGTGTGGAAGAAAATAAAGTCTTTCAGCTGCTTCCTTAAGTTGATTAGTGTTCTCTGCAGAGAAGAGATCAACTTTTGCGGTAATACTGTCCTCCTTCCCTGCCAAGGGAGGTTTTTGTTTGCTTTAGTCATGTTAAGAGCATAGTCACATGAATGCTGGTAGCCATTGATAATATTCCATGAGACTAGTTCATGAAAAAAAACTTTTAAATGGAAAATGCTGTGTAAGCGGACACAAAACTGCCATAACAATCTTTTAATAAAGTGATTGGCAATGTCTTGCTCTTGCTTTTTTAAAACGTGGATTATTCTGTCTGCCTGTGACTGAGCTGGAAATCGAAGTAAGCAGGAGAGTTGGGAGGAGTAGTGAAGATCATATTATATTTGTTTTGCCAAGTAATATCTCCTGACCTGTGACGTTAACTTGAAAACATACTCAGTGAGAATACTGGAAGATTTTATACTCTGGAAAATGCACCCACTAGAGCACCTAGTTGCATAAAGTCAATGACACCTTTATAAACAAACTTTAAGGCAGAAATCAAAGCAAATGTTCTGAAATGAAGTCCTCATCACCACTCTGAAGTTTTAAAGTATAAATCTAAAAAAGAAGCTGTCTTTAATAATTATTGAGCTAGACATAAGTAATTGATGTATATAATATACAGTGAGCTGAAAACATGCTTTACCTTCTAAAGCAAGGGGAAGCAAGTAACATGAAGACTAAAGCATTAAAACAATCTCTTCTTGCTAGCATTGCTATGGCACTAGTTTTGTTCAAACTGCTTTACATATACTAATCAAATTGGCCTTGCAGTACCTGTAATAACATATTGGCAAGACTTTCTAAAGCAGTGAAGGCAGGGAATAATATTTGAAATCAGAGAAAAGTAACTATGCTAGATGCTTTACTCAAAAATAAGCGAGTCCTCATGCTGACAGGGCAGGATGTGATGTGAACAGTACAAGCAAAAAGCCACACCTGAATTGCAATGGGTTTGGTTTTTTTCAATGGTAAGTCTTAATATTAAGATAAGGAATAAGAGAAAAATAAGAAGATCACAATGTAAGCACTGACTGATTTGGATGCTCTATTTGTTACATTTTGGGCCAGACCCTCAGGAGTATCTTGTGTCAGGGTTTAGTGCCCTAAAAGCACTAACCACCCAAAACTTTGGGCAGCGTTACCAGGCGTTTATGCTCTGAGGGCTTGTTGTCCTTAAGTACCTCAACTTGCGCCATTAAAAAAAGAGAAGCCGTGTCAGTGGTCGTCTGGGAGGGCGTTAGTCTGCGCGGCTCTGGAACGGCCGGAGGCAGAGGAGTGTTGGGTGGGCCTGGGGAGTGGTGACCGGGGAGGGCTGGTCCGTCTCCCCTCTTAGGACACCGCCGGTTTCCCTGCCCCGGCGGAGGCAGCATCTCCGACATCCTCATCACCGTTCTAAACGCTATCAGTATGATGAAAGCCGGTCAGTCACCCTCTTGTATAACACAAAGGACACGGGATTGCAGCAAAGGGTCAAAGTGGCTGAAGAAATGTAAACGCTGCTTTATGGGGGTATACTGTATTTGCCTTACGCAAGCAGTGACACGAGATAAACAGTAGCCGGAGGGCGGGTTTCTTTGTTTTGTGCCTCTCCCGCCTCTCGTGGGAGGGGGGGCGAGAGAGGGGGTGTCCCGCAGCGGAGCGGGGCCGGGGGCGGCCCGGGGCGGGGAGAGCGCGTCCGGCCACGGCTTCGGGCAGCGGCAGGGATGGAGGAGGAGGGAGTGGGGGAAAGATGCTCGTGTTCTACGAGCTTTTAACTCGGTGCGAAGCACGGCACCGGCACCGGCAGCACCGCCTCCCCCGGCCGCCCGCTTTCCCGAGGCTTCGGCAGGGTGGCGTCTCAGCCCCGCGGGGTGTCAGCGTCCCCGCCGGCCCCACCGCTTGCCACGTCGGCCCCACCGCCGGCCGCGGCCCTGCCGAGCCCCCCGACGCCCCAATCAGGAGCGGCGGCGGCGGAGGAGTGCCCCGGGGGCAGGGCCAGTGCGGGTGGCGGCGGCGGGCAACGCCGGGGAGCGGAGCGGACCGGGGCGGCGGGGAGCCCGCCCTGCCCTGCCCGGCGCTGCCCTGCATCCCCCGCCGCTGCCCTGCATCCCCCGCCGCTGCCCTGCATCCCCCGCCGCCCCTGCCTCACCTTCCGCAGCTCCTTCTCGATCTCGCCAGCTTTAAGGACGATGGGGCCCCGCACTGCATATTCCACTGCCTTCACTTGCGGGTTCATGGACTCCAGCGTCAGGATCTTCTCCCTGCTAGCCTTCTCGGTGATCTTCACCGCGGAGGCCTTGGCAGCGCTGCTCCGGCGCACCGTCCCCTCCCGCGCCGGCGGCGGGAGCCGGGGACACCGCGGCTGCCGCCCCGCCGCCAGCCAAGCGGCGCAGCGCAAAGCCATCTCTCTCCTTCCGCCTCGGCAGCCCCCCGGCCCTTGGCAGCCCAGGCTTGCCGCAGTTTGCTTGGCAACCGAGACAAATCGATGCATGGTCCCTCCGGTAGTTCACAAAGCCAGAGTAAGGATACTAGTGCTGGGGATCGGTGTATTCTGTAATCGGAACTGGGAGCTCGTCAGGCGCACACGAGCGAGAGATGCGGTGAGAAGAAACGCCGAGGAGCTGGCACAGTTACACGCTCGATCCTCCCATGTCCAGATCCTGCAAACTTAATTGCAACGGATACAACTGATCTTGCAGCGTCGCGATGCCACCAGAGGAGCCATAGATCCCACGATTGCATCAGAATAGGGTTGCAGACCCTTCTCCCCAACAGAAAGCGCTAGTGCTCCGGAAGAGTCCCGGGTAAAACCATCCTTCCTCAGCCGGCGCCCACCGCCGCCGCCGCCCCTGCCCGGCCCCGGGCGTGCGAAGGTGGGGATTGCAGCAGCGAGACTGCCGGGCGCGCTGCCTGGCGGGTTTTGTAGTTCCTGCAGCCCTGGGCTGCGCCTGCCCACAGCATCAGGTGATGGGCAGGGAACTACCGCGCCCACAGCCCCCCCCGGCCCGCCCGCCGCGGGGTCCCGCATTGTCTGCCGCCGCTCGCGGGCGAGGGGCGCGCTCCCGGTGCTGGAGATGCCGGGTGGGACCGGGGAAGGAGCAAACCCAGGGGCGTTTCCGAAGGGAACGGCGAAGCCAAGTGTTCTGGGTGCCAGCCCCGGAGCGGAGCCGGGGAGCGGCGGGGACCGGGGGGCCGCAGCCCCTGGCGGGCGGGGGGCGCCTGGCTGCCGCGGCGGGTCCCGCCGTGCCGCCGCCTGCCCGCGGCGGAGAGCGCTGCCTTTGTCTGCGTGTGGGTTTTTTTTTTTCTGCTCTGCGGTTTGGGGAATGCAGTATTGCCCCCGCTGATTCTCCGCTGGCCGTCGGGCCAAAAAAAAAAAAAAAAAAAAAAAAAAAAATCTTCCCGGTGTGTTTTCCCGGCTTGGCGGTGGCGTCGGAAATGCCGCGGGAGGTGCAGCGGGCGGCGGGGGGGCTGCGGGTGGGTCACCTGTTGCTGGGGGAGAGATCGGGCAGCGAGGCTGGGCGCCAGCGGCCCCATCCCACACCCCGTCCCCCTGCCAGGGCAGCTTTTCGACTGGTCCTTCCCTCCCGCAGGAGAGAGTTGGTCCTCTCTCACAGTTTCCTCATTGTTTCCAGATGATGAAAATGTTTTTATCTCTCGGGTTCAGCTCAGCTTTTGTAGCAAATGACTGGAGATCTGCCATGAAATACAACAGCAGCAGAATTCAGGGGAGAGAGTGGTAAATGCTCTCCCCTTGCTGCCCTAGGGGAGGAGAAGGCCCGTTTTACCCGTCCTGGGTGCCCAGAAGAGACTCCTTGTTTGTGCTCAGAGAGTGGAATAAGGGAACATTCACTCAGGAATATTCCTATGACCTAATGTTACCTCCCTGAGTAGGAGCCTGGGCTGTGAATCAGGCTTATTTGTGAATTGTTTTTGTAGAACCTTCTTTTTACTTTCTCCACTGGCTTACAGAGAATATAGAAAACCAGCTTCCTATTTTAGGTGCCTAAATTAGATGGTTTGAGACTTGGATTCTGTCCTCTGTGGTTTTGGTATCTTTCCTTGGTTGATGAAGAGAAAACAAGCTGCTTTTGCTGCATTTGATTTTATTTTGTCCCATACAATAATATCTCGAGACTTTTTGCTGTTTTTATTCTTTCTTCTTTCTAACGAATTTCTGCTTGCCATAGTTCATAAGTAATTTGTTCCAGTCCTTATTCTACAAGTGCAATATTTTAGCTCTTGCTCTGTGCTAATTTAAAAATAATTGCTACTTGAGAATTTTAGTCAATTCACAGTTAACAAAATAACAGAAATGGGATGGGTTTTTTTGGTGCTGAAGGGAGCATCTTGAGATGGTGCAGAAAACTCATTTGTTTTACTCAGGAATTAAATTTTGTGTATTTGCAGTCATTGTACCGATTGTACTGAAAGCTTTTTCTTGTTCAGCGCTCAGCTTGTGAAGGTTTAGTGGAGTGTGTCTGAGCCTGCTTATCCTGCCTCCAAAATTCTGCTCAAAAAATGACCCAGAGGAGCCCTGTATGTTAGAAATTCCATTTCCAAGAAGGACATTTTTGTTTATTTGCAGCTTCAATAACTGTTTTGGGACATTACAGTCTGCATCTCCTTCAGACTGTTTCACACACACACACACACACCATATTGTAAACCTTTTAACTTTTGAAATGTCAAGTTTGGGAGCCTGAGTATTTCGACATTTTCCCTTTAAAGTTGTCGTCAGTCATGTATCTGGAAAGCTCAGTGTTACCTGAATCCAGCTTTTTGACTGATAATTAACAAGCAGGGTCATGGTACTTTTTTTCCAGGTTTGATAAAATGTAGTTCAGAAGAAAAGATTTTAAGCTGTGGTAAGACTTGTCAAGGTCAATTTTACCACAAAACCAAAACCAGAACTGATTTTGCAGTAAGCTTTAATCAGATGACGTGAAATGTCCAACTTATTTTAAATTCTAATATTTATATTCAGTGTATACAAGTAGACTTTCCATCTTGATTTCAGTGTGAGTGTTTCAGGGTTCATTAGAAATCGAGGTTGAAATGTTACCCAGCCTATTCAAAATTGAAGCCCAACAGATTTGGAACCACTAATTCTGCTGGGGGAAGAACACAAATTAACCTTTGCTCTTGGTCCACACAATGCTGTTCCACCCCCTACCCGCCCCCCACAAACAGCTGGTGTAGCAGAAAGTTTGTAGCTGGCTCTGCCACAGTGTCTCCGATTGATCCCCCAGGAAGGAAGGGTACAGACTGCCTGATGCCTCCGTTTCTGCCTCCACCTGACCATCCAAGCAAGACCTCACACCCTGTTTGCAAATTCTGTAATGCTGCGTGTTAGCAGGTGACATAGCACGGCAGCGTTGGAATAAGGCTAGCAATCTTAAAATGCGTGTTGCACAAGCCGAAGCATACGTTTTTAGTAAAACATTTGCGAACCTGAAATCCAATAGTCTGATTGATTTCCTAAGTTAAGAAATACACAGAGGAAATAAGTAATATGAAAAAAACCTTTCCATGTTCAATGTAACATGAAGTCTTGTTTGTATTATAGAAAAAGTACCTGTTGCTTTGATTATGATAAATGTGTCTCCAATTGTTATTTTAATAGAGATACTTTCAGGAAAGGAAGTAGCGTATGATGAACTTGCAATGTTGAGGCAAAGTTGTGCCTATCTTCTTGCCTTTTGAAGGTAGCAGCAAAGCTCCTGCAGACTTCAGGAGAGTCAGCATTCCACTCCGATGTCAGTGTGACTGTGTTTCCATGCATGGCACTCTGACTTATTGTGGCTTGGCATATCTACCTATAAAATGAGGAAAAGAAAACTTAGCTCATGAGCTGTAAAATTAGTTAATGCGTGTTTGTAAAAATCTCATGCAATGACCTGTTAAGGATGAAGTATCTTTTTGTATTTACTTACAGAAATCTTCTTTCTCTCTCTCTGCTGCCCCCAGAGTTGAGCTGCAGATGGCACGCATCATTACAGGCTCATGCTATACCCTTCAGAGAAGATTTTGGCTTTTGCAAGTTGGCCTGTGGTGATCAATTGACCTGGTCAACAGACAGTTTATGTGTCCTGTACAAATCGTATGAACACAGATTTCAGACAAGCCAGGCAATTACTGCTTACCTAGGGCAGTTCCTTGATCCCCGTGTTGCATTCCATCTTTAGTCATAAAGACATAGGATGGTTTTCTTGCAGTCATAAGAAGATAAAATAAAGAATTTTATCTTGATGGTGAGGAGCTGGAGGTACAGATCAACAGCAAATGCATAAATGCATAGAAAGGTAGATAATTGGAGGAAAAAGACCTTGATAGACTAACAGCTGCTGTCACATTTCCATTTTGGCAGACCTTCAGCAAGCTTCTTTGTCATGAAGAGTTGCATGGTTTAAACCCCGTAATTACAATAATGGCATGTGGTAACTAGGCATTCATTTTTCTTCTGCTGTTTCATTTAAATAAAGGCACGGGATAGAAAATTACTCCTAATAGCTTAAAATGGCAAAGTGTTGTTAATGATATTTAGGATTCTTTGAGTACTCTAAGTACATTAAGTATGGAAACCACAGTACAAAAACTATGGGTTTTTTAGGCAAAAAGATCAAACCCTTTCTGTGTTCCATGTTGTACAGGTATGGAGGATGGTCGTTTCCTGTGGAATACTGCTGATGGTAGCAGTTCAGAGTATAATGAGCATCTTCAGAGAAATTACTGTTGCTACTGTTCTTCAAACTGAACATAAAACTTTAAGATCTGGTCCAAAGCTCAGTTCAGTCAGTGGAAAAAGTGCCAGTTCAGTGACTTCATATCTTAATGTTTACCAGCTCTCATTCTCTTGTGATATGCAAAAAAAAAAAAAAAAAAAAGCCAAAAAAGCCCAACCCCCTACCCTAAAAACAAACTCAAAAAGGAGTATATGAAATAGTCTATTGAATGCTCTTAAGAATTAATTGAAAAGGTGCTCTATGAAAATAATGTAATTTTATTTTGTGAAGCATTTTTTATATACACTACATTAAAACTGCTCAGAAGATTTTTGCTGAAAAGTGATGATTTTGTTGAAACTGAACTGTTCTAAACAACATGTGAATTTTAATAAAGTTTCCCATGAAAAAGGCCTGATATGTGAGAATAAAATGTTGGAAGCCTTTCTTAGGGAATGGTAGATGCTACTGGCATTAAATAATTTAAATTATTACTATTTTAATAAAATATTATTTAAAAAATCTCATCTAAAGCTGACTTGCTTCACAAAGCAAATAGATCTTTTTTAAAAAACACATTGTTTACCTGGGCCATAAGTCTAATTTTGTAGGTTATGCTTCAGCTTGATTAGAGAGGGATCTTCCCAACAGGTTTTTACCCCTGGAGGGTTTCAGTGACATGTAACTCATTGTTATAAATTGCATGGCCAAGGTCATTGCATTGGACACGTTTACTTTAAGAATCAAGTAAAATGAAGCAGTGGATGGGAAAAGTTCAAGGATTTTTTTTCCCATTACTAATATAGCAACTTACTACAATACAGGAGCTAGAAATTAAAATGTTTCTTTCTGATTACAAAAAGAAGCACAGTAAAGGTATTGAAAAGATGCAACTTCTTTAAAAAAATGTAAAATGTTTACTGAAGTGGGCTTGGCTTTGATCAGACTCTGTCACCACACATTGTGGTGGACAAGTGATGCTGACTTTCAGTTGGAGAGATGGGAAAGTGATGCAGGGACTGTAAGCAAGAGTGGGCCTTGACTACCTGGGAAGCTTGGTGATGCAGTGACGCTTTGAGCAGGCTCATGACTATGTCATAGTTGTCTGAAATAGCAGCTACATTGTGTTGGTAGAACCTGGCGCTGGTGGCATGGTCGTCTTTTTTTCAGGCAAGCTCTAATGTGCAAAACCTAAACTTGAGACAGGACGTCAACCTGAACGTGGGCCTCGTGAAACCAAAAGACATCAATGTGTTACAAAATGCTTTGTCATTGGGAAATGCTCAATATTTAGCTGTACTTGGAGAACAAAGCCAACATTTATACCACTTAAATGTTGTTCATGCCCAAGTTCAGAGTTATGGGTTCTCAAAGGACTTGTTAGGCACAACTTTGATTTCTTATGAAAGGACTCAGAGGATACTCAGATTACAGCTACCCTGAAATGTGCTGATGAGAAGCATAGTAACAGTATTAAGTATTGCAAACCGTTGTGATTACCAAAATTGCCAAAACTGGAATTATAGAAAGTAGCATTAACGTTTGTCTGTATGATGAATGGGTTTTTATATAGTACATTTCTCTTACCAGTTATATACTGTAACATTATAGCTTCGATTAATCCATGGTAGCATTGCAAATATTATCATCTAGCTGTTCTTATTATTTGTAATTTTCCTTTGATACATTCTGTTCTTGGTATGAATACCGATGTGTTTTAGATATAACTTAATAATTCTCTAGATAGTACTTAATCTGTGGAAAGAATAAAAGCCCCATTGAATATAGCTGACTAATTAGGAGTTCGTTACTTAATCAGGATGCATTTTATAACTTTTCTGACACAAGGTTGCACAGCACTTTAGGAATTTTTCAATTTGCTACGTGTTGTCAGCTCGTAGGCAAGTCTGAGGCTGTCAGCCCTCACAGGAGAGCTCACAGGGAGCTCTGCTGCAGGAGGGTAGAATGCTTCCAAATTGTCCCTGGTGGGGAGCAGAAATGAAACTTATGTAGTGCTTCACTCTCCAAATCTGATGTGGATTAGATATGTGAATTGGACCTACTTTGGGATTCTTTTCTTGTAAAATTATAGTTGCATGCCAAAATAGTGTAGTGTGCAAGAAGCTGGTGTGGCCGGCATATACATGGCATTCCAGTGAAGCGGGGAAGGGCCCCAAGATCTCAGACCATTCAGATCAGCTGGACTATGTTGTAACAACAGCAAAGAAAAGAAGCCATCAGGACCAGACAATTAAAAATTCATGTGTAGCTTTTCATAGAGAAATGGCATAACTTTCTTATTTTCTATTTTAAATTAGTGTAAAACCCATTTTAAATGAGGCTTGGACTTGACAAGTGCCACTCATTACTGACTCTCAGAGAGGAGGTACCTGTAGCCTTAAAAGGTAATTTGCTTTTTTTTTTTGTCAATGCTGGATTAAACCTCTGAAATAATGCAAAAGAAATAGTCTTGGACTTTCAGAGCTCAAAACTAATGTGTCAATAAATAAGAATAACAAGAAAAATATCTGTCTGGTAAATCTTAACAATCAATTGTTTAGGTACAAATACTCTCTTGTTTGCATTCAATAAGGAAAATATTTGTGTTTGTATTAGAATAATTGAACAGCTGTCACTGACTACTTTATTTGCTCTGTACAGAAAGGCAGGGTATTGTAATAGATCTGTTAGTTCTCTTGTATATTCATTAACTTCTTTACTAGATACTGTTACTATACACAGCAAAGCCCCCTGCTGTTACAAAGCCCCTCTGAAATACTGAAAGAGTCTGTGTTTTGCTGTGTCTGGACCTTCTCATTTAAGACAAATAAAAAATAATCCAAAAGTAGTCTCAAGGTCCTGGTTGCATGGCTTTGGTCTTGATTCAGGAATGAAATCTGGATGTCCTGCCTACATAGAACACATTTGTGCTTTTGGCAACAGTCGTGGTTTATATAAAAAATAAACCTGTTTTGTCTTTGTCTCTGGAGAGAGGCCTCTGCTGGTAATGGATTGCTACAGGCTGAAAACAACATGCAGAGGGAGAAGGGAAACAAAACCCACCCTCTGAGACATAACTTAAATACTAAGAAGAAAAGGAAAAGGGCAAATCAGCCAATTCAGTAGCTCTGTGCTCACGCAGAAACCACAACACACACCTGGGGGAGCCCAAGGTGCTCACAAGTACGCTGTTCTCATGCCCTTTCGTGGGAACTGGGCTGAAGACAGAGACTCACGGAGGGGGAAGGATAGAAAAAAATCAGTAGGTTGTACTGTCACAGGAAAGGATATTGCAAACGATAAGATGTTTGATTCTTTATTCATCATATAGTATTGGTAGTAAGGATGGAGAGGGATGGCATGACAAACTGGGAAACTGAGGGATACTTTCTAGGGCATAAATGTAATTTTCCTCTTAGAAATTCAGGCCCTGCTGAGATAGCAGAGGTCTAGTGCTTTTCCTGTTGCTTTGGTCCTGGCAGCGGTATGGTGGTAGCACACTGCTCTCTGACAACACTGACTGCCATCTTCAGGAAGAGAAATTTGTGTATGAGACTGCAGTAAGGGTGGTTTTATACTTGAGGAATTGGACATAGAATCAGGAAACCAGATCAAATAAAACGGCGTACCTGTATCTTAAATGTATCTATATGAGATAAAGTTACTACTTACATAGGCTCATTGTAACTTACAGCATCTAGATACCCACAGCATCTAGGACCGCCCCCCCCCGAGTATATTTGTGTGGAGAGATGATAGCCAGAGTTCAGTGATGTTCCCTCACTATCAGTATTCAGGATTTAAAACACTTACAATTATATTCAGACCATATGTACTTTATGAGTTTACTTTTGTTTGCCTACAATTCCTATATCCATTCTAGCATTGCTTTCATTTTGTGATAGCGTGCATGAAGCAAGCGTTGCACTTAAAGTCTAACTACTATGTGTTCCGGTGGTGGAAGATTTTAGTTGTAGAATAGTTTAATAAACATCCATACTCTTTTGCTTTATGTGAGTAATTTAGGATCAAAATTTTGAGGTTATTTTATTGTCTTTACTTTTTACCTTAGTGAAAATATAAAGGTATCTGGAGCACTAATCTCTATCAGCATTTGTTTTATCACCTGAAATCGAAATCCTTTGCATTGCAATAGCATGAAATCTTCCACTGCAGTCAGCTGTGACACGTAGGACTTCCAGTAGAAAATGGGTAGAAAAAACATTTATCAAACAGATCCTTCTGGTCATTTAAATCTCACAACAGTTTTACATTAAATCAGTTCATTTAAGAAGAGTGCAAAACAACAACCAAGAAACAGTACAGCTTGTCTATTACCGGAATAGATTTTCCAGTATCTTTAATTAACTTGTGTATATTAGTGAATACACAAAGATATAAATATTTACATTAAAGACTTGTGAAATCAAGTACAGCGAGATGTACAGTATTTTGTACAAATATGGATCATAATCTTCTTCATGGAGTCTCTGTCCATTACAAGGTATGCCCCTCTTGGCTAGGATGCTTTGAGATGGCTCCTCCCTCTTCAGGGTGACTGCTAAGGGAAGGGTGGGAAGATGTTCTCTTGGGCCAGGTTTAGGCCAGCAGAGCCTAAACAGATTAGAAGTGATTAAACCCCTTTTGCATTTCCTCAGTTTGCATCTGAAAAATAGCACAGTCCAGAGTTCTGTTATTCTGTTTTATCCAGGAGCTCTCATCGGAGATCTGCCCCTGATAGTCACAGAGATAAGTTGTCAACAAGAGAAGATAGTAGATGACTTGGGGTGATCATCCTTGGAGCCAGCACTGCAGCCTCCCACTTCAAATGGTAAGTGTGAGAAATCTGCTCTGAGATGATCACGGTTAGTTCCAGTGCAGTTCTTTAATATTTGTTAGCAGCTGTACTTCAGGCTATTTTAAATGCTACTCTTCAAAAAGAATTTTCTTTTGAGACTTTGCTGCATTTTTCTCCTGTAGACATTTAGTAGTACAAGAAAAAAAAAAATCATCCAAACTCCTATTAATAGCAGTGTTGTCATTATAGCTTTCCTCTTTTTTTAACTCCAGAGGTAAACGATTCTGATATAAACTTTTTGTAGGAATACAAAGCTTTTATGTGCTGATGTGAATTTTCAACCCAAGAGCTGTATCTTCGAGGAGTTTTGGAGTTGAAATGAATATTTCTAGCTGCTATATTTCTTTAAAAATGTATTTTACAAGAAACATAAAAGCATAGTTAGTTTACATTACATTACTCATATCTTTAGGTGGGAGTGATGGGAAAAAAACCATACTAAAACATCAAATTTGCAAGCATAACAACTTTTAAAGGCATGACAGAACCCCCTGACTGCTGAACCACCAGACTTTCACATATAAAGGGAGAGCAAGCAATAACCCTCCCGCTCAGCTTTAGTCTTTTTCTGAATTGAGACGAAGACCAGAAAAAAACCCCAGCGTTTAACGCTTCCTGAACGCCCCAGCGTCACTTCGTCCTGCCGGTGCGGCTGGGGAGGGAGGCGACAAAGGCGCTGCCCCGTCACTCTTTACCTCGCATTCAGCCGCCGACCGCGAGCCCCGGCCGCCGCTCTCCCCGCTTCCCCTCAGCCCGGGGCCGCGCGAGCGGCCGTTACGGGCGCGCGAGCGGCCGTTACCCGCCCGCCACAGCCCTCCCCGCGCGCGCAGCCAATCCGGCGGCGGCTTCGGCGGCTCCTCGCGCCGCGCCGCCCCGCCCCAGCTCTGCCGTCGCCGGGGTGGGCGGGGCTTCTCCTCCTCCGGCGGCGGCGGGGCCAGGGAGCGGCTCCTTTGTCGGAGGGGCCGCGCCGGCAGCGGGCGGGGCCCGCGGAGGCTGCGCCGGCTCCCCTGCCCCTCTCCCCTGCTCCTCCCGCCCTCCCCGGGGCGGGGCGGTCCGGTCGGCGCTCCGGCGGCGGCGGCGGTACCAGCAGCAGCGAGCATGTCCTCGAGCAGGGCCAAGAAAGTGAAGATGGCCACCAAGTCCTGCCCGGAGTGCGACCAGCAGGTGAGGTGTTTGCCGGGCCCGCGCCCCCGATCGGATTAGTGGCCACGGGGCTGAAACGTCCCCCCGCCATTGAGCGGGAGGGGCACTGGCCCCGCTGCCTCCGCCCGTCCCGCGGCGGCCCGCTGTCGGGGCTGGTTGCCCTCGCAGGCCGGGGGCGCCCCGCGGCGGTGCGGGGACGTGGTGCTGCCGTCGGGGCTCTGGCCCGAGGGAGGGGTGGGAGCCGTGGGCGGAACAGGGGCAGGTGGGCTTCAGCCCCGCCAGCGGCTGTTGGGGGGGTCCGAGGGCTGGGGCTGCGGGACCCGCTCCCTCAGCGCGGCCCCGGCGCTCGCCGCCCTCAGCAGCAGCCTTTCGGGGACCAGCGGCGCGGCCGGCTCAGCTCCGGCCTGCCCGCCTTACGGTGCGCGCTGTCCCGCACTGACCTTTCGCTGGGCCGGGCGGGGTTGGGAGGCCGCTGGCAGCCGTGGCCCGGCCGGCGAGCGGCTCCCGGCGGCGGCGGGCGCGACCCCGCTTCCTGCGCTCTCTACTCCGCCCCGTCGTACGCAGTGCTGCCGGCTGCGCCTTTGCAACAGCGGTGCAAGAAGCCGTCGCCCGAGCTGTTTGGTTTAGAGGGAGGAGAAAAAATTAAGTGTGTCTCCGTGCCGCTGTGAAGCAATGTTTATGTGAAGTAAATAAGTTGCCTTTGCGGTCTCTTGCTTGGAACGTGCATTAAATATCGTGTTCCTCTTGCAGGGCAATGTAACAGCTATGTTGTGCTGAAGCGACGTGCAGAACTGTTTGGTTATGTGCTAGTCTTGTTTAGTAACTATGTAATGTATTAAAAATATAATGAACTTGGTAACTTATACAATGTAGTTTGTCCTTTGGATGACTAATATGCTTAAGGCTTGTTGGAAGAGTGTTCAGTTGTGTTGTTTTCTCATGGAGCAGTTTAGAAACAGCAAAATTGAGACCTTTGCTGCAATTTCTGTCGTGTAGTCCAAATGTGTGTCTGAGCTGTTGTTTATGTCTCACTGCAGTTTTGTTATGTGTACAAAATGGAGTTGGTTACACTTAAACGTTAACAACAGCTGATTTGAATTGTTACTATATATATCACAAGCTTGTTTTAATTTATGCTTTTTACTGGTAATGATGTTACTATTAAAAATAGGCCAGTTTTGTTTCAGCAGCACTCCTCTGCTGGAACAATAACACAGTGCTGCAGAAGGCTGCTGTGGGGCTCAGGGTAGGAGGAGAGGCTTTTATATGTAATCATGGGAAACACATTTCTCTTATTTGTTCCTGAAACTTGGCTGGTATAGGCTATTTTAGCTATGCTTAAAAAAATAATCTCATGCCATTTTTCTTTGCTTGTAAAGATTTTTTAAAAAGTCATCTTATTTGTTCAGACTTATGTAGTTTTTATAGTGTTCCTGCTCATCCTGGAACAGTTTGGAATGTTAAGCTGTGTGTGAGGCATTTCATGTTTTGAGCAACAGATAAACCATTGCAAATGCTCACGTTAAGCATGTCACTGAAGTACTATTTCTGAGAAGAAATTTTGTGCCAAGTTCTGGCTATTCAGTTGGTGAAATAAATTAAAATGAGTGAGAAGTTGAATATGAGAGTGGTAGTGGGTTTTTTTCCGTGGTTTTTTTTTTTTTAAATAACTGTAGTGAACATCAAACCACCAATGACAGGAAAAGCAAGTAAGCAAACATTGTAGGCTTTTAAAGCTGATACTGAAACTTTCATTTTGTTTTGTGCTTTAAAACTAAAACACATGATGCATATGTCAGTGTACATTTTCTGTTAGCAACTCTTCTGTGGCTAACGTAATTAATGTGCATATGTGTCCTGCCCCGGCACAAACGTTGCTCATAGGACCTTGTTTTCCAGTGCCAAATGTTTGAGAGAGGAGAAGAAACTAAAACCTTCTGTACAAGTCAGCCCTTTACAGAGTGTGGGGAAGCTGTTGTGTGACTCTTGTGTCATGTACTAGTGTTTGTTAAATTCTTCCATAAACAAGGGATTTGTATTTGTTTCTGATTTCTTTACTAGAAGTGGCATGCATGCAAATACTTAGGCAGCCACAAATGTTGGAGTACAATATTGAGTAACATTCTTAGGTTTTTAAACTTTTTCTGTTGTAATTGCCACTTAGACTTTTTTTTAAATAAAAAAAAGAAGGTTTTTGATGTCATTTTACAACCAAAGCACAGCCCCATTAAAATAGGGAACGTGAAGTACTTGCAGTTAATAATAAGAAATAATTATCACTTCTTAATTTAGCTTCAGGTGAACTTTCTTGTATGGTAAACTCAATTTCTTTTTGGTTAGGAAGAAGTTAAACAGAGTAAAATAGTGTTTGTAGGACTATATTGCCATAATAATTATATTACAGGGTGTTATCAGTGCAGGCCTTCAAAGCATAACTGGTATCTTTCAGTGAATAAACCCCTTCCCACCTAATCCCCCTCTAAATGACACACACACCTTTATGTCAAACCGGTAATATGTGAACAATATTGTTCTGTTAAACACAGTTAAGTTTATTGAAAAATATTGGGTCTGTTCCAGTCCTTGGGTCAGCTCCAATCTCCTTGGGTAGTTTTCCCCACATTTTTTTTCTTTTTTAGACTGTGCCTGGAAATATAATTATTGGAGAGACCGAGGTGTTCAAAAATAGGCTTAAATGGAACTCCTGTATTACCTTACCTATTACCTTAACAATACAAACTATCTGCTAGTTAGTGTTTTTTAGTACTCTCATACTGACTTATGGACAAGAAGATAAGTGTGCACACAGGTCTGCAAAATTCTGAGCTTTAAGATTCAATAAACCTTGATTAGAACTGGTTTTATGTCAGTGTCCCCATAAAGGGAATTAAAGTCTCTAATTATATAAAACCTGTATCAAAAGTCTATCTGTAAGCTGTTTGTAGTGGGAAGTTACAGGAGTTAGGATGTGCTACAGAAGGCAAAATAATTTGTTTATTCTGAGTAGCAGTTAAGTTCCCCTTTACAAATTCATGTACTAATTTCACAGATCCTTTTTTTTTTTTTTTTCCTGTCCGGTAGAACATTGGAACTTGGTTCTTCTGCATGTCTGGTAAAATTGAGCAGGCAATTGTGGTTCTGTACTGTTTGTTTCAGTGGACACAGACAAACTTGTAGAGACCTGTTTTAAAGAATTACGTTTGAGAAATTACCTCCTGCTTTTTTTCCCTGCTGTCGTGCTTCAACATGAGTTGACTTTAATGTGTGTTAATCTCTTCCAGATCTCTGTTTAAACTTGCTTTGATTTGTTTTCAGTCTTCAACCTAATCAAAGCAATATGGTGCATTCCTTACTACTTTAAAAGATCTCGAAAGATCTTGGCTTTAAGTGAAGGTAATGAGGCTTGTGATTTATCAGCATCAATTTTTTTAATTGTTCGGAGTAAGACTTTTGTCACTTTTCATGCAAGTGTGGCATTTCCAGATTTTCTCATCTTGTAATGTACTGCTCCTGATTGCTTAGTTGATCAGAAGCGCTGTGGTGTCTCAAAGTCTTCAGCCTGCAGTCAGCTTTTGACTAGCTGTGGTAGGTTATTTGCATTTTGAATTAACTAGATCCTTCTGTAACCACCCGGCCTTGTCTACAGTCGTGTTGTAGAGCGTGGTACAAGTGCATCTGTTTTGCTTCAGGCTCTATTATGCCTCCTGTTTAAAGCTGCTCTTGCTCTCTAAAGGAATTGCTTCCAAATACTTCTGAAAGTGAATGTATTCAGAATATACTGACAGTTTTAACTCATACTTTAATACTTTTTTTTAAGCAAGTGAAGGAAGCAAAACTGAGAATGTGTGACTGATTTGACTGTGAGGATATTTGAGAACACTGAAGAGAAATTATATTTCTATTCTAATTCTCCCTTGCTTTAGTTCTCTTCACTTTCCCCCACTCCCTTTTGACAGTTTGAGGAAAAGGGTTTGAGAACAAAGTGGTCACAACAGCTGTACATTTCAAGCTTGATTTCTAACAACTGCATAAAGAAAAGACTTGGTGGGCAATTTACAGCAGAACCTGGTTTTACTATGTTTAAATACAATTGTATAATAGTACGGATCATAGTTTGCAGTATAGACTGAATTTGAGGAGGTATCTCTGAGGACAAAAGTGTGAGTTACTAGGTTTTTTTCTTCTTTGGACAGGAATTTTGTCATAATTTGAAATGATCCAAAATATTTGCCTTTTGTTTTTGCAGGTTCCTGTTGCATGTAAATCATGTCCCTGTGGATATATATTTATTAGTCGAAAACTCTTGCATGCTAAACGTGCTGAGAGATCACCACCCATCACAGGTAATACTTACAGAGATGGGAAGAAGGGGGCACTGGTTCTTTCCCTTTGTTTCTTGGAGGCAAAGGATAGAGTATTTTACTTCTCTGTGTAAATTGACTGTTGTTAATTCACTTTCCCTTGAATTTGTGCATGGTAGACTTTTAATATGTTAATTTTGCTTGAATTTTGAGGGGGGGGGAAAGTGGGTGTTTTCAGTGTTGCTTCCTTTGTTCTAGTGATGTTGGCATTTATTCTGTGTATATTCTAGCTGTGCATATTGGTTAGCTTGTGCATAAGGTTACGGAAAGCCTTCTGTTAATCCTATTTTGAAGCTAAATGTCCAGAGGTGCCAAAGGGATCAGATTTCACAGTACATACTGATTGAAGCTGGGTTTTCTGAAAGTAAAAATCCTCTTTTTTTGAAGAAGTTATGCTGAGTTGTACTTACTTATGAACACCTGAATTGTACTTTGTGTAAAATTTGTTGTATGTTTAATCTAAACCCAGCTGTGTCTTGCATCTCTCTGCATGCTTAAATTAAAAAATAGTGTATTTTTTGTGCCTAACTTGTGTATCTTTTGTTGTTGATGGGCACAGTAAGAAGTCAGTTGAGTATTGAATATGCATTCTGGCATGATTAACATTCTCCTTGTGTTCCTTTTTATCACTTCCTCCAGTCCCAGTAGGAATTAGTCAGAACAAGCACCTGTCAGGGAAGATGTTTTAAAAAAACCAAAAACAAACCAAACAAAAAAACCCAACAAACCAACTATCTGATTTATAATGTCTACTTTTTAAAATTACCTACCAGGCCTACAAAATGGAGACTAAGTAATTGATATTTTGTATCATTATTTTGAAGGATACTTATAGTTTACTAGCTTGTAGGAATTACATGACATTATGCTAGATAACTGAATTTTCAAGGTAGTGGAGGTTAAGCGATGTCTGTGGTGCTGTTTGGAAGTATTCGTCAATTTTCTTTCCCTCTTCCCGATTGTTTAGTTGAAAGTTGATAAAGTAGTTACCAAATGAAGCTGAAAGCCATAATCTTATTTCCCATCTTATTGTGGGAAGCTGAACTTTTTGTATACTAGCAAATGTCTCATGTTGCAAAATGCATTTGGAGTAATAAAAGGCTTGATGCTTATAATCGAGAAGTGAGGTGTCATTCTGGATCTGACACCTTAATTTCTGCATGGATATGATGCAGATGTAATTGTTCTGTAAAGGTATAGATATCTAACCACTTTTGCTAAGAGATTTAAAGAAAAAAATGTAAATGGGTGGGGCAAGCACTAAGAGTAAATTAAGAACAAAGATGAAAACAATCTTAGATCATACCATCTCTTAATTTGCACAGAAAACAAGAGTGAGGCCAAAAGAAGACGGACAGAGAGAGTTAAGCGAGAGAAGATAAATTCTGCAGTAAATAAAGACTTAGAAAACCGGAAAAGATCCAGGTCTAACAGCCATTCAGATCACAGCAGACGAGGAAGAGGAAGACCTAAGAGTGCCTCAGCCAAAAAACACGAGGAGGAAAGAGGTATGAGAACTGGAGAAATATGTTCATTGTGTTTTCTTTATGCAGGATTTTTTTTGTCAATAAACCTTTATACCATTCAAACCATTTAAGTAACTAGACTAGTTCAGCCAATACCCAATATCTTAATATGGGGAAGGGACATATCTGTAGAGACCTATGGTTTTATGTTCCAGTGTCTAATTGGAACTAAGTCTGTATTTTTAGTCACCAGTTGAAAGCCACTGGACTATAGGGCTTAGTAGGTTGTTTGGTTTGGTTTTGGTTGGTTTTTTTTTTCTTTTTTGAGGTACTGCTGCTCTATATCACAATTACAAACAATATACTGATGCCTGTTATCAGAGTGTGATTAGGATGATTGGATTGCTTAAAAAGTTCCTTGAAACCTTTTGGAGGGCTGAAGTAAAAAGGGCATCTTGAGTCATGACTATGACCTGAATTTTTGTCCCATGTTTCTGCAGAATAATACTCTAGAGGAAAGAATACCTCCTTGCTTATTGAAGTTCCTTGGTGACCTGTTATTCTCAATCTTCATACAATAAAGAGACTGTTAGACACAATAGAGTAAAGTTGGAGCCCTTCAAATATGTGACTGTCACTTAGGATTCCTGTTTTTTTAAGAGATTATTAACACTGCATTTGCTGTGTGTGGTTTTGGAGATACTAATTTTAGTCTGGAATAATTAATCCAAAACAGCATAGACTTAAAAAGGCTGGAAGGCAGTTAGGAGGGGAAGAACAAGACTTCATAAAAATACTCAGAAGATCTTGTTCTTAAAACTACTCAAACCATCAAACATACCTTGTGGCGTAACTCAGAAATGCAATTGTTTTTTTCCCCTGCCACTGTATTTGTCAACAAAATGGATGTTAATCCGTGTTGCACTAACAGATTTTGTTGTCTTTGCTGTTCAGTGTAAATCTGTTTTTCTTTTTTTTAAAGCTTCTTTCCTATAAAAACAAAGTATAAATTGGGATTTTGTTGTTTTAGTGCTTTGGCTGTGAAAAGAGGAGATAGAATTTGATTTCTCTATGTTTTCTGGGTGGCAATTACTTTACTGTAATAGAATACACTTATCTAATCTCTTCGCTGTTGCATGTGGTTTATTGATGTATGTAGCTTCACAGAATACAGAGCTTCCCTGTTTGTTATTGATCCAAGCTAGACTTTGTCTAGCACCTGTAGAATAATTTCTAGGCATTTTATTGCCAGTCTAGTTCACATACAGCTTTGGTTTGAGCTTGTTGGGTTGCCCTAGAAAACTAAATCTTCTTTCCTGTCCCCTGAAAAAGAGGAAAGTTATCCAAGCAATCAAAAGAAAATATCCATTCTTTTAATGCACATCTTATAGCCTCTGAAAAGCAGGAATTTGAAAGCATGAGAGATACTTAGAGAACATGTTTTCCTGTCCAAAACTAGCCTGAATGTTTTTAACCTCTTGCTGCATACTTCGAAGTGTGACAATATGGCAGTGCTCTGAGGTAGAAAACTAGAAATACGGATGGAGTGACATCTTTGTGTAAGAGTGCATGTGTGATGTGTTGTTTTCTTGGTGTTTGGTACTGTGTTTTGTTTTTTTTTTTTTTAAGTTGAATCTTACTTGAGAAGATTGCTTTAATCTTCTTGTCCTACCATCCCCTTTACTTGGTACTGTGATGACTACTACTATTTCTTCTTCAGCCTCTTCTGCAGAGCTGGTACGGAGCTTGGGTTCACACCCATTTGTAATTATCTTTGCTCCTCACCAGTACAGCACACCTTAGTGGTTAGGAATAAGTGGGTTTAGGATATTTTCTTACTTCTGACTTATTTTTGGTTATGTCAGACTGTAATCTCTGTAGACCACTGTGGTGATTATTGGGCAGTTTTAAAAAAACAGACAAAAAGTTGATACATATGGCTGTCATGGGTATAAAAATAAATTAATCAGAGAACCCATCATTTTGTAAGTAATTACTGTAAAACAAGCTAACATTGACTTCTCCCTTTTCAAGTGGCCTAACTACTACTTGTGGAGTAGTGTGGAATTTTAGAATTTACCAAACCTGCTGCTTGATAGTGTTGTTCGTGTAAAAGCATATTAAGCAACTTTAGTTTCTCTACTCTGATTAAAGTGATTTTTGTATGACTCATTGCTAGTCCTTCTATCAGTCTGCACAGTGTCAAAAGTCAGCTCTGGAGTGCAAGACATTAGTGTTAGACTTAAATTATATTATTTCCTTGCCTATTGCATATTTCTAGGATATTTTGGGTACACATTACTTGCCACTAGAGATTGTGCTATTCTTTGCCCCAAAAGACTTGAAAGAGAGGCCACTGTTTGCAAGGCTGTTAAATATTTGGTGCCTTTTAGGCTTCTGCAATGCCTAATGCATTTGTAGATGAAAAACAGGAAGACAGAGAATGAACTATAATAGCATGCAAGAGCAGATAATCTGTCCATTTGAAGACAACCCAGCTGGGAAAATTTTCTTCCCAATGACACCCGTGACATCTGTAGCTTTGCTTCCTTGCTTGTGTCGTGCTCTTTTCATGCATAGCGTGCTTGTTCCCAGTTATGTCTCTGCCTTTGACTAGTTCTTTTGTGTCCTTCATGACTGGCTCACATTAGAGCAAAGAGCTGCAGGATTCAACAGCAATTAAGAAGAATAGGAGAAGCAAAAGGCCTTTTTACAATAAGCTATTTTTTCTGCAGATTTAGTTAAGAAGGAATGGAGGGGGAGGAAAGAGGAAGCTGATATAGATTGAGGGGATATGGCAGAGTGCTGGGAGCTAGAGAATATTCCTGTCACGTGTTTCAGACCCATGTGATGACCCTGGAAAACAGGAACTTCTCACTGCAGGCTTGGCTTGTCAAAATTGTCACTTAATTTGTCAGAAATGCTACAATATATTTTGAAAATTGAAAGTTCATAATAATCTGATTCTGATTTTTGTTGTGGTGGTATGGGTGTTTTTGTTTGTTGTTTGGGTGGTGGTAGTTTTTTTTTTTTTTTTTTTACTGTGTGGAACTGTGATTCACAGCTGGACAGGTTCCCAGCCTGCCTTGTTATCTAGGTAACAACCTTGATTATATTAAAGCAAACAAAAAACACCCTTGTGTGCTGGAGGAAGTGATATTGGTTATTCTGCTCCTGAAAGAGGTTACCATCAAGTGGGACTCAGTAAGAGTGGCCTGGAGTCTATTACTAAAGCATACTCGATACTTAACAAAGGGTGAATCTTTTTATAAAGATATATATATATGTATTTCAGTATCCTGATAAAACTTAAGCTGAATTAAGTTTCTTCATCCAAGTTTTCCTTTTCTAGTAATCTCCAACTGTATTACTTGTACATTTGCTTGCCCAATGTGCATGTTTGAAGTAGTTTAATATCTTGGATAGTGAATGTCAGAACTTTGAATTTTGAATCCATACAAAGTTTGTGAGGGTGGAGGGTCCATATTTGATTTCTACATAGATCACAATTTTAAGGGCTGTGGATCTAGTGGGTTGCAGGAGATCTGGGGATGAGAGTCATGCTCCAGAAAGACTGAATATTTTCACCTAAATAGCCTATCAGTTGCATATTAAAAGACTTAACATTTTTGTAGGATGTTAAAAATACTATTGTGATTCTGTAAGATAGTCTTTTGCTAATAATAGAGAAGTGAGTCAAAAGTACTTTCAGATAAGACTGTGAAGCGGAAAGTTTTAATAGTGTCTGTAAAAAACATGGTTTCCTATGAGTAGCATATAGTAAAATGTCAGGCAGGTGCAAGCTTTTCACTAGTTACCGATGAGAACTGGAAATGTCTTAATAATGCATAAAGCTTGCAGATCTGTTAGTCCCTCATACCGTTTGATATCAAGATTTCCATTTTTAAAGCTGAAGTTTCTCAGAACAAGCCAGTACTTTAGGAGGACAGGGGAGAAGGGAAACTTGAGAAAGTTGGTGTGTTGGGTTTTTTTTTGTTGTTTGTTTCTTTGTTTTTCTAAGAAGTCCACAAGCTGTTAACAGTAGCGGGGGGGGGAAGTATTTCTGATTCTGCTGGGTGCTGACATATTTGGGTG
Organism: Chroicocephalus ridibundus; assembly: GCF_963924245.1. Classification (NCBI taxonomy): domain Eukaryota; kingdom Metazoa; phylum Chordata; class Aves; order Charadriiformes; family Laridae; genus Chroicocephalus; species Chroicocephalus ridibundus. The sequence goes on from NC_086287.1 coordinate 81,164,987, forward strand.
GTGTCTGGATTTGTTTGGATCAGGAAGTATGAAAAAAGGGGAAGGGATTAGATATGAAAATAGAAGGGGTTAATGTGGAATAACCAGTGTGCATAGTGTCTGTGCTTAGAACAACTCCCAGCATTGTTAATTTGTAAATGGTGTGAAGGAGGAAGTGGAGCAACCCAGACTGAGTGTACATATGGAAACTGATTTGTCTTAAACTACAGGGTAGGACTTGCAGTGAAACTGTTTCCCAGCTTTCATTTCCAACTTGGTACACTAGAGAATATTGTCTTGTGTAGCCAGGGAACAAGCAGAAATAATTTACATTCTAAATAGGCTTTGATTTGTTTCACTTTGTTAAGGCAAGTTTCTTGTTTTCAGACTAAAAACTGATGCATCTTTGTGTGTCCAGGCTTCTCACTAAGGAATTTTACTTGCAGGGAAAGGTGAACTTATGTGTGATTTAGGTTGTCTAGAAATCTTTAAGTAGAGGATTTTGTTGCAGTGTGTTTCTCTCAGTATTAAATCAGAACACAGTGGTAAAGGATTTTTCAGTTTCTCTCGCTTAGTTGCTTACCACAAGCACTTGACTTCACAGGGATGGTAGTCTGTTGGAACAGTGTCCATAGCTGTAACACAGACAATCAGATGTGAAGCCAAACCTAAAAAAGTTGTTATGAATACGGATGCCTTGAAGGAACAACCATGAGAGTAGATGGTGATATGAGATGCTGGGATCTTTTTTTCACATGGTACTTTCCATTATTTTCCAATGCCGCTCTGTCTTTCACCTGCCCATTGCTGATTTAGGTGTCTTTGTGGAGCAGTCTGCCAGTGTGCTGTGGTCAAAAAGAGCGTGCACATGTGTGTCTGTGCGTTAATGAGACAGAGGGGCCTGTCAGCTGAGCATCGTGTTGTGATTGTAAATTAATCCAGGCCACCATGGAACTTGAATTAGAGATAGGAGTCCCACAGCTAGACACCAGCCTTAAAGCTCTATATGTATTCCTTTTCTCTGTTTCTGCAAGCTTGGTCTTCTGCTGACAAAGCTGCTGCTTGTTGTGGCTTTTGGTTTGTTGTTTTTTGGTTTTTGTTTTTTTTCCTTTTTTCTGAATGAGTTTTGTCAGCTACCCATGGCTAGCCAAACTGAGATATAAATAGCCAAGAACTGAAGTAAGTGGTATTTATGAAAGCACTATGTTATTAGTTTTGTTATATGCTGTAGTGTAACTTAGTGTACTTGAGCACTGCAGTATGGAAACTTCTTGATGGCTTGCTCTTGTGTATCTGTAGCCTTGAAAGAAGCCAACATCAGCAGAGGAAATTCAGAGGCTTTCCCTTGCTTGCTGAGGTGTTACTATTTTTCTGTACCTGGGATAAGATTGAAAGTCTGCAGTGTTGAAATTACAAAAGTGATCATGCTGACAAATGGGGAACCTGACTTCTGCCATCTATCTGCTCTTTGGTCTTGAGCACTGTAATGAAACTCCTGGGTTTCTGTCACTTAGATGTAAATTAGGGGGGCAAATGTATTTAATGAGGATATCATGAAATATCTGTCTTTTCTTGGATGGGAGGTGTTTATGTAAAAGCAAGAAAAAAACCAAACCACAATCCAAAACTGGAAGAACACTTGAATACTCTTTTGTGCCAGGAATCAATATAATGTTAGTGACTCATTCTTTCTTTGTCATTAAAGAACAGAAATTCAGTCATGCTTTTGGATGACTAATTCTGTGACTCTTCTAGCACCTTTGTGTGCCTCCATTCCTTCTTCCTCTCTCTCAGTCCCTCCCTGCATAGGAGTTGATTGTCTAACTTCTTTTCAATTCCACTACTCCATTCCACATCATTTATTATCTACTGTGTAACTTGCATTAACTTCGGATAATGGAAAAAGCTTCTAATAGTGACTTTTTTTTCTTCTACAGAGAAACAAGAAAAAGAAGTTGACATGTATGCTAACCTTTCAGATGAAAAGGCCTTCGTATTTTCAGTGGCCTTGGCGGAAATAAACAGAAAAATTATCAATCAAAGACTTATTCTGTAACTTGTAAGCACAATCTGATGCATTCATACACAGAATGGCTAGTGTATTTCCAAGGTGTCGTGGACTCTCGGAAAGCGTTGTCTGCACCATCAAGGACCATACTATTGCCTGTTAAAATTCTGCTGCTGTTCTTGGAAGTTGAATTCTGTCTCTACAAGTCAGAAAGAAAATGTTCACAAGATTGTGCTGTGAAAAATCAGAAAGCAGATATGGTTTACACCTTGAAGACAAATGCTAGACAAATGCACAGAGAGACTGCACCCATTCCAGAGCACTTCTTTTAAATTTGCTGCCAGAAATGCAATATTTTAAATATTTTCAGAAATAAATGATTTTCCTTTAAAATTATATATTTCAGATTTTTCAGCTATATTGCAGTTTCCGTATGTACAGTTCACATAACTTTTTAATAAATTGATATTCCAATATTTTATTGAACTGGGAATTAAGTACATTTGTGATCCTTAGGGTGTATTGGTTTTAATCCTCTTAGAAATCTGGTATTCATCCTAGGGATGACTTTAGATTTGCATTTTTTTATAGGTGTGATATTCCGATAGGAAGAAAATTAAAGTGGTTTAATTTGGGGGGATTATTCTGCTTGACAACTTCGTATTGTTTATGAATTCTCTCTAGAAAATGATTCCCTGTTACATAGAGTTGTTTTTTAAAAAAATCACATATACTTTTTGTGGTCAGAGTCCTGCAGTTTGAGAGCAAAGTGCTTGTTTTGTCACCACCGTTTACTGTGTGTCTGCCTTGTCCAGATGGTAAGTACTTCTCCCATGCTCTTTCTTGGCCCATCATTTACTGGAGAGAGGGAGAAGCAGGCATCAGAGACGTAGATCTGCAGCTAGAATCTTCTTACCGGTATTTCCAAATGATGAAGTTATGCTAGTTCCTTTTACTCTCATCAGCTTTTTTTGTCTGCCTTTTAGAAGTATAATTCTCTTCAGTATTATCTTGTTGACTGTAAATGCCAAAGCAAAAGTCTACTTAAGTGTGCAAAAATGAGCTGTTCTGGTAGAATTAGGTTTGGGGAAAACATTCCACAAAGTTGTCTTTTTAAAAAGTGGTATAGTGTAATTTGAGCCAAAATTCTTACATTAGTAAATATATGGGGTTTTGTCTTACCAAGAAAAAAAAAGCTCAAGCGCTGCAAAATCCTGAGGGAGGAAGCTTAGGAGGCAATTGCATTCATAAAATCTGACATACTAGCTTTTTGTCATCTTTCATTCACTCTTTTCTAAGAAGGGGAATGCAACTAAATGTCTTAGGTTTGGGTTTTTTTTTTTCAGTATTACTCATGCTTTTCAGTATCACATTACTTTAATAGTGAGAACCCCTAATGGGGTTCTGCTAGAGAACTGATCTCTGGGTGGAAGCAGAGATTTTTATTAATAAAGCTAGACTATCAAATACTGATTGTTTATTAGTTATTGGTTAAAGGAAGGAGCTATGATAGTTTTAAGTTAAGCCACAAGGGACTGATCAGATGCAAACTTTGTAAGCAGAAGCAGGAAACAGGGAAAGTGATTTTTAATTTTTAACTCCTAAGCAGTAACTGGGGTCCCTCTTAACACTGGATGAGAGGGATGGATGTGGAAATGCACTTAAACCGCTAATCTACATTTGTCTTTATTCCAGTAAATGAGGAATTGCGAACACAAGGCCTACTTCCCTACATCACGTAGACTTCTGCTTTCCAGAACTGTAGCCTGTCACACATACCAGTAGTAAGGACAGATGAGTAACTCTTAAGGATAGAGTATATGTTTGCATGGTAAGCTATTGAAGTCAGAATGACAAAAGGGAAGTTCTAATTTTGAGAACTTAAGATGTGATCAGGCTTGTGTTGCTTCTGCTGCTAGAATGAGATCTACTGTGTTAAGAAGGGACAAAGGGTACTACTGATGCAGTCTCTTTGGTGTTCTAACCTGCGTTCCTACAGGTATCTATTTCTTTCTGCTCCTGTACGTGGAACTAAAGTTATTTTCAGGGTACCAAAGTTAATGTTGTTAGATGTGACAAAATTTAACTTATGACTTTTACATTTAGATTGCTGCCTTCACTGATAAGCACTGCAAAATACATTCATATCTTTCAGAAGTGCAAGGCTGTTTTTTCTCCTCCGTTGGTGGAGGCTCTCTTGAAACAGTGGTTTGAGTTCTGTTTCTGTACTTCTTCCCTCTGTCTTCCCCAGGTCTCCGCTGTCAGCTATTTCCCACTTGTGGTCGTGCTATTTTTCTTCCCCTGCTATTCTTCCAGTTTGTTCAAGAAAGCTGTGATGGAAGCAGGTGGCCTTGAAAATATCCCAGGGAGAGTGCTGCTTTGCCAGTGGATCTTGCAAAGCAACAGTCTTGACTTACTTTCCCCACCAACCAGAAACAAACCATTCTTTCCTATGTAGGCAGGACACTTCAGCGTCTTCCAAAAGCCCTGGTAACTCTGTGGCTGTGGTATGCTAAGACATAGATTTATTGGAATGTATTCAGTGACTGAACTGGAAAGCATCTGTATTATATGAAATAAGTATCAACACGATGGCGTCTCAGGAGCTCTTTCTTTGTCTGTTAGAGATGATCAATGGATGAACACTGAGCCAAATCATCGTATATCATAGTTGTAAAATGTATTGGATCATGGTCTACAAAACTAAAATAAAGCCACTGACAGCTAAATGATGAGAGATAATGTACTGCAGCTCCAACTTACTTGGGAACTGCATAGTTTCCAAGAAGCAAAAATAAATATGTAACACTTCAGGAAGCTGTTTGTGCAACATATTTTTTTAATTTTGTGACTCTCTAGTTCCAGTATAGGATTTTAGGCCCTGCCTTTGTATGTCTTTGTGGTTCAGGCTGACTTAATTTGTTTCACTGCATTTTGTAGCATGAGACCTCACACGGAAAAATAATCTTCTTTCTGAAAAAGTGAATTAGGCTGCAGTTTTTTTTTAATTAACTCAAAAGAAGACCAAGTATATCACCACTCCACCTCCATACAACCTCTACATGTTGACTTATCTGACCAGATAACCTTCATGTTATGAACTGAATAGTTTAGGATTGTACTGGAGAACTGCCTGTTTATAAACTACCATCTAGCAAGCTCTGGTTTCTGCCTCTTCTTTTCCCTCTTTTTTTGAAGAAAGATGCTTCTCGTGTTTATATCTCTGTGTAATAGGATGTCAGACCATCAAGCAGATTCACAGTTCTCATTCTGGTCTGAGATTTCTCTGCATTTGCTCTATTCTGCTACTAGATGGCAGCCTTATTCTAAAGACAGTTACTGTCTCTTCACGCGTTCTTACTGTTGCTACTAGGAAGTTTCGGTGAAAGTACACTGAAAGAGTATTTTTCTTTAGAACATCACTCACTCATATCTAACTTGGGAGCTTAAAATCCTGCTGATGGGTGGTTCCTTACTGGCCATCTGCACTGAAAGTAGATGGCTTCATTGGTTGTGTGGGATGTTAGCTCTTGAGCTGTGAAAGTTGGTAGAGATGAATAATTTGTCAAGACCAAAGAACTCCAAACTTTCAATTGGTTTAAATGGTTTAAAAATGGTTTAAAGAAAATCTTTTTCCCCTCCCCTGGAAATCCTATGTATCTAAATTTTCTTTGGTCAAACTTTACAAACATCTCTAATTTTCCTGTTATTTTCACTCTAATACTGTTATGATTGATGAAGAAAAGTTGAAAATGGGGCAAGGTATTGGGGAATACTTTGCAGACTGTCATCACCCTGTGTCTGGGCAGCAGGATTTACAGAGAGGGGTACTAGAATTGAGATATTTTCTTCAAATATTGGGTCCTAAAAAAGGTCTTTGGGTTGGTTTTACTTAGTGTTTTTAAATTTTTTGAGGTTTTTCTAGGCCTTTTTTTTTTTTGAGTGAAACAGTGATTCATGTAGGCTAATAGCAGCACAGTGTCTTCCTTGTATCTTGGACTGTACTGTCATGGCTGCTTGTCATGCTCATTGCCTCACAGGAGATGGTGCTTGACTTTTGTTCTTTAAGATACCGATAACCTTTAAGGTATTGATAACCTGTGATTAAACAGTGTAACCAGAAAGCTGTCTTAAACCACTGTTTAGTTTAAAGCCTTTCTGAGTTGCTGTTCTCCAGAAAAAGATTCCTCTGCATGCATGAACACATGCAGGTATTGCCAGTGTCCTATTTTGTATCTCTAGGTGCATCTATGTTTTTTGTTTGGATTAGGAGTCAGTGTTTGAAGCAAATCTCATGCTAGTCTCTACTTCCAGGGCTTAAGTTTGCATCACAGAATGGTCTTGGGGAGCAGGAAGTAGGTTCCTTTTACAAAAGACTGACCTTGAAGATGTCCTTCAACTGTTAGTGAGTGCTTGGTCTGCAGAACCAGGTCTGCCTGTAGCAGGTGTTGGGCTCTCCGTACCAACTGTTTCACTCTACAGATTTACTGTTGTCTCTCACATCTTGCTTATTATGAAAATAGAGCAGAGCATATGTTAATAAGTTTAACCAACATTTTCAAGTGAGTTGTTATCCTTCAAAGTATTAGCAATGTCATCAGTGTTTTGTAGCAGGCTTCCTACTTTTTTATTTCACTGTAGATTCTGACAAATATCCTCTAGCAAATCTAACTGTAGCATTTCAAGATGTTGCTTTCACCAGTTGTTTGCCTAACCTTTTTGGAGGTTGTCACTTAGGTAGGATGGTAGGACAGCTATTGTAAGTAGTAGAATAATTTTTCTTCTTTCCTTTAGGCTGTCAGTTTCAAAACTCACTAGTAGTTACAGAAAATCTGACTGCCCTAAAGTTATATCTGATTAAACAGTTTTTCTGTTGAGATGATCAATTTTACTGCCTTGTCATTGATCACACACTACAGAAATACACTGCACGATTCCAGTAGATATTGTGAGTTCATAATGGACTGAAAGCGTCTGTAAATTAATGTACTAGAGTGGGATTTTTTTCTGCTCTTACTTAAAAAAGGGCTGCTCATAGCTGCTGGCTATTGAATAGGATGTGCAATCTAAGTAAAAAGCAAGAAATTGATTAGGCAGAAGGCAGTGGAAATGGATAAATCTGTGTATTTCTCTTTTTCTCCAGAAGAAAACTTAAAACTGCTTTCACTGAAGTTTAATTTGAAGCTCAAAACATGATTCTCATGAATCATTTGGTGTCGTCATGCAGCGCATCCCCCAGGAAAAAGTCAGGTACCCCTCCCTCATCTTCCCCCCAGCCCCACAAACTGCTTTTCTTGGTGCTACTTAGCTTTGTACATAGAACCTGAACTCCATCTGATAAAAGTTATACTGCCTTTGGTCTCTTACTGTGCATCATTTCTCTCAATCATAACTAAGTCTTTAATTTTGTCATAAGGGTTAAGGAATAAATACTATTTTTAATCCTGGACAGCGTTGAAGACCATAAAGTGCTGTTAAGAACAGTGAGTGTTCCAGACATCAGGAGTACAAACATTAATAGCCTGTCAATTTTCCAAGTCTCAGTGGTTTTTGTTTTGTCTTGGAATAAACAACTCTTGAATATTTCATTGAAAATATGTTGCTAATAAAGACAAATCTTCAGATTGGGATCCGAGTTGCTTTATTTGGAGATGTTGTGGAGCAGAGCGTGTGTGTTTGTGTACATGCACATGTGTCATGATGAGATGGGTGTTTGGAGTCTGCTATGCAGGTGGTCTGGGCCTCAGGTCCTGATCCTCAACAACAGCAAAGCAGCATTTCATCTAAGGTGACTGAACTAGCTCGAGCAACAGGTGAACCAGGAGTTCTGGTTTTCAGTAAAATGAATAAACGGTACTGAGTCCTAACGCTGATTTTTACTGGCACTGCGCAGTAGTTTGTAATGTATTTGAAAGTAGCTTTTATCGATGGAATTTACTACTTTGGTGATTAAAATAATTCTGATGTATTAAAGGACATTTTTATTTAAAGGGATACAGTTTATTAACAGCATAGTTCATGAATCTTTGGATCTAGTGTTGTCGTAATGCATAAAAGGTGCACTAGATACTAAAGCTGTCTTGTGACAGGTTTTGTTTTGAACACAAGACAGAAGTCAGAGAAAAGGCATAAGTGTAAGAAACTCTTGAAAAGAATAGCTGTTATTTTGCATGAGACTGTCAGCTGGAGGGCTTTATTAAAATAAACCATAAAATGTTGATGTATAACCTCGAATGAAGTTAGAAATGCAAGGCTCAATTATTTAAAAATTCACTAAAGAAACTATGTTACTGTAGAATAAGGGTTAAGGCATAATTGCTTTTTACTTTAGCTTTCTGAAACAGTGAAGCATAATGATTACTTCCTGTCATCTTGAAAAAGGTTTTCAAGAAGGTACTTTTAAAACAAACTGTTTAATTAACTGAATGTTTAAAATGATGGAATGTCTTTCTAACACATAGAGGAGTGTTTTGAAAACAGTACCTCAAAGCAGTGAATAATGGGCTGAATGGAAACTGAGAAAGAAGCCTAATTTTAGGTAAATACTAATAGCTACATTCTGAAGAATAGCCTAACTGTTCTGATAGGGAGGTGTCCCACAGCGCGTAGGATTGCTGATGAGTCTAGTAACTTCTCAATGTATTTTTCTTTCATTGTTGCTCATGCCTGTTTTAAAAAGATCAGAGAGTCTTACCCAAAATATTTAGTTTACATTTCTTGGCGCTGGCCAAATTACAAACTTGGCAACTTGTATGATGTTGCTTACAACATTCACAGTGCTATCTACTGGCACACAGTTACTTAGCAACAGTGAAGCTCACGTTTACGTACAGCTCATGTGTATGCATCTAAATGTAGTTCTGGAAAAAAAAAGGTTAAAGGAGTACAGAGTTTGGAAGAGGAAACAGATACTTTAACAATTTGTACTGTTCAGCAATTTTGATTTTGAGACTGATGGCAACAGTACGTAGGAAAGTATATTGTTTTGTCTTTTAAAATCTTTATTAGCTTGTTAATGTATTACAAGAACTTGAAAACAAAATGAACAGAACCCTACTCCTACCAACTATAGAAAGATCAAAAATAAAAACACAGCAAATGGAAAAGAGCAGGGGACACGTTCTATTTTGAATGCCTGTGTTACTGATGCATTTCTGGGAAACAAGAATGTTAATTATTTGAACATGGGGAATCTGAGAAAGTCTCAAAAATGATATATAGATTTTTTTTTTGTGAGACTAACAGATGGGTTGAGATTATAGTAGATTAATTATTTCCGAGATTGCTGTTTGCTGCTTGTAAATTAACTACTGTTTCTTTTCTGATGAAGCAAAGGGGGTTTTGATAGCTTGCGCTCTTTATGACTGCCATAATACTCAAAAGCACAATGACTTAAAAGGTCAGTGGCAGACTGTTACTGTATGGTGATTGCATTGATCTCAGTTTCTGGGATTTCAGGCATGCGGTTCTCATTATTAGCAAGTATTATTGTTGCAGTGGAGTTTCCTTATATAGCAAAGGGAGGAGGGTAACTGTGGCTCACTCCAGACCTGGGAAGAGGCAGGGACCAGAGCGACTGAGCTAGGAATGGTGGGGGTAGAAAAAAGGAAAGCTAGACTTAGCTAGCGAATGGAGAAGGGTGGAATGATGAGAATTCAAGATGGGTGTGTTAAGGCTGTTGGGAGAGAGACATGGACACCTTCTGTAGGATATCATGGTGAAGAAAGCAATGCATGTGTTTCAGGTATCTGGAGATGTGAAGAAGAGCAGGGCAATTTGGAGAACGAGGGAGAGGTGCTGCATCTGTAGGAGGAGTAAGAATACTGCTAGTCAAGCTGTTCTCAGACTTGAGCAGTTTCTTTTTACCTAAAAATAAGGCGGTTTGAGAAATGAATTCTCCAGAGGCTATATTTTTTTTTTCTTTTTGTGTTGTTTGGGCTTCCCCATCTGTATTCTTAGTTGTGAGTTTACTGGGCTTTTCTTGTGGGTAACAGATGCAGACATAATGTGTAAGATGAACAAGATCCCCTGCCACCACTGGGAGTGGAATTGAGAGTGTTAATCCTTGTTTTTCAGAGCTGATTCAAAATGAGGAAGCATTTTGTAAAGAAGGTTTTTGAGGATCTTGAACCTTGTTTAGTGGACGCTGATTTAAAGAAAGAAAGAAAGAAGTCAGTAATCCAGACTGGCAAAGTTAAAATACACCTTAAATAGTTACCTCTGAATTTCAAACTCAAATGTAAAGGATCCTATAAATCTGATTTCTACACATATGTTCATTGGATGTATAATTTTGGTGCTGCATGTGTACTTTATGGGACTTACTGACAGAAATGATGTCTTTTCTAGTTAATGGACCATTGAAATGAGAGGTTGTAATTACCAACTGTGCTTTGTGGCTGCCTCAGGGTGGGCAAGAGGGTAAGAGAGGGTTGTGTCAATTGAGTTAATTGTTTATCAAAAGTACAGAATAGTGTTTGTGCGAAGTAGGAGCTTGATAAAATCTACTATTCAAGTGACAGCCTACTCATCCCGTCTTACTTCTGGGAAACATGCTTGATCTGTGCTTCTCACTATTACAAGGTTGGGATTTTTGAAGGCAAGTGGAGGAATGATGTGAAATTCTTTTGATTTCAGGATTTTACAAAAGGTTGCTTCTCCACATTAAAAACTAGCAGGCTTTTGGACAGTAAATCTGCGTTACAACAAATGCTTTGCAAAGGAGAAAAAAGTAAAACTAGAACAATTCATCTTATTTTTTCCTTTTGCTGCTCATTCCTTTGTTAGAGGAGACTAGAAGGGTGCAGGCGCTGTCTGCCTCAGTATCCCAAACTTGTTTCTTGCTGCCGGAAGGGTTGACCTGTGTAACAAGGCTCTGTGCTATACAGGAGTAAAAGATAACTACCCAAAAATTGTCCCCCATCCTTACAGAGAAGGCTTCATTCTATTCTCTTTTGGACCCTTTTTATGACCATCAAAGACAGGTTTGCTATGTAAGATGGTGTGCTTTGAATGCAATATCATCCACACATGCTTGCCGGGAGACAAAGTAGGTACTGAGTCACTTTGTCTCTTTTAACTTATTTTTATGGTGATTGTAGTTATTTTTGAACAGTTCACTAGGTAAGTTGCCTTTCATGAGTTTATTCAGCTGCAGATGTTATACCCACCCCCTTTTGGCAGCTGGAACAAAAGCAGAATAATGAAAGAATGAAAATCTGCTGACAGTTGTACTTGTGTTTGTGCTTTGCAGGCAGGATTCCTTGTAGTGCAAATCTTTGTGGGCTAATGAAGTTAAAGCAGGGCTTTAGATCCTATTTTAAACAAAAGCGGCCTGCCTAAAGCTGTCTCTGCAAGTGTTTTCCTTCTGAAACAATGAGCGTGAATACTGCAGGTTTAAAAATGGAATATAATTCATGAGGCTCCTAGCCTTAGGAATGAGTCCTTGTGTGAATGGGTTTTAAAATATAAAATTAATATTAATGAGGTGGGGAGGCTTTCAGACCTGGCCTTTAATACTAATCCATTGTGAGCGGAGCAGCTCTAGAAATGTGCTGATACTGGCACAGAGACAACCAGGAATTGACTGCTCTTAGAAAATGCCTCATCAGTCCAAGTCTTCACAGACTCCTGAATGCTTGTCCTGATCAGATACAGAAGGGGACCTGAACATTTCTGGTGTCAATACTCTGCCTGCTGATTCTGCCTGCATTTCCTTGGGAACACTCCTGGATGCTGGCATTCAGTTCTAGCTTCTTGCATGGATGGAAGCGTAATGAAAGGGTAAGCTATTGGTAGAGTTTGGAAATCCCTTTTGGAAGAGAACTGTGAACCTTCAGTTAGATGTTTGGGGAAAGTCACAATGAGGTAAACTGGGTGGCATCAGTGTTAGTAGCTCCCTGCCCCTGATTATTAATGACAAAAAGGCTCTAAAATACTTCAGTAATTTAGTAACTCTTGAAATGTGTGTGAAAGAAACATCCAATGGACTAAAGCTTCTCCTTATTTATTTTCGGGAAGGAAGATACCCTGTATTAACTGCCATGTTAACCGTTTCAGCTAAGGAATGTTGTTTAGATTATAAATTCCCTGAAAATGGCATGTGTTTGTGGAGCAGTGCACCTCCTCCTAATTCACGGAGGCTGATGCTGGGAGATGAGAGGTCACCTCAAAAATGCTGAGCCCCTTCATTTAACTCTAGTTAGGGCAGGAATTCGTGTATCTGTCAGCAGCTGGCTGGGGAAGCTAGTAATAATTAATAGTCTCTTAATGTTACCTTTTTCCTTTTCTTGGTCTTCACTCTGGATGCACTGATCTCAGTGTCAAACACCTCTTTTGTTTTGAAATGGAGTTTTGGAGTCTAAGTATAGCAGAGTCAAAGAGTTGCTCTAAAAGCTGAAGTACTAACCTTGATCTTGATTTCATTTGTCAGGTGTTACTTGCATTATTTTTGGAAAAGCTTTGCATCTCTTCTATAAGTAAATGATGTCTCATGACCTCTATGAAGCCTATACTGGAATGCCTATATGCAAAATGACCACTTTCCTTGTCTCTAGCTCTTCGTACTTTAGGGCAAGACATGAAACTCTGTTTTTCCTTGTATATAAAATCCACTAGACTTTTCCCTAGTACTAAAGAAAATGTAGTCCTGTGTTCCATTGCCTGTTTTCTGTCTGCAGCAATACATTCAATTTTGTGAGAAGTAGACTACTTCCTTGTTGTGGATTGGATGTTATGTAGTTGCTACTGATTTGTTGCTTTTAATACTTTTCTGAAAACAGAGTCCAGAATCGTCATTGTAAGATCCAAAACGAAAATGGGGGAAAGAAAAGCTCCAAACTTATTTTTTTTCAGAAGCTAAAATGGAGAAAAAGCAAAGTCAGTGAAGCTCCTCACCGTAATAATTATATCCTTAATATTAATTAATGAAAATACTGCAGGAAGGTGTTGTTTTACACTACAGTTCTGTATTTAGATCTGCTAATGGAAGGTTGCAGGCTGAGCATTGCTTGTTCTGGACTGCTTGCCAAATTTCCTAAAGGATTCTCTTTGTCATGCAAGCTTTCCCCTGTGGCATGGCGCTTACATGCTGTACATGCCTCTGCTGCCACATTAAGTAATAGCATCTCTTTATTAAATCTGGAGTAACAACATGATTATTTGTGCTATTGGAATAAGTCACAAATGTATTAAAAATTCTTTTTTTCCTCCCCCGTGTCTAAGGATCTCCTGATTCATCTATTAAGCACTATACCTTTTGAATAGCTGTAGTATTTGTTGTTTTCTTAGGATATGGACTAGGGGTCTTTAATTCATACCATCAGTTACATGTTAATAAAAAACCCTTAAGGCTGTGTTTAAGAGCTTGATGCCCATGTGGATAGGCTCCTCTCCCGTTGAGAGTGGCTGGATAGTGTTTCCTCTGCAAATGCCAGGAATACGGCTCGAGGTGCTGCCACAAAGTCTGCAGCAGTCTCACCCTAGCCAGGCAAAAGGGCTCAGCAGCAGGCTCCCTGCCTACTGCGCAGAAGACACCACTTTTCCCTCTACCACCATATGGAGCTAGCGGATGCATCTAAAAAATTCTGGGACAGTTTTGACCTAGGAGTTATGGGTTGGTTTTGCCTTTTACGAAGGGGAATAGTAATAATAGATTTTAAAGCTCTGAAAATATTTTGTGAGTTAGGCAGAGTTTAACAGGTGGAAAAGCCAAAGCACAGAGATCGAGTTAGAACTATGCAGGAGTCTGACAGTTGAGACAGACTTTGTGTTTCTGGAGGTCCGAGTTCAGTGTCTCGGGCAGCCTCAGGATGTTTTGCCAGGATGTTAGAACCTTTGCCAGGATGGCAAACCTGTTAGAACCTTTGCCAGGATGTTAGACTACTGACCTCTTGGTAGAACTATCTCACCTCTATGAGCTGTGGTCAAATCCTCCTGTACCCCAGGTAACCCCTGGCCTTTTCACTTGTTCGTTGAATGGCCTGAAAAACATTCCCTGCCAGGCAGTGAAAAATAGTTGCGGCACAGCAAGCATTGCCGTCTCCTCTCTGGCTTTTGCCCTGTGAGAGTTCCTCATTCACCTTAATTCACTGATTTTGTCTGTACTCATGTTGGTTTTATTTTCTTTTTTTTTTTAACAGTGTATTGGTTATCTTGCTGTACAAACCCAAGTGGAAACGAGGCACTTGTGTTTCCTGTGAAAGGGGTAGCCAGATCTATACCCACACTTCTGGACCTGACATCTCTTAGATCGTAATGATAAAGGTACGGTATCTTATCTCCATTGCTTGCTTGATTATTTTAGTGGGGAGCGCACGTGCACTCATCCTGTGGTAAAGGACACTTCTATTTTCATTTAAGCAGTGAAGACATGACCCATGGTAAGCCCAGGTGCCGCTGAGATGCTTGTCCATCTGCTCAAAGGCTGCTGGTCCATAGTGGGTGGCTGTCATTTTGTCTACCCATGCCTGATGAGGTTCAGGTTAATGTTAGATCACTTGTAGCTAGTAATCAAACAGAGCTAATTCTACTGTACCTTGTTGGCAGAGTGGGAAAGGAAGGCACAGCACAGATGAAAATTGAAAGTGGATTTGCTTCTACTTCTCCAGAACTTACTTTCCTTCTTAGGTCATACAGCATCTTGGTGTCTGTTGTCTATGTGTATTTGTACTCCACTGGCACAATCTTATAGGTAAGAACTTAATTTTAAAAAAGCATGTTTAACACAAGGCAAAATTAAAAGGAATTCATTAGTTGAGAGCCAAATGTGCGAGAAGGAACATCATTTGTCTGCATTCTGGCTGCTCATTCATCTAACTGTGTAGGCAGAAAAAATGTGAAGAGATTCTGAATCTAGAGGTTCACAAATATGCGTACATGGACTTCAGGGCAATATAGATTTGTGCGAGTACTTTTGTTTGGCTGTAAGGTTTTTTACAGACTGGAGTGAATGGCTGTATGTCATAGCATCAGACTGTAGAAACAGTGCTTGAAGACATAAATAGGTATGGAGAATGAATTCTGATGAAGGGTGAATATTTGTTGGTTTTTGTCCATTCTTTTGTCCCTCTCTTCCTATGTTACTGCTTAAGAAATTGGAATCAAAACCCTATATATAATAATCATATTATTTTAAAGCAAATATCCTGCAGCAGTGATCAGTGTCACTGAAAAAAAGAACAGCAGTCAGATAAATGACAGTCTTGTCACTGCTTGGCAAACATGCCGTCCTTAAGTTACAGCTAAAGCAAAGTTAAATTGGGCAAAAATAAGCCAAGAAACAGAGAAATGCGAAGAAGGGACTCTAGTGACTCAAGAGATTTGGCTGTCGTCTTCTGTTGTTTCCGTGCCTTACAGTAGCTGTTATCAGTAATTCAGGAAGTGAGTTGCTGGGATACGGATAGAACTTAGTACTGCTGATAAGGAAGTGAAATGATTGAAATGCCTGGTGTAGTGTTAGATAAGATGAAATGCCTAGTTTATCTCACGAGCAGAATTCTAGCAAGATCCAGGGAGGCTGTGCAGCTTTATTCAGTAAAAAGCTGCAGGCTACCTGGGTGACCGCCATACAAGCCAAACAGGATGGGAACTTTATATCAAGAATCTTCCCTGCACAGATCCCTTCGTTTGAGCATGGGAGGATTTTGTGTTTCTGATTACATAAAGAGATTTACGGTAAGGGACTTCTTGGTGTTCTATTGCGAGCCGAGTTTGAAAGTACACTTTCTAGATGGCACAGTATTGGTTCCTGTGCCTTTTGTAAAAGGCTGTGTGTGTTTGACATTCTTGGCCAGGATGTGCGGCCTGTTGGCTTGCAAAACACCTGCCGATGTCAAGGAGGTGTTTCTGAAATGATGAGTGCAGGCTTTGCCTTCGTAAATAAATTTATTTTTCGTGAGAGCTTTGCACATTAAAACTCTTATTCCAAGCAGTATGTTTGTAGCGTAGGATGCCAGACTGCCATTCCAATTATGTGGAGGTTGGTTGTTACAGCTTTTTGCTTTGGTTGTCATATGTCTGAGTTTTAAGGCAATGAATCTGTCGGCAGGCTCACACTGAGACAATTTAATGAGGAGCCAAATTCTGCATTGACCTATGGTAAAAGCAGTGCAATCAACTTGAATGCCAGGTGCTCAATACCTCAAATCTGTGCTCTTAGAAGTTGGGAGATCAGAACCCCATTGCGAAAGGGTCTGAGGAAACAAAGCGAAAGACAAAAGACGTTCACTCTGTGAAAGCTTAACCCCCGGTTGACAGGCTGCAAACCCGGCAAGAGGAGAGAGATGTAGAGGTGTTACTGGTGGAAGAGAGAACAGGAATCTGCTTTTCTACCATTATAACGTATTCATCGAACCATGCCGTGTTTTAGTGCTATCTGTGGAGTTAAGTTTTGGTTGCTACAGTGGTAGGAAGTCTAGGGAAACACTGTTTCTGGTTTTTTTCAGTTTGTTTGCATTTGCCTACTTTTTGAGTTGCTGAAGAGATGATTACCATCCAGACAGAAGCAGAAAATGGACTTAAGCAACCTTGAAAAGGATGCCATGTACATATAATATAGTTCAAGTAATGAAAAAAAAAAAAAGTTTTAGGAGTTGCATTTTAAATGAGGATGGGTCAGATTGTAGTGGGGGTTTTTTAGGGTTGTCTTCTTTCAAAATTTTGAAGGAAGAATTTCCTCATGTATTTTGCTCAATGCTAGCTCTAATGGGCTTTCGTAAAGAGTTTATATTTGTAATCGTTTAGTTCTTTAAAAAGCCAATGGAGTAAATGAACTAAATCAAGTGATAAACCAAATTCTGGCCCAGTTGAAGAAAATAACAAAATTGCTACTAATTTCAACAAGTAGGATCTTGTTCCAAAGCCTCAAATTAATCTAATGTAATATTACATGTAGTGGATTTAATATAGCCAACAGTACAATATGATTTTCTGGATATCATTTATTACATAAGAAACAAAATGACTCAGAAGAGTAGATACGTTTCATGCCCCTCTGGCCACATGCTTTACTGTCCATTTATGGCAACATAGCAGAAAAACAAATTTGGTCTATTAATTTAATTGAATGTACTATTCAAGTGTTCTTCATGATGAAAAGATAATGATGTGTTTAAATTGTCGATGTTCAACTTTTTGTTAGAGAAGGATATTGAACACCCTGAAATACACGCGGTTTTCTTTAGCTTGTTGCCAGAGGACTGCATGAAAGATATTTCAGGAAGGACTGCAGAAGGTGGCTTTAGAACCGTTAAAGCAAATGATCAGGGTTTTTTGGACTAGTCATGTCTTGGGGAAAAAAAATCAGTACTGCAGTTCTCTGTCTACATGGCATTCTGTGGCTTGGCTCTGTGCAGAGCAGAGTTAGTATTTCACAATAATATTAAGGCTATAGTGAGATTCAGAATATCTTGTTTCTCTGTAATTGATCTGTTAGGTGACTAATTCTTTCACATTCGTTGCTGCAGTTTCCCTTTCTGTAAAATTAGTGATAATGATACTTCTCCTCTGAAAACACATTAAGGTCCACAGGTAAAAGCTATCTTTAGATTTAGTTTGATTTATTGGTTTTCCTAGTCCTCAGTGAGCTAGGAATCAAAAATAACTATGGTTTGGATGTCTTGCATTGGATTACATCACTCCGGCCAGTTTACCAAACTCGTGTTTATCGCTTGGAAAATCATTCTTTGTTTTATTCACAAAGCTAGCACTCAAATTCATTCTTGGAGTATGTCACCAGCAGAGAAGCATATAGGGATAAATACTGTCTTGGACCGTGCATACAGTTCCTACTAAAGTTGGTGAGAACTGCTCTGATCTGTAAGCTTAATATTAACACTAGTGAGACCTCTATTCTCCCATGTAGAATGGCAGTCTATAAGTTGGGTTCGAGCCTGTTCCAGCAGGGTCTGATGAGTGTATGTACACTTCTGATTTCCATGGTTGCAGTGTGGAACCTGTTTGTTTGCCTGTTTGTTGACTGTAGTCTCTTTTTGGCGTAGTACTTGATGATCTGCCTCTTGTACTCAAGTAAGTGGCTGGCTCAGCTGATCCTGGTGTTATGGAAGAACTCATAACGCTAGGCAGCTCTGTAAACAGTGGCCTGACTTGTGTTTACAGACTGCTTGGAAATTTGTGTTATTGCTCAGCTGTACAGGAGGGCGTGGTTCATGCTCAAGCAGTAAGATGAGGCGTTTTGTGTTTCCAAAATTAATCAGACTCTTCATTAGTAGAGGCGGTGATAGAAGTGTCCTAACATGTGCCTGAAGACCAAGTTGCCTATATTTCCATCAGGCTTTTCCTTCCCATGAGCTGAACAACTTCGATGTTCAGGTGCATCAGTCCTTTAACTGCCCTCTTTCTTCTGCTGATTTGCTGGAGCTGGCTCTTATTTTAGGACACGGTCACTTAATGAGATTACCTGAAGTCACCTAGTCCTACACATAAGCTAATCTTGTTGCTCCTCTCCTACTTCTTGTTCGTGATAGAGGGTGTGCACTCCACTATCATTTTTTTGGATAATATCTTGCTTGTTTTGCTGTTCAGACTCTGCTATTTCTTCTGGGAGTCCTGTGTAGGGTTATTTGGAACTTCTCAGGTACTCTTGGTTCACATCTTGACTATTGTGTATTTGTTTTTGAATGTCTTGCACTGCACAACAATTACCTTTGTTTTAGTCTTGCTTTGAAGAGTTGTCTCCCGTTTTGTGTAGTTATTTGATGCTTGGATTACAGAGCTGCCTGATAGGCCTGATGGAGACCAGTCCTTGGCATCTGCAGTTCAGGCTCCTGTTTACCTGTGGAGTCATTCCTTTACTCAGCAGACTACATCTGGGATCCCAGGCTCTGGGGCAGTCTGTGTGCTGCAGAGGTCTAAATTACCACCCTTGGGTCCAGCATCCTGGTAGGCTGTGTGCAGACTGCTATGGAGATCTGGTAGAACGGTGGGCAGACTGGAAAAAAAAATTTTAAAAATCAATGGAAGCAGTAAGCCATTCTGAAGGATTGGGATTTTTAGAAAAATACACGGTTGGAAAATTTCTGAGCATTTTAATTGTTAACACTGTCTTCCCAGGCTTTGTGGGAACACAAGAGAAAGGTGTCATATGCTCCAATTTAACTTTTGCACCAGTGTATAGTGGTTTGCAGTCTAAATATATGCTATTGAGTATCCTTTCAGACAGTTCATATCCCAGAAACTAGAGTAGTAAACTATATATAGTCTCTGACATTGCAAACCAGGTTTGTTTTCACCTTCTCCCATGGCTGAATTGAGATAGCAGGGGCTAGCAGGTCCTCCTGCTGTTGTCTTCTATATTTGTGTCTCACCTTTTACGCTCTCATTTGTGTCCTCGTTTTGGTGTTCAGGCTTGAGCAGTACATGTGCTTTCTGGCTCATCCAGCTTATTTACGCATGCCTCCGACTTCAGGTATGTGCTGTCCGGAATGCTTCTTTTCAGAGACCTGATTCCTTCCAGCACTGCCACTGCATGCTCACTGGTATTGTATGGGGCTGGGTACAATCAAATAGAAATGCCCTTTTCCCATAAATAGCTCTGTTCTGGATATTTTCTTGGTGGGTTCCTGTCCCTAGTTTCAGCTGAAGTCCCCCAGAAGCCCAGTGTGGGGAGCTTCAGCTTCAGGGTCCTGGTTAATTCTCAGCACCTCTTTAGGAATTGGCACAGCTTGAATTGCATCTTCCTTGACCTCTCTTTCTATAAAGAGAAAATAGTTTGCTACAAATTTGAATAATGACCTTCTTGTTTCTGAGTTTGCTTTATACAGAATTTTCAGTCTTAGGGCCAGAAAACACTGGCACAAGTTATCAAACGGCTGACTGGGTCATCCGGCCCTGTGCAGCAGTTCTCGCCATGGCTGTCAGTGATCATTTGTCTTGGTAAGTCAGGTAGAAGGCTGCCAGTCGTTGCTGTGGGGCATTGAGCTTGTTTCAGCGCCCTTTCCACTGGTTATGGTCAATGCAGAATTTCATAAGATCCATTCTTCATTAGATTGTTTAGAGAAACTGTTCCAGAATTTTCCTGTCCCTTGTTTTGTGGCTGAACAAGAGCCAGGGAGCTCTGTATTCCATCATTTTCATGGACTATGTAGAGACACTTGCTAGGTGTAACTTGCTGACCTCTCTGCAGAATATTACTGCAGTCTTTTCCAGCATCCAGCCCAGTGTTTTAACTACTCTCCTAATTTCTCACACTAAGATCTTGATGTAGTGTTACTAGATGTGTGGCTGGCACTGCCCTACTGTCCTTTAGTGACAAACACTGCTGATACCAACTAATATGAAATCCAAACCATTTATATCCTGGATCTTCTATCCACAGTGTTGCTTGCTTGCTTTCCCCTGAGTGATTTTGCTTTATGGTGCCAGGACTCAGTGCTGTTTTTTCAGTCTAACACTGATTATCAGTGTATCTGGGTTTACACTACAGCTGTCTCTGTAATGCGTCTGGAGATTAATTTGTCACTGATCTAATAGCAGAATTGCAAAATTGATGGTTTAGTAGTTTCAATTCAGGAGCTTCTTGTGAGTGCAGAGAACGATCTATGTGCTTGCTTAAAGTGAACATTCTGGAGTCTGTTGCCTGTCGATTTAAGGTAGCAAGGTGGTTCAGAAGCAAAACTTCCTGAGTTCCGATAGAAGCCTTGCAGAGAAGCACTGGGGGTACTTACTGTTCCAGGGGTGGAAATGGCCGCACCAAACGTGCGCTGGATTTCTGGTTTTACTAGATATTTGTGCTGAGGTACAGATGGAGAAATGGATCACTGTGTTTAGTCGTATCACTGTGGCCCTAACTCAAGGCTTCTAATTCACACCCAACTGTTCTTAAACTATCTGCTTTGGAGAGATAAACTTAAAAAATTGCCTTCACTTTTCTTGCTCTGGAAAGCTTGATGTCTGTTAGCTGCTTTCTGCAGTTCCACTGGCATGCACTGTAATTTTCTTTTAGACGAGCTTTTCTGTAGACAAGATTCTTTTGTTTGTTTCCTGTATCTTTCTTCCAACTTGATGAAAGACATTATAAATTTAGCTGGAGATCTTTTGCAAATCTGAAATTGAGGCAGCAGTGTTTTTTGCCAGACGTTTAAGCATTCACCTAAAGGAATGCAAGTGGCTTCTCTGTGAGTATTTGATTACTGAGAACAGTTCGCAAAACCACCAGCTTTTGTGCCCAAAGTCTCTTGCTCTGAATCCTTTTCAAAGCAGAGTTTGTGTTGAGACTAAGCCTGAACTGATGAAGTTATTCCTGTGTTCGTGAATGACGTCAAAGCAAAATGTCAGAGATATCTAGATCAGCAGGTGAATATAGCACATAACAGGCTTCATTGTAGGACAGATGACTGCTTACGTGATTTAGAATTTCCTTAATATGGTGTTCTGGTTATTAGTGGGGAATAGCAATATCAAGGAGAGTTCTTAAAAAAGCAAATTTTTCCCCCATTGTTAGGTTCCTGTAAGGACCATTATTAGCAAGGAATGCTGAGCACAGTACTTGGCGTTTGTTGTACCACAGTGGCAACTGTCAGATGGAAATGTGAGAGAGAAAAAAATCAGTAACTGAGACTCCAGCTTGCACAAAGCCTGAAACAATGGCACTAACTGCTTTTGCAAGTGCTTCGGAAAAGTTTCCAAAGGCGCGTGTCATTAGCCAAAGCACGCTCAAGTCCAGTCAAATGGTTTGTGAGTGGCTGGAGGCTGCCCCTCCTGTGGCCATCCATGAACACTTCATTCACTTAATTCCAGCGCAGTGCGACGTGATTTGAGATGCCTGTGTGTTTTACCTTTCAAATACTGAAACAATGCAATGCAAAATTGTGCTGGAGGTGATCGTACTTTAGTCAGCAGCTATGAAGGGCAGAAGGGTAGTTGGGGGAACAGTATTACTGCCTTTTAACTTTGGAAATATGTGTGGAGGAGCCAAGGAAATAATTGGATATATTCTTACAGCAGTTGTCAGTCATGGTGCTGAGAAAGGTGAAGTTGGAAATGATGGTTACAAATTGGCAAGTTAGTACAGCTCCATGTGTGCATTTTGTGGTAATTTTTCAAATTTGAAGCTGAGAAGATCTTCTGAAGCAGGAAGGGAACAGAAGACAACACAAAGCACAGTGCAATCTGGTGATTTTCATCTTCTCCAACAAAAGCATGTTGCTGGCAAACCAGAGACTTTTCTGAGGGATTTGATTTGAAGCCAGTCAAACTTCAAGTCAGCGAGAACAATTGTGATGGTTTCAGTGTGTTTTGGAGCAAACTCTGGATTATGTAAGTTTTTTTTTTTCCCCAAAAAAGTTGGCTGTCTAGAAATAACCCTTTCTTATGCAACAGATCTTTTCCATGTATATATTTATACTGAGTGGCCTATTGCATCACTTCAGTGACAAGAATTTGCTTTTACTGGTTGTATTCCTGTTGGCATTACTGCACAGCCAAGGCTACGCTCCTACATTATGGTGGATCCCTACTGACTTACAATTACTTGTACCTGAGCGAGCTGCCATAGACACAAGAGCTTTTGGCAGATATAAAAGGTGCCCTAGGGTTCTCTGCTGAGCCCTTAGTAGTGGTGAGAAAGCATCTTGCAAATGAGAGGCTTCTTGAATCCAAGGGTAACTTTTGTGGCTGACCTGTAGAAGCAGCAGGCTTTACGAGGAACTGGCTGCATTACATATAAAATCACTGAAATTCAAGGAAAGCAGAATGAGTAACATGACTTTTCTGTTCAATTTTCAGAGAAGAGCTCTTTGTTGAAGGGTGTGGAGGAGTGGGAGGATGAATCCTTACCACCATACCAGGGAAACATTGCTAATTACCACTCTACTGGTCCAAGTGCGTAAAGTAGTTTAGTAGTAGCTTGTTGTTTAAAAAAAAGAGGGGGGAAAAAAAAAGGAGAGAAAAACTTTTGAAAGAATGAAAATTAGAAGTACTGAGACAGCTTCTTAAAGTAGTTTCTGAGAGTAACAGACCTGATGGTGAGAATAAGCTCTGGGGTCAAGTGAGTGAATGTGGATGGGCAACAGGTGCTCTCTTGGCCTCCTGAGAGGCAAAGTAACCTGCAGGAAGGACTTAAAGGTTCTCGTTAAGCCATGTGGGCAAATAGTAAACACTGTTATCTAGAAAGCTCATCACTTTGATGTAAATGAAATGTCATAATTGATCTGTTCAGCTCTCTGCTGTCAGCTGCTTGACAGAGATGCATTACAATACTACATGTGATCGCAGATTCATTAACCGATCCTTAGTTGTGCCACCGCCTTGGGAGCATTATACTTAGACTCAGTTATCTGAAAAAGAATAAAATAGAAGGTGGGGAAGAAGTCAGGACTTGCAAGAGAGTGTTTCATTACCGACTGGAAAAAAAAGTTTATATAGTGATTGTTAAGATTTAGTTGATTTGTGCTGCAGTAGCATTGTACTTTTGAGAGCTAGGCAATACTGAAATGTATCATGCCAGGGTCACTTGGGGAGACTGATAGTGCTTTATGGACTCTTCTACTGTGCAGGTGGATTTCAACCAACAGCCGACGTGAGTAATGTGTTAAATGTCAGGTTCTTGACCTTCTAAAGCAGGCGTGGGCCAGTTCCTAGTACAGCACCAAATATGGCAGATGGACATCTTTTGTCTGATTTCAGCAGGAAACCCAGCTATGGGACTAGATAGGCTTACCCAGACTGCATGGCATATCTTGCCCTCGGAAGTTATTCCTCTAAATGAGAGCCAATGGCCCTTTCAGTGCTTGCCATTTGTCATGAGAACTGGTCTCTTGCTGCACCATTACTCTGTGGACATGATTCATTACCTTTCATGTGTCTAGGAAACATGCTGTTTGTGAGAGATTACTCACTGGCTTAATTTTTCAAAAGTTTAGATACCCTAAAAAATTTAGTTACCCTTTCCTTTGCTGGGGGTGGGGAGGAGGGGAAACTAAGAAGTGTATATTAATGAGCTGCAGCAAGTAGATGTAGATTAAGTAGATTTTCAGTGTAACTTGAAAAAGTTGACAACTGGTTTCTAAATATGTAAAGGATATTTATTAGTATTTTTTTTGCCTCATTAGTGTTAACAGATGTAGCCAGATTGTTTTGAACTTATCTGCTGTTTGGTTTATTTCTTTTTCTAAGCTCCTGATGTATGTTTTACCACATTGAGTTCTTTATCTCCCTAGAACTCTGTTGCATTGCAACCATTGCAAACCTCTCCCAATGCCTTCAAGTTCTCTATAAAACTTTGACTTTGTTTTGGCCTTTTAAAAGGTTATTTTTTCATTTACCTTCGTATTTTCAGCCATCTCCAGTTTTACTATGTTGTTGGAAGCAGTGCAATAATCTAATGAGATGATCTGTTTGAGCAGCTGGTTTTAACCTCTGTGACATTTCTTGTTTGGGATATAAGCCTCTGCTGTCACTTTACTACATGCTGTAGATGATTATTTTTTTTTACTTTTTTTTCTCTTCACCCCATCTTTGTGTCTTCTCCTTCCCTTGGATCAGAGGAGGGATCATAACTGAACCGCCATATCTATCATTCTTTGTGTTGAATGTGAATTTTTCTCTTTGTTTTCTGGCATCTCTCTTTCACAACTTGGGAGGGTGTGTGGGGGATTGAAGCCAAACAGGAATAAACTCTCATTTGCCCCTTGAGAATAGAAGTGTCTTTGGCATCATCAATTCAAGGTCATTTGCAGTTCTGGTTCTCCAGCATTTGTATTCCTTCTCTTTGGCACTCCTGAGAAACTTGATAGCTTGGAGGTATTTTAAAGGTATCCAAGAAGTTCATTTCAGTTCAGCTCTTAATGGAACGGAGGCAGTTGCCTACACACTCCAGATCACAGTGCTCATTTTCTGTTACCTGGTAGAAACAAGCAGAAATCCACAGGAGACCGGTTACCACCAGAAACTTTAATCAAGTTACATCCAGGCTGTGATGGGGTCTTGTGTCTCATCAGTTTGTTTTGCCAGTGACATCATGGGGTGACTGAGCATAGCTCTGTACTCTACAGAGGTCCTGCAAGATTCACTGGTGTTCGTTGCTCATGCAACGCTTCTTTAGATGTAATTTGGGGAGTACTGAAGATAAAGCAACATGCGTGGCAACATGTAAGTGCAAAATGTCATTATAAGCAATAGCTCCTCACAAAGAAAAAGTGAGTTTAATAGGCTATTACATTTGTTACAATAACTGCACTTTTTTGTGATGTTTAAGGAGGGGTACACTGTGATCTGCAATATGCAATCAGGCAATTTAGGGGTTTTTTTCTTATTTTTTTTTGGGTAAGTATTGAAAGGCTTGAGACTGTTACTGGAACTGAATGCTCTCTTCAGGCTGCTCAAATAAGATGCAAACATTGGGCACTAAATCAATGTTCTGAACAA
Organism: Chroicocephalus ridibundus; assembly: GCF_963924245.1. Lineage (NCBI taxonomy): Eukaryota > Metazoa > Chordata > Aves > Charadriiformes > Laridae > Chroicocephalus > Chroicocephalus ridibundus. The sequence continues at coordinate 81,190,356 of NC_086287.1, forward strand.
AAATTGCCTTCTATTGCAATTCAAAGCAAAAGGAAGACAAGACTTTTTGCCAGAACTTGAGCATATTATCATCCAGAAGACAAAACAATCAGTTAGATTCGTTGGAGCCATTTTTATTTTTTGTGTGTTTACCAGAAGTTTAAAAGGCGAGAAAGGGGAGAAGGAAATCAAAATAAAAAAGAAAAGCTGACCTTAATAACTTTGTGGTAGATGTTTAAAACTTCTTACTATGGGCCAAATGATGTTTCCTTCTTCTCTGTCCTTCATTCCACCCATAACTTTGCAGTTGCTTATGGATGCACTGTGTGATATAAGTAGTGTTATAAGCTGAACAGCTGTATCTGAGTTGGAGGCAGCTTTGGCTGTATCTTCCCTGTATGTACCTCAGACAACACTAGCAAGGAATATTTGCTCCATGTAGCAAGAATTCTCCATAGCACGGTATCTTACACATCTCAGTGCACAGTGTGAGTAGGTAGGTGGTGAAATCTGTTCCATATAGCTGGAATATATAGTGTATGTGGCTGAATCAGGAGAAGGAAGAGATGATTTGTGCCCCTCGAGCTGCAGTCAGGCAAGTCTGCTTGTGTAAAGTAATATAAATTCAGAGATTTCCTTTCTGTTTTTTTTTTTAATCTTTGTTTTACACAGCGTTTACCATTAGAGTCCATTGTATGTGAGGCGGATTAAATAATCAGAATTATGTGAATAACACCACTAGTAAATAACAGTGGGGCAGCATTAATGCTTTTGGCTCTCAGTTGCTAAATAATTTAGAAGGTTCAAGATTTCAAAAGACTCCCATTTGCCCACAAGCACACACAGAGGCCAGTGCACTTTTATTGTACTTGCATTGTTTCACGACTGTGCGTGCTGTGCCCGTAATAGCACACTGCTGGTGGGAACTTAAGTTCTAAGCATGCAACTGTGGCTGACTCTATGGCTAGGTTTCCTTACTGAAATATTTGCTGCAAGTAGTCCAACTTTAAATATAACAATTGAATGACTCTACCTTTTTCTTTTTGTCCCTAAGAGGACAACATTCAGCTGGTACTCTTGATTTAGTAAAAATGTTGGCTGTCTTGATTATTTATTATCAAGAATGTTTGTAGGCTTGAAAGAATTAATTACTTAAAGGCATTTGTCTGAAAATTCTGATTCTTTAAATGCAGTAGTGGAGTTTTATTGCCACTGTCCTATACTTTCAAGGTAGTTATATGTTTTACTGCGTTGTATGCTTGGTTATCAAAATAAGATTATATAAGGTATCATAAAACTTATGCCATACTATCCCAGACCACTGTGAAAATACCAATGACTTTAAATATTTTTTTTGATCAGGAGAAGCGACATTGCATGAAATGCCAACTCCCATCAGCTTTCACAGGCCAAATTTTCTTCTAGAGTCATTGCTTGGTATTCAAACCCTCCCTTGAAGGTGATGAACAGTCCAAGTATTAAACCTTTTGGTATCTTTTGTAAAGCCGGTTATTGGCCTCTAAATGTCACAGAACCATCAGGCTGGCTATAATAATTGGTGGCTTTGGTAGACATAACAGTTTTATTTTTTATAGTAAAAATGCCTTGTCTTACAGAAGTGGAAAGGACTTACCATCTTGTCAAGAGGGTAATTTTAGTGCCACTACTGCTCTGCAGTGTGTAGGGGAAGGATTTTAATTTCTAGAATGTCCTATCTCGTACAGCAAATTCACTTTTTCCAAAAAAGGAGGAAGGGACTGGAGGCAAAGGAATGCTCGGCATCCCAAAGCCCGTGGCTTTGGTGTGGTTCTGTTGTTCTGTTGCACCAAGACTCCTGTGGCAGCAGCATTTCCCCACTGCATTCTACCCCTGCTCTACACACATACAGCAGTGAAAAGGGACCTGGGAGAACTAGACGCAGTCGTTTGACACAACATGATGTCTGGCATCTCCTGATGCCGCAGCTCATCCTCTGTGGGAGAGGACTGACTCTGGGTCAGTGCTGCGTTGTAAAGACACATTCATTAATGTTTCTAAAGCGTTCAGAACTGTGGCAGTATAAAGTGACTACTGGTCTGTTCTCTAGTGACTGACTGTAACTTTTGTAGTAGACATGCTGTGATTCAGAAGTTGAAAGCAAGTCAGTAACAAAGCCTTTAAATAAGATTTATGATTTAATAATTTTGTTGCTAATAGTTGGACTAATTCTGCTGTGCCTTTGTGAAGATTTTTTTTTTTTACTTGGTTCACTTTCATAGCCTGGGAGAAAGATTTAATTTTAGAAGTTTCAGTTGACAAAGACATGCTGGTGCTAGATACGTGTTTCAGATCCTTGTCATTATACTCTATTTTTAAATTCAAGTGCCAGCCAACCTAAAGAGCACGCCCTGGGTCTATGCCGGGTGCTCTGCATCCATGCTACAAAGCTGAATTCTTCTGAGCATTAGCACAAGGCCACCAAATTTACTTTTATATTTTTCCTATTTAATGAAGAGAAATGCTCTAGCAAGTTCTTTTCATTATCACAGAACTAAAACCGGTCATAAAAACAATCCTCCTCCATCCAGAGGTCTGCTCAGGCATTGGCAATTGTTAAGATGCTTGCCTATCAACAGCCACTCAAGAAAGAATTTTAAATGGTTTTGTGACGTCAAGGAGGCCCAAGAAAATATAGTCTGGTGCCAGATTACCTCCATCATTGAAAGCATGCAGTAAGAAATAGATAACACAGAAATAAATCTTTTGTGCAGTAGCTATCTCATGATATGCTCTAGCGACTCCAATAAGTGAGGTTGTCTGGTGTAGGAATAGCTAAAGAAGATGAACTTTCAGACACTCGTTTTCTAATTTATGATTAATGAAAAGCTGACCTAATCTATCTGACATCCTGCTGTCTGGACAGAATGTCTGCGGGTGGCTTGGACCTTGCAGAGGGAAATGCCCTGACCAAGTTGCAGCCTACAAAAGTGAACAATTTAAGTATGATGGACAAAAAACTCTATCTCTTGAATGAAAAGATGGACAAACTGTTGCATTTCCAAGAAGATCTGACAGGCAAACTGCAGCGAGTTAACAAAGGCATTGATGATGTAGAAAAAGGCATTAACAAGCTAACAGTATCCCGAGCAGCTCCTGATGAGACAGATGCAATGAAAAAAGGCCTAAAGGTATCGGACGGTACTCACCAGGCTGATATCCAGAGCATATGCTCAGAAGTGTTGAAATTGATGAAAGCTGCCCAGCTAGATGCCTCAAAGCATAAGGAGAGGCTGGCAAAGATAGAGAAAAGGGTTGATACACTGGATAAAGTTATTACATTTGTGGGAGAAGTATTAAAAAATTCTAAAGTAGTGGATTTCATTCTCAAAGGCATTGTGCCCTGGAAGAAGGGGAGTCTGCTGGAAATCCTTGTTGAGGTTGGTTTTGTTTTACTATTCTTCGTATTTTTCTTTATTATGCGGCAGGGCCTTAGGCTCTCCTGCTGATTTCTTGCATAAGGTATAATTCAGGTTTTCCTTTCAGTATTGCTGTTACAGGTTACTGCTGTGGCCTTTGAATTGCAAGCCCCTTAAGGCAGAGACCAAGGCTCAAAACATGCCTTGTGGTCTTATGTCCCAGGTTCCCAAAGTGTGCCAGACAATCCTGTAACAAGCATGAGGAGTAGATTACTACTGTAAAGGAAAATTCAGCTTCTACCAGTGCTTGAGTATCAGTAATGTCATTCACATTAGTGACTGAATTGAGGCCCCAGTGAAAAGTATGAGTAACATATTGGAAGCATTTTTTGTTGGAAGCTTCTGTTTACTTGATTGATATCAATTCTGAATGCAATGCCAGTTGCTAAAACCTGTCCTGACTTACGGCCATATTACTGAGCTTATCGATATGTCCATAGACATCTAAGTTGTCTTTAGCGACATCTTTATGATGAACCTGTGACTTTATCAACTCCGTCAACATTGTTCACTCTTCAGATCAAATAGCTCTTGTGTTTGCAAGTTCCTAGATATCAATTCCTATGCATTTCTTAATTATTGAGGACAGTGAGGGAGGAACAGGCAAGACCGGTACAGAGTTGATACGGTGTTTTGGAATAGATTAACCTTGGTTTTAGAAGTTACAGGCATCTGGAATTAGTTTTAGCTAACGGGAGTTTTCTGTTTTCACTATGACTTCTACCCTGCAGTGGGGAAGAAGCGGGGGGAAACTGCAAGAGTTGGAATAGGTTTGTTCATTCCAAGAATCTTCTTGTATGTGGAGGTATGATTACAGTAAGGAGACCTTAGATTCAAATTTAAATGTCCATTTGTATCTTACTCCAAATATTTTTTCACCAAAACTGTAAAATATTTTGGTGGAGGGTACACCTAAACTTTTACAAGAACAGGGCAATGCTAAATGCTAACGTACCTTTTTGGGCTTTGCAAATGCTCTCCTGGACTCCTGTTTCAAGTGCCAGAGGCTGACAAGTGAGCTAGACTGTTAGGAGACAGAAGAATCTATGAAGGGTTTCCATTAGTGTTGAGAACAATAAATCGTACATTGTCAGGTATCAAACATCATAACAGGTATCAATCTTAATTCTGGATAGAGGTGAAGCTTGTACTTGCTTGCAGTTCCAGTTTCAGTTCTACAGATTTTTGGAGAAATGGAAAAGTTTGATACATTTTGGTTAAAGCTGCACTGGTATAAGTTACTGCCTGCGGTCACTGCAAAAGGCTTGGAGGCAGAGACAGTCCTTCGGAGGCTTTACACCTTGGGCTGAACCGGCAGCACACAGTGTATCAGTGGCCAGTTGAAGATGAGTATAAAGAGGGTAAACTAATTTTGTTTCCAGACTGTCAGTTTCGAAGTGAAAACAGCAGTAAGGAGGGATGTAAATAAAGGGAGGTGATGTGAGGGATACTGGAGGAATGTTTCACATGGACTTCTAGCATACTGTTGGGATTAGTTGTCAACTAGCCACTATGCACTGCCTCCTCATCGGTGTTTGCAAAAGAGGAGACTGAAGGAGGTCAGAACTTCATCCAAATGTTATGGATAGGCGGATAGAGACTGAGAGGTGAAATGACCTGCTGGTGGTGACCTGATGGACTAGGATGGGGCAGAGGTCTCTGTCCCAGGCTCTGACCACTGCCTTGGTCGTAGAACAGGCAATGTGTATTGGGCAAGCGGGGAGTTTTATTACTAACTCCCGTTTTGCAATGTGACCATCATTGTTCTCCTTTTTTGTTTCTGCTCGTGAACAGTTTTGAAATCAGAGCATAAGGTCAGTTATAAGACCTTAAGATGTGTCTATACTTTGATCACCGGCTGTTGAGTGATATTTGAACTAGGCTTGAATTAGTGAGGTAGCGTACGTGTGTGACCTAGCTGGGGCAATGTGGAGCGAAGCACGGGTGAATTCAAAAACAAATTAGCTTATGCTGAGCCATGTGCTAACTTTGGTCTAATTTTTGCAGCTTGTTTTGTGATCACGGTATAGACTTGTCCAAAGAGCTCCACAGCTGCACGGGGGTTGCTCACAAAAGGAATTTGCTACTTGCTTGATTCTGTTTTCCAGCCTTTGCTGTTTTGTAACAGTGTGCTGCTTATCAGGGAGCTGGCTCGGTGCAAGGGTACTCAGTGTGGGGATGGGAGTGGGGAGGTCATGTTTTCATTTCTGTGTGAAGCTGTTTGATGGTACGACAGCATTCCAGGAATGCCATGGGAACTTATGGAAGCCGTTTTGCAGGGTTGGAGTCAAATCAATAAAAGACTGTGAATTGAGCTTCATAGGATCCAAACCTCTAACTTCTTATTTAGAAAACAAACAGACAGAAAAACCCACCAGCGTTAAACTGTCACTTATCCAAGGCTTTCTTTGCACATAGGATTTTGCAAGAATAATGTTCCCCCTGGTCATTGTTGCAGGTTTGCTTAGAGCTGTAATAAAAATGGTAATGATTTTTTACTACTTTTACTCTTGGAGTGATTTGTTTTTTGGAAGGGGGGTGGGGAGGGCTTTGTTGTGGCATCTATGTGGTTGGAGCATGAAATCCTTAACCGCTTGTAATACTAACAGATGAAGGGGCTGATTCGCAGCAATCTTGTAATCAGAGTTATCTGCAGAAATATTTCAGATTTGCTTGTTTGCTTGTACAAATAAGGGTAGGAGGCTGCTCATCACTAGATTTTAACTGTATGTCAACCAAGAAGTAAGTTGTGCCTTATTTTTGTGTAATGCTTTTTGCTAAATATTAGTTATTTAGTTTTAATTTGATTTCAAATGTATTGTTTTGTGAAGCGTTAAGTGGTGCTATTACAAATATCCCCTCTCCTTTCTTAATTGGAGTAAGAAATGTGCTTAAAAATAAAAAAATCTGCTTCTAGAAGAGAGAAAGTCTGTTTTTAACCATGCCAAAGGTGACACATATAATGTCAAGTTCATCTACAAGAGTCACCATAAGGCTTTTTTTTTTTTCGTATCGTCTCTACCATAGCTCAAATCATGAATCGTTCAATGCCTTGAGACAAATATATCAACAATATCTTCGGAGACATTGCTTATCTTTCAGTCACCAGCCAAAAAGCAACAGAAATACAGTAGCATTTATTTTTCTAATCTCTCTGTTATGTTTCACATGTCATGGTTTTTAATCAATATCAGTAAAGATGAAAGAGGCAAAGTCTTTCGTGGTCAGAATTTTGGAAGGCAGTGAGCTAATGTATTATTCTGTGCCGTCTTGTTTTAGAAATATGCCTGCCTGCAAAAGCAGTGAGAGATTGGAAGAAGGGAGTAAACACAGCAGTAACTAAAAAGTCAGAAGATCAGAGGTGTCAGCGCCTGTTTACAGAATCTGAATACCCACATAGTTGGAGGAACCTAGTGGGAAATAAACACTCTTGGCCATAACTGTTATTTTTGTGTTCCCCTGTCATTTTTAGGCCAAAGATAAGCCTGAGGAGAGCGGTGCAAAACCTAAACATGTGCTTAGTAACAGAGGAACCCAAACTGAAAGCAAGAAGCCTCTGGAAGGTATGTATCACTCCAGGCATGCTACAAGCTTCGACTCTAGAATGTGCAGCAGACAAACTGGAAATTAATAGCCTGCTATTTCTCACTACCTGAATTACTCAAATGTAACCGAGTAACTTTGTCCACCGGTACTGGGAAAATAATTGTTCTCACCTCCTCCCCAAGATGATCTGTCCCCTGGATCAAACCCCACAAAACGCTAGAAGATCAAGAAACTAAAAGAAGCACCTTTATTTGGCTGCACAGGTTTTTTGCTTTGGAATTATAGTGAGATGAAGTAAGAGAGCAGTACTTGTTCAGAGACACCATGAAGGTAGTGGCAGTATCGCATAGCGAACCTAATAAATTCTTTCCCCTTAACATATCTGAAGCCCTCCCTCCTCCCCTCTCTGAAAAAGGAACATGTTGACATTGGGAATATCTCTTTTTCATCAACAAGTTTCATTGCCATGTCAGGGCTAGATTCCTATTTAGGACCCATCTGTCAGGGCATTGCCCTGTTGCATCCATTATTTATGCCTGTGGAGTTGCAACAGGGGTGAACGTGATGTTGAGCGGGCCCTGTCGTGCTGTCGTCTTCACAAATTGTTAGTGAATCGTCTATGGGAGATCCCCTTTTTAGCTTCATCATTTAGGAAGTGACAAAAATAAAGCAGATGGTCACAATTCTGACTCAAAACCTACGCAGGGTTGTGAGCTAACCTTGATTGCCAGCTCCCTGTGTATGCTGAATCCTGAAAGAAATTACCCTAGCAATTTCCACTGTTGATATTCACAATCATTGTCATGAGAAGGTGCTGAAGAACCTTCTTGTGCTTGGTGGAAAATGCAAAAGGCTCTGTCTCAAGCCCCAGCGTCCCTTGGAGTCTTGCTCAGTGCGCCTCTGCCCTTCTAATCGGGTAGAGGGAGTTTTGGGTTCAGGAGGGTCCTGGGTAGGTCTGTGGTTACACTGAACTACCTGTTACACTTGCTCGCAGAGCGATTTCAGATTTTAGATGCACTGAGCTTGAGCCTTGCCGGTCATTTTGTTTGCTTTATGGAAATCCAAGTTCAATCTGTAACACTGCTGGAAAGCCAGCAGAGCAGTTAAACCTCTGATTAACCCATGAGTATTAATAATGGTTGTCTCAAGGCTGCTGGTGTAAGGATTTCAAACCTTTTAGGGGGTTTCTTGCTACCTTTTCAGATGTATGTAACTGCATAGGTTGTTTTGAATGGTGTGTTCCTTTATTCCCTCTATGTTTTGCTGTCACTTTTGTCAAGGATATATTATTAATGGCTTATTTTATTCAGAGACAAAAAGTGGGAAAAAGCTGGATGAAAACAAGGGAGCACGTGAGAAGGTGAACACTTCTAGTGCTGTAGCCCACAAAGCTGACTCCAAGCCCCAAGTTAAAGAGAGGACAGCGCAGCAGCAAGCAGTAGAAGGTGCTGGCAAAACACACAGCTCTAAGAGCTGTCAACAGCCAAAGGACGTTGGTGTCAAAACTCTGAATCAACACAACGGTCTTCCCTTCGTAAATCAAGATCATGTAGGCAACCAAAATGTTCCTGCTAAAGCACACGATATGGACAGAGCCCTGCGCCTGGATGAGTGCCACGGGCAGCTTGCTCACCAGAAACTCAGAGAGAATGAAAACAAACCTCCATTGTCGAGTGCGGCATCCCGGGAAGCTGTACCCTCCACATCCCGGGCTATATCTGACACAGGGTGTGAGGTGACACGTACCAGGTAATGGCCTTGTTGGTAGCTTTCTGTGTGATCTGAAACCATTTCATGTGTTAGAAGTAAAAAAAGGAAAGCCAGGTCATTAAAGGAGGCAGCTCGTGCTGAGGCATGATCCAGGGGAAAAACAGCCATGCTCGGTTTTTTTATCCATGGTAGGTTAGGAGTGGTGAGACCTTACAAATGGTTAAGGCAAAAACCTCAAAGCAGCAAGGGCCCTGTGTAAATGTGTGTGAAGCCAAGGAGTCAGAGAGCTAGATCTAGGGGAGACTTTTTTTATGTGTTTGGGGCTCCTGTGTATTAGAGTTAAAAGGTGACCACCTTAGCTCAAGTAGGACATTCATAAACCACTCACTCCTTTCCAATTCTTCTCTTTCTATAACTGTGGGGATGAAAGGAATTTGAGATATTTACTAGTATATGACAAAATCAAATAATTTGGTTTGTTTGCTGTTCTCAGTGGTTTTGTCGTTTGTTTTTTTTTATGCCTTGGTTACCTAAAGAAAGATATAATCAGATTGTTCCTTTATAAATCTCTATTAGCCTAATCTTTTCCTCATATCGGTGTTTTGTAATATGTCTTTCATAATCCATTTCTTTTTGAATTATTTATTTAGGATTTGATTTTAATTCCATTTATTTAAATTAAACAACTTTATATCCACTAGCCCAGACAAAGAAGGCACAGCAGTTAAAATCTGCCACAGAATTTCCCTCTGTTGAGGTTTGGTTGGTTGGGGCTTTTTGGTTGTAGGTTTTTGTTGTGTGCATTTTTTTTTTATGTGTGTATGTATGGGTGATAGACAGCCTCACGTATACATACACACATATATGTGTGTGTGTGTTACTTGGTGTGTGGAATTCCCCCACTGTTTGTGTGTACAAATTGGTGTCTGAAGCCCAGACAAGAACATGACACTACTGTTGTGTATGTGGACTTTCATTTGAAAACTTGTGTATATTGTGAATGTAGGGTGGATGCTTTAATCTTCCTGTGCAATGGGTAAGTGTCTGCTGGGATTACAGAACTCTTTAAAAAAAAATAATAAAAAAAAGTGAATGAAGAATAAATTACCAAAATGAATGAAAGTTGTCGTGATGTCAGCACATAGGCTTCACGAGGGAAAGGGCTCATTGTGAAGACTAGCACTCTGGGATATTTTTCTCCTAAGAGGCTGAGTGTAAGGATGTGGCAGGAGAAAGTAGAAGCTTTCACTACTGTGACCTCTTTTCAAATGTTCAGGAACAACTTTGTGTACAGCTTATAGACCTTGCTACCTCCAAACTAGTTGCTGTAACAACACTAAAACCAGAGGGGCCTCCCTGTGTTTTCCCTGTGGGTTTTAGGCTCTGGCTGGTGAGCAGCCATAGGCTCTGTGCTTCAACAGCCAGAGCAGGTCCGGCCCTGCTGCCCACCGGAGCACTGCCTCTGCCTGTGCTGTCCTTTGAGGGTGGCTCAAGGTTTTCGTGAAGCCATGGAGGAACAGTTGCCGTTACCCCTTGGCGGTCAGTGCTGGTTGATTGTGATGTGCCAGGCGGTGAACTCGGAGATAAACATCAGGTTCTGAAGCAGCTGATTGGTTTGGACAGGGGGGTGTCTGAGGCCCAAAGACTTTGGTTTGGGGAGGAGGGAGGCTGACGGATAACTGGAAGGCAGAACCTGGAGTGAACCCCGGGGGGAAGCTGCAGCCTTCCTGCACTGGGTACCCAGTATGCTTTTGTGTGTGAAGTCGCGTGAGGGTGGTAAATGCCTCTCTAAAATGAACACAATTTTTAATGAAGTCTGTAAGCCCATGCAGAAGTGTCAAAAGAACATTGTGTTCCTCTGCTTGGAGAAATGCCCAAGAGTCCTGCCGAGTTCAGGCTTGTCTAGATAGCAGTGGAAGTGTTTGCTCAGAGCTGTGTTCAGCTGCTCTGATAGCTCGCTCCGGTGCAGCTTTGATTCATAGCACAACGCGAGGGTGCTAAAGGTGCTGAAAATGAGAAACTTCAGACTCTTGTTATGCAAAAGCAGAAACATTTCCTTTTGTAATAAGGCTGATCCACTGAAAGAGGCAATAACTTCTGCGAAAACGAGGTACGTTCTCTCCTAGACATCAGAAATTTTCTTTACTTGCTGTTGTATAAAATCTACTTTACAACTTGACAAGTTTGAGTTCAGCCTCACTGAAATCGGGCTGTGTGCTCATCACAGTTGGAGCAGTAACAGTAGACTCAAAAATTGTCACACGAATGTCTTTGATGGATTTTAGGAGCATAGAGAATTGGGTTTAACCCGTATTCTTTTTAGGCAACGTAAGAGGTAAAAAAAATTGTTAAACTTTTCCAGTAGCTAGAATGCCAAGAATATAGCATTGATGGAGTGAGAGAGTTTAGGAAAGTTACATTTTTAACAGAAAGCTGTGGGAAGAATGCTATCCCATCAGAAGACACAAACACAGATGTTTGAGTATGCAAGTCAGCCAGCTGGAAGAGGACTGGGATGGATGCAAACCTTTGGATTTGTAGAGCTGTATGAGCAGTCAGTCATTTAGATAATCGGTCTGTAATTTGTGAAGGCAGTCAGTACCCCCCCTCTGCCCAGGTGATGGTATGTTGTTAGACCAACCGTAATAGTTGCAAAAAGTAAGTTAGTTTTCAAATGTGGGATTAACATTTTGCAGTGAACATTTTGTGTTCAGCAGAAGGCAGGCATATACAGAGATGAGGATACAGAAAAAACATCAGCACGCTTTTTGGTGCTCTTCCTTTAGGGTTGTGAGTATTTCCTGAGGGGATTGATGTGGTTAGATTTCTTCAATACTGTAGAAAGCTGTGATTTCAGAAGCTTATAGATTTTTCTTCCCCCCCAAAGTTACAAAAGCAAGGCTAGTTGTCTGCATAAAATGTCAACTGTTTGCTCTGCAGGATATCCATCAATGTACATATGACTGAAATGAAAGAAAAGATTGAGATGACCAAGGAAGGAAACTTAAATGATCGCAGAGGTAAAAGTTCCAAAGTAAAATCCCCATCCTCCACAGCAGCAGAAGCAGAAGGAGTCGAACAGCCGCCTGACAAATTAAAACTTCAACAGAGTCCTAAAAACATCAGCACTGAGCCAAATCAAGAAGTGAAACGGGACAATAAGCAAAATGAACTTGCACCTCAAACAGGGAAGCAACAGCCATTACTGAGCAAACCCAAGTCAGGCAAAAAAGCTGAAGAGAAATCAGAATTAAAATGCAAGCCTGTAACCTCACAGAATACCTCTACAAAGGAGCCTACGAAAGATCTGGGAGTAGAAGTGAAAATCCATCAAGAAACTGCAAAAGCAGAAGAATCCCTGACGGATACCAGTTCTGAGAGGAGAGAATCTGAGTCTGTGTCTTCAGGGGGAAGTGAAAAAGGTGCCCGTCAGTGTACAGGAATGGCACCAGAGGAGAATAAGTCATTGGAAGCTAGCAAAGAGCTTCCCACACAGGATGAAATGATCATTGGTAAGTTGCTCGCAGTTACTCTTGGAAACTTCTACATTGAGATTTTTGTGCTACCTGTGTGTGTTATATACAATATACACAATATATGTACAATATATGCAATAGTAATTGGACCAGTGCTCAGTCTTACAGTTCAAGAGCATTTGCCTAAATGCCATGGGTACCTTTGACTATGTAAATAACAAGTCAATTAACATTTGTACAAATTATTTTAATAGTAATTTTCCTTTTAAAGTGTGTTTTGGGGAAAAAAGTTCCTTTAAAATAAAATTGGGTGAAGTAAATGTGTGATCAGAAGTATGAGTAATTTTGAAAAAATTAGTGGTTTTTTTTTTTTAGATTAAGCATTTATTCTTTAAGAGAGTATGCAAACTAGGTATGCTTTAGCAGCTATGGACTGGAGGTTCAGAGAGCAGCAAAATCTTGCAGGAAGAGTATCTTGCTGTGGTCTTTGTGTTATTTGCCATCGATCTCTTCTTGGTTACTGTGTTGAACGGTTGATCACATTGTTTCAGGGAGTCATCTCTCCTGTCAGCACAGGTGTGTGTATGTCCCAGAACATACGTACATGGGTAGACGTCCTGACCTGGATCTGGCTTTCTCAGCAGTGGCTGGAGATGGGTTGAATACATGCTAAATTGCAGCCTAAGATATCTGGAGATTCATTGTAAAATTGCTTTGAATGGGGGACACCAAAAGTGGGTTTATGGAAGCTTTATCCCAGAAAAACTTGGATGTTAAGTGTATCATGGTTAACTGATTTAGCTTCCCAGGAACTGATTAAACTTGCTACTTGTAATGTTAATGTTTGCAGCTTTAACTTGGACATTGTCTGCAAAAGTCTCACTGCTAGGAGAAACTTCCTGATCTTACCAATAGCTGTCACCGTTTATCAGTGCTGTGTATTTGAGGTGGTCTTTCCAGCTGCCATATAACGATTAAAAGAGGATCAAGTGTAACCTTTTTAAACTTGCAGATGATTTTTTTTTTTTTAAGGTGACCTCTTCTGTTAATGCATAAACTAAGATGTTGATCTTCTAAAGGTGTCCAGTGGGTTTACTGTGTTAAAAAAAACAGGGCTGAGATTCAGGAGGTGGGATCCTGTTCTCCATTCTGGGCATTTATTCCTCATCTGTAAAATGGTGTTAGCAGTAAAAGTCCCTCACTTGAAGGAACAGAGAGATTTTGGATATTTTCAACACCTCCCTTCTTACGGCTAGCTGCAAATGCAGTGGTTATTTTACTTGCATGCCACTCTAAAAATAGCGAAGGAATTGCATGCTTAATGTTATCCAGATACTTCAGTGCTTGTCTGAATTCCAGTAGAAGGAAAAATGATGGTGTGGTAGAGGAACGCGAAGCAAAGAGAAAAGACGGGAGAGAGGGCAGTGCACTTCATACTACAGTTCTGGTTTGGGTGTTTGCATGAGCAGCTTGTGGGCAGCAGCGGGATGTGGCTTGTGGGGGTGTTTGTGTTGTCCCCAGTGTTTCTCCCCTAGTGCCCCACCACCAGAGGGGCACTGAGGGCTGCGGTGAGGCAGGAGCTGTGTGTGTGCGCGTTTGTGGTCCCCACTGCCTCAGCAATGCCTGTCTGAGGAACTGGTTTCATCCCTTGAGGAACAGCAATGCTGAAGCTGGGGAGAGCTCAAGAGTATGATTTTGTGGATACTGGGAGCATGGAAGGCAGCTGAGACTTCTCGTTACACTTAGCAAACACAACCAGGTGATGTGCATGTCCCATGGACTGAAATCAGTATTGTGAGGGAGGTGAAATGTGTGCAGGAGCATCTCAATGACCGGCTTGTCTCCTGTTTAGATGACAGCCCTTCTCCTCCGGCTCCTTTCGAACACCGCATAGTGAGTGTCAAGCAAACCGAGGTGACAACGTGCTACTCGGTGTGTCATCATGAAGTACTGGGGGGGTAAGTATTCCCTGTCCCTAGTGCCGTACTGCTGGTGGTGGCTAAGGCACGGAGAAATGCAGTAAGCTGGAGAGCTAGAGCTATCTTCTTCAGACAGCCCCAAGGTGTCTGTGGGTGAGGCACATACAAGCCCACTGCAGCCAGAGTCAGCAGGTTCATCTCTGAGGCCTTTTGGGCTATCACTGTTGCCTGGGCTCTTTGTATGAACTTTCTGTTGATTTTTGGGGTGTGTGGCAGGGATGTCCCATCTGGATGTCCCCCCAGATGACTGGTTTCTGCCACAGTTCCATTTTCAGATGCTGGACTGTGATCTTGGATGACTGTGTTTTGCATTTGTTATAATAATCCTGGCCATAGCTGGTCTTATGAAGAAAACCCGTAACCTTCAGGCAGACAGATCCAGAGCATTTGAAGTCAGCAAAACCCATTAGGTCAGGCAGTTTGCAAAATCTCTTTTCTGTGCTGACCTGCACGTTAAAGAAAACCATGGGAGAAGTTATAATTATTTTGACCTTACATTTAGTTTTCACTCATAGGAAGTCTGCAGCTGCTTCAGCCTTTGTATTCTCATATCCTTACTTATCTGACAAGAAGGTTTGATTTACAGGTTGATCCAAGTACAAATATGGCTTAATAAGTATAAGCCTGATGATGCAATAGCAGAGAAGATGGTGTTTAGAAATCATCCCAAGGGGCATTAACGTATCTGGGTGACATGGGGGAGAATTTACAACATCCAAGAAATGCAGTCTGTGGAGTGGCTACAATTACTGGTCTTATAGTCATTTAAAAAGTTATGAGATCAGGACAGAAATATCCTTGTTAATATACCCACTAACGCATCACTGAAGGACAGCAAGCGGGTACAGTTACAGAACCAAAAAAGAATATCATCAGGTCATCATACCGCAGTGAAATGTAGTAATATGACGGGGGCATAATATTTTAATGTAAGCATTGAACAACTGGCTGGAAAGATAAAACTAATCCTTCGTAAGCCGAGAGAAAGAGGAGATTCATGCTGCTGGGCACCTCATTCTGTTCACTTTGTACTGTGCTATTTTTAATCAATGATAAGAATAGTTGTATGAAAAGTTTCTGCAGTGAGCTGTGTTAGGTCGGTTTCCCATCTTTTGTTTGGTATCAACAGGGGACGTTTTGGGCAAGTTCACAAGTGCACGGAAATATCCACTGGTCTCAACCTGGCAGCCAAAATCATAAAAGTGAAAGGAGCAAAAGAGAGGGTAAGTATGTTTCTGTGAACCCAAGTGAGCACACTCTAAACCTGGCCTCAGTGCAAGCACCTTAACACCGCTTCCCAGAATCAGGCCCTAAGAGGCAACTTGTCATTGCGTAGTATCAAATACTGTAAAATCTGTCTCAGTAAGTAACAGCTTGGACTTGATATGACTGTTTGTCATCTCATGTCTTTGTGATTCAACCTTCTGTCCACATGAGACCTGGGGTGTAGCTGTTATTGGGTTTTGCAAATAATTGTATTTGAATATATTGGAATTTAAGGAGTGTATTTTGCTCATTTTTTGTTAATTTGTTATTTTTTCAGGAGGAAGTAAAAAATGAAATTAACATCATGAACCAATTAAATCATGTGAATCTGATCCAGCTTTATGATGCTTTTGAAGCCAAAAATAATATCACTTTGGTCATGGAATAGTAAGTTTAAGTGGTCTCAGGAATTGTCAGATGTTTGGGTTTTCTCAGGTCACTAAATGAAATAGGAAATGAGAATTCTAAGGTGTGAAGAAGACTTGAGTGGTTTCCCAGCCTGAAAAACTTGTGCAGAATTAAATTCAGTTGTCAGCTCATGTAAAATAGCTTTCAGTTTGAGAAGTTTCATTTGGTAGACTTTATAGGTTGAGGACTTACTTTCTCTAGACTAATAAGATGCGCGAATAATAGATACTTTGGTGCTCCCTGCAGGTTCTCCAGGTCCCCGTTGAATCACCAGGGGGTGTGTGTGTTTGTGTGGGTTGGGTTTGGCACATATCCCCCCCAAATGTTAGTGACAACTTTTCCAGTTTTGAATTTAGATTGATACTTAATTTCACACTCAGAAATGTCTCTAGAAGTCATTGAGACTACTGGTATGCTTTTTATTGGATGTGTTGTTAGGATCCTTGCTACGTTAGAGACTGCAAGTTCCTGACCTGGAAATACATTGGGCTGATGAGGAATTTTAGGGTTTTTAACACTTTTCTATGTCAAAATTTTAGTCTTGATGGTGGTGAATTATTTGACCGGATCACAGATGAAAACTACAATCTAACTGAGTTGGATGCAATCCTGTTTACCAAACAGATTTGTGAAGGAGTCCACTACTTGCACCAGCATTATATTCTCCATTTAGATCTGAAGGTCAGTAGCTCCTACTCTCCGCTCTTTAGCGATCCTGTGGTTTGGACCACCACAGAGTCTCTAATTACAAGAGTCATTTCTCATTTAATGGATTTATGTCATAAAGGAATAGACTTAATTCAATAGCCACAATGAATGGAGCTCTAGAGATTCATTACTTTTTGGTCAATGTCGATTTGGTAGCTTGCTTAGAATTGTGAAATGAACAGGGTTCTGTGCTTTTGCTTCTCTTAAATCAGAAGCTTTTCATTCTGTGTGGAATTTAACAATGCCCTTTTGTCATTAATAAAAACCACACCCAAACCCCTCTTTGGCTAGAAATGCCTGCAGTCTTTCCTCCACGACCCCCTACCCTCCTCATAACTGTGTTCAAATACCTATTCAGTCTTCTTATTGTTTGTACTCTTTTCTGCCTGGAACTGAACTGCAGTGAAATGACCATGCTTTCCTAATGGCCCCTTAGTAATGGATCTTTTTCAACAGAAAAAGCAACTGATATTTTTTTCTACTTGTTTATACGACGCCTTACACAAATGATGTTAGACCTGGTTGGCCTGTTCTACAGGCCAACAGTTCTACATTTATAACCAATTTGGACACCATCGTCCCCCCTGTCCCCACCTTGAAAAATACTCTCATTGAAAAACAAATTTTTGCCTTCGTGGGCAAACCAAAGGATGCATTTGATATGTTTCTTGTGGCTTTTTCTGGAGTTACTTTTATACTTATGGAGTAAATCCAGTGGGTAGGCCTCAACCATTGGACTGACCCTACTGTTTTATACAGGGGGGCCTTTCGATTGCGAAATCTATTGTCATCTGTGGTGAAATATAGGAATATTGTTATATAGGAACAGAAGTTAAACTTCTTTATGGTAGATCCAAACCCAAACCTTTCACTAATTTAGCATGCCAGTTAAATTCTTCTTTCACATGATAGGAATAGAAGGAAAAGTATTATACAAAAAACTATGATTAAAATCTCAGAGACTTTGATATTGTTTTGCTAGATCTCTCTCTCTCTCAAACAGTCATACATTTAACTCAAAATACCCTCTTCTTTCTTTGTAGCCCGAAAACATACTATGTGTAAATCACACAGGAAACCAGATTAAAATTATTGACTTTGGATTAGCAAGGAGGTAAGAAAGTTCAGATATGAATTTATTTAAAAAAATAAAACCAAAATAAACCCCAAACCCTCTGACACATTTTTGGTAGGTCTTGGGGTTTTTTAATGTATTTTGATAGCTCTAAAGTAACTCTGCAATGTGAATGAGCCGAGCAGTATGCCGCTGCAAGCATGAGTTTTCTGCTGTGTGCATTAATTATCTAATTACATTTTCCAAATAACGTTTCTGTTGGATAAAGCTATACTGCTGCTCTAATTATCTCAAAATTATTCCCCGTGTAGAGCTTTTACTCTAGGGACTCTATGAAGGCTCTCAGAGCCTTCTTGACTGCTGGGTTTTGTTATGCAGGTTCAAATTGTGGAAATTAGCTGCTCAACTCTTTATGGAGATTGAAGGAGGGGAGGGGAAACAAAACATGTTTGAGCCATCCCATGTGAAACAGGAAACCCTCAGAGAAATATGGACTTTTCTCCATTCTTCTGCATTGCTGTCACGAGAGTGTTACAGGAAAGCTGTGGGAGCATGAGTCAATGCCCCTGAAATTAAAAGGAACGACTGTTGTTAGCATAACAGTAAAACACCAACATTTCTCTATTTCTTTTCTAAACCCTTTGAGGCTTTTTTTTTTAAGTCAAAATCTGGTACATTGCTGCATGGATGTACCTATATGTGTGTATGTATCTGTCCAAGGACTTTTTTCTTTTAGAAGTATTTTATGAAAATAGAAATGAATACATTGAGGTTTGTTGTTGGTTTGTTGGTGGGTGTTTTTTTGTGGTTTTGGGTGGTTTTTTTTGAATTGGGAAGGTAAAGAGGCAATCTTCTACTAAAGCAGTTTTGAAAACAAGATATTCCAGAAAATAGCGAAAAAGCAACGCTCTAATGGCTTGCTCTGTCTGTTCGCAGATGTAACTCCAGCTGCCATCAGTGACTATTTCTAGTTCAGTTTCATAACCGTTCCCTTTTAAGCAATAAAACAGCAGAACCATTTTCTCCCTATATGGATCACTGTTTAACTTCTTACAAGCCCAAATAATCCTCTTGAGAGTCCCACCTTAGCAGTTATATTGCGCTCCTATCTGTTACACAGACCTTTGCCCTGAGCTGTAGCCGGGTACATCCCACTAAGCAAATGCTCTCCAAACCTGTTTTGACGGAAGCTGCTTTATTTGTTTGATGTTGGATAACGTCTGCTGGAAAGCATCCTGTGGAGCCTGGCAGGGAGCAGAGCTGCTGTCGCTCTTGGGGGGAGGCCTTTGCAGGTTTTATTGCCCTTGGTCTCCCTTCTGGTTTTGCTCCAGGAAAGGTTTAGCTGATGGTGTATTCACCTGAAGTCCCAGCAAAATTCACCAATTCATTTTTTTGAAAACCTTAATACTGTCCTGATTGCCTGGTGAGTCTCCTATGCTTGCTCTGCCGTGCTCGCATGGCAAAAAGCCATGCCTTGATTTTAACAAATGTGAGTTGTGTTCCCCAGCCTGCTCTCAGCAGCGATGTGTCTCTCTTTCCGGTAAAGGTACAAACCTCGTGAGAAACTGAAGGTTAATTTTGGAACTCCAGAGTTCCTGGCTCCTGAAGTGGTGAACTACGACTTTGTTTCCTTCCCAACAGACATGTGGAGTGTAGGCGTCATCACGTATATGTTGTGAGTAACCCTGCGAGGGGTCATGGCAGTGGCACCAAAGGCTCTGCAGGGACACGCCAGTGGAGGGCATCTGCAGAGCAGGAATGCAGCAACCACTGAGCCCATCTGGTGTGACTCCTCCCAGTTCATTCTGTTAAAAAACCCAGCCTTTAATGCAAAGGCACCTCGCTGTGTGTACAGTCTCTAAAAAACCCAAATAATCCTTTTGATAACTATGTAAATGTTCTCTCTTGCCATCTTAATTAGCAAGGTAAAATGGATCAGGTCTTTTTTTTTTTTACTTGTAAAGTTGCCCAAAGCATGTCAGAATTTTCATTTTGATTGCGTTTGAGGACTTGAATTATTTTTCAAATTTGCAATCTGATCATTTTAGCAGCTTGGATTTGGTGTGCGTCTGCACAGAGGAATTAATGTCTGCACTGAGGCCGTGGGTCTAAAAAATGTCATGTCACAAATGGGGCTCAACCTTTTTTCTGATGTCTGGATGGTGGCCATGGACAGCTTCTCTGTCCAAAGTCTCTGCCTTCTGGTGAGCTGACTTTGCATCCCAGAATCTTTCACAGATGCTTCTGGTTTAAATTTATATGTTAGCTGAAACCCAACTGAATGCAGTAATAAACGACTGAAGCAATAAATCTGGGCTTAGAGACTAATTGAAAAAAGTATGCCATTGTTCAGAATTCAGTTTAACTCAAGCCAAATACGGATGCGGGCCTTGATTTAGGAAAGCTCTTGAGTCCCCCTAGCTTTCCTAGCTGGGAGAGCACTGAAGTATGTACCTACGTCCACAGGGAGTTGGTCTCCTTGGGGATCTATTAGCAGTGCTCCCTGGCGAAGCCGAGTGAACCGCTCGAGAGTAACGCTAACGCTACAACGCTGTATTGCTCACACTCTTGGCTTAGTTTGGCGGGGGTTAAGAAGTGGAACCCCCCCATAGCTGAGAGTCTTTCTCCATAAGCTAACAACAATTATAAAGCAGAGGATCCGTAGAAAGATAAACGCATCTTGCATATAATAACTACTCCTCTCCCTCCCGTTCTTTCTTTTTTTAAGGCTTAGTGGCCTGTCCCCATTCCTGGGAGAAACGGATGCAGAGACAATGAATTATGTGGTCAATTGCAACTGGGATTTTGATGCAGAAGCATTTGAACAGCTATCAGAGGAAGCTAAAGACTTCATTTCCAGATTACTTGTGAAGGAGAAAAGGTACCTCTTTGTCTGATCGT
Organism: Chroicocephalus ridibundus; assembly: GCF_963924245.1. NCBI lineage: Eukaryota > Metazoa > Chordata > Aves > Charadriiformes > Laridae > Chroicocephalus > Chroicocephalus ridibundus. The sequence goes on from NC_086287.1 coordinate 81,210,859, forward strand.
GAGGACAGTAGCACCTAATAACATTAAGTTCCTCCTAGCCAATGACAAGAATTTACTATGGGACGTTGTTGTAAGCTGTATCTGTGCTTGCTGGGCAGTTCCTCAGTGATTCAGAAGCCCCTATTTAAAAGGCAAATGTCTGTCTACCTTGACTGAAGAAAGTTGGTTTTCTCAGTAGCATCAATACAGGCAGAACAGAGGGTTTGCTGTGTAGGAATCTGTCTTTAGTATTCCTTCTCTGAGCAAAAGCAATTTCTGTTGTTACTTTGGATGCTCACAAGCCCTGGCACAAATTGCAAAAATGTCTCTTGAATGCCATGGAGGATAAATGGAAGCTGCAGCTGTGAAAATGTGCGTTGTTCTCCTCTAAAGTGGTCTACATGCATTTGGTAGATATTAAGGAGCATTTGGGACTTAACTCTGCGTGTGGCTTCTCGGTCTTGGCTCCACTGAAATGACAAGTGATTGCACATAGGAAACACAGGAGAGAATGAAGATGATGTAGATGTCAGACCCCGGATATGGGGCTGGGTGAGGGAGTAGAGAAATTTTTCTCTTGCTGAGCAGTGATACAAAACTAACCAAAACAGGAAATGATGCATACAGTAAGCCAGATTGTGTGTTCGAGGGGAATTCAAAGGAGTGCTTAGAATATTAACAGCTTCCAGATCATTACCTAAATTAAACAAATCAGTTCTAGTACTAATTACATTTTGAACAATAAGTCATATGAAAAGCTAAGAATAAACTGAACTTTAGCGTATTACCAGCAGGAAACAACAAAGAGGTTTTTTTCTCAGACTGTGGTGATGATATGCTGTGAGACTGCAAACTTTTCTTTGGAGTCTTCCATTTTTCTGTGCAATGGGAATAGATATTCCAGAGGGACACTATGCAAAGTCTGGTTAGAAGCTGTGAATGAAAAGACTGTGCAAGAGTATTGTCAGTGGGATGCGAAGAGCAACAATTAATTGGGCCAGTTGTTGACGAGGCATATGGGACAGCCTCCGCTCTCCTGCAGACGCGGCGCCTTTGCCACGCTGGGACAGCAGGTCTGGCCTTGTGCAAGACCTGTACCTGCCTCCCCTGACTACTGAAACGAGGTGCGAGCAGGCAGAAGTCGTCTTTTCATCATCTTCTTGTTGACAGCTCAGACAAAGCTCAGGAGTTAGACATAGGCTTTTGTTTTGAAAAAAAAAAAAAAAGGCAAATAAAACTTTTTTTCTCAACACCTCTCCCCCAAGATTTCCTCTATTACCATATATTTCTCAAAGTTTTTTGGATAGGCCTTCACACTTGGGCCCATTATTCAATGTCAGAATATAATGCGTGCCTAGCCAACCGTGCTTTTTAAATATGAGGCACAGAATAAGTCTGCGCTGTCAGGACAGGCATAACACTACAAACGTTGTTTTTCTATACGCACTGATTCTCTTAGCAAAGTTCTGCATTCACATAACAGAGTGATACATAAACTGACGAACCTGTACAGCTGCTGCTTCAAAGAAAAAAAAACACACCCCAGCCCAAACCCTAACAAGGCAAAAAAATACATCAACCCACTGCAGGCCCAGCAGCAGCTTTTCACACCTCTCACCCCCTACGCTGGAGAGTGCAGGGTGTCATTAGAGTCCTATCCACTGGGATGAACAGCATCTCAGGAGGCATCTCCGCTCGCTTGTGTTTGTTCATTTAAAGCAGTTTCTTTATCAATAATATTGAGGAGCACAGGGCACTGAGAAAATGGCAACGGGGGTACCTGGATTTACATGAAAGACTTCCTCTCCCGCAGCTGCCGGATGAGTGCAACACAGTGCCTGAAGCACGAGTGGTTGGACAATCTGCCTGCCAAAGCCAAGAAGTCCAAGCTCCGTCTGAAGTCCCAGTTGTTGCTGCAGAGTTACCTGGCTCAAAGAAAATGGAAGGTAAATAGATAAAGCCTGGCCAGTCTACTTCCAGAGGGAAATCAGCTCGACACAGGCAGAGCCATTCCTGCCTTTTTTTGTATGATGGCTCACTTCTGCCCACAGGCTTCTTTCGTGTAAATATGAGTTTGGGAAGTCTATTTTCAGTTGTAAATTAAGATTGGTTTTTTTTTCCTCCTGCAGAATGATACTGCTTCTATTTTTAGCAAGTTTGGTTTCAATTTTTACTCCTTCTGATTGGTGTTTAGAAGTTTTACATTTTTTTTTTCTCTCTCTAAGCTCTGAGGCTTCAGATGCTGCTTAGCTGATATTAAATGTTCTTTCACTTCATATTGGAGAGATTTTTTTTCCATTGACAGCAGTTGAATTATTCTGTTGCCGCTATGGAGTAGGGTTACAACATAAGGCAGCTTTGTGCCTCCTGTTGCAGAGAGTAGAAGTGTGGGGGAGAGAAAAAATTAGGCTCCAACCCATCCACAGAGCCCTTCAGGACCTTTCTGATAACCCCATGCTCCTTCAGAACTAAATTTTGGATGCGAAAGTGATAGATAAGACTGTTGAAGCCTGTATTGGATTATAGATAATTGATGCTGGAAGGTGGACGCAGTGATCTTGTTACAAATAAGCATGTGGAAATCCAAGGAAAACTCAAGTGAGGACCATTTCCTTTCCTTTTGTTACTGGAGTTGTAATTCCTTGCCAAGGAGTGAAACCAGAGGCTTACACTTTTTCCACTCCTGCACTCCAGCTGTTTGGTCAGAATTCTGCACTTACATTTTAAAAAATACATAATCTAAAGATGTGTCACTGTACAATTTGTAATAACGCTGCAGAAGTTGACAGCAGTCAACCGGAGCAGTGGTCTGTTCTGCAGTAATCAGTGGTTCCCCAATGCAAAGCTGTTCTGTGCTGCCATCCACACCAGGTGTGGGTCACTAGAGGTAAGTGGATTTACCAAGAAGAAAACCTCATGCCAGCCACAGAAAAGGTCCTTTACCTCAGTTGGCTCACACTTGGACTGTTCTGTTTTGTTCACAGAAACATTTTTATGTGGTGGCTGCTGCTAACAGGCTGAAGAGATTTCAGAGTATGTCTGTGAAGCTTGCGTAAGCTTGTATGAAGCACCTGCCCCTCTTGGAGACGGACATGAAGCCATGGAAGAAGGACTGAGTACCTTCAATAATTTCTACCCCCTTATTTTATAACATATAAGGTTTTGGGTCTGTCCTCCTCAAATATTATGTGAGTTAGTGCTAAGGTTCCAGAACTGCCTCAAGGCAGAGGCACTGAAATAATTTCTGAAAGCAGAAGCTACCTTGTTTGTTTGTTTTACCAGTTTCCAGTTGTTGTACATAGTGATGGAAAAACAAAGCTGTTACTGGAGCTGACTTCTCGCTGAAGGCTTTGATTCTGCAGAGTACTGGTGGTGTGTTTACAACAGAAAACATCTTCTCAGTTTTCTGGTTTCTCACACCGAGCATGGAATCTCTCAAGACTTTCTTCATGACTGATGTATGTCATCAATTTTAGAGCACTGCCACAACAATGGCACAGGTTTTCCCTCAGGTGTTTGTTACTTAGAACAAAAGATACCGGAGATCCTTTTCGTCTATAATTTTTCCAAAAAGATCAATTTTTTCCTCCGAACATGATGATGATTCAGTGCAACTACTCGCAGTTGAATGGCTTTAGTTTGTTGGGTTTTTTTTATTCTCCTCTCTCCTTTAAAAAAGTCGCGGCGTAGTTAGGAAATATGAAGAATCCTGGTTTGAGGCAACTTAAGTCCATCGGTCCATTGCTGCTTTTTCTTATGGTAAGTTGAATTGAGCTGAATTGATTGAACTTTTGGAAGGAGATAGGTGAAACTGCCACTAATAAAAATCGCCTAATGACCATTGAGTCTATGCAAAAAGATCTCGTGTTGTCCAGAAAGGAATTTACAGACACTGTTTTATATGTATTTGAAGGTTGTAAGTGCTTCTCCTTGGCTGTGACTGCAGCCCTTAATTTTTTAAGTTCTAGTTTGAGGATTTTTTTCTCCTCTCTGATCATCTTGATGAAGTCTGAGAAACTGATATGGTGTGATATGCAAAATAGGTTTTATTGCTGTTCAGTGGCAGGGAAATGGTGTATTGCCAGAATCTCCCTATAGCCCAGCCAGAATGTTGAAGTCCTCTTTTCCTCCACTTTGCTCTTGAACATTAAATGTTTTCTTCACGATACTAACTTATTTTGAATTTTAAACTTTTTCCTGATGTATAAAGAGTTGGAGCCACTTACAATCTCTCAGCTAAAAGTATAACATCATTCATTAAACCTGTGGTTTCCTTCATTCCTGTTCTAGATTCTGCAAAACTCATTGTGAGCTGGATGGGCTCCTATGAAAAAAAGAAACTAATACTACTAAAACTAGCTTTCCGCAAAGACATCAAACCACTGTAAAGCTCCCTTTAACTTTATGGACTTTCATGTCCCGTGAATTAGCAAAAGTGTTGGTTGCTAATAAAGAGGTTTGTAAGACTGGCTTACCCTTGTCTAGTTATCTTTTCCACTGTAGTGCTTCTCACTTTGCATAGTCCTGAATTCTGGACTTCTACAGCGTTTCCAGAATTGAGACAGTTATTAAAATCAAGTGAAATAATCTTGACAATGTACACCTTCTGTGAAGGCCCACTTCTGTTCATGTTTTCCTTCCACAGAGGTTCTGCACGCTAAATGTGATTGTATGAATTGGTCTGTATATTTGTGAATTAATACTAATAAATTCCATTAAAGTGGAACAAGCCTATTCCTTAATTTTTGTTTAAAACCCCCACCAAACAAACCTGAAAGCATCTCTGAATAGGTCTTAACAACAGAATGCTAATGTACGAGGCAATATATTCTCTCCCGAGCACCTTCTGCTACATACTAGATCAAACTTCAAACTGCAGACATTTTGTTACGGCTCTTACTCAATGTGCGTTAATTACCCAGTATTTTATCTGCACATCAGGTATTTGTTTGGTGTCCATTCCCTGATAGTTAATGTTACATTTCAGAACTCGTATTAGCTCTTGCTAATTAAAGTTGGCTTCAAGTGATTTCCTTTTTTCGTGCACTGGGAGGAGGAGAAGTGAAAGGAAAATGGCCAGTAAGTTTTCATTTTCCAGTTACTGTGTGCTGCTTCCTCTATTTTTTGAAGAGGCTAACACAAATGCTGGGCAGAAGACTGGGATTGGTTTGATTAGAGTTACACCAGCCCCGCACTGCTAAAAGTTGGGATTTTCCTTCAAAAAATAGTTAACACAAATTGTAGTTTGAGTAGCTGGGATGGAAGCGTAGCACTGGAGAAGCTGCCACTGAGAAGCAGAGGGCAGGGCACTCTGTCCTCTCTACTAAGTTTATGACTGCGGGATGCAAAAAACATGTATTGCTCAGACAAGATCCTTGTCCCCTCGATCTCTTCCTTCTTAAAGCACAGACATCTCCTCTATGTCTTTTATTTTATGCTCTAAGGGTTTTATATACGACAAGTACAAAGAACCCAGTGTCATAATACAAAGCTTTTCCTTCCAGTATCTTTATTGTTTCTTGGAATATCTGGGACCCCTTACAGGGTCATAAAACCCCACAGGTCATAAAAATAAGTCAAATCTGGTGACTAAACAATATTTCTTCAACAGTAAAAAATAAAATTAAAAATAAAATACTGGTTTTAATTCCTCTGCTGGTTTTGCAGTTCACTTTTTTCACTGACTACTTCTATCCAGGGGGCCAAGGACATACAACTTATTTACACTTAGCACAGCATTAGACTGTTACCTGCTTCTTGCAGCAGGAGAACGAAGCTATTCTACCGCCTAATGCCACAGCTGCTCAGGTACCAGCCTGGCAAGTAGACAGGCTTCTTGTAAAATCGCCTCAATTCTGGGGTCATTTACTAAAAATAACTTTCTTAAATACTTAAAAAATAGCTAATAAAATTAGCTTGCTACCGGGCAGCCATCACTCATATGCTGCTGGAACTCTTGTTAAAGCAGAGGGAGAGTTAAAATTATGAGCAAGCAGCAGTGATATTACTAGGTGGCACTGCAGAGACAGTGCCCCTACTTGTCTCTTGTGCCTTAGCAGCATTTTCCAGGATTTTCTTTTTCCATTCTTCATAGTCTTGCTTCGTTTCAGTCTTAGGCCGTTTACATGGCATCTCCTCATCATCTTCAGATCCTACGAGAGAAGAAGAAAGTCCGTGACAGGCAATCATGGGCAGTATGTTGCTGGGAATAACCATGGCAGTGAGCAAACGTACAGACACAAGCACGGGGTCTGTCACAGCGTTACCCAATCCTGTGGTTCGCTGCTCCCCTCCCCTGCTGCAACAGCCACCTTTTCACCTCTGTGTCTGAATGCAAGAGTCGTCCTTAATTCTACTAGGACTACTCAGTGCAAACACCATTGTCCTTCTCCTAGGTTCTCCTTGTCCTTTCGTTAGCGAGTGATTTGCAGAATGGAGGTGGCTGCTGTCAACTGAATGTTATGGCATATTACGCAACTAAAATATTAAGCAGCCCTAAGGCTCAGAACTGCCCCGGTGAGGTGATTTTAAGTTCACAGCTAAACACAACTTACCATCTTCCCTCTCACAGTACTCCAGGTTGGTCTGCAAGCTTTCAGGTGTCTCTGCAGCCAGTGGAACATCTTCTTCTAAAAAAATAAGTAAGGTGCTATATTTCTGAATGGTGTTTGGGCCCAAAAGAGTGCTGTTCTACATGCCATTCTTTGACAGCAACGCCACCTTCCAAAAGTCTTGTCTCCCAGTCGGAGCAGTTCCCTGGTCCAGCCTGGTGGCCAAGCTGTACATGCAGAGGTGTCAGCACACTTCAAGGGTTGCACAGACTGATTGGCTGCTTTAACTAGCGCTGCTGCTGCATTTGTAATCACAATGATCCACCATGTTTGTACCCTCAAAACGTACCGCTACCCTTCTTGATTACTCAGGCAGGATTCTCAGTTATTTCTTCCCCTTCTATCCCATTTCCACACTTTGTATTATGGGGCTGGGGGGGCTGTCCAGACGCACGCTCTTCCCTGAACTGATACAGAAATTCCTAGCTGCCTTTAGCTGCTTTAGTGATGGGGTAAGGTTTTTGGGTTTTTTATAGGGCACTGCTCTAGGGGAAGGTCCAAGCCTTGGGAAAGAGCAGCAGCTTTTGGTTTGGATTCAGGTAGCACATTCCAGAAACCTTCATGATACAGAGTGTGAAGACAGGGTGAAGCAGGGGTACTGTCAGTGGGAGAGTCAGAATGAAAGCCTAGAAAAGGAAATAAGAGATAAGTAGGAAGGAGCAGAGACACAAGGACAGGAAGATGTCTGTTGTATTTCAATCTTCCTTCTCCACAAAAACGAATGGAGAGGGCAGCAGGTACAAGACCAGGCGAGGAAGATTCCTCATGTTTGTCTGCTGCATGTGGAGGGATGGTGTCAGGTAATGGCTGAATTACTACCAGAAGAGCAAGGCTTCAGCTTGTTAATCCTGCAGTGGGGGAGAGGAAAACACAGGAGTGAGTCAGTCAAAGCAACAGAGGTAGCAGATGTTTATGTTAATTTCTGTGTCATGTTGCCATGTTAACGGAATGCAGAAAGCAAGCAAGAAGGAGGAATCCAAGATAGGTCAGGTAGTATGGGAGAAGCAGGGAATAAATTGCAGCAGCAGAGAATGTAAGGAACAGCGAGCATTTGAGAAGAGAGAAAAATACTTATTTTTGGCCTTGCCACATGCTAAGCTGCTTTGACTTCCCCCGAAGCAACTACTGTGACTCGGAACTGGGGTATGGAAAACATGCTGGAATGGATGGGCCGGTTTGGCTGAAAGGGAGCGTCTGAAAGTGATCAGAATGAAATCACCAGTGGAAAACGATGGGGCACTGTGAGGCCAGGCGATGGGTACCCTGTTGTACAGAGATAAAGCCAAAAAACTTACCTCTGAGTTGCTGGCTTATCTTCTCCAGCTGATTGCACAGACGGTCAAATATTGCTTTTTTCACCCCAGATGTAGCCAACATTTTAGTTTTGTCCAGTTTTAGCTTCAAACACCTACAAGAGAAAGTTGTCTCTACACAAAGCGATACTCAAGCAACTATCACTCAGGTGAGGTGACATTTACTATACTCTCACTACCTGTGAGAATGAGGAAGGTAGACCTGAGTTTTCATCCTATCTAATCCTTGTCTCACTCAGAAACCAACTTAAAAATAGACCCCTACACTACTCAGTCAATATGGATCAGAAATTAAGACCCAGGGTTAGCTCAAGTTACATGAGGAAATTCTATTAGGAAAAGGTACTTTACAGATTTTGAAGTAACCAGGATAAAATCCTCCTACTGCAAAAAGCTGAATGGGACCCCTGTGTCAAGAGAACATTTGTCAGGAGCTATGTGACTACACAGCACCTGAATCACTTAATAAGCTTGGTACAAGGCATAATACTGACAGAGAAGATATCTGCATGTAAGCAAATTCTTACAAAGGGCTGGCTGAGTCAGGTGCTTCTGGCCCCCATCTTCCACGGTGATGCAGGCTTACAGCTACTGGATCCATCTCCCAAAGGTTTTTTCTCCTTCAGAATGGCTGCTGTTTGGTGCTCAGAAGTAAGCCAGCAGCCATTCTTCCACCTTGAGCAGTATCTCACCAAAAGCCACTTTTTGCTTTGTGCCCAGCTCAAATCTATCCTGACAAGGGAAAAAAAATCCCACTAAATCTGAAAACGTTACTCTGGAATTATGTTATGCTGATTAGTCTGAGAGGAAGGAGGGTGAAGTGCAAAACACTAACAGAAGTTCTTCAGCCACTGCCATGGATATGTCCTAATGGAATTACCCGCAGCATCTACTTACACGCCAGGGGAGACAAATTTCATTTATTGTAGGATAAGTAACTCAAGATCCTTTCCTGTGTATTTGATGTAACACTTCTGCTTTCACCTAAAGGTAAATGCAGTATAGGTTGGAGACTTCACTGTAGGAAAGGCCTGGTTTGCTACAGCTGTCTCCATTTCCAGAAGTAGTGCAGCAGGATGCGCTAAGCAAGACCATTCAGACACGCTGAATGAATCAGCCGCTTACACTCTAAGCACTGTTTCTGTTTGATGTCTCACTAGGCATTTAAGCCCATAAAAGATCCCTCAAGCTATACTCACCTGCATGCAGTGAATAGTGCAGCTGTTATAAACAGTGGTTTTGAGAAATCAAGGTCCATTTGCTGTGCTTCAGAGAGGCTGGATTCATACCTAAAGGACAACAATAAGAGAGAATTGTATAGCGCATTTGCCTCAAATGAAGCTGTTGAAATGAATTTGTCACATGGTACTCAGCGGTTGAACAGGTCTCCTCTTGGACCACTTGGTCCTTTGCAACCCAGTCAAGCAGAAACAGCTGCTACTGGCTGAGAAGAGCAGGAGAGACTAGGGGAAGGAAGGGAATTAGGATCATCTCCTCTTTTTGAATTAAAGATATTTTAAATTGGGGATCTGGATCTAGGCACGTCAGTAAAATCTATTTCTTGTGCTTCCCATCCACTTTTCTCTCTATATTACATCTAAAAGTTAAAATGAGGTGCTTTGCATAAATCCATCCTGTAATAGTGGGCAGAATTACAGTTTCTTTGATTCCTCTAATATGTATATTACACAGATGGAGCCTTAAATATACAAAGTGACATGATGGTTGTGCAGCACTAAAGAAATTATTTTTTTCTTGTCCACCCATCCCCAAGTTATTTTTTTTTTTAGTTTGTAGCATTGACAAGCATACAGAGCCTTTGTTCACTGACCTGCAACTCAGCATATTCTAAATCCCTAACAGCATTTAAACATATGCTATCAGAGTGACTGGGACTCAGACAATGACTTACTGAGATGCCCAGACTGTCTTTTTGACACATATTCTAAAAAGTGGCCTACATAAATCGCTGGAGTGTCAGTGCTCAGAACTCACCTCACCACTCCAGTCAGTGGGAGATACCTGGCCCTTCAAACCACCAAGCTCTTTATACATCTAACAAACAACGAATCTTACTAGCGGTTACCAGTGTGTGCTCACAAGAGCCTCCTCACCTCTGTAGTATTTTTGAAGCGGTGCTCACTGCCTCTGTGCAGCAGAATTGCACAGCCAAGTCTCGCATTCCCAGTCTGGGGTTGACCTCTAGCAAACACTCCAAAGACTTCATGGAGCTCTGGTAGGTCGTCTTGTTCAAACCGGAGAGTTTAACAAAATAGCTCTTTCAAGAAGACAAAGACAAACACCAAGAATTAGCAAGATTCCTTTACGACATCTTATTCAGGCAACCAAAACAGACCAGGGAGAAACTACACAACGTCATAAAATAAAGTTCAATTGCTATATTAAACAAATTTGTGCAACGGATGATGAAAATTTTGACTGCACGCAGAAAGATTAACCGCCTAGGAATGCCACATCTTTTAATGCAGTGTTATTTTTAGACCATTTCACTGGAAGTGAGGTTTGTCTTTTCCACCTAATATGACATGGCCCTTTTATCACAAGGTGGTTAAAAAGAAAGGTAACTATGATCTGGGCAACTTGAAGAGCTGAGCAATAGTTTCACGCTACTCCTCATGGGGTCAGGTCCAATTAAATTCTTCTCTGTCTGTGAATCGACAATCAAGAACATCCTGTCCGTGCCCACGACAGGGGGGTTGGAACTAGATGATCTTTAAGGCCCTTCCAACCCAAACCATTCTACGATTCTATGATTATTTTGGCAGCTCAGTGCCGTTTACCCAGCAGGTCTGCAGATGGAGGTCTACAGGCACCACTACAGAGAGGGATTCCTTGGAGCCACTGCTTCCCATCCTCAGGGGAAGGGACAGATCTTAAATTTAACATCCTAACTGGTAGTTTATTTATTACTGGAAGAGCTGAAATTATAACAAAGCAAGCTCCGCTTGTGAAATGCCTTCGACACTGATCTCAATTTGCCCTGTTTCAAACTCTGAGCAGCGAAAGCTCTAACTCTGTGTTCAGCCGCACACCGGGGCTGGGCTAACGGCAGTTATTGCTATCCCTTTCCCGCTCCCAACACGCTCTACACAGAACAAGGATTTTAGTGGACTTATGGAGCCCGCACCGGCCAGACCAGTCATACGCTGCATCTTACTTTGTCAACCGGTTGTTTCATGAAACCAGCCGCCAGGTCCAGGCACATCACGGCGCTGCTTGTCGCTGTCATCTGAGCCATCAGCCCCGTGCATTTCACCTGGGACAGCCGCAGGTACTCTTCAGCTTTTCTGCAAAACACCCCGCACACCAAGCCCTCGTTAACAAAACCGCAGTTAGAAGAGAGCGGGCAGGAACCCGCCCGGCCCACCGGCCCGGCCGCGCCGGCGGCTGAGGGGAAGAGGGAGCCGCCAGGCCCGTCCGTGCCCCAGGGAGGGGCCCGCTCTCCCGGCCGGGAGCGGGAGCTGCCGGGCCGTAACTGGGACGGCCGCACGTCCCGCGGGCCCTTCTGTGAAGCGCGGGGACGGCACCCACCCCCTCAGATACACCCCCCGTCCCCCGATAACGGCCGTCGCCGCTCCCGGGGCGCTCCCGGGGCCGAGCCGCCCGGGGGGGTGCTGCTCTGCGGTACCTGACGACAGCGGGCTCGGCGAGGCCCAGCCGGGCGGCCAGGCGCCGCACCGCGCCGCGCTCCATGTCGCCACCCGCCCGCCCGCGGTGCCCGCCGTGCCCGCGGCCCGCTCCGGCCGCCGACTGGCCGGCTCCGCCGCCAATCACCGCCCTCTAACGCCAATCGGCCTGGAGCGGACCACTTCCTCGGAGCGGACCAATGGGAAGGCCACAGGGCGGCGGTGGGGCGGGGCGGCGCGGCGCGGGCGGCGCAGTCACATGACGGTGCGCGGCGCTGCGGGGCGTTGCTGGTGGGGGCGGCTTGTGGCGGCGGCGGCGCGACCATGGTGAGGGGCGGCGGGGGGCGGCCGGGCCGGGCCGCGGCGGGCGCTGCGGGGTGCGGGCTGGGGCCTGGGGGAGCTCGCAGCGGCTTCCTGTGCGCGAGTGGGAGGGGTCCGGCCCGCGCCCGCCGCCGGCCCAGGGGCAGGCCCGGCCGGGCGGGGGGGCTCCTGATCGCTGCCGCTCGGGAACGCTGTCGATGGCCGCGCTCGGGCGGCGGGGGGTGCGGGCCTGGCGGGGCGGGGGCGGGGAGGTGGGCCAGGAGCCGCGCCCGGAGGCCGCCGCGCGACCCGACCCGGCCCCGGCGGGGCTGAGGTGAGGGCTGGGCCCGCTGTGCCTGCGGTAACGGCTCGTGCCGTGGTGAGGGCGGCCCGCGGCTGTCCCGGTGGGTGCGAGTCGCTGGGCTGAGCCGAGTGTGCTGGTAGGGGCGCCGGGGAGGCAGGTGTATTTATGAGGGAACGGCTGCCGCACTTGCGGTCGGAATTTACCGTGTTTTAGCGCGCTGCTCCTGTCATAAACCCGAGGTTGTGGCGCTTCCAGCGCTGTGCGGGCGTGCGGCTGTTGTCCAGCCTGCAGTCGGCTGTTCAGCTGTTCCCCACCCTCCAGCGCGGCTGTTCAGCCTCTCTCTTCCTGCAGACCGGAGGGATGTGCGTTGGTGGGCCTCTCAGTCTCGAGAGGACTGTTTTGGAACAAATATTAGTGTTTATTAGAGAGGCAAACCAAAAATTTCAGCATGGAAAGAGCTCTTGCTGATAAATGCTTTTCAGTGTCCCATAAAAATAAGGGGACAATCAGGTTTCCTAGTAAAACTGAAAAGTCTGTTTAGTGTGTCTTCCGTGGTATTTAATATTCAATAAAATTTTAAGCTGCGCTTGCTTTAACCATCACAGCATGTTGATTAGCCTAAGTATGGAGTATAAACAGTACTAACAGTATCTAGACAGCGAGGCAAAAACTAACTGAATGCGTTATGGTTGTGGATGTTCCATCCCTGGAAGTGTTGCAGGCCAGGCTGGATGAGGCTTTGAGCAGCCTGATCTACTGGGAGGTGTCCCTGCCCATGGCGGTGGGGTTGGAACTAGATGATCTTTAAGGTCCCTTCTAACCCAAACCATTCTATGGTTCTTTATAAAGCAGGGATTGCACAGTTCCTAGGCCTTTGGGCAGACTTTCTTTTTAAAGTTATGTATATGTTGGTATAAGTTTAATACTATATCCTGTAGAGGTGTGTGTGGGAGAAAAACCTGTGATGTTACTTGACAAATGAACGGAAAATACTTAATTGGGTGATGAGGAATGCTAAATCTATACAGATAGCAGTCTCTGTCGCCCACATAGATACTTTTGTGGTAGTCATTAACTCAAGAATGATACAGTTTTCCTCTGCCTGTCACTTCCATGGGAACTGGCCTGAGACCTGTCTATCTCATGTCCTCTTTGTAAGAATAGCTGATATCAGGTGATTCAGGAGAAATGAACTTATAGGTGTTTGTAGGCGTTAAACACACAAACGTCCCTTCTACCAAATGAGGCTCCACTGTCATTTCTTATGGCCGTGCTTGGCTTAAGTGTTGAAGTACCTTTAACAAGACTGACTTTAAGAGGATTCTGGCTGTTCGTGATCATCCCCTGAATAAAAAGTCCATCCCTTTGATTCTTGTTAATGTCTTGTGGCTTTCTGTGACAGTAAATACCAGTTTAAACATGTGAAAAATGTTTTCTCCTCTCTGGTTTGTCTTTGAGGTCCTATGCTGTGAGTTATAATAGAAGTTCTGGAGTTGCCTTCAGTATTGCAGAGTAATACTTCCTATATGATATGAAATGCTTATACGTTTTTTGTTAATTCTGAGCAGCTCAGTGACTCTTACAGCAATGCATTGTGCGCACTCAGGCTTCGTTTGTAGGCTGGCAGTTATCCTGGTCAGCTTCTGTAGCTAACCTATCTTTTGTCTTGGGTAGCATTCATTTTAAATGTCTCAGTGGTGACTGGTTGGTAGGTAGTCCTAACAAAATCCGACTAGGAGGAGGCAGGAAAACCTTCTTGGGTAAATCTCATTCATTGTGGTACTAAACACAAACATGTGAGCATACAGAAGGAAAAGTAATGTACGGAATGGACTGTAAGCACATCAGTTAACTAAAGAAAAGTACTTAATCATTTGGAGTTTAGATGAAAATACACTTCAGAATGGAACAGAAGCAAAACCTTCTACTGTGTATTGTTTGTACTCTGCATCCAGCTTAAGATACCTGTATCACCAGAGTACATGCTATTTTGTAGGCTCCACAAGCTTGCCTTGAATTGTGCTGTGTTTCTATACTACGTAATTCTTTCTCTTTACCAGAACTTTTAAGTGGAATGAGCATCTTAACTAGTCAGCACGTTTCCCCAAAATAATAACCATCTCCAGAGTGCAGCTAAGTCTCAAGTATGAAACTAAGTGTGAATCTTACGAAATCTTCTCATGGAGATGAGTAGTGTAAAATAGGTAAATCGTATACAATAGGTGCAATATTTACTTTATATGTTCAAGAATAGTTGCTATTATGAGGATAGGCAAGGTCCAGAATAATATGTGCTGCTGTGATAATATTTTCTAATTGTTATCTGCAGGATAACTTGTAATACCCACTCTGATCAGACAGGCAGTAGACTTCTTCCAGGCTAGCTCAAGGTTTAAAGCAAATTCTTATTTTCCAAGGCAACTTATAGTTCACTAGCCTTTATTAAAAGAAAACAAACAAGCAAACAACAACAAACCACAAAACAAACAAAGAAAAAAAAAAACCACACCAAAAGCCAGCTCTCCTCACCCCCCCCCCCCCCACACCCCCCCACCCCCCCCCCCCCCCCCGCCAAATTCAGCTGCTGTGTGTTGGGACTTCCACAACTTGCATGCAGTAATTTATGATAGTCCTTTCTTCAAAGGTAGAAAAAGCCTATGGTCTCTTGTACAGAAACTGATAGTGCAGCTGAAAGAGGCAGTTCTGTCCCTTCCCCACTGCTCACTTGCTTCCTTGTGGCTTCAGAGGAAAAGAAGTTAGGGAACAAGTAAAGCAGAAAACTGTGTTCGCATCAGCTCTCCTTTTTTCTTCAACATTTGCAGCGTGTCTAATGGGGGTAGGGCTCAGGCATTTCTAAAGTCTAAACGTCTGTGTAATTGCTTACCTTGTGTTCGTGCAGGAGTTTGTACGTTATTGTATGTGCTGTTGACAAGGCAGGACGTTCTGTGCCTTGGTTACAGAGTACTGCTGCTTTTCTCCAGTGTCAAAGTATCTTCCACTTCAAAAGCTTACCTTCAAGGTTATTGTTTGTAGGTTGGCATAGGACTCCACAGCGCAGTTGCATTTTTGATAAAATAACACTTGTATTATTAGGTACCTAATTTGGAGTGGAAGATGTAGCTTTATTCCACATTGTATCTGACAGAAGAGCTGGCTTCTGCTTTGGTGTGTGCCCTCCTAACTGTTATTGATAGGCTTTTGCTGTATGTTCTCTTCACTTCAGTTGCTTTTTGCTACAATTTCCTCAAACGTCAGGGATATGTATCAGGATACACGTGTTTTGATGTGATGTTTTGTGTCACTTGGTAATAACCAGGTTGTGTGTGGAAGCGCTCGATAGTTCTGAAGCTGAAAGTGGCTTGCTTTCTGAAGTAGAAGGAAAAGGGTAAGCTGATAAATATCCAGACTTTGAATATGGAAAAGTAAGAAAGAGTTGGAAGTTGTTAAGATGTTTTCTCTTCCATGTAGAAGTAAAGCTGCTGCAAACAACACTTCGGGCTGCTTCAGTTGTATGCTTGTGACAGTCAGTGGTAGGTTATCTCACTGCCTGTGCGACTGTAAAATGCTGAGATTGTCTTTTCTTTAGACATGAAGTGCAGTACACTTGTAGTAAAGACATCTTTGTTTAGACCAATTGCCTTCTCAGTCTTCAAATCAGAACAGATATGAGTGTAATTTTACTCTTAATCTTGAAGAGATACAGGAGAGAAAAGTAAATTTCTTGTGCTAACATGGAAATGCTTCCATTGATTAATTCAGTCACATAATTATTACAGTCCCAATGTTGAGCACAGTGTGGGACATTGCTTCTCGAATTTAGAGCAGAAATGGAAATATTGTCTGTCTTGTCTTGATGCAGACAGAATTTGATGTACAGCAGATGCTGTTCATTATAAATGGGAAAGCTAGGTCTGACAGAGCGTATGATCTGATGTGATCTGAAGTGTAGTCTCAAACTTGTAGTAGCAATTATGCTTTAACCAGTGGCTTTTACACCAAAAGTAAGGAAACTGATGCATGTGCAGTCTGCCAGCCATGTCTTAGGGCTGTAGCAAATATTATGTGTTTCAATAAATGCTTTAACTTGACTTTGCTGTTGAAAGACATTCTTTTCACAGCCCGAATTGCAAGGTTTTATGTGGTTGTAGGGTGAACTAGGTGAATGGTAAAGTATTAATCAGCTGGGCTAGTCTTCTAGCATATTTAATGCTTTACAGCCTAAACAGTTCTTCCAGCACTGCATGGCCCTGTGAACAGCTGGGGATGGAAAACCAGGACTGGTAGCTGTATAAGCTTAATGCCAGTTGGGAGAAGGGGGCTTAGGAAGTTGTGGTTACTGTTAACATTACTCCACTATGCTTTAATATAGAGGAATCTGATATGGATAGAGCATGTGGTATTTAGCGCAGTAACGATGTGTCTTCTCTAAAGCACTACCATGGGTTCAAGGGACTGTAGCGTGTGACAAATGTGCTGGCATAGTTGTAATTCATCAAGCGTGTTACATGATGTTTTGATATTGGTTGTTGCACGCTAGTCCCAGCACTGTCATTTTCTGTTCCTTGAAAGTCTGGTATGTCATGGAATAAATAAAGCTTAGCAATTACCACAAAGTTCTGTTGGCAGAATGTACTTGTCTCACAGTTGGAGGTTTTCTAGAGTTTGTAGCTATTGAATTTTCTGGGAAATAGGGTCATCTAGCCATGGATACCACTTTCACGTTATGCTTAAATGGCTTTTTGGAACATCTGCACTTTATGTGATTAATTATATAGAGAGCTTTGTTAGAGTTTTTCTGTTGACAAAATAGACTTGTTAATTGGTTATCGTGAATGGTTTGAGTATTACTGAGGTACGTTGAGTCACAGAAGTGCTGTTTGGAGGGAAACTGTTTCATATAACCTCCTGCTTGAAGCAGGATTGTCACCAATGTTAGATCAGATCAGCCTTGGTTTTGTCTAGCTGGGTGTTGAAAACCTTCAAGGGCAGAGATTCACTGCCTATTTGGGCATGATCAAGGCAAGAACAGTATTGCCTGGCACTGTCTGTTTTCTGTATGTGGAAAAGGGTAGTGGGGAGGTACTCTGTGACTCGTATTAGGGAGATTCCAATTGCAGAACAAGAAGGGAGAAAACAGTAGTTAAAAAGAGGAGACCAGGAACCTTCTGAACACAGTGGATGAGGAGAAAAAGTATAAATAGTTGAGAAATTGCTGAAGATGCAGCCTTGGGAGAACCTGCTGTGTGAATCACTGTGTACATGGTATTTGTCAAGACTAGAGAAGGTGTAATTGGGACCCAACATCAGTGCTTTTATCTTTGTCAATATTTGAGAGAGGCCATCTGAAAACAAACTAAGATTAGGAGAGGCGGTGAGGGTTTAATGAGATGTTGAAGAATGGGCTTAAACAATAGGTGGATGGTAGTGTTTCCTTGTCCGGTGTTAGGAGGAAGGCTGGTTGCAGACAGGGAGCGCATTAGGGACATCAGTAGACTTGGACATCTTTGAGGATAGTGCAAAGATGCTCATGGTAACTAATCTCATCAGTCTGGTAGAGGGCAGGGAGCAGCTGCAGTAGGAGAAGGTCTATTATAGCTGTGTTGGGGGGAAATCTAAGGCTGTAAGCAATGGATTTAATTAATATTATAAGAAAATGCAGTATGATCCATGGAAAAGCAAAAGATGTTGAAGGCCTGGAACGTGCCTCTTTGAGGAGGGGTAAGAGGAAGAGAATCGCTGGGACAAGTAGGGGACATGAAGAGTTGTTGCTTCTCTTCAGTTTTATGTTGCCTTCTGCAAGTCGCTTCTACCTTCCGGAAAGCACTAACTGTACTTTATCCTTTGCTTATCTGAAACTTGTCCTTAATGGAGTTGCGTGGCTCAGATAGCAGTTAATTGAGAACTTAACGACTTGTGAGTACAGGAAAGCATCGGTACAGTTGCAGTGTGTGCGCTCTGGACAGTCATTGCTTTGAAGCTCTGTGGAGAGAAGTAACAGTGTTTCCTCTCAGCAGAGTGATGTCTTGGCGTTTTCTTGCTGGTTACTTGCACTGGATTCTGGACCTCTGAATGTTAGACGGGAAGAGTTGACCCTCTTCTGTCCCCATGGCTTTGCGCTACAAGAAGTGATGGTGCTCACAGGCTATCCACAACCTATCTCTTCCCTGCCTTCAGGTTTTTGCAGAGCACTGGAAACTTTCTCCCTTAAATATCACGTGGGTGTGTCTGACAGCTCTTGAGTGGTCACACTGCAGTGTCATTTGCACTGTGTTCTAAATTACAGGAACCCAGTTTGAATAAAGTCAAAAACAGCTTCATAAAAATAATTGCGTTCTTTTTTTTCCTTCCAGCCAACAACACAGCAATCTCCTCAGGATGAACAGGAAAAACTCCTGGATGAAGCCATTCAGGCTGTGAAGGTGCAGTCTTTCCAGATGAAGAGATGCTTGGTAAGAACGTGACTTTTAAAATGCAGTGAAGCTTCTTGTCTGCTAGGAATAAAGCACTAAATCAATATTCATCTCTAGGGCTGTGAGGAAAGTTAACCCTTTATGCATCTTTCTGGCAGAGACTTTGCAAATAAATGAGGCATCTAATCAATGAGAGTGAGCCCTGAGTATTCTTCAAATGTGTCTTCCTGATTTTGCTCCAATATATGACAAGATAAATTATAAAGGTGCACCTTTATAATTTATATGCTTGCATTTAAGTAAACCTAAACTGAGAATAAGCCCGCCATTTGGCATCAAACGTTATTGCTTAAATTCATTTCATATGGAACTATATGATGAGAAACTGTTCTTGTTTATGTTAAACATACTGCTGTTTTTTTTTCCATGTAGTCTTTTCGTGGCATGAGACACAGATTGTGAGGCCAATAATGAATTACCTGCTGCACTGGATAAATTTTGTAGTGATTAATTGTAGACTGATGCATGAATTCTTCTGTGACTGGAAAACAGCATTGACTAGGGTTATGTGGAAATCCTTGAAATTAGGATGGGTGATATAGTACAAGCTAGATACTAAATTACTTGATTTAATTAGAATTATTGCTCACATCATGTTTACTTAATCTTTGTGTGCTTTTTTATAAAGCTAAAAGTGTAGCTTTCTAAAATACTGCAGTTGGCCTAGTGTTATTTCTTACAGATTGTTCTCCCTTTCTTTCTCTGAAGGACAAAAACAAGCTCATGGATGCTCTGAAACATGCTTCCAACATGCTTGGTGAGCTGCGGACGTCCATGTTATCTCCAAAGAGCTATTATGAGCTCTGTATCCTTTGAAGAGGAAATGAATGGTTGAAATGCTGAATTTGGAATGAAATGTTCATCTGCTTTTTTTGGTACAATTGCATCTCATTGGTCTCAGATATTTACTAGCGCTTTTCTCCTCAGTATTTAGTTATCTGGATCTGTTGTAGGAGAATATACAGTTATTTGCTCACTGTGTATTTATCCTGATAGTGATTATTGTTTCAGAAGTACTACCTAGTTAGGCATGGTTGTATTTGGTACAGCATCTTTCCTCTTTGGTGTGAATGAGCGAATTACTATGTAACTCTGTTGTAGACATTCTGACTTAAAATCCTTAACTGAGAGAAAAAGATATGGCAATTTCTGATGAGTTACACTACTTGGAAGTCTACCTGACAGATGAATTTGCCAAAGGAAGGAAAGTGGCAGACCTTTATGAGCTAGTACAGTATGCTGGAAATATTATTCCAAGACTGTAAGTGTGTATATGTTAGTGTTTGATTTTGGTTGGTTGGTTTTTATTAAAAAAAACTCCAGTGAATAGTGGTCAGTCTCTGGGTTCAGGTAATGGTTGTCTCTGCGTCCTTGCTTGACAGCAAGAATTCAATTGTCAATGGTGAATAGTATTTCTGCATATCTTAAGAGTGGATTGCTACGAGACTTATGAAATTTAGTACAAGAGTGCAGCTGCAGAAGGTCAGTTCCTCCTGACAGTGTGTTGGTTTTGCACATGACCAAGATGGAACCTCTTTGGTCTTGGAAAGAAGTTGGCTTTTGGGTGAAGACCTGGTCAGTGGAAGATTAACCACGTACCATGTTCTGATCAGTAAGATTTGACTTACACAATCATTAACTTTTTCCATTATCTGTTAATGAACTTGTACCTGAGGATCTAGGTCTTAGATCCTAACACACAGTAGATGCTTTATAAGCATCTGGCTCTTTGGAGACAAGGAAGTGTGAGAAGGAAGCTGAAAATTTCTGTATCTTAGTTCTTAAAAGCTTTGTGTTTCTGAATATGCTTTTTTTCGCTATGTGTTAGCGTGCTAGAGATGATACTGGAAGGCTTATCTTTAAATATGTGACCATTGAGCTGGAGTAGATCTAGATATTCAGACTTAAGACTCAGATTTTGCTTGGTATTGTAGTTTTTAATTCCTGACCTTATGTTCATGCGAGAAAGAGGCTTTGGAAACACCAGGCTGGATCCTCTTGCAGTTGCTGGGGTTTGGCTAATGACTGCCACAATGTCTTTACCCACATCCATGCATGAGGCAGAGGAGTGTGCAGAGAGGGTTTAGGCCTCTATGGTGAAGTTTCTGAGCATTGTATGTTTGTTCTCTTAAGCTGAAGGGGAGTCCAAGTATACTGGAGCACCAGTCCTTTGCATCTTGCATGTTCCTTCTACCTGTTGCTTAATGTAGAGATGCTGAAGGAATGAGTACAGGCCTGGGGATTTCTGAAGAAACCTATCCTGCTAGACTACAGTGTGGTGAAAGAGACTTAGCTGTTTCACCATAATAGGTTACTTATCTATATGTGCCAGAGCTGTTTTCCAGCTTAGTGGGGTGCTGGAAGTATAGACAAGCTAGTCTAAGAGCACAGAGAACTTTATGCGTGCCAAGCATTTACACATGCAATGCGTAAAGCATTGTAATGAGGTCAGGTGGCTGTTCAGACTTGGCTGTGCTCTGTAGCAGAGGAGAATAGAAGTTGAAAACTGACTAAATATCCAAAATTATGGGACCTAGGTGATATTTTATTGCTTTCTGTGCTTTGGTAATACTGCTAGGAAGGGAACTGTTTGCCTTGAAGTGTGTTACTTTACAATTTATTGGTTGATTCTGTGCCTTTTGCAGGTATCTCCTGATAACAGTAGGTGTTGTCTATGTCAAGTCATTTCCACAGTCCAGGAAAGATATTTTGAAAGACCTGGTGGAGATGTGCCGTGGAGTACAGCATCCTCTTAGAGGCCTCTTTCTTAGAAACTATCTCCTGCAGTGTACCAGGAATATCTTACCAGATGAAGGCGAGCAAGCAGAGTAAGAAATATGGGCTATAACTTTAAAAAAAAATTGATGTTTTTAACAGAAGATATTGGAACTTTCTGTATGACTTCAGGCTTGAGATAAGTAGATATGTTAGAACTGTATAGATCTGACAGGTGTTTCGTCCATTAAGAATTCCCTTTCCGAACTAATGTTTCTCACAAGTGAGGATGTGAACCTTTCTTACGAACCCAGATATCCCACCACACACTTCCCCACCCTCCTACCTTCTTAAAAATTGGATGTTCACAAGTGGATGGAAGGTTGAATACCTCTGACAAGCTTTTCCTGTTCTTAATCTGTTTTCAATTGCAGTGAAGAAACCACTGGAGACATCAGTGATTCGATGGATTTTGTGCTGCTGAACTTTGCTGAGATGAACAAACTTTGGGTGCGAATGCAACACCAGGGCCATAGTCGGGACAGAGAGAAAAGGGAACGAGAAAGGCAGGAACTGAGAATCCTAGTAGGAACAAACCTGGTTCGCCTCAGTCAGTTGGAAGGTGTTAATGTGGAGCGATACAAGCAGGTGGGATGTCTGTCCAGCCTTTCTGACTTCTGTTACTTTTTCCAAATGAAACCAGTTTGGAATTTCAAATGAGCAGCTTGAAGTGTTACAGCTAGTCTAAAAGTTCAGTAAACCTGGCTGTTCTAGAACTCTTCACCTGAGAAGTTCTGAATGCTAATGAAGCTGTATAATGTGTTGTGGGACTAAAGAGGTTACATTTTTTTCTTTAAGCTTGTCTGTAATGTTGACGAGAAATTTTAAAACTTTCCTTCCTGATTCCCATTTTACTTATACGATAATGAGCTAGTTGAAGGGATGTGTACACATTCAGCATTCTGTGACAGACTTTACAAGTTAAATGAAGCTGTGCTTCCCAAAACATTCAAGAGAACTGTTATTGCATATAGTCAAGCAATTTATATTATTTAGAAGTCCGTCCCTTGTAAGTTCTACCATATAGCTGCTGAAAATGATTCTGAGCGGTACTGCTGAAACCCTGAGTAGTGCTATGTGCCAGCAAAGCTAGTAGCGCTGACTTAATAAATCAAAGCTTACAGGTTGCATAATGTATGAAAGGGACAGATATCTGAGAGCAGTAGATTTTTTTTTTTTTCCTGAAGGATGGAACTGCTGAAAACTGGGACTTTTTATCAGAAAGCCTTTATGTAAAGAATAAGCTGAAGAATGTTAGAAATACTGCTCTGCTTGGATTAAATGCGTATGTCTGAATAGAAACTTAGAAAGTAATTGTAAAATCACTGAAGACTTCTTTTCCTGTTCCAGATTGTTCTGCCTGGAATATTGGAGCAAGTTGTAAACTGTAGAGATGCTTTAGCTCAGGAGTACCTCATGGAGTGCATCATACAGGTGAGCTTGCTTAAATTCAGTTACAGTGATGGGACACAGGGACACTTAACTCCTATACGTTTAATCAGACTCAGGCTACTTTCACCTCTTCCTCACAAACTGGAAAACTTCATCCCTGTGACTCTTACATAGTGGCTTGTCCCATATTATTTTTTGCTGGACAGGCAGAGTGGAGATGAATCCATTTTGTGTTCCTTCTGTTGCAGAAGCTTGTAAGCATCTGAGCAGTGTTGCCTGCAGCATGAATTGTAATAGATAGCTGGGCCTTCAAGTTACCCATTTGTCTTGTATCTTTTGCTTTGTGCATTTACCCAGCCAAGGTCAGCTTGGGGAACTGTGTGGCTATCTGCTTTAGAATGACTGTTGCATTTTACTGCTGTGTAACAATGGGCAAATTCAGTTTATAACTTGATGACTATTGATCTAAAACTTCAGGTTTTCCCAGATGAATTTCACCTCCAAACCCTGAACCCATTTCTCAGAGCCTGTGCTGAGCTGCACCAAAATGTGAATGTGAAAAATATAATTATTGCTTTAATTGACAGGTGAGTGACCAAGGGGGTGGAAATTGGCTCAAAACTAAGTTTGTGTTGTGCACACCCAGATGATAATTATTCTAGCATTTGATATCAAAAATTGAAAGCGTTCTGTTAACTTCATTATTTCTATGTTTTTCTATCACCTGTAACTAAGGCTGTGAAGAATGTTATTTCTATAGCTTCTGCTCTCTGGACTCTGCTTTTACAGCTTCCAATGAAACCTGCTTTAAGGACTGACTAAAACTTGTAAACAGATTAAGCCAGGAAATGACCCATTCAGTATTGACCAATTTCATGTTTCTGAGCTAACGTGGCAGCAGTTCAGACAACCATGTGCTTTGACAACCATACTGGTTATAGGCGCCTCTTGAAAACTTGAAGATCCTAGTGGCTAGTCATATATCAAGGATACTTTACCTTGCAGTTTTAATCAGAGAGCATAACATCTGCCTTTCCAGAAAAGAGCTAGCAGGAAATAGAACGACCACCTTAATTCTTAGTTTATCACTAGCTTCCTGCCTGTTCGTTCTCCCAAAAGTGTGTTTTTCCTGTGGAGGTACTGCTAAAAGCTGCTTGCACTGAATTCAAACGGGGGAGAAATTGGAACTGAAGTTTTGATTTGTATCCTGAAAAGAAACAACATGAATTATCAGTGAGTACGTGTACTTTCTTAGTGCAGAGAGGAAGTGAACTTATATGGCTTTTGAAGCCTCAAAAAAGCCTTGTCCTTGCATTTACGCGCAAGCATTTGTATATCCGGTCCATGTACCAATATATGGACTTCAGTTACTATAGGGATCTTGAGTCCAGTGGCATTCAGCAATGAGTAGGGTTGTTTGGCTCTATCTCTTTATCTTGTCTAATGCCTGGAGATGGAGCATTTGTATTATGCATGACTGGTGTAGTTTAGCGTCTTGAACTTTTTACTTAACAAATCTGCAGTTTGTTTTCTCCAGGCTACATCAGATCTATTTGTTCAGGACTTCAGTCTTACTGGAGAATCTTTCAGTGTTGTAAGCAGCTCTGCCTTCATCTGGAGATGTTCACAGGAATTCATTGATTTCCTATAACTTCCTGCTTTGGTTGAGATTTTTCATAATTTTGTTAGCTTTTAAAAAAAACAAACAACCCAACCCTAAAACAAAACAAACCCACATAAAAAACCCCAAACCCCAAGAAACATTGCCTATAACAGTCTAATTTCTGAGAAATTCTGTCTTGAGACTGTTTCAGCAGAGGTCACAGGATCTTTTGATAGGTTCTTACATTAGTGTGTAGCAATGTAATTCTTGCAAGAACGCTTTCCTTCATGTGGCTTTTGCTGTCATGTCTACTTAGAGGACTTAAACAGCTTTGGTATTACCTCCACAGTAAGTTTTCTATTCTTACTATTACAAACAACAGTGAGCAACTGACTAGCAGTGAACTTGCTGCCCTCCGAGAATTACTGCTACTGTGTTTTGTTGGGCAACTAATAGTGTCTTCCAGAGCCTTCTCATTTGGCTATAGAACAAGAGTTGAAAGGTGGTGGTATGATGATTGTCATCTTTGTAGTATGGCAACTTGTGCTTTTGACTGTAATGTTACTGCAAATGTTGCAGAATATGAGTGGATCGGTTCTTGGAATACATGCAGGAAGGGAAGATGTTGCTCTTGTGTTTGGATTGGAGTTGTTAGGAGCAATTGCTATGCATTTCAGTATTGTGTAGTTAAGACATGAATCTGCTCCATACAGGTAGTGCCTGTTGCATTTTTCATCTTCGTTTCAGCTTGCATGGGATAATTGAAACTGAACACCAGCAACTGCTGAGGAAGCTTGTGAAGCTTTAGTCCCTATTCCTATGGGGCTTTCTTGTTAAAGGAAGCTTTCTGCAAATAGTCTTGCTGCTTTGGGATCTTTTTTGTCTTGCTAAACCGTTCATAGCTTTTAATTATGCTGCCATCTGTCTGCAACATGATCATACTTTGCAGCATGCTGGCCTTACCCTCTGAGCTGTTGCCAAGAAAAGCTGCTTTGTCCCTTTGAGAAAAGACAGTGATTGTCCCTGGCTTTATTGTTCCTGGTCTGCTTGTTACCACCTAATGAAATATAAGAGTAGTTCAGTGTCTATCTTTCCTGGTAGTGACGTTTTTTGGCACCTTAATCTTTTTTACCTACCTCTGTTTCAGACCCAGAGTTCCTTCAGAATCAAAGTTTAGAAACCCTGTAAGAAATAACTTAAAATAAATAAATAATTTTGTGCCCTTTCCTAAATATTTTTGTAGGTGTCTCTCTAATTCACAATAGAATGATCCCATAACGATTAGAAAGCAAAGATAGCAATGCTGAGCTTTTTAAGCTGCAGCTTTATTAGGTTGCTAGCCTTCCTGTAGCAATTCTTATCTTCTGTCTGACTTCTGCAGAAATGGTGGTTGGCATGACTTTCTCTTGTTACAGATAGAGATAGCTCTATAACATCTGGATAGCAATTTCTTGCTTTGTTGTTTGTTTGTGGGTTTTTTCCCCAAAAAAAGTATTCTTTTCCACTTCAAACTTGCTTTGTATTTTGCTTTTTGCATACAGTGCAAGTCCCAAACTTGTTGGTCCATTTTAATTTGGAGACAAAGCATAGTTAAGTCAGTGTTTCTTCTGTGTTTTTGTCTGGAGACTGTTTTGCAGAGAATGCTACTGAATCTCTGACTTAATGATGTCACTGGATAGATGCAGGATATTTGCTCTTCCATCAGCCCACTCTATGCCTTTTTCTCTGATGGAAGATCAGAACGTTTGCTGCTAGTGAAGAACATGGATTATGAAATGCCATTCTTGTTCTCTCTTCATCTTGCCATCTCTGTCAGCTCTCTTTTGCAGGACAGATATTTACCAGGATCAGTTGCTCTTAAGGGTTCTGTTTTCCATTAATTTCCTTTTTGCTTGTAATAGAGCTTGCAAATGCACTTAAAGGACTTGATTTTTCTGCCAGTATCTCTTTCTGGCCTGTATCTAAGGCATGTAAAAACTATGCTGACCAAGCTGCTTTCCTGTTATCTGTTACCAGGTTAGCTTTATTTGCACATCGTGAAGATGGACCTGGTATCCCAGCAGATATCAAACTGTTTGACATCTTTTCACAGCAGGTTGCTACTGTTATACAGGTACGCTGGATATTCCTGCATGCAGTTTTTTGGGGTTTTTTTGCAAAGTTATGTTCTTTTTTTTTTTTTTTTTAATCAACCCAATACTGCCTTAAATTTCAGTCTCGCCAGGACATGCCCTCAGAGGATGTGGTATCTTTGCAAGTTTCTCTCATTAACTTGGCTATGAAATGCTACCCGGACCGTGTTGACTATGTTGATAAGGTGTTGGAGACAACTGTGGAAATATTCAATAAACTTAATCTGGAACAGTAAGTAAATGTCTCTTGCATTCTCTCTGGAGTGGCAATTAATAGTCTGTAATCTTGACTTCTGCATTTCATCATATTTGGCAAGATAGCAAAGAGATGTGCTTTGGATGTGTAAGACTACTGCTTTTGGGCCAAGCTACAGAGGATCGTGATAAACTACTGACTAACCAGGTCTTGCTCACGTCTGCATAAATCCTGCTGTATAGCCGTACAGCTACACGATGTGTATGCCACACTGTGCGTAGTCATTATCTGTTCATTCCTTACAGCACTCTAGAGTTCTTCTCTTGCTGAATTTGCAGCCACAGTCTTTGCTTCTGCTATCAGCAACTTAAAATGTGCTGTTTCCACCGTACACCCTAAAGAGCAAGATATGACTTGTTTTGATACTTTATTTCCTATCTCCCTAGCAGCAAGTCACTTAGATGTTGTGATTACATCAGGATTGTATTGAGGCAGACTTTAAATCTGTCTCTGTGTGTGAACTATTGATTAATTGTGTTTTTCACGTATATTTTCTTTTAGTATTGCAACAAGCAGTGCCGTTTCAAAGGAGCTGACTAGACTTTTGAAAATCCCCGTTGATACTTACAACA
Source organism: Chroicocephalus ridibundus (assembly GCF_963924245.1). Classification (NCBI taxonomy): domain Eukaryota; kingdom Metazoa; phylum Chordata; class Aves; order Charadriiformes; family Laridae; genus Chroicocephalus; species Chroicocephalus ridibundus. Next base: position 81,238,213 of record NC_086287.1, read on the forward strand.
ATATCCTGACAGTTCTGAAACTAAAACATTTCCACCCACTCTTTGAATACTTTGATTACGAGTCCAGGAAGAGCATGAGTTGTTATGTGCTTAGCAATGTATTGGATTATAACACAGAAATTGTGTCCCAAGAACAGGTATGACATAAGTTAAGTAGAAATTCTAGGTATCTAAACTACTGTTTGAAGACTTTACGTATTAAGTGACTTCATGCAAGGCATGCCTTTTTTCCCACCTGCATGCCCCTACCTCCTCATCCTATTAGCATAGACTTTATCCCATTTAATAATTCTTCCACTTATATTCTTAAGTATCTTGTCTTTGCACGTTTTACCTAACCTTATCTTAGAGACTGCTTCTGTTAGGTTTGAACAAAGACCCTGAATCCCCTTAAAACTAGGCCTATTACCTGGAGAAGGCTGGATAGTACTTTTGGAATCTCAGTTTCCTCTAAACTGCTATGTTGTCCCACTTCTGCTAAGAGGGACCCTTCTTCAGGGAGTAAGGCAAATACATCCGAAAGCATTGCCAACAGACTCCGAGTGCTTTGTCAGTGCTACAAATGGCTGTAAAGATGTTTGCAGTTGCTGTCAACTTAAACCATAGTAGTCTATAAGCATAAACAGAGCTTATATTGCCTTTAACAGGTTGATGCTATCATGAATTTGGTATCCACGCTGATCCAGGATCAACCGGATCAGCCTGCTGAAGACCCTGACCCTGAGGACTTTGCTGACGAGCAGAGCCTTGTGGGAAGATTTATTCATCTTTTGCGTTCAGATGACCCTGACCAACAGTATCTGGTATGGTGATTGGTGCTTCTGAATGTTTGTGCTCTCTGAACTGTCGGTTCTTGCATTATTTACTATATGAGGATTTAGCGTAGCTGGGGCGTCACCACTCTGGCACTACACACTCAGTACAAAACATTATATATGATACCTTTAAAGGCAGTGTGGTGTTTGTTTGGAAAAAGCAGATTAGGACTTAAAAGCATTTGTAGATTTAAACTTTGTCCTGTAAGGTGGCAGTTTGGATGCAGTTATATTAGTTTGTGGTAACTCTTAATTAACGTTCTGACAGCTTCATATAATGATTATCTAAAAAGAAGCAAGTGAAATTTGGAGCACGGTACCATTTGCATTCTCTTGGTATCAAAATGCACAAAAAAGCTCAGAAAATTCAGCTAATAGGTTTGGAGTGAGGGATTTTAATTAGTCAAATATATAGTCTTGATATAGCATGTAGTATACTGCTGGTTAGTAGTTAAAAATGTTCTTCCTGTCTGCCTGGTCTGTCCTTAATAGCAGATTAGATATGGCCTTGAAACTTATGCATTATGGTACTTGTAACAGTTTGAGTTGATCCATCAAAGCTTTATGTAGCTCTCTGATCTTAATTTGTTCTTTCTGGCTTTAGTTTATCTCAAGTTTAAGTGATCTCCCTATATTGAGAAGCGCGTGGTGGGGCACAGGGACAGATATTCTATCTGTGGAATATCCATTGGAAAAGCTGGCAGAAAGCGTGCTGAAGTTGGATGCTGTTTGAGATTGCAGGAGCTAGAGTTAGCTCTAGTCAGAGCTCAGGCCTGAGTAGGGCCACAGTTAGTGTGCCTGAAATATAATTGGCTGCCTCCATTTTAAACTCTTTTAAGTTGCATCAATATCATACCATAGAAACAGAATAGGCCAACATAAACTTAGCTTGGGTTTAAAATATTGTATAAAGATTGCTTGCTTGAAAGGTAGAACTTTGCAGCTTCTCTAATGGGGAGAAGCATAGCTTAAAGGCCTGTACAAAGATCGGAGACAGCTGTGTTTCAGGACGTGCTCTTCATTGACTGCATTATTCCTGAGTATTGCTGGAGAAAGGCAAGGTCAGCCAGGTCCCTATTAATTTCAAGAACTACATAGGTTAATTACAGCTAGCAAGTACTATATTCATATAGGAAAAGCCAAGATAAGTACTTTATTTGTTAATAGAGAACAAAACTTCCCTCAAAGGGATGCTGTCACTAACAGAGTTGACTCAAAGTCTTTTGGGGCAAAAATACATAGCTAGAGATGAAGATATTTTTGCAATGCTTCTGAATATCAGGCTGTCGTCTTTCTCTTCTAGCAATGCTTAGCTTTCGTCAGAGTGAACATCTCTAAATGCCATCATAGGACTTGTCAAATTACCTTTGGGACAGAATTCTGTAAGCTACTTCATACCTTTTAGTAAAAATGCTTAATGGTTTCTCGATGAGCATCGAGAATGCTTGTATCAAATTTTCTTAAATTACAGGAACAGTAGGGGAAAATCTGACACTGGAATTTTGACGGCTCTGTTACAGTGTCTCACTTTAAATTATGCATTCTGTATGCAAGAGATCTGAAATGCAAATTCAAACACCTTAGCGCATTACAAGCAAAGTAGCTGATAGGGCGTATAATGGGCGATGACAAATTGGTACTTATTCATATTATTTACATGAATTCTAGATGTAGTCTAAAAGTGCATGTGGAGTTAGACACTGGGCTTCACTTCTAGTGCTTATTTCAAAGCAGTAATGGGACTTAAACAAAAGCAAGAAACTCTTTAAGTTTCCAAAGTTTTAGTGTAAAATACGGCATGTCTGAGTTGTCCTCTTTGAAAGAGAGTCAGGTTATTACAAACAACAGATGTAATGTTTAGCTTGCTTGGAACAGATTAATTTCTTTTCTGATACCTGGAGTTCTCTTTATTCCTGAGAATTCTGATTTTGAGAATACATGACTAACTATATCAATAGATAGAGTAATCCCAAAATAAGGGAAAGAGGAGAAGCTAACAGTATATGCAAGTAGAGCTCCTTATAGTCCCTTTCCACAGATTTAGAACAAGGGTGATAGGCAGGAAAATAGTGCATTTGTGCTGTGTGTGCAGCTTGTGCTCAAAACTGAGAAAGACAATAAAAAAAATGAAGCAGTCATTAATAAGCATAATGAAAAATCTAAAAACGGGAAAAAAAGGTAAAAGCTGCAGATGTGTCACTGTCTTCTTTCTCTGAGTATGAGAAGCCTTATTGACTTCTGTGTTTAGTTTCGTGAAACTTCGTTTCTTTCTTTTACTTTTTTACAGACTCCTATAAGACAGAATAGTATTTTTTGTAGTTTCCACTGAGTTGAGGACAGAATGTATCTGATATCGTTATTAAATGCAAGCTCAGGCAACTTCCATCTTGCTGCACTATCCAAATTGTATCTACGGTTTATATAGTACAACAAATGTCGTCTAACGCTTATTAAGCAGCTGTAAGAAAAGCTCGGACAGATGTAGCATAAAAAGCTACAGATACTGCACAAATCTAATTCAAGTCAAGCAACTTGTATGTAGTCCCCACAAAATACTGTAATTTATCTGACGCTAACAGTATGTCTTTTTGATGCTCTTGTTCCATAGAGTACAGACTAAGTTATAGATGCAAATAACATACCTCTTTTGAGAATTGCTAAGCTTACAGTGCTTCTGTTTTTAGATCCTAAACACTGCCCGGAAACACTTCGGTGCGGGTGGGAACCAACGCATTCGTTTTACACTGCCACCATTGGTTTTTGCTGCATACCAGCTTGCTTTTCGCTACAAAGAGAACTCCAAAGTGGTAAGTTGACCTCTAAGTAACTCTTGTATATTGGCTGCTTCTCGGCTTTCTTAAAAATGCATTTTTTTTCTGGCTATAGTATGCTAAGACTTGATACAGAATGCTAGGCTTTTTTTGCTCAAAGCAGATTTTTTACTTGAGGTGTGAATGCTTTCTAATTTAAGGAGGATTTTTACCAATTCGTATTAAATTATCTCAGCACTTGAGGAATGATGAAGTAGAAATTGGCTAGTTGTGTTTATTCGTGAAGGTGTCTGATTATGTGTATTTTACATGGAGACTAGAGGATGATGACACTAGAAATGATGGCATGAAACTGACTTAAATCTGGATATTGAAATTCATCAACTTCATCTGTAGCTATGCTATTTTAATGTTTCTAAAAGGAAGTGCTTTCTTTGCATGTTAACATAGCTGCGAAAGTGCACACTAACACAATTACTGATCCATTTTGGCCCTCTAATGCTTTCTGGTTGAGAGAGTTAGCTTAAGTATGTGTTTTCCCTTACTGTGGGGAAATGAGTTAAAATACCGTTTGTTAAAACACTCTTAAAAACGAATGTTTTAAAACTCCCTTCCACTTCTGACTGATGCTCCAGGGGATGACAGAATAGAATTTTTCTCCACTTAACTAATCAGGCTTTTGCTCAGTTATGTTCTAAGCATAGCTGTGGTAACTGCAACTCCGTGTAGACTTCTGAGGAAGGCTTCTAGGAACTGGTAGGAAAAATGGGTGTGACCTTTCTGTAAGTGGAAGAAATATTTTTGTGAAGACCCACTGAGGTCAACACAGTACTGCTAGGGCACTCACTATTGCTCAGTAAATAAGTGGCTGGAGTGGCATGCAAAGGAAAACAGACTTAACATAGAACTTGAACAGATCTACAATTTAGATTCTCTCTTCCTTATAGCAGTGGTCTTGTTCAAGCTTTGACTTGTTTCACTTCTCTAGGATGACAAATGGGAAAAGAAGTGCCAGAAGATCTTCTCGTTTGCTCATCAGACCATCAGTGCTCTGATCAAAGCAGAACTGGCAGAGCTGCCTCTCCGGCTCTTCCTACAAGGAGCACTGGCTGCAGGAGAGATTGGCTTTGAGAATCACGAAACTGTGGCCTATGAATTCATGTCCCAGGTGAGTGTTCAACTATTATTGTCACTGTCCTCTGCTACCTTAAATTTGGCTTGGGTAGGTTTCTTGAACACTGAACCATCCAGTGTGAGTAAAACATCTGAAATGATTGACAGCTAATGCTACTAGGTAGAAACTGCTCATCTTCATTCTTGCTTCCCAGGCTGCTGTGGAATTTAGCTCCATTGCTACTGATTTGAATACTCAGTCTGACAACATGTGGTATGTTGCAATGCTGCCTCCTACTTGTATAGTTGGCTCACTCGAGGAGCGTAGCTTTCTCAACATAAAATGCTCTTTCACTGTTACTGTCTCCCAGCTCCTTTCCCTAGCTGGTATTGCCCTGACCACAAGCACTCTTTGGAAGTCTTTAAAATTTGCAGTGTTCACAACTGCCATGCTGGGCTTTGCTAATTAAAATCCTTGTATTGAAACCTATTATAAACTACTCTGAAAATCCACTTAAACCTGTAACTTGGTCTTAAAGCCTTACTTGTTGCAAAAACCTCATCCTCCCATCAGATAAGGAACCAATGTATTTGTCATCTGCATTGCAAGCTTTGTCCTAATCTTTCCCCTAATAATCCTACTAATGCACGTTCTTAAACTGAGTCACTGATAACCTCAGCCTTTCCTTGCTGTATTGGTTGTCACTGTAGCACAACTCTGAAGATGAGAGCAGCATGACAATTATTTACTTTCTATTAGAGATACGGTTCAAGATGTTTAGTCTTGTGTGTTCTCTCAAGGCTACTCATCCATGCAGCAGGAATGCAAATGCTTTTCTTACCTTCTCTGTGGTCACTGACCTACCACTCAGCTTCTGCTCTGCTGTTTTGTACGTTTCAAAGAATCAAATCCTCTTCATGGACAATTTCTGCTAATGAAGTTCCTTATTTGAACAGATGCTCGAAATGAGGAAAAACTCAGTCTTCAGATTGACAAACAAACTTCTTCCTTATATCTAGTTTGAATCTACCCTCTTTTAGTTTAAAGCCATTACCCCTTGTCCTATCGTAATAGGTCCTCCTAAAAAGTTTGTCCTCATCTTTCTTGTAGGCTCCCTTTAAGTACTGAAAGTCTGCAATAAGGTCTCCTTGGAGCCTTCTCTCTCCAGGCTGAACAATCTGAACTCCCTCAGCCTGTTCTCATAGGAGAGGGGTTCCATCCCTCTGACCGTTTTTGTGGCCCTCCTCCAACAGGTCCATGTCTTTCCTGTGCTGAGGGCCCCAGAGCTGGATGCAGCTGGGGTTTCACCAGAGCACAGCAGAGGGGCAGAATCACCTCTCCCGACCTGCTGGCCACGCTTCTTTTGATGCACCCCAGGGTACAGTTGGCCTTGGCCTTGGACATTGTCAGCTCATGTCCAGCGTTTCATCCACGAGTAGCCCCAACTGGTCACTTTCCTGCCATGTCATTAACAGGTGTGATTTGGTTTTTTTGCTGATGTGTTGTAAAGCAGTGATTGAAAGTCTTGCCTTTTCCCTTGACTAGGCCTTCTCTCTCTATGAAGATGAAATCAGTGATTCAAAAGCACAGCTGGCTGCAATAACCTTGATAATTGGGACATTTGAGAGGATGAAGTGCTTCAGTGAGGAGAACCATGAGCCTTTGAGGACTCAGTGTGCGCTGGCAGCCTCTAAGCTCCTTAAGAAGCCAGACCAATGTCGGGCTGTGAGCACCTGTGCCCATCTGTTTTGGTCTGGCCGAAATACTGACAAGAATGGAGAGGAGGTAAGAGTAAAGCAGCAGCAGTGTAACACACGCTACCTTGGTAACATAGTTCTGCCTTTCTTCTGAAGGAGCTTAACTTCTGAAGTGGATATATCACTTGATGATGTAGATCTGGTTGGAATGTATTCTAATATATGAAGCTTCTACATCTCACTGCAGTGTAATCTGCATAAATACAAAAGTGGAGAAAACTCAAGGTTGGTAGTACCATGCAAGCTTTGGAGTGTCAACTAGTTTAAGACTGGCTCTCAAAATACAGTTGACATTTTGCATGTGTTTACTACTGTAGCTGTGTTCGCACCTGAACTACTGAATTTCAAATTAAAAATATGAGTTGATAAAGGTAAAATTTGTGTATTTTTCAGGGCTTGTCACCTAAGCCGCTGTAATTAAAAAGAGCAATGTTTGAAATCTGTTTCTCAAAGTATGCATTACTGTACATGTTACAAAATTGAGTTTATTGATTTCTTAATTGAAGGCTTTCAACAACTGTTTATATTATTGCCTGATTTAACAGGAAACTTAGTAAAACTGGTAGCAGTCAGGAAAGGTAAGCTTTCATTGACAGCTTATTCTGCGCAGTTTGTGTAGTTTTGTGTTTCTGTGGTAGACCACCAGGTAACGCTGTATATGTGCCAAGAGAAGAGATACTGGAGCTCCCTAAGCTTCTCTTTTTTCTTATTGCTTTTGTTTTTTTCCTTCTAGCTTCATGGAGGAAAAAGAGTGATGGAATGCCTAAAGAAGGCTTTGAAGATAGCAAATCAGTGCATGGACCCTTCTCTGCAAGTCCAGCTTTTCATAGAAATTCTGAATAGATATATCTATTTTTATGAAAAGGAAAATGAGGCGGTGAGTGGAAATGCATTCTCTCTATTGCATCTTTTTTAAAGAGCACTTTCTTTAAGCTCTTCACTCACAGTTATACCCCAAATCACGGCTCTCTAACTTGCTTTGTAGCCTCTCATGAGAGGCACAAGTTCTGGTGATAACAACAGAGTAGTCAATTCTTGATATGCTAGTAAAATTGTAGATAAAACTTCATTCTTACATGGGGAAAACATCAAACATTTGAAGTGTAGTTATGAACTTAAATATTGTGAAACTTGGATATCTGAAATATTTATTAGATCAAAACTTACTAGGACTTAAATGAGAAAGTAGTAAGATCTAACTTCAGAGGTACCTAACAATACGCACATAAGGGAAAGAAAATTCTTACAGTTGTTTAATGTCGCTGCTGAGTGCGCCACAAATGGTTGGTGTAAGCTTTAATTTCAAGAAATACATATGACATTTCACGTACCAGCTTAAATTCTGCATCTGAAATCTGACATAGCAGTTACCTAATACACTTTCTCTTAGTAGATAACTAGTAAATTTATCCAGTTTGAAAAAGCTGCTTGGTTAAGTAGAGATCCACATCTGATGTCAGCGTTTGATCAAGAGCAGATGTTAATGAATACTCTGTAGTTCCGAGAGAATGTCTAAAGAGATTTTAGAGATTTGCTGACTTTCCAGCAACTGCACTGGCTTCCCACTGTAGTAGTGCTGTAGCATAGGAGATGCTGTATCTAACGGAGATGACAATAAAACATTGAATTTCAAGCAATTGGCAGACCTAAGAATAACCTTAGTACAGTGGTGATCTGCAGTGCATTTTGTGCTGTGGGGTTGTGTGTAGCGCTGGGCTTGGCAGCATGGGCAGCTATACTTTCCTAGGTGATGACTGGGTTACTAAGAATAACTTTAAATCTGATATTGCTCTCCTGAATGACTTCTACAAGAAACAGATTATGTTAGGGTGGGTGGACAATCTGATTATGTGCTTTATTTGTTTAAAGCTTTTTAAATTTGTATTGAATAAACTGGAGAGAGATGCTGTGGTAAAAGTCACAAAGCTATCAGGTTAATGACTTAAGAAGTTCTTTGCATTTGCTGGGATGAGGGGGGACTTCCACAAAACTCTGAAATCAGAATAGTCCTAAGAGGAGCAAGAGAAGGCAGTCTCCAACAGTTTGTCTGCATACAGTCTTACCAATATTTCTAAGAACTGTCCAAATACCAACAGTTTAGAGACGAGTCTGTTAAAACTAATGTCTGTCCGCTTATACAGAGGTTCTTCTTGATGACTTCTGTTTATGTTCTCCTATAGGTGACAATTCAGGTTTTGAATCAGCTTATACAGAAGATAAGAGAAGATCTCCCAAACCTTGAGTCTACTGAAGAAACAGAACAAATTAACAAACACTTTCACAACACACTGGAACACTTGCGTCTGAGGAGGGAATCACCAGAATCTGAGGGGCCAATTTATGAAGGTCTTGTTCTTTAGGAAGATACACACTGTACTTATTTCTTTTCATTTACATACCATATTTTTTTTTAAATAGATTCATAGGTTATGCCTCTCGGAAATGTCAAATTAACATTCATGTGTTCAGTCTGGCACTTCAAACACTTGTGTTGAATACTCTAACAAATTTGAAAGGTTGGACCAGCAACTCCAGGTTTCATCAGTTAGCATGGCCGAAACTTTCTTTGAAATCCATGTGACATGGTGGGGCTCTTCCGGTTCTGATTTCTCTTCTGTCTGTTCACTGTTGCTTCTGTAGCACTAGAGTTCTAAACTGGCGGTGAGTGTCATCTGAAACTGTGTCTGATCCTTACAGAGCATCAGATTTTTGGGATTATTGTATGTCAGATTCTGCTTGTGCTTTTCTTTTAATGCCAGTTAAGACTAAGTGTAATATTTTTCCCTAAAAACTAGAATATATTAATGCATGTTTGGAGAGTTTTAAAGTACCATGTTCAAAAACAGAAGTTATATTTTGCATATTAAGGCTCTGTGACATTCAGTGAGGGCCAGTACTGTGCACAGGGCGTATTTATCAAGATAATTTTGTTCAAATAGTATAAAAATAGAGAAATTGCAATCTATATAGATATGTATAACCTTCATTACTGTAAATTTAGGGGAAAATGCATTACACAAGTTTATTCAGTATCATGATTTTGCACCAGTGAAACAATAAAGTTGCTATTAACACCTGTTGTTTCATGTCTCTTCAGAGCCCACTGTTGAACCCAATGCTAATGTTGAACCTTCTGATAAAAGCAAAAGAACTTCTGTTTTGCAGGGACAGAAAAATCGAGGCAGAGTTAACCTGGATAGGCTGGGGGGCTGCTAGCATTTCTAATGTAGAAGTTTATAATTCAAAACCAGTATTTTTTCCAGATGTTGCTGAGACAACAATGTGTGTTCATGTTTTAGAATGCTTTTATGAGTTATCTTGAGAGTGCAGTAGAGAATCCTACTGGATCCTAGGTCTCTGCCAAAGAGACGAGTGGCAATTAAATGACAAAGGTGTAAGAAATTGAGCAGTAGAGGAATCGTCAATGGCAACTCCTGTGAAGACTGGTCTGGTCTGTAGGTTAACGCCAGTTGCTGAAAGCTTTGAGATGTCTGTTTTACCTTAACTGAATGTAATGTTCTAAAGCTAACTGATTGAACTTCCTTACTCCTTGAGCTGACCACTGTTGTAAAAATTGTCCTGGCTTGATTGGATAGTGAAGGAGACCTTAGTGGGAGTGTCTAATAATTTAGTGCTACCTGTTTTTTGAAAAGGGCAAATGTGAGCTTAGGAAACATAATTATGGAGTGGACAACAATTAAATCATTGATCTACTGATGGAGAAATCTGGCTTGGGGGGGGGGGGAATGGGGAGAGAATCTAATGGTTTTAACTGTTTAGTGGTATAATTAATGCTATTCAGAAATCTTGATGTTGCTCTGTATATGTTTGATGCTGTTCCTCTTAAGAGAACTGTTAAGCTGATAGTTTTGTTATAAAACATCCATAGCAGAACATGATGATCATGTAGATATGTTCATATAGTAGAGAGATCCCCTTCCAGTTTACAATATTTGCGAACCATGTTTGTTTAATCCTCAAGGTCAGTCCTTGTAACTTAAGAATTGTCTTTGAATAATGTTTTGCAGTTTCAACTGCAGTTACCCAAATGATAAGGATAGTGCTTTTTTTCCATGTACCACTTAAGAGGCTACAAAGTTATGACTCTTCCACAGTTCTTAATTATTTTTATTCAAATATTACAAAGTAAATAATTTCAAAATACTGTCTGTAAACTTTAGATCAACTGTACTAACATGCATTTTGGCTGTGGCAATGGACAACTACAGCTGTTCAATAGCTATCGCTTGTCAGCAAAGGAAAGTGTTAAGCTACATAGAAAATGCTTATGACAGTGGAAACAAATTTTATCACTAGTGATAAAATTGATACCTCCCGTGGGACAAATTTAGTCAAAACTCAGTATCTAGCTGTGTGAGTGTCTCTTGTGTCAGAGGCAGAAGGGCAGAACCAGTATGTAGGTGTTCACATTCTTGTTTTTCACACCCATGGTCAACAGCAAGGTTGTAAATTTTAACATGCTTTTTTGGGTCATGCTATTCATGATGCATGACTTGGAAAAAGTCTCTAAACGCTTCAAGTAACACTACTTTTTTTTTTTTTGACCATTATTGACTTGATGAATGGATAGATCCAATGGGCGGGGTATGGGAAAACAACATTTTTTTTCCTTTGACAACTAGCCAGAACTAGTAAAAGTCTTAACTGGAAATGTTCAAAAAAAAAAAAAAAAAATTACTCCAAGGGAAATTTACCTAAAACTGTCTGTAAGGAGTAGAAGTTTGACTTGAGTAGATTCCTGGCCATGCAGGATCTTGGCAGGGGCCAGAAAGTCTTAGCTGAGGGAGGAAGCTCATGGTGAAACTCTTACAGTGTATAAACTCCCAATTCTCATATCTCCTATCACAAAGCTGAAAACCCTTTATATTCTTGACTCTGAACTTAGTTCTACTAAAAATTCTCTCAAAGTTCTCAGTCATCTTTCCCATGCAAATCAGCGCTCCCATACCTGCTATACTTGCTCAGCTTTTCTGGTAACCTGATTGTTCTGGTGCCTCTTGTCCTATGATTTTCCTGGACATGGGTATTTAGGGTTTTTTGCATTGCTCATGATCTTGTCTGGCTTGCCACTAAGGGAGGAAAACAAGGCATACTACACTAACAGCTGAGACCCTTGGTGTCTTAGAGGGAGGTTGGGGGTAAAATATAACAGGTCCAAGATTAACAATTTATGAAATGCCTTACCAGCAATATTTACAGGTATTAAAAGTGAGAGAGCCTGAACTCCTTAATTATTGGCCGTGAATGTAGTATTCCCTTTTCAGCACTTTATTGCTAGTGCACCATTACCAGAAAATATACTGCTGGCATTATTTCACAAGGAGCTTTGAGAAATTACCTTTTTTTTTTTCATTGCTGTGATTTTTCTAGCTACATGGATGACTGTATTTCTATACATTCATAAATATCTACACTTGTACCTACTTATCAGTATTCCATAAACTAACCAGTGCACATTGTATTAATACTTGCACGTGAATATTAGGCAGTTCATGCTCCCACTGAAAGCAAGATGTGCTAATTGTCAGCCTTCACACCTTTTTTCACATAAAAATATGAGGATGAATTTTGGCTTTTCCAGGACACAAGAGTTTTATAAAGGCTTTCCTAAAGCTCATGTGACACAGTGGGTATAGAACAGGGTTAATGGCTGAATTCACCCACAGAAGCCAAAATGAAGTCTCATAGAGTGAATACTGCACACAGTGCCCATGGCAAGCTGCTCTGATGATCATCAAAAGTGTATATGGAGCCCAACACAAACCAAACACACAGACAATAATTGCTAAAGACTTTGCTACTCTTTTATCCCGGGAAAGTCTGAATCTATTTGCCATAGTGTTAGCAATGTCCACTCTGCTGGTGGTGTTGCATACACTTTCTGTAGTTTTGTAGAAACAGTTCCTATGAGGCTTGGTCTCAACTTCTACGTGAAGTGGTGGAAGGTCTTGATTGACGTTCAAATTTAATGACTGGTTGTCAAGCTTATGTAGGCTGAGCCTTGAAGCCTTTTTGGGAGGAGAAAGGCTGCTTGCTCTCTTCCTATGTTTCTGTCTGTTAGCAGGCTTTACAAAAAATATAGCATGTTCCCTTTTTTTCCCCTGGAAACTCATTTCACAGTCCTCTTGACCAGGTGATAGGTTTTCGTTTCTGAGGGATGTGCGTTTCCTGATGTTGAGGTAAATGCTTAAGTTAAAGTATGTAACAGTGATGAAAGGTGTAAAGAATTCAACAGTAGAGGCAATCATTAAGAAATACCAATTGTAGAAGAATTCTGCGTGACATTCTCCTTCGGGGAGGATGCTCTTTTGGGCAATGTACTCCCAACTGAGAATGGCTGGACCGTAGAGAAGAAAAGCAGCAATCCATACAGCGATCATCTTCAATATTGCATTTCTGGTCATCCCCTTCTGAGCCCTGTAACTGACCTGAGAGAGAGAAAAGTCACATATATTACTAGTATCTCAAACAGTTATGTAGCTACCTTGGAATGTGGCCCTCTGTCACTTGTGAAGGTTGATAATATATTGGTTTAGGGATGATGGTGATGCCAAGTTTACTGGTACCACAGAAAAGCTATTTCTGAAATATCCATTCCAACAAACATCATCAAGGTGACTGGATACGTTCTGAGAATGTGCATTGGATCCTAAAAGCTAGAAAACCAAGGCTTTTCCAAAGCAAATAACCACTGCTACTCCTCGAATTGGTTGACAGCCGTTGCTTACATATTCAATTGCATTAGCTGTCATACCAGTTTACAGAATGTCTAAAAACATGGCCCTTCAAAACTCACTTATTTAGAATTTTTAAACCATTTAACTTAAAATACATAAAAAGATCTGAATTCATAAAGCTTTTTTTATTTTTGCTTTGTAGAGAGAGAGCCTTTTTTTTCTTAATGTAAAAATCACACCAAAAAAATTTAATGGATAACAGCTTTTACTTCTGTTTGATATCCTTAATGTCATTCTTTTATGAAGTACTTGCAGCACTCTTATATGCAATTAAGATGTGTAGATGGAGTGTTGTGGTCTGCAAAGTGCTTTACAGGAAGAATACCTAATTTCACTTATTTAGAAAACAGAATCTAAGGTGCAAAAAAATAGTATTTATGTTAGTAATACTGAGCCAGTAAATTTTATCAGCAGTAGAATTCAGTAGAATCTTAAGATCTGCTTCTCAATATTCTGATTCCCTGGTGTACTGGACAATATTGATATAGTGAATTGGAATTCAATCTTAATATCTCTACAGTGGCCACACAGTGTTTTGGAATATGAAGTCCTCAAGCTTGAGTTCTGCAGAGGGTTCACATTTACTGCCCCAATCTGTGGATCTTGATCTCCAAAGCTAATGCTGTTCTGGTAGAATACCAAACACAGCTGAGGAATCCTGAATCTGGTCTGATTCTGCAATCCTGGACAAAGCTACTAATGATTTCAGGAGCAGTCTGTAGGAAGATTATCATTTTCACTGAGGAAGAGAATAATTTAGAACTTTATATATTCCTGTTCATATGTTCTTCTACTGCCCTAACCTAACAAGCATCTTCTATACTTTTGCTTGGGGAGGGATTTTTATATGGAGGATTAATGTGAAGTATTTTGAAGTGGCTGATTTTTTCCATTTATTATACCAGTTTCCCTTTCTGAAACCATCCGGTCTATATATTTATACTATGTGTATGGTCATGAGAGTTTGGTTTATGAAAGCAAATTCATGCTAATTCAGAACCTAGAAAATAAAGGAATTGTAAGTGTTGACTGTTTAAGAATTAATCTGTTCATTTCTCCCTCTTGGAAAAATAAGGTAAAACACTAACTTGGTAAAACACTAACTTGCATATAAACAGTTTAAGTGATCTTGCAGCCTCTCTTTGTGCTGTACAAAGTACTTTGTACTTTGCCAAAAAGGTATCATTGCCTCTTAGTGTGATTTAGAATGAGCAATGAAGCTAAATTAACATTTTGAGGAAATGTGGGTGGAATAGGGGGCTGAAGAATAACTAAGTGTGTGTAGAAGAGTGAAACCTACTAACCGCTAAAATTTATTATTTTGACACCATCCAAAACACTTAAAGGCCATATGATGTAGGTGAAAATGAAGTTAGCTTTTGATTTTTGGAAATTCTGGTTTATTCCTCTTTTGATAACCGACATGCTGCATGACTGAGGCATGGATCTAGCCATTTTTGTGGCTGTTAACATGGAAATAGCATTTACATCCTTTGAAAGATGTTAATTTATATTCTGCCACTTTTGAACCATACACAGCTGTATACACTAATTCTCCCTGAAAGCTTGGTACCCATTGCAAGGAGATCTCTCTCTGCCTTGTGCTGCATCTGGGATGCAGCGAGGCTGGCTTGGGCATTTATTTGTTAACAGGTGCACCGCCATGTTCTGAGGGAGATGGTCTGTTTCATCTGTACAATACTTTTTAATCTTACCCAAGGTGTGGCTGGAGAGGAAATAAGTACACCTTGTCTCTTTGCCCTTCTAGCCAGAAGAGCTGCATATACAAACTATGCCCATTTCTAAAGCAGAGTGCCTCTTCCAGTGTAAAAGTGACAAGCAAATGCTATTTCTGCTAAAGCTGATCACTCCCAGAAATATTTCCAGGACCAGGGGGAACTGCCTAGATAACCCCTGTCTCTTGCGGTGTTGGAGTGAGGCGCAGCTGGTCTGGGAGCCAGGTGACCTAAGCAAACCATCCTGCTTGAAAGGGCAGCCTTGGAGACCCTGCAGACCACCCTCAGGACCACTTGCCCAGCCCTTACCGCTTTGGTGACAGAGATGAACCTGTCGAAGCTGATAAGGACGATGTTGAAGACGGAGGCGGTGCACACCAGGTAGTCCACCACCAGCCACAGCTTACATAAGCCCCTGCCGAGTCTCCACTCGCCCGTCAGCACGTAGGGGATGTAGAGGGGGATGCAGAATCCGCCTGCGGACAGAGCTCGGCGGTGACACGTGCAGCGCCGCGGACCCCAACCCTCCGCCCCGCCCGGCGCCCCGCAACTCACCCACCAGGAGGTCGGCGATGGCCAGGTTGAGGAAGAAGAAGTTGCCCTGCGTGCGGAGGCTCCGGTTCACCACGAACGCCAGAATGACCAGGGCATTGCCCAAAACCGTGGCCAGCACCAGCAGCCCCATCAGCGCCGCCAGCAGCGCGGCGGTGGCGGCGGCGAAAGGCCCGCCGCGCTGCCCGTCCGTCGCACAGGCGTTCCCCGCCGCCCGCGGGCTACCGGAGTGGTTGAGCCACGGCAAGTCCTGGCCCATGGCTGCCGGCGGAGAGCCCGCCGCGCTCCGCCGCTCGCCAGCCCGCCTCTGCCGCTCGCCCCGCGCTGCCGTTGGCACCGCCCCTGCCCCGCCACAGCCACCGCCAGGCGGAGGGAGGGGCCGGGCGCGGCGGAGGGGTGGCTCGGCGCTGCCCGCAGCGCGTCCGGCACCCCCCTGGTACTGGGACGGCGCCCGTGAGGCAAAACTGTCCGGAGTCCTGCCGCGGCGCTGACAGGGCTGCGGGAGGGAAGGACCCGTTCCCACTGGCGGCGGGCTGGCTCCCACACGAGCCCCTTCTGTGAAGCGCAGCGAAGTAACGCTTCCAACGGCCGCCCGCCCCTCTAACGGCTCCCCAACGGCCGCCCGCCGTTTGTCTCAACGGCTCTTCCAATTTCCTCCTCGCACGCTGTCGCTGGCGGCGTAGTCTCAGTTGCCTGCCTTCTATCTATGGCTTATGCCCTACGCCACGTCTGAGAGGGCTCTCAGAGGATCTTGGTGTTTTGCCATGCTTGGTAGACTTTCTGCCCCTTGCCACCTACCTGGGCGTTTGGCTGGCCCGGCAGAGCCAGCGGTGTGGCGATGAGCTGGGCGGCCATCTTGTGCCTCAAGGTGAGCTTGATGCTCGCAGCCTCATGAGGTGGACGAGGCTGTGGCCACCTCAGCCTTTCCATCTGTGCTTCTGAGTGCATCTGAGGGAGCACTGTCTCCTTGTTTTCACAAAACGTGTAGGAACGCAGTATTTCCGAGACCCCTCTTTCCAAAACCGACAGTTGATTTAGACAGTATTTTAAAGCGCGTTGTGACAGTGATGTTGGAGAGCCAGTTGTACCACAGAAGGCAGATCCATTGCAGAAACCAAACACATCAGCAGCCAGGAAAGGGCTAAGATTTCTTTCAGCTTCTGGCAAGATGGCTGACCCAGCACGGGGGAGGAGGACTGGGACACCGTGACTGCTGAATGAGCTGTGGAGGCAGCTGAAGCCTGTCAAAACTGAAGGGTAGTTTAAGAGACAAGATGTGGCCTACCTCTAGTCTCATGATGTGGCCCACTGGATCATCATCTGCTTTAAAATATGTGGCCATTGATGGGCTTTGCCATCATTTCCATGAGGGCTTCCTAGAGACTGTAAGCAGTTTGGGACTTGCTGCCATCGTTATGGCCCCTTTGTCATTAAAAGAAAACGGAACTTGATCAAAAACAATCACTGGATGTGCATAATTTTCACTTAATTCAGCCAGTGTTTCATATGTGGTAAACTCTTTTATAAAAGATTTGCATAAATCTGTGGTGTGCAATAACAAATTTCAAAGCAGTTACAGCAGCTTTCTAAAGAGAGAGCTATTCAAATGGACATCAGGTAAGACAAGAACTGTTTTTCTATTATTTGTCTGAGGTTGAGCATGTATTCTCAGGGTAACTGTGTGGTAACTCAGGTGGATTGCCTTTTCCCCAGAGCGAAGCATCAAGCCTTTGTCAACGTTGGAAGTACAAATTCCAGGCCAGGTAATCCCTATAAATCAGTAGCTCCACAAAGGCGATTTTGCAATTTACACTGCTTATGATATGTCCTCTCTATTTATGTCAGTCCAGAGACAGAAATGTCAGCTGCAGTCTAATGTGTATGAGCAAAATACTCTTTTTACATGCCCCCATATCATTATCTCCCTAAAGCAAATAAGTAAAGCCACACAAAGCAAAAGTGACAGGAACACAGAAGCCTTAGCTTATTACCACAGTGATTATTATTATTCCCTAATTTGGGGACTCATTTTCACTTCCCTTTGAACCCAATTGGCAGTTTTCCATTCACTTCAGTTTGTGCAGGATCAGCTTGTTGATAATTACTGCTATCTGATTCTGCTGTGGAATATAATAGATAAAAGAGGCAGCCAAGAGACACAAAGAAGAAAAAATAAATGTCTCAATCACTAGGAAAACATGGGAGAATTCATTTATTCTTTCACGAATAATTACTATATTCTTTAACTCCTCTAATGTAAGGTAATTTTACAGCAGCTCAGTGAGTTTGCAGCATGTACGCTTGTGTATTTTATTTGAAGTAGCTTTTGTAGTGGATTACCTCCTTGCAGATTTTGAGATCTCAGTAATTCCCATAATAACCACCTTTACTGTTTTCTGATGTTCCTTTATTACTGCTGCTTTGGCAAGGCATGATGACTGCACCTCTTAACAGAATTCTGTTCTAAAAGCATGAACCATCAGTCCGTAACTCTGTACTTTGGGGACTTATCATTGAAATCTGCGCTAGTGCTGTCCAGAGATTGTTGCAGACAGCAAATCCAAGTATGCACTAGGTGGCCAGCGCTCTCAGAACAGCAGCATTTTACAAATCCACACTTCAAGCATTTTCCTTTTCCCTGAAAAAGGATTTTTTCATGTCCCATGAATTACTGACTTTTTTACTGAGCTATATTGTTTTTCTTTTAAGAACATTAATTCTTGGGAGAAGAGCTTCACTTTACTTCCAAATATATGTTATTGTGGTGTAGATATGTGCACACACTGGGAAAAAAATCTTAAAATGAGGACAGGAAAGCGAAGAGAGCTATA
The DNA here is from genome assembly GCF_963924245.1 of Chroicocephalus ridibundus. Classification (NCBI taxonomy): domain Eukaryota; kingdom Metazoa; phylum Chordata; class Aves; order Charadriiformes; family Laridae; genus Chroicocephalus; species Chroicocephalus ridibundus. Next base: position 81,256,547 of record NC_086287.1, read on the forward strand.
CCTCATCACCTCCATTTTCCGAGCACTCTGTCTTTGAGGGAGAACACACTGATTGATGGGTCCTGGCAGGATGAAGTAGAAGTAGATGAAGAACTCATTTTATAAAATGCCTGTGTGTAAGACTGAATTATAGACTTCTGAAAACATATTTTGCACTGATCTTTATCGAATCCTTGGAGCAAGAGACATAATGGCTTAGAATTGGTAAAGAAGAATGACAACAGCCCAAGAAAATAATGAAAAATGCAACATTTTCAAAGGCATATCAATACTGAAATGTTTTGAAATTTTAATTTTTTTCCCCTGTGATTTCTTTAGTGATAATTGTTTTCATTTCCATAAGACTTAAGGGATTTTTGAAATAGAGCGCTATCTGAATCATGCAGTTTCCCATGACTCTAGCACATGTGGGTGAATATATCTACAGAAATGATAGAAAAACAGAATGTTTTTCCCACACCACAGGCGGATGACACCTTTCCCAGAACAGGCCAAATTCATCTTCCAAATAGACTTGGACAACCACGTTGAGAGGGGGTAGACTCCAGCTGGCTGTATAGCCTGCATTCAGAAGATGCAGAAGACCTCAGCTGAAGTCTCTTCTTTGAAATACAATTAATTAAATAAGGTAGTAAGCATACTTACATTGGATCTTTGCCTGAATCTGAACTCAAAGCTAAATCGTTGTGTCTTTTACCAAATAACATACTGTACATAATGTTTCTTCCTCTGCTTGTTCCTTTTAAAGATACTTAGGTTTAGTTGTAGGATTTCACATACAGGGTAACTCTTTCTCGGTATGGCACAAACTGTCTGGTACCAAAGCTTTACTTAAGCTTTACTCCCTCGTGAACTGAAGGGCAATTGTTGCACATTTCAGTGAAGTTTATGAAAGCGTATCATAGCTGGAACCTTCACTTACATAAAGAAAACTATACATTAGTAGTTTTGCAAATTTCTGACAAAACATTTTCTTGCTAATAGCTCCATTTAATATTTATAGGTTGTTGTCAACTGTTCTCTTGCTGTGAGTGATTGGTATTTGACAGAGAAAAGGCTTCCTTGGCCAGGAAAAGAGGAACGACTTTTAGGCAGTCTGAGAGAATGTATACACAGCTTTATCAACCGGTAAACCAAATTCTGCTGTCAGACAAAGCTGATCCTAGTTAAGTGAATGGGGGAAATGAAATTCTGCTATGATCATTTCCTATTAACCTTATACCCTTTGCCAGTGAGGGTTTTGCTTGCATACTGATTCCCTTCTTTTTGTTTAATGTTCTGTAGATATCTCCATGCATATGATGCAATTCATATTTTAAAGTTCTTGTTCCTGCACATGTAGAGAAAAAGCACCTATTTGATCTGTGCCAGTGGAAAGGCTTCTGCTTCAGAGTGCACAAGGTTACCTGTGCATAATGAGGCTTGTGGGATAGCAAGGTTTGCTGTAGGTATCAGTACCAACAGCTGGCTATAGTTATCCCAGCCTGGTTTTAAGGCACTTTTAAAGGCATCGCTAAAGCTTAAAGGTGATGTACTACTTCCTTAATAGCACAAAGAAAGCAGACTGCTATCCCCTCAGTTCTTGATGAGCCACATTGTCACCTGTTCGGACATCAATGAACTGGTTTCCATCCATTTCAAGTGCGATTTACTGCTTAATGAAGTCTTGTTGTGCATGTAAACATGAATGCAGTATCAGGGAGGTAACAGGGGCTAGGCCAGGATGATTCGGTTCTGCACATCAGATGATGTCATGATTGCCATGTCACACTCTACATGAATTCATCCAAATATCATGAGCTTGAGATCCTCTCTACATCTGTCTTTATTGTTTTAATAATATTCGTCACGAAGGAAGACTCATGATTTTGATGGATATAGATGAGATATTTGAAATATGATTTAGCTAATGGAATTGGATAATTAGAGTGCAATAAGGTACCAGAAATAGTTATCCCATAGGCAAATGCCTTAAAGTTACACCAAAATTATATTAGCATTGAGAAGCACCATAATGAAATATATTATATCCTCTCTTATGAGGATCTCATAAGAGAGATCCTACGTCTGTTTAGCCTGGAGAAGACTGAGAGGGGATCTCATCAACGCTTATAAATATCTAAAGGGTGGGTGTCAAGAGATTGGAGCCAGATTATTTTCACTGATGTCCAGCGACAGGACAAGGGACAGTGCTCACAAACTGGAACACAGGAGATTCCATCTCAACATAAAGGAAAAACTGCTTTGCTTTGAGTGTGCCAGAGCGCTGGAACAGGCTGCCCAGAGAGGTTGTGGAGTCTGCTTCTCTGGAGAGATTCGAAACCTTCATGGTTGTGATCCTGTCCAGGCTGCCTTAGGTGATCCTGCTTTGGCAGGGGGGTTGGACTAGATGATCTCCAGAGGTCCCTTACAACCCCTACCGTTCTGTGATAGGCAACAAATGGTTTTATTTCCTTTTGCTCCTTCTGGATACATTCAGCAGTTTCACCTATTATTACTAGTACCGTCTATTACCAGTTCTGCAGCGCAACGTATTTGGCATTTTTATCCTTCCCATCCTGGCTATTTGACACATCAGTATTTCACTTAGGCAGTTTCACTTATGTTGCCAGTATCAAAGGACATCATCACAATTTTGTCTCTTAGCTGCAAGAACATTACAGAGGACTGAATGTTTTTTGGTTGCACTCAGAGAGAGAGCTGGACAGACTTCCAAAAAATGTCTCCCAACAATGTATTGGTGACAAGAACACTGCAAAAATCAGAGGTAGCTGGATAAGCTGTGGCTTACTTCTTTTGTAGTTCATTCTTCCTTAATCCTTGGAAAAGTTCCTTTTCCTCCTGGCCTGTTACTTCTTTCATTTGCCCTGATAATGTCCAGATACATAATCTTGCCAATCTGCAACAATATTTCCAGCCAGTGACACTGAAGTCCTGGGAAAATGGTGTTTCTGACATTTGGATGCATTTGCTCAATATCTTCTTTTCCACCAGTAGATGTCATTCCCCAGGAATAAGCTGGAAACATACCTGCTTTCTGCATCTCTCTGACCCAAGCCAGGAGTGTATTTCCATGGCAAGCTGATAATCACAGATTAGAATATTCTCCACAGCATCTCTAAACCTGCATTTTATCTGTATCAATAGTAGTTAAAGCTGTGTCAGCGTCTGTTGCAGTTTTTACAGCTTTGAAAAAGAGTTAGGGTTAATTTTTTTATCAGGACTGTCTATTTTTAATTTTTAGCTGGTGTAGCAGTCCCCAACACTGTGACCTTAATGCCCATGCCTCTTTGGGAAGTTAATGCCTGTTTGCTTCAATGGCAGGATGTGAAATTTCAAGCAAATATGAATGCGTTGCAAGCAAAAGATGAATGTAGTGGTGTAGTGGCTCACCATTGTTACTAATCAGTGACCCAGTTATTGTCATGTAGGCTTTGTAATAAAACAGCATCAGATCGTTCTGATACGAGCAGATACCTTTTGATTCCTCATGTTATTGGTGGGGTGTAAATTCTTACACAGGAAAAAGGGAGTAACTCAATTTTCCTTTATTTCAAGCTTCACTTTTACGCATTCTCTAATACCTATTTTCTCAGTTTATGCAGAAACTCAACAAATGTCTGCTATACTATATTTAGGCTTATTTTTCTTCTTTCTACCTTTGAATATTACAGAGTTTCTTTATCAGGATATATCCGTTAGGCTCTTACTGCAGTTGTGTCATGGTCAGTGTTATATTGGAAATTTACAGCAGAGTTGATACGCATGCAAAGTGTAGCCTGAAATTCTGTTACGGATTTAGATGGTCAAGGGAATAGTTATGTATCATTTTTGGACTTGCATGGGAATTTTATTATTTAGGATTGTGTCTTTGTTACACTGTCCTTAATAGCGGTAGGTAGGAACTTGAATGTCTGTTTGGAACTAAATTTTTGTTTTCAGGATTTCTTTTCATTTTGGATTGGAGAATCTGTGGAATCTCAATCATTAGAGATCCAAAAGAATAGTTTCAGCAGAAATCTATTAAGAATGATGTAGAAATGACTGAACATGCCTTGGAGAGGGAATTGGGTTAAATACTCTCCCAGACTCCCTTCCAGCTTTATTTTCTGTAATTCTACAGCTCTGCAGTGATTCTGCCTCTTGTCTGTTAGAGGAACACAGAGATGTTTAGAGGTTGAATGAAAAAAACCCAAGAGCTAATTCTTCTACTGAGATATGAATGTCAGTTAGACAGTTGGTAGAAAATCTGGTTTGTAGTACAGTTTTGCTGTCAGTAGTTTTCTCAGTGTCACCTGTGATGCTGTTACATTTATGCACCCATATACAAAAGTAGTTGGTCACTAGATTTGTAAATGCAGTTTGACTTAAAGCAATATAGCAGCATGACAGTTCTAGTTAATTTTTTAAAATTTTAGCTTGCAGACAGGAGGCAATCAGTTGGTTATTTGGGCTTTAGTTTTCTCAAGTTTTAAAAGAAGATAGTGAAGGGATCCAGAACTTTTCCTGTATTGGTAAAGTTTGTGTGCTTCTTTACAGAACTGACAGTGATGTGTTTAGACCATTGCTGAGGGAAGAAAATCTTGTCACATTGAAAAACTCACAAAATTGAAGACAAATAGTATCATGGAATCGTTTAGGTTGGAAGAGAGACCCCTGGAGGTCATCTGGTCTATGGACCACAAAACAGGGTCAATTTTTGAGTTCTATCAAGTTGCTGTGGGTCCAGTCCAGCTGAGTTTTGAATGGCTCCAAGAATGAAGATTCTGCAGTCTGTCTGGGCTCATTGCAGTGCTGGACCACCTCTGCAGTAAAAAAATGTTCCTTCTATCTAATGCAAATTTCCCTTGCTGCAGCTAGTGTGTATAACTGGATTATAAAATACGCTTGCCTCTTGTGGTGCAACCCTGAGAACAGTGTGACTGTCTCTGTAATTAGTCCTTAGATAGCAGAAAAGTGTAATTAGATAACCCTTAGCTTCTTCATATCGCTGAGCTTTGGTGAACCCTCG